>NC_136057.1:1104037302-1104637302 GCF_964261635.1 Lissotriton helveticus | reverse complement strand
ATGGGAACAGTTCAGCCCGAACTGCCAAGCCATGCCTTCCCTGGACCGGAAACAAGCTTCCGAGGACCGGTTTCTGGCATTACAGCCGTCTTCAGCCCGGCTTGCTTGAATCCAGTGGCAAAGTGAGCAAGGGACTCACGTCTGAGCATACCCTGCCACACTTATGGCGGCCAAAAGCGGTACAAAAGGAGGTGGTGATGGACCGAGCATTTGAACCAATCAAACACTCACACCCAGTCAAAAGATCTGGGTTTGATCCATCACCGTTCTTTAGCCACTCTGCCACCCCAGTTCAGACATGGCTATATGCAAATCAGTCTGACCCTGTGCCTCATGGGAACAGTCCAGCCCGAACTGCCAAGCCATGCCTTCCCTGGACCGGAAACAAGCTTCCGAGGACCGGTTTCTGGCATTACAGCCGTCTTCAGCCCGGCTTGCTTGAATCCAGTGGCAAAGTGAGCAAGGGACTCACGTCTGAGCATACCCTGCCACACTGATGGCGGCCAAAAGCTGTACAAAAGGAGGTGGTGATGGACGGAGCTTCTGAACCAATCAAACACTCACACCCAGTCAAAAGATCTGGGTTTGATCCATCACCGTTCTTTAGCCCACTCTGCCACCCCAGTTCAGACATGGCTATATGCAAATCAGTCTGACCCTGTGCCTCATGGGAACAGTCCAGGCCGAACTGCCAAACCATGCCTTCCCTGGACCGGAAACAAGCTTCCGAGGACCGGTTTCTGGCATTACAGCCGTCTTCAGCCCGGCTTGCTTGAATCCAGTGGCAAAGTGAGCAAGGGACTCACGTCTGAGCATACCCTGCCACACTTATGGCGGCCAAAAGCGGTACGAAAGGAGGTGGTGATGGATGGAGCATCTGAACCAATCAAACACCCACACCCAGTCAAAAGATCTGGGTTTGATCCATCACCGTTCTATAGCCCACTCTGCCACCCCAGTTCAGACATGGCTACATGCAAATCAGTCTGACCCTGTGCCTCATGGGAACAGTCCAGCCCGAACTGCCAAGCCATGCCTTCCCTGGACCGGAAATAAGCTTCCGAGGACCGGTTTCTGGCATTACAGCCGTCTTCAGCCCGGCTTGCTTGAGTCCAGTGGCAAAGTGAGCAAGGGACTCACGTCTGAGCATACCCTGCCACACTTATGGCGGCCAAAAGCGGTACAAAAGGAGGTGGTGATGGACGGAGCATCTGAACCAATCAAACACTCACACCCAGTCAAAAGATCTGTGTTTGATCCATCACCGTTCTTTAGCCACTCTGCCACCCCAGTTCAGACATGGCTACATGCAAATCAGTCTGACCCTGTGCCTCATGGGAACAGTCCAACCTGAACTGCCAAGCCATGCCTTCCCTGGACCGGAAACAAGCTTCCGAGGACCGGTTTCCGGCATTACAGCCGTCTTCAGCCCGGCTTGCTCGAATCCAGTGGCAAAGTGAGCAAGGGACTCACGTCTGAGCATACCCTGCCACACTTATGTCAGCCAAAAGCGGTACAAAAGGAAGTGGTGATAGACGGAGAATCTGAACCAATCAAACACTCACACCCAGTCAAAAGATCTGGGTTTGATCCATCACTAGTCTTTAGCCCACTCTGCCGCCCCAGTTCAGACATGGCTATATGCAAATCAGTCTGACCCTGTGCCTCATGGGAACAGTTCAGCCCGAACTGCCAAGCCATGCCTTCCCTGGACCGGAAACAAGCTTCCGAGGACCGGTTTCTGGCATTACAGCCGTCTTCAGCCCGGCTTGCTTGAATCCAGTGGCAAAGTGAGCAAGGGACTCACGTCTGAGCATACCCTGCCACACTTATGGCGGCCAAAAGCGGTACAAAAGGAGGTGGTGATGGACCGAGCATTTGAACCAATCAAACACTCACACCCAGTCAAAAGATCTGGGTTTGATCCATCACCGTTCTTTAGCCACTCTGCCACCCCAGTTCAGACATGGCTATATGCAAATCAGTCTGACCCTGTGCCTCATGGGAATAGTCCAGCCCGAACTGCCAAGCCATGCCTTCCCTGGACCGGAAACAAGCTTCCGAGGACCGGTTTCTGGCATTACAGCCGTCTTCAGCCTGGCTTGCTTGAATCCAGTGGCAAAGTGAGCAAGGGACTCACGTCTGACCATACCCTGCCACACTTATGGCGGCCAAAAGCGGTACAAAAGGAGGTGGTGATGGACAGAGCTTCTGAACCAATCAAACACTCACACCCAGTCAAAAGATCTGGGTTTGATCCATCACCGTTCTTTAGCCCACTCTGCCACCCCAGTTCAGACATGGCTACATGCAAATCAGTCTGACCCTGTGCCTCATGGGAACAGTCCAGCCCGAACTGCCAAGCCATGCCTTCCCTGGACCGGAAACAAGCTTCCGAGGACCGGTTTCTGGCATTACAGCCGTCTTCAGCCCGGCTTGCTTGAGTCCAGTGGCAAAGTGAGCAAGGGACTCACGTTTGAGCATACCCTGCCACACTTATGGCGGCCAAAAGCGGTACGAAAGGAGGTGGTGATGGACGGAGCATCTGAACCAATCAAACACTCACACCCAGTCAAAAGATCTGGGTTTGATCCATCACCGTTCTTTAGCCCACTCTGCCACGCCAGTTCTGACATGGCTATATGCAAATCAGTCTGACCCTGTGCCTCATGGGAACAGTCCAACCCGAACTGCCAAGCCATGCCTTCCCTGGACCGGAAACAAGCTTCCGAGGACCGGTTTCTGGCATTACAGCCGTCTTCAGCCCGGCTTGCTCGAATCCAGTGGCAAAGTGAGCAAGGGACTCACGTCTGAGCATACCCTGCCACACTTATGGCAGCCAAAAGCGGTACAAAAGGAGGTGGTGATGGACGGAGCATCTGAACCAATCAAACACTCACACCCAGTCAAAAGATCTGGGTTTGATCCTTCACTAGTCTTTAGCCCACTCTGCAACCCCAGTTCAGACATGGCTATATGCAAATCAGTCTGACCCTGTGCCTCATGGGAATAGTCCAGCCCGAACTGCCAAGCCATGCCTTCCCTGGACCGGAAACAAGCTTCCGAGGACCGGTTTCTGGCATTACAGCCGTCTTCAGCCCGGCTTGCTTGAATCCAGAGGCAAAGTGAGCAAGGGACTCACGTCTGAGCATACCCTGCCACACTTATGGCGGCCAAAAGCGGTACAAAAGGAGGTGGTGATGGACGGAGCACTTGAACCAATCAAACACTCACACCCAGTCAAAAGATCTGGGTTTGATCCATCACCGTTCTTTAGCCACTCTGCCACCCCAGTTCAGACATGGCTACATGCAAATCAGTCTGACCCTGTGCCTCATGGGAACAGTCCAACCCGAACTGCCAAGCCATGCCTTCCCTGGACCGGAAACAAGCTTCCGAGGACCGGTTTCTGGCATTACAGCCGTCTTCAGCCCGGCTTGCTCGAATCCAGTGGCAAAGTGAGCAAGGGACTCACGTCTGAGCATACCCTGCCACACTTATGGCAGCCAAAAGCGGTACAAAAGGAGGTGGTGATAGACGGAGCATCTGAACCAATCAAACACTCATACCCAGTCAAAAGATCTGGGTTTGATCCATCACTAGCCTTTAGCCCACTCTGCCACCCCAGTTCAGACATGGCTATATGCAAATCAGTCTGACCCTGTGCCTCATGGGAACAGTTCAGCCCGAACTGCCAAGCCATGCCTTTCCTGGACCGGAACAAGCTTCCGAGGACCGGTTTCTGGCATTACAGCCGTCTTCAGCCCGGCTTGCTTGAATCCAGTGGCAAAGTGAGTAAGGGACTCACGTCTGAGCATACCCTGCCACACTTATGGCGGCCAAAAGCGGTACAAAAGGAGGTGGTGATGGACCGAGCATTTGAACCAATCAAACACTCACACCCAGTCAAAAGATCTGGGTTTGATCCATCACCGTTCTTTAGCCACTCTGCCACCCCAGTTCAGA
Source organism: Lissotriton helveticus (assembly GCF_964261635.1). NCBI lineage: Eukaryota > Metazoa > Chordata > Amphibia > Caudata > Salamandridae > Lissotriton > Lissotriton helveticus. Next base: position 1,104,633,336 of record NC_136057.1, on the reverse strand, counting down.
CATGGCTATATGCAAATCAGTCTGACCCTGTGCCTCATGGGAACAGTCCAGCCCGAACTGCCAAGCCATGCCTTCCCTGGACCGGAAACAAGCTTCCGAGGACCGGTTTCTGGCATTACAGCCGTCTTCAGCCCGGCTTGCTTGAATCCAGTGGCAAAGTGAGCAAGGGACTCACGTCTGAGCATACCCTGCCACACTTATGGCAGCCAAAAGCGGTACAAAAGGAGGTGGTGATGGACGGAGCATCTGAACCAATCAAACACTCACACCCAGTCAAAATATCTGGGTTTGATCCATCACCGTTCTTTAGCCCACTCTGCAACCCCAGTTCAGACATGGCTATATGCAAATCAGTCTGACCCTGTGCCTCATGGGCACAGTCCAGCCCGAACTACCAAGCCATGCCTTACCTGGACCGGAAACAAGCTTCCGAGGACCGGTTTCTGGCATTACAGCCGTCTTCAGCCCGGCTTGCTTGAATCCAGTGGCAAAGTGAGCAAGGGACTCACGTCTGAGCATACCCTGCCACACTTATGGCGGCCAAAAGCGGTACAAAAGGAGGTGGTGATGGACGGAGCATCTGAACCAATCAAACACTCACACCCAGTCAAGAGATCTGGGTTTGATCCATCACCGTTCTTTAGCCCACTCTGCCACCCCAGTTCAGACATGGCTATATGCAAATCAGTCTGACCCTGTGCCTCATGGGAACAGTCCAGCCCGAACTGCCAAGCCATGCCTTCCCTGGACCGGAAACAAGCTTCCGAGGACCGGTGTCTGGCATTACAGCCGTCTTCAGCCCGGCTGGCTTGAATCCAGTGGCAAAGTGAGCACGGGACTCAAGTCTGAGCATACCCTGCCACACTTATGGTGGCCAAAAGCGGTACAAAAGGAGGTGGTGATGGACGGAGCTTCTGAACCAATCAAACACTCACACCCAGTCAAAAGACCTGGGTTTGATCCATCACCGTTCTTTAGCCCACTCTGCCACCCCAGTTCAGACATGGCTATATGCAAATCAGTCTGACCCTGTGCCTCATGGGAACAGTCCAGGCCGAACTGCCATGCCATGCCTTCCCTGGACCGGAAACAAGCTTCCGAGGACCGGTTTCTGGCATTACAGCCGTCTTCAGCCCGGCTTGCCTGAATCCAGTGGCAAAGTGAGCAAGGGACTCACGTCTGAGCATACCCTGCCACACTTATGGCGGCCAAAAGTGGTACGAAAGGAGGTGGTGATGGATGGAGCATCTGAACCAATCAAACACTCACACCCAGTCAAAAGATCTGGGTTTGATCCATCACCGTTCTATAGCCCACTCTGCCACCCCAGTTCAGACATGGCTACATGCAAATCAGTCTGACCCTGTGCCTCATGGGAACAGTCCAGCCCGAACTGCCAAGCCATGCCTTCCCTGGACCGGAAACAAGCTTCCGAGGACCGGTTTCTGGCATTACAGCCGTCTTCAGCCCGGCTTGCTTGAGTCCAGTGGCAAAGTGAGCAAGGGACTCACGTCTGAGCATACCCTGCCACACTTATGGCGGCCAAAAGCGGTACAAAAGGAGGTGGTGATGGACGGAGCATCTGAACCAATCAAACACTCACACCCAGTCAAAAGATCTGGGTTTGATCCATCACCGTTCTTTAGCCCACTCTGCCACGCCAGTTCTGACATGGCTATATGCAAATCAGTCTGACCCTGTGCCTCATGGGAACAGTCCAACCCGAACTGCCAAGCCATGCCTTCCCTGGACCGGAAACAAGCTTCCGAGGACCGGTTTCTGGCATTACAGCCGTCTTTAGCCCGGCTTGCTCGAATCCAGTGGCAAAGTGAGCAAGGGACTCAAGTCTGAGCATACCCTGCCACACTTATGGCAGCCAAAAGCGGTACAAAAGGAGGTGGTGATGGACGGAGCATCTAAACCAATCAAACACTCACACCCAGTCAAAAGATCTGGGTTTGATCCATCACTAGTCTTTAGCCCACTCTGCCACCCCAGTTCACACATGGCTATATGCAAATCAGTCTGACCCTGTGCCTCATGGGAACAGTCCAGCCCGAACTGCCAAGCCATGCCTTCCCTGGACCGGAAACAAGCTTCCGAGGACCGGTTTCTGGCATTACAGCCGTCTTCAGCCCGGCTTGCTTGAATCCAGTGGCAAAGTGAGCAAGGGACTCACGTCTGAGCATACCCTCCCACACTTATGGCGGCCAAAAGCGGTACAAAAGGAGGTGGTGATGGACGGAGCATTTGAACCAATCAAACACTCACACCCAGTCAAAAGATCTGGGTTTGATCCATCACCGTTCTTTAGCCACTCTGCCACCCCAGTTCAGACATGGCTACATGCAAATCAGTCTGACCCTGTGCCTCATGGGAACAGTCCAACCCGAACTGCCAAGCCATGCCTTCCCTGGACCGGAAACAAGCTTCCGAGGACCGGTTTCTGGCATTACAGCCGTCTTCAGCCCGGCTTGCTCGAATCCAGTGGCAAAGTGAGCAAGGGACTCACGTCTGAGCATACCCTGCCACACTTATGGCAGCCAAAAGCGGTACAAAAGGAGGTGGTGATAGACGGAGCATCTGAACCAATCAAACACTCACACCCAGTCAAAAGATCTGGGTTTGATCCATCACTAGTCTTTAGCCCACTCTGCCACCCCAGTTCAGACATGGCTATATGAAAATCAGTCTGACCCTGTGCCTCATGGGAACAGTTCAGCCCGAACTGCCAAGCCATGCCTTCCCTGGACCGGAACAAGCTTCCGAGGACCGGTTTCTGGCATTACAGCCGTCTTCAGCCCGGCTTGCTTGAATCCAGTGGCAAAGTGAGCAAGGGACTCACGTCTGAGCATACCCTGCCACACTTATGGCGGCCAAAAGCGGTACAAAAGGAGGTGGTGATGGACCGAGCATTTGAACCAATCAAACACTCACACCCAGTCAAAAGATCTGGGTTTGATCCATCACCGTTCTTTAGCCACTCTGCCACCCCAGTTCAGACATGGCTATATGCAAATCAGTCTGACCCTGTGCCTCATGGGAACAGTCCAGCCCGAACTGCCAAGCCATGCCTTACCTGGACCGGAAACAAGCTTCCGAGGACCGGTTTCTGGCATTACAGCCGTCTTCAGCCCGGCTTGCTTGAATCCAGTGGCAAAGTGAGCAAGGGACTCACGTCTGAGCATACCCTGCCACACTTATGGCGGCCAAAAGCGGTACAAAAGGAGGTGGTGATGGACGGAGCATCTGAACCAATCAAACACTCACACCCAGTCAAAAGATCTGGGTTTGATCTATCACCGTTCTTTAGCCCACTCTGCCACCCCAGTTCAGACATGGCTATATGAAAATCAGTCTGACCTGTGCATCATGGGAACAGTTCAGCCCGAACTGCCAAGCCATGCCTCCCCTGGACCGGAAACAAGCTTCCTAGGACCGGTTTCTGACATTACAGCCGTCTTCAGCACGGCTTGCTTGAATCCAGTGGCAAAGTGAGCAAGGGACTCACGTCTGAGCATACCCTGCCACACTTATGGCGGCCAAAAGCGGTACAAAAGGAGGTGGTGATGGACGGAGCATCTGAACCAATCAAACACTCACACCCAGTCAAAAGATCTGGGTTTGATCCATCACCATTCTTTAGCCCACTCTGCCACCCCAGTTCAGACATGGCTATATGCAAATCAGTCTGACCCTGCGCCTCATGGGAACAGTCCAGCCCAAACTGCCAAGCCATGCCTTCCTTGGACCGGAAACAAGCTTCCGAGGACCGGTTTCTGGCATTACAGCCGTCTTCAGCCCGGCTTGCTTGAATCCAGTGGCAAAGTGAGCAAGGGACTAACATCTGAGCATACCCTGCCACCCTTCTGGCGGCCAAAAGCGGTACAAAAGGAGGTGGTGATGGACGGAGCATCTGAACCAATCAAACACTCACACCCAGTAGGATCTGGGTTTGATCCATCACCGTTCTTTAGCCCACTATGCCACCCCAGTTCAGACATGGCTATATGCAAATCAGTCTTACCCTGTGCCTCATGGGAACAGTCCAGCCCGAACTGCCAAGCCATGCCTTCCCTGGACCGGAAACAAGCTTCCGAGGACCTGTTTCTGGCATTACAGCCGTCTTCAGCCCTGCTTGCTTGAATCCAGTGGCAAAGTGAGCAAGGGACTCACGTCTGAGCATACCCTGCCACACTTATGGCGGCCAAAAGCAGTACAAAAGGAGGTGGTGATGGACGGAGCATCTGAACCAATCAAACACTCACACCCAGTCAAAAGATCTGGGTTTGATCCATCACCGTTCTTTAGCCCCCTCTGCCACCCCAGTTCAGACATGGCTATATGCAAATCAGTCTGACCCTGTGCCTCATGGGAACAGTCCAGCCCGAACTGCCAAGCCATGCCTTCCCTGGACCGGAAACAAGCTTCCGAGGACCGGTTTCTGGCATTACAGACGTCTTCAGCCCGGCTTGCTTGAATCCAGTGTCAAAGTGAGCAAGGGACTCACGTCTGAGCATACCCTGCCACACTTATGGCGGCCAAAAGCGGTATGAAAGGAGGTGGTGATGGATGGAGCATCTGAACCAATCAAACACTCACACCCAGTCAAAAGATCTGGGTTTGATCCATCACCGTTCTTTAGCCCACTCTACCACCCCAGTTCAGACATGGCTATATGCAAATCAGTCTGACCCTGTGCCTCATGGGAACAGTCCAGCCCGAACTGCCAAGCCATGCCTTCCCTGGACCGGAAACAAGCTTCCGAGGACCGGTTTCTGGTATTTCAGCCTTCTTCAGCCCGGCTTGCTTGAATCCAGTGGCAAAGTGAGCAAGGGACTCACGTCTGAGCATACCCTGCCAACTTATGGTGAACAAAGAATGTTTTGCCATTGTGCAACATTCCGTCCATCATCTTGTGTATTTTGCTGTTCACCCTATGTGGGAAGGGTATGCCCAGACGTGGGTCCCGTGCTCACTAAGCCACTGGAGTCAAGCTATCCTGGCTGAAGACGGCTGATAGCCAGAAACCGGTCCTAGGATGCTTGATTCCGGTCCAGTAAAGACATGGCTTGGCAGTTCGTTCTGGACTGTTCCCATGAGGCACTGGGTCAAGACTGATTTGCATATGGCCGTGTCTGAACTGGGGTGGCTTGGTGAGCAAAATAATGATGGATTAAACCCAGATCTGTGACTGGGGGTGAATGTTTTGCCATTGTGCAACATTCCGTCCATCATCTTGTGTATTTTGCTGTTCCCCCTATGTGGGAAGGGTATGCCCAGATGTGGGTCCCGTGCTCACTAAGCCACTGGAGTTAAGCTATCCAGGCTGAAGACGGCTGATAGCCAGAAACCGGTTCTAGGATGCTTGATTCCGGTCCAGGAAAGACATGGCTTGGCAGTTCGGTCTGGACTGTTCCCATGAGGCACAGGGTCAAGACTGATTTGCATATGGCCATGTCTGAACTGGTGTGGCTTGGTGAGCAAAATAACGAAGGATTTAACCCAGATCTGTGATTTAGGGTGAATGTTTTGCCATTGTGCAACATTCCTTCCATCATCTTGTTTATTTTACAGGATATTAAAGGCCTGGCTAGAGGCTGGCGGGGAAGATCTCCCTTGTATAAGCAACCCCTTTTATTTTGGGCTGCATGTCGCACCTCCTCGGGGCCTCTGCTGTCTAGGGTCTCAGACTGCACCAATTAGGGTGTCCAGGCGTCCCCGTTTTGCCAGGATGGTCCCCGTTTTTAACTAGCTGTCCCAGCAAATTTCAAGAAATTTAGCTCATGTCCCGGTTTTTAAGAGAGGGTTGACTGAAAATGGTGGGAGGTGTTTTTTATGTTTTACAAAGCAAGGAAAGTTAGTAGTTGTCTCAAGAAAGCAATTTAAATAACAGGCAAGCTACTGGGTTTAAAAATTACATTTTATGTATGTTCTTACTGCCTGTTCTATAATTTTTTGCTGAGGAGCGCTCTCATCGCTTGAAGTAAAAGTGTAGTCCTTCTATTTTTGTGAAATGTCCCGGTTTTTGGCTTTAAAATTCTGGTCACTCTATGCACCATGCGTGTCCAGGCATTGGCAGTGCTGACACTCTGCGCTGCAGGCTGGGATTTCCTTGCACAGGTAACTCTTCCAATGCTTTGAAACTGCGCGTTCAAATATTGCTCGCACCACTATACGCCTGTCAGTCTTGTTTCAGTGGGCTCCGCATGTATGCATCTCACTCAAGTTGCACTGCGGCTCACAGTCAGGTGTGCACTAACGTAGGCATGCACACACCAAATTATGTACTGTGTGCGCTCTTTTTACACTGTAGAGCGCTGTGAAGTTATGTTGTCAGTCTATGCAACTAGCACAGTATTTATATGTATAGATGTCTATCTATGCAATAAACCAAGGGGTCATATATGCATCGCTGCACCATGTGCGCATAGCAATCATATGTTTATCAGTCCAGGCAACAGGACATAATCAATCATTGGATGTGTATTGGTCTGGAATGGGAATATAGTAATACAGGACTAGCTCTCACGCCTTGTTAGCTGTTACATTCTCTGTGTTCCATTTGTTCCATTGTCTAGCCTTTGTGTAGAGTGCTGACCCCCTCGCATGCAAATGTAATGGGGTGGGGGGAAAGCACACAGCTTATTACCCATAGGTACAGAAGAGAGGCATGCTGTGGATTTCGTCCAGTCCCTGCATATAAGAGATATGCATGCACTATAAGCATGTCAGTTGTGGTGTTCTGTCCCAGTATTTACACAAATAACAATTTAAATATCAGTTTTGTTTGTTTCTTTTATAGCACTATAGATTGACAATAAATCATGTGGGTAAATCTGTGTACAGGATGTGTTACATTACATAATGTGGGTTACCGCGTCTAGGAGTCACATATCCTACGTAGCTCACTGTGCTGTATTAGAAGGATTACAATTTATGAACGGCAAGAAACAAAAGGATCACTGTATTAAAAGTGGTAATCCACTTACTTATCTATATAAAATACCAAGCATTTGCAATGCAATAGGTCTCGCATTTACGCGAGTTTGAGCTATTGACATTGCAAATAATAATGCCTTTGAGTTTAAAAACATAAATAAAAGGCATTGTTATTTACAATGCGAATAGCTGAAACTCTCGTAACTGCGAGACCTATTGCATTGCAAATACTTGTTCATTTTCCTTTGGGATCCTTCCCAGTACCCCTGACCTCAGGCGCTTTAAGTTCTGGCTGGACAGCAGCGGTGTGCCATCCATTCTACCTGTTGGCCAGCAGCGGTGTGCCATCCCTTCTACCTGTTGGCCAGCAGCGGTGTGCCATCCCTTCTACCTGTTGGCCAGCAGTGGTGTGCCATCCATTCTACCTGTTAGCCAGCAGCTGTGTGCCATCCATTCTACCTGTTAGCCAGCAGCTGTGTGCCATCCATTCTACCTGTTGACCAGCAGCGGTGTACCATTCGTTCTACCTGTTGGCCAGTGGCTGTGTACCATCCATTCTAACTGTTGACCAGCAGCAGTGTACCATCCCTTCTACCTATTGCCCAGCAGCTGTGTGCCATCCATTCTACCTGTTGGTCACCATATGGTCCACTGCTGGATAGATGTGTTTTCTTTCGCCTGGGTCTCCTTTATCAGTACCACGTTGATCCTGGCAAGTGAGAATCACATCATTTTCTCCCTCGCTTCCAGTGTGATCCAATAGTGGGTTCATCAATGTAGGTCGATCTTTGATCCAGGGTATTTTTTGTTTGTTTGTTACCTTAGGCTTTCTTTTCATCAATTCCGAACTTTATGTAGCTGATTTTACTCGTTGTTATACTTTTGATTTTATTTTAATTTTGAAATTGCATATATATATTTTTGGTTGGTGTTGATTTCAAGAAATAGACGCCAAACATGTTTGTTGCTCGGTTTGTGCCTGCTCTTGGAGTGAACCAGAGCATCCTCTCCGTTCATCTATTGGCCTGCCCACCTCTAGCGGCCAGAGCTTCTCCGATAGGTCCGAGCTGACTGTGCCTCGAAGTGGTCGTCAGGGCGGTCTAAATCCCGGTTGTCAGTCGGGATGGTTTTTTGTTCTGTGTATTCTTGGAGCTATCTTGTAAACTCTCATTGCAATGTGTGTGTGGAGACTAGTTTTTGGGGCGTGGGAGTCTGCTGTGGGTTTCTTCAAGTTAGGGAATGAGGGTTGCATCTTTCATCCAATCAGAGGCTGGCGGCCCAGATCTCTGGAAGCACCTCGAGGGTTGAGGGAGTGTCCGCTTCGTACTGCTAGCATTGTCCACGGAGGAGGACACATGTTTTTCTTTTCTTGCTGGATGTGTCATTTACTCAGAGTCCTACCCCATGAGTCTGATGAGGGGGATTGGCGCCTAGAAGAGATCAGGATCTGGGAACACATTATATAGCCCTTGTTATTAGCAACAAACCCCCGAATGTCCAGGGCGCGTTTTTTGACACTTCATGGGTTGCCATTTCTTGTGAGTTTTTTTGACGATTTACTCCAGCAGGAAAACCCAAACTATTCCAGTCTCAGATATCACGTTTATTGGCGATGGTCTAACGGGTGCATTTGGTGAGGGGGCCTTTTCTGGCACATGTCACTGCCCACGGTAACCCCTCTGCTTCCATATCTGGACGGCCTAAGGGACGTAAACCGAATTGTACCTATCAAGGGGAGGGGGGGCGGTCTTGGTGGCCTGGCTCCCACCTGGCGTGCCATGGCTGAGCAGGGAGTCTGTGGGGCTGGAGGGCGATGGGGCACTCACATGGAAGGCCTATTTGCAGATCAGGCATTGTCGTTTGTTGTCTCTGCGAATCTGCTATGTTTCGGGCAGATTCCCTACAAGCTTACTCTGCCCCAGCCCTGCAGTCTTCTACGAAGCACTGGCGCCTGGCAGGAATTAGCCCGATACACCCCTTTGCTTCGCTTCCTTAGATGTCCTCATCCAGCCCCTCCTCCCGTGTGGACCGCTCCATTTCAGATGGGATTCTGGGAAACTAGGGTGAAAAGGCCGAAGGCAGCATGGCATTGACGTTATAAGGCAGGCCATAAACCAAATGTCTTCTGCTGCTTAATGACTTTACTACTCAGAGCTATTCAACTAAATGTATCGATCTTGTAAGAATGGCGGTCTGAATAGCGCACCCCGGTAAAAAGCACCTCTTACCTACAGATACACAGTGCTGCCCTGCTGGCCACACAGACCTCTGCAGCAGGCGCACTACCCCACTATGCACAAGGTTAGTGCACCACCTGGTAGTAGGTGAACTAGGCTGGCCTGTGGCAGAGGAGGTCATGATTGGTGGGACAGTTCATGTCCATGTGAGGCCCCCTTTAAGACCTAAGTAGCCAGACCCCCCAGGATATAGAGGCATGGATTAGCAAATTTAGCGGCGCAAATATGGAAATTTAGCAGAACAAATATGGAAATTTAGCGGCATTTTTGTGGCACTTTATTTTACTCATAATCATTCATTTTCAGCTTTAAAACAATGGAAACTGTTTTGCGTATTCCACTTTGAAATAGGCCCAGACGTGATGTTATTTCCTGTGATGTCCTTTCCACTACCCCTAGCATTTTAGTGAATGGACGCCCATGCTCTAGTTGGCCATGTTACCCCCTCACCTTCCATATCTAATGTGCCTGTATTTCCGTGCAATAAAAATCATACCCAGCTGCTAACATTATTAGTGTTTTTTATACTGACTACATCAGACAAGATTATTTTAGTGGCCACCCCATTCATGATTACCAGCAGTTAGTTGTCGGCCTCAGTTCTTCAGGAGTCAAACACTGGGTGAGGAGCCTGCGTGAGTGAGGTGCACAAGGGGACACTGGTTGATGTGCATCTGGAGGGCGTATGGTGACATGCTGCAGCAAAGTACAGGATAATATACACCTGGGGACACGAGTGATCCACCTCAGATGCCTGCTTCATGATGTGCATGAAAGGTGCGCTCAGTGATATCCCGTAGTCAAACACTGGGTGAGGTGCCTGAGTGAGTTAGGTGCACCAGGGGACACTGGGTGATGTGCATCAGGAGGGCGAAGTAGCGAAGTACAGGATAATATACACCTGGGGACACAAGTGATCCACCTCTGCTGCCTGCTAGATGATGTGCCTGAAAGGGGCGCTCAGTAACATCCCGTAGTCAAACACTGGGTGAGGTGCCTAAGTGAGTGCGGTGCACCAGAGGGCACCGGTTGATGTGCATCAGGAGGGCGCATGGTGACATGCTGTAGCGAAGTACAGGATAATATACACCTGGGGACACGAGTGATCCACCTCAGGTGCCTGCTTGATGATGTGCATGAAAGGTGCTCCAAATGATATCCCGTACTAAAAACACTGGGTGAGGTGCCTGAGTGAGTGAAGTGCACCAGGGGACACTGGGTTCTGTTTACATTTATAAATCCTGTACTACCAAAATGCAAATGGCATCATGGAAGTCCACCAGTACACTTGGTGCCCTCATCTATAAATATTTCGAATCATAATTTTATGTGAACCCTGATTTCCTGCATTTCCAGAAAAGTCAAGAATTATCCTTCATTTTCGTGGGTACTTATGTCAAATTTGCGGCATTTTTACAAAAGTGCCGATTTCGCAGGCACTTTTGTAAAAATCACGGCATTTTGACAAAAGTGCCGATTTTGCGGCAAATCGCGAAATCCTGGCGGGTCTGAGTAGCAGCAGGATCACAGGACACACCAAGGGGTGCTGGCAGAAGAAGGTTGCAGTGGTGCGGGGGTTGGGGTGGTTGCTGACAGGAGCCCTTACCTGATACCCACTGCGCATGTGGGTGGGTGTCAGACTCCTACTTACGTTTTCGCAGGAACGCCATGCAAAGATGAAAGGTCCCAACTTCCATCAGCCACTATCGTACCCAACTGAGTCAAAGTAATAACAGCAAACCAGGGGAAGAAGGGAAAAAACAGAAAAGGGGGAGAAATAAAGGGGTCCCACGTTGTCCTCCAATCAAGGACAGTACCAAACCGGTAGGAGAAACCCCTACCAAATAAACAGAGACAGAATGGGTAAGTATGCAGAAATGCTGAATTTAACCATTAGTATGAGGGGACTCTAAAGTACCTGAATGGTTCCCTTCTCCCGTTGGGTAATGACAACTTGTTTGAGTGGAGCGTATGAATCTTTTTTTCTATGGAAAACAAAAGGAGGGGTGTCAGAGAAGGTTGCGCAAGTGAATTTCCAAGGTTTTCTTCTATTTCCTAACTATAACATGCCTATAATCTTTGGGTTCAAGTGAAAATATATATATGATTGACAAAGGTTTCAGTGAAGCCGAAACGCGTCTCTATTTTACCACGAGGTCGAGTGGGACCCAGAAAATACCCAGAGAATAAAGAAGGCCATATGCAAAACTTCCTCGAGTGCGTGCCTTCTTCTTTGCAGGAGTGGTATGGTGTGTTCATATATATATATATATATATATATATATATATATATATATATATATATATATATATATATATATATGTACATATATATATATATATATATATATATATATATATATATATATATATATATATATATATCCAAGTCACCAACGCTCGCAACGCCCTTTCCCAGCCGCTTTGGCGAAAGCGGTCCGTTACGAGGCAGGCAGCCTCTCCATAACGCACCCAAGCCGACAAAACATTCCTTTCAATTTGAGTGCGAAGAGTGATTTCAGACCAAAATCTATATTTGTACCTCAGATTAGAAATGAGGCAATAGATGTTTTCGAGAAAGGAGTAAGCGAAGAATTATGGAGAATTGCCAAAAATGTCAAATACAACAAGTGGAGCAATGTGAGTAAAGCACAGAGAATAGCCCTTACCGATTTACAGAATGACAATTCTATTGTGATCAAGAAGTCCGATAAGGGCGGAAATGTAGTTATCCTGTCCAAAAGTGATTACATCAATGAGGGGCTCAGACAACTCAGTGAAACTGATAAATACGAAAGAAGTAACAGGATGGAGTATGAGCATGCAGTTAGATCAGCTGGTACACAGTTACTTGAGTGGAAAAGATTGGGGTTGATTGAGGATAGTGAGTATAAATGTTTAGAGTGCAAATTCCCTAAGCTCCCAGCACTATACCTACTACCCAAAATACATAAAGAGCCACTCAAACCACCAGGGAGACCCATTGTGTCATCGAGAGGGAGTTTTTTGGAAAACATGTCTAGATATGTAGATTTTTTTCCTTCAAGGCTGGGTCCAAAAACTCCCCTCTTATGTGAAAGACACCGGGGACTTTCTGCGTAAATTGGAGAAAACAGTATGGAATGATGAATATTCTCTGTTGACTATGGACGTGTCTAGCCTGTACACTTGTATACCTCAAGACAAAGGAGTAGGAGCTTGCAGACACTTTTTGGAGAATAGGTCAGCCACCTACACTGCCCACACAGAAATGTTGCTGGAAATGATAGCTGTCTGTCTCAAACAGAACTACTTCCTCTTCGATAACAAGATCTATCATCAAATCCTTGGAACCTCTATGGGGACCTGCTTTGCACCATCATTTGCAGGTCTCTATATGGGGTTATGGGAAGAGGAAGTAGTCAGTCATCTCACACCTTTCAATGAAAAAGTTCAGATGTACATTAGGTATATAGATGATATCTTTTGTATATGGAGTGGGACGGAAGAAGAGGCAAAAGAGTTTGTGCAGACATTGAACACGAACAATTTTAATCTACACTTGACCCACAACTGGTCCAAGACCACTATTGAATTTCTGGACCTAAAATTATCCATTGAAAATGGTAGAATTGAGAGTAGTCTTTTCAGGAAGAGTACCGCAGGCAACAGTTTGCTATGTGCTGACAGTTGCCACTCTAGTGCACTCATTCAGAGTATTCCACTGGGTGAGCTCCTTAGAGCAAAGCGCAACTGCAGCACAAAGGTTAAATTTGAACAAGAATGCGAAGTTATGACTGTGCATTTTAAACAACGCGGTTATACTGGCAAAATCATCAATAAAGCCTTACAAGAAGTAGCATCACGTTCTAGAGAATCGTTGCTGATAGAGAAGATCTCAGCAAGTGATGAAAATAAAAACAGTGACAATCAGTGCTTGCGCTTTATAACAACATTCAGCAAAACAAACCCATGAGGTACGTAAATGCCTTATCAAATTTTGGCCAGTTCTCAGAACAGACAAAGACTTGATCGATTGCATAGGACAGAATCCACAGATGACGTATAAGAGAGCTAAATCTTTAAGAGATACTCTCTGCAGAGCAGTAGGAACCAATAAAACAGGGATCCCAGGAGTTCAAGGTTTCTACACTTGCAGAAACTGCAAAGCCTGCAAAAATAGCAAGAACAAGAAGGAATGTATCCTCTCATCAGTGAGTAGTCCTTACATCATCAAGAAACACACCACATGCAATGCAGAGTATGCGGTATATGCACTGTTTTGTCCTTGCGGTTTAGCCTACATAGGCAGTACAATTCACAAGGCCAAAATACGGATCCTTGAGCACTTACGTGCAATAAAGAACTTAGACAAAACATATCCCATAGCTCGCCATTTTCACAGTCACCATGAACAAAACAATAACCTTCTCAGCTTTGCTGTCTTAGATGCAGTCAAGGCAGACGTAAGAGGAGGAAACAGACTGAAAGAACTCCGTAGATTGGAGTCTAAGCTGATTATACAGTATAGGACGCTCACCCCGCTAGGTCACAACCATGATGAGGAACTAGCAGTACATCTGGGGCAGTAGCCTTATATTCTGTTTTTGAAAGTAACATGCCTTCCGTAGTTGCACCAGAATAGTAATTAGAGCCGCAGAGTAAATGTTTTTAATTTTGTTGTATTTTGCTGTATTTTTTGATGATTCTTGGATTGAGAGATGACACGTTGTTATTATTTTTTGTTTTAGATGTGAACCGTTTTATACTGAAGACACGTACAGAGCGTATCTTAATCTGCACCTGCTTTAGTCCCACTGAGGCCTTAGATGAATTTTCGTGCATAAGCCCACTTGGGCTATATTTATGAACTGCCGTTTAAATTGGTGTATTGAGAGAGGCAACTGACTGCGTTATATGCCCACTTGGGCTCTGATTTTTGTTTCAGTGATTCTCTCATGCATGTGATATGAGGCAACTGGGCATTTTTCAATTTAATTGTGTTCCATAGCTTTCCCTACAGTCTAGTTTTTGACAATTGTATCAGGATTTTCAGCACAAATGATTTTCATTTTCATTTAAATTTGATTAATGAATAGGTCTTTATAAGTGTAAATACCAGCAAGCTCAATGATAATGCGGTTCTTGTATGTCCACACATTTTCACTAATTACGTGTTCTATCATTCATATTCTTTGATGTTTAGTTTCACGTAGATACTTTGTATCAACAAGTTGTTGAGTCTTTTTTCACTTTCACTATATGTCACGTGTCATTTAAAAACCTATGCAGCATGAGATCCTACACTCATGACTAAGGTGCTCTGGCACTGAAACGCGTCGAGACCATGATTTAAATAAATCTTCGTCTGCTGCTGAAAGAAGTCGGGTCTGTGTCCGTTTCTGCCGTGCATTGGCAAGTTGGAAAAGCACGGCTTGGGTGCGATATATATATATATATATATATATATATTCACTGAAAAAAACATAGGTTATAGACCATATATCGTTAGGAATTAGCATTTAGAAAACCTTATTTTACTCACACAAAACCATTGAAATTCCATATATAGTTAGTTGCACTAACTATATATCGCGCACCCGCAATCCACTGCTGATGATGTCACATATTACATCATTCATGACATGGTCAGTGACATCACTGATGACATCACTGATGACATCATCTAGTGTCTGTGTTTTTGTAAAGTTTAAATACGTTTTACATATTGAAGAATGACTGGATGGATGGAAGACTGAGTGTGTGTGTGGCTGGCTGGGAGGTGTGTGACGCTGTGCATATCAATGTGTACTTGTATCAGTGATTGTATAAGAGAGTAAGTATGTGTTAGTATATGTGTGAAAAGTATGGTGTTCTGTGTTTAACTATAGATGAGGAAATCGAAGTGTGATTGATTCTTCACAGGGCTGACTAGGTGTATGAGTGCATATGATAGTGTTCTAATAATAACTGACTGTATGTATGAGTAATTGTATGGGTGAATGAGTGAATGTGTGTGTAGACGTACGAATCAGTGAGTGTGTATGTAGTAACTGGTATTGGTGTGTCATGATGTCATCAGTGATGTCATTTGAGATGTCATCAGTGATGTCATTTCAGATGTCATTAGTGATGTCATCAGTGATGTCACTGAAGTATGGTGTTCTGTGTTTAACTGTATAGATGAAGAAATGGAAGTGTGATTGATTCTTTACAGGACTGACTTGGTGTGTGAGTAACTCCATGGATGAGTTGCAGTGTGTGACTGTCTGCATAGGTGTATGAGTGCATATGATAGTGTTGTAATAATGAGTGACTGTATGTATGAGTGATTGTATGGGTGAATGAGTGAATGTGTGTGTAGACGTAGGAATCAGTGAGTGCGTATGTAGTAACTGGTATTGGTGTGTCATGATGTCATCAGTGATGTCATTTGAGATGTCATCAGTGATGTCATCAGTGATGTCATTTGAGATGTCATCAGTGATGTCATCAGTGATGTCACTGACCATGTCATGAATGATGTAATATGTGACATCATCAGCAGTGGATTGCGGGTGCGCGATATATAGTTAGTGCAACTAACTATATATGGAATTTCAATGGTTTTGTGTGAGTAAAATAAGGTTTTCTAAATGCTAATTCCTAACTATATATGGTCTATAACCTATGGTTTTTTCAGTGAATTTTCAAGGTTTTGTAAATGCTAATTCCTAACTATATATGGTCTATAACCTATGGTTTTTTCAGTGAATTTCATTGGTTTTTTAACAGCTAATATCTGTAGCTGTAAAATGTATTCTTCTTTAAATCCAAAAATATATTTTATATGTTTATTAATAATTTTTTTTTGTAATATTTTTTTTTCTTCGTTCCCGCTTCGCGAATCGGGAAACTTCCCGTTAGCTGACCTTGATGCCGCGAAATAGACCGCGAGCCGGTAAATGTTTCTTTACCGCAACTGCCGCGTTAGAAAACAACATCGTGACGCCTCCCGTCCGCATGACGTTTCGCGTTGTCGCGTGATACGTCATATGACGTGCTACGTTAGCGAACTGGTACGCTTACCGAGTCGCAAAGCACAGGTTTCTGGAAGCAAACCGGGAGGCCCTGCAAAGCGCTTAACGTAAACACAGCAGGTCATGTGACTTGGTAATAACACTTTTCATTGGTTCATTTCACTTTTGGTTTCCTAATGATGTAAGACTAGGTCATATAATCTAAAATGAACACTTTTCATTGGTTGAGAACTATTGTTTTTCCCAAATGATGAAAATCCCTCCTTCTTTCCTCACTCTGACTTTCATCATTGTGAGAGAAAGACCCTTTGTTACCAGTGAGCAATGGCTTCTTTAGTAGCTTCAGCTGGTGCTTCCCCACCACCTCCACCACATCCAAGGAAGAGTGGACCACCTGCTGAAGTTATAATACAGCAAGAAGAGGAAGAAGAGGAACAGGACGACGAGCACGAAGAGAGGCACTTTTTGCCTGAGGAGCCCAGGACGTCTCACCGGAAAGAAAACTTCATTTGGCAATTTTTTAAAATTCCCAAAGGTCAGAAAAAAGTAAATGCAAGATACGTAATTTGCCTTATATGTCAAGATAGACTGTCCAGAGGGACCGACAAAAAATACAGTTTCGGAAACTACACAATGCATCGCCATATGACTAGGTGGCATCCTAACAACTACAGTGCTGCACAGTTTCGTAACGACCTAGATAATCTCCCTATTATGGCCAGAAGATCTGTTGTACCGGAAGTAACGGGACCAGAGGGCAGGGAGATGGTGCCAAATATACAAACGAGATTTCATGAAGTAAAACAAGTCTGCGTACATTGCAGTGGATTCATTTGCTACGGAGAAAGAAGCATCACTCTGATCAACAGAGCTATTGACTATCATATGCAAGTTTGTACGAAACGCCCCAAATAATAAATTCTTTTTTTTTGTTTTGTTGCTCCTGTTGAGCCCTTTACAATGAATCGTTTTCATTGCCCCCTCCAAGAAAAACCAAAAAAATATATAAAACTGTTCAGAAAAATTCAAAAAAAGTAAAAAAATGTTCAGAAAAATAATAAAAAAAATATAAAACAACAAAAACAATTAAAAAAAAAGTTCTTTTCAGAACTACCTCCCCGTTATGAAAAAATTGGTACAATATTTGGAACTGTGCCAACCTCTATTTCTCGTAGTTCGCTTCCCAGTTCGCTCGCCGGTACGCGAACCGGAAGTGAACCAAATTTTTTTTTTTTTAAAAGAACAGTAAGTATAAGGGAAGGAAACAGACACTTATGTTAAAAGAAAGACAGCTATAGGGGAGTAAACTAGAGATACTATTACCCGTAATCCACTGCTGATGATGTCACATATTACATCATTCATGACATGCTCAGTGACATCATCAGCAGAGGATTGCGGGTTTTTTGGCAACGTGCCTTATCCACGGTTTAATAACGCTGCCTTTTGCTTTATATAAGTTTTCAAATTGTATGAAATATATACCAATAGGTCGTTATGAACCTTTAGGTAGTGCTTTTCTTCATGAGGTCTGGTCCCTTCCATACACATACAGATGTTTCAAAGATGATCAAGAAGTTTATCTGAATGGAGAGGAATGCACTGAGACGCCAGATCATTCACTAATGTGTAGGCACATACAGTTACACGGTTCATGCAACAAACACCGACCAAATATGGCTTGCGTGTTGCAAGGCACGCCAGTTCCTGCTATCATCCCCACGTTCAAGTTGTTGGAAAATGGTAGTTATTTGATGCTCAATAATGAAGATTGTTCTGGGTTAATTAAAAGTATTCCTTTTATCGTAACAGTAAGTGAACGGGTTATTTGCTGCAGAAATGTTCTATTTCCTCCCACACATGAACATAGGGAGTTTTCAATCTGGCCACAAATACCAACCTTGGGAGCAGATTTCAACGGCATGGCAAGAATAAGAGCTCTTTTGTCTCAGAGAGAGGTGGCCTTGAGTTCGGCCCGTGAAACTTTCGTGCTTCACATAGCGAACACCCGTACAGAGGTGCAGACCCTTTTCAATACTGATTCGCCTTTCCATTTCAGCAAGATGGTTCGGACTATCTTTAACGCGTCCTCCACAAAGGCCCTGGCGCACTTTTTTAAAGTTGTTACCAGTGGTCTCGTGACTTCATTTGAGAAAATCTTTGGAGTCATCCCTGCTTTCTTTCATTCTATTTTTTCCACTGTGCTTCGTGGATTCCCATTTTTACTTGCATTACCAGCGGACGCTCTTGTTCTTTTTTACATTTTTAAATATGGATGTCCCTCCTGTGCAAGCTCCCGCCCTGCAGCTGCTGACGCTGTTCCGCAATCGCATGCTTGAATATTATGGCACAATGCCGTTGGCGATATTAAGCACGGCATATGGATTATCTTTTCGATTCTCCTACTTCACCTGTGTCCAGCCTGTATTTCACTGCCTGACCTGTGATTTCGATTGGGCCATTGATTTGTGTCTCTGCGGACCGGTTTCTCCTGACGTCGACTTTAATCAGCTGATGACTCCTATCATTACTCACGAGTTGGTTTGTCCTGGCGAAAGGATTATGGCTGTGGCATTGATGCATGGACTAATTGGTCCCTGGAATTTACTGGCGGCAACACAGTCTTTCTTGGAACAGAGCTTTCTTGAAAACCCACCGAGCTGTCCTCTGATGGTGATAGAGGATCCGGTGCTGGGAGAGCACGTATGTTCTTTTCCGCTTTTAAATTGGATGGCTGAACTCTTTTCGGATGAAGACGGTGACTTCCTATTGGAGGCTGTTGCAGCTTATTTTGCATACACAGTTATGTCATAGACCTTTTTCATGTTTGATATGCTGAGTACTAGCATTTCATTGACAATTCATTGACTTATTTGTCAAGTTTTTATTATTTAGCTTGCCTATTGGCTTAAGACTCGATAAAGTACTTGGCTGTTTTATTTTTCTTTAGCATTAAATTTTCCTAGTTTTTAATGTTTTACCTTGCGGACCGTCCACATATAAAGTTGCAATCTGCTCTCATGAGATGGCACTTCTATTATCTTATTCAGTTCGTTTCCGGATCATGGGGAGGTGTCATCTAGGTCCTGGATATCTTTACACCGTGTTAAGTTAGCATGGGCTCATTACCGGTTTAAACGCCATTTTTCCTTTTTTGCAACTTCTGCACACGACACTTAGTTGTTGCTTTAGCTTTCAACCTAGTAGTTCATCGTGGTTTACATGAGAATAATATGTTATTGCTCTACTATCTGCTTTGCTTGTTAAACTATATCTCTACAGCGAGTGCTGAAGTTTCAAGAACAACACGATACAGAATTGTTATGAGGTCTGATCTCCACGACTTCATACTCATAACATAAGTGCAGCTTCTGCCAATTCTGGGCATGAGGCGGGTTTTATATTGCTTTGCCGAACACACATACACAACAGTTGATGCGGTTCACATGAAGAGAGAGCTAGTGTATGCTGATGTGATTCCTTCAAATCTAAGACACTAAAGTATGGGCACGCCCTAACCCAACACAAACAGACCTTCTTAGCAAATAATATAATATGTGTATTAGGGAGGGTGAGATATAAGCAGCCGCGGGCCGTGGAGGGAGTTACGGTGGGGCAGGGAGGCGGGGAGGGGGAGGGGCAGGGTGGAGCCCTCTCCACCCTGCCCCTCCCCCTCCCCGCCTCCCTGCCCCACCGTAACTCCCTCCACGGCCCGCGGCTGCTTATAAGTGTTGCTAACTCTTATTCATTTACAGCATGTTAACATACTGTCACCATTCGCTTTTTATGTACTAGTAACTATGCTGGTAATTTTGCTACTGATAATATGTGTACTTGTATTATCTAAGATACTACGCCTGAGAAGACGGCATTAGTAAATAAACATTTCAAATACACATGTGTTCTTCTTAACTCCATGTTCTGGTTTCTAAGAAATATATAACGACCGACTGTTCATGAGTTCCACGTATCCTGAGGTACTATAAGTTCATATTCTGGATTGTCTAAACATTGAGAGTTTGTTATATCCAATGTGACACTGTACCTAGCTTGCTAAGGGGTTTTTGATTACTAAGGTGAGTTTTGGGGCACCCTAATTCGCCGAGGTTCCAATCCTCTGTCCACAGTTCTGTGTGAGAACAGAAACCCTGCGACAGGGGCACCCCCGACCCTTGCTGGAGCTTCATCACACTTGCGATACAACTCCAGCAATGCGCCACCTTTACGGCACAGATACATCACGCATCTGTGCTGTTTTTGCCCCATGATGCGCCGCATTGTAAATGCAGCACACCATAGGTGACGGAACAGCGGCACAGAATGACTAACACATCCCTGGTGATGCGCCAGTCATCATAAATCTATCCCTATGCTTCTTATCTTGTTAGAGATGAACCGCCATATGTATCATCAAAGTTTTTTGCATTTCCTAAATAGCGAACTTTAAGGAATAAATAGCGATTCTTTACCATTCCTAGTTTGCGATGAGCTATTTGCTAATTACAAATTACCCATTCATTTCCTTCATTTCCATAGGGCGGTTGGACTCACTTTTAGCTTGAACGGCTGAATGGATTTCCACGAAACTTGGCAAAATTGTAGGGACTGGTAGCCCGATGTGCCTTTGCTATGTCTCAAGATATATGCTCCAGTGGTTTTTACGAAAATTAACTTTGAAAAATATATATTGGGCTACATTGGCCTATATATATGTTGGAGCCCAAATGTGGCCCAATGTAGCCCAATGAAGCCCAATGAAGCCCAATGTAGCCCAATGTAGCCCAAAGATGGCCGCCAGAGGCAAAAAAAACAAATGTAGCCCAAATATCAGCCAGATGTAGCCCAACTATAGCCCAGTGACAGAATGACCAATCAGCTTTGCAAACCTCCGTTACGCGAAGCGGAGCGCTGTTACAGATATATATCTTTTTTGGAACGTTAATTTCTCAAAATCCACTGGAGCACATATATTGAGACCTAGCAAAGGCACATCGGGCTACCAGTCCCTAATATTTTACCAAGTTTCGTGCAAATCCATTCAGCCGTTCGATTATTATTATTATTATTTTTTTTGCCCCGCGGGGCCCTTTTAAAACCTCCACATCAAACCTAGGGGGTCAGCGAGGATCTACTATGCCCCCTTATGGTCATTTGCCCCTTCGCTTTGGCCTCCTCTTGTCTCTCGATCCTACCGAGAGACAAGATGGCGGCCGCTACGGACTGTTTGGAATGTTTACAGACGCCGGAGAACCAATCAGCTTCGCTTCACAAAGCTCTGTTGCGCGAAAAGTACGCGTACTGGAGCGCTGCCCGGTCCGCTGTTACAGATATATATCTTTTTTTAAACGTTAATTTCTCAAAATCCACTGTAGCACATATATTGAGACCTACAAAAGGCACATCGGGCTACCAGTCCCTACAATTTTGCCAAGTTTCGTGCAAATCCATTCAGCCGTTCGGGCTAAAAGTGAGGCCAACCGCCCTATGGAAAACTCAATGTTAAAAACACGTTTTGGGACCCCCCTTTTTTCTCGACCCCCCCTGGACGAACCCCCCCCCCCAATTTTCAGGGGCTGCTCAGAAACAAGATGTGCCATTTTCCTGAAAATTTCAGCCAATTCCGTCCACAAACGCCAAAGTTATTTGACATAGAATTTTCAAAAATCCCATAGGAAAAAAATCCTAACTATATATACCTACTGGCGAGCGCCAGTAGGTAATATATAAATATATATACACACACACACATATATAGTTTAAGGTAAATCATTTTTTTAATTATCCTTTTATTGTACTTTTTTTGTTCATTGTTTTTTATTTTAACATAATTATTGGATATGTTTTAATATATGGTGTTTGTAAGTATAAATTATTTGTGTTAGTATTGTATTATTATTTATGTTTGATTCATATTTTTCAATATTATTGTTAGTTTTTGTTGTGATTTATTTTAAAGCATATAGTTATATTTTATATTTGTAAGTTAAGCATTTTTATATCTATATTTATTATAGCATATGGGCATATCATTTTAATTGTTATATTTTTAAAGTTAATATTTCTTTTAGAAGCCAAAATAGTCTACAAGTGGGAAAAGTCAATATACTTACCTTTTGTATGATGATATTGTGGTTGTCTTTATTTTGGTTGTCGATATTTTTGATTTTACATACAAGTTATGTAGTCGATCTTTGTGTCCTTGATATATTTTGGCAATGTTTTTGTCTGCACTATTTTATCATATAAGCATAGCTGAACATTCTGCACGAGGTATTACCTTTTCACATTTCATTGTGTTTCAATTTTTTAAAATAATTGAAACTATTAGTTTGTAAACCAAGCAGATGTTTTTAATAAACAATTTGTTATAAAATATTGACATATAGTAGACTTCTCTTTTCATGCTCTCCATCAGCCCAAGATTGTCTCATAGGTCAAGTTTCAAAAGGCCTTCAATTTTGAGTTAGAGAAAGGAAAAGTAAACACTATATACCTCATGACGAGTT
Source organism: Lissotriton helveticus (assembly GCF_964261635.1). NCBI lineage: Eukaryota > Metazoa > Chordata > Amphibia > Caudata > Salamandridae > Lissotriton > Lissotriton helveticus. Next base: position 1,104,610,653 of record NC_136057.1, on the reverse strand, counting down.
TGTCGGTACTGGGTGGGGCATTTACCATATGAAGTAAATACTATTACCCCAGGGTAAGGTATTTTCCACGTGTGGCAAATACCTCCTGTCCCGAGTTTTGAACAGGAAGACGGCTTAACATGCGGAATTGATTTTTAACATACCAAATTCCTTGTGTTTTACCTTTTTCTAGGCCTGGCCCCCCTCCGAAATGGATCAGGGGAAAATTAGGAAAGTATTATAACTATCACAAAACTTGTAATTCCGATCTCTGTGTAAACACGTGTTTGCACAGGGTTGGGGATTCAGCTCTAAACTCGTAATGAAGGCATATGTTGAAATAATTAACAGCAGATAGAAGGTGCTGCACTGACAGTCTGCCTTTGAAAAAAGCATTAAACATTGCAAGACAAACACACAAAGGCCTCTACTGTTCATTTTCCAGACTTTCTGGGGGTTCTGAGCACCTCATTGCCCTAGTTACAGGACCACTGCTAGTATCTGTATTGTCCAGTTTTACTCCCATTGCCTGTGACAGAATGTAAACACCATTCTTTTTGCAGTTGAAGGCCTCAAAAGGACATAGTCTTGCATTTCAGATCTGAAATCAGACAAGGCTGACATTTTGTAATGTTTTATTCAAAAGTACATTTCTGCAATGACTCATCTTCCAGAGTCATTGTTTTTCAAATACAAAAAGTATACTAACATTTCAGTGCGGATGCTTCAACTAGGTAAATTCAAATTTACTGCACAATCATGACTATATAATTTATTATTTTGCACAGAGTGCGATACAACAGTGGTGTCATAAACAGGGAGACAGACTGTTCTGGCTCAGGAATTGTATTTAAAAGGAATGTTAGATTTTACTACCATTTGTGGAGACAACTGCCCTTTTTTAGTGAACAAGACTCTGCTCTTCCAGACGCACATTAGAGAATAGTAAAGCATATTGAAACAATGTTACTTTAGAATCGCTTGTTGAAAACAAAACTCTCCATACAAGCGAACGTTCGAAGTGTTTTTTTTTTTTAACTTAGTGAAAATGCACTTTAAACGCTCTAGAAGTCAGCTTGAGTATTGGCCGAATGACAGCCAACAGACGTGAGAAACCAGGATTGACGATTGGCTTAGATTCCGTGACGTAAGCTGTCTGCCGTTTGGAAAAGATTCATTGATGTACACTTTTGGTCTGTTGATTAATAGCTGGTGATGTAGGGTTTGAAATTATTCGATAATGCTCTGACTATTTGTGAACGTAGGCTGGGAGCTGTCTGACTGAGTTAATGTCTTTGATAGGCTATGATTGATCAGTCCTGAAAGGCTGATGTTAGATTAAACGAATTATTCTATGTAACTGCTTGACTGCAGTAATCCTCAGAAATACAAAAAGCACTGGTAAAGCCAATAGGCCTGCCTTGGCAAACCTATAGTTTTGTTTATTTATCTATTTTTGCAAACGATAAATTTATGTTTAAAAAATGTTTAAAAAAAATCTCATCATCAAAAAATACATTAAAACATGAAATGGGAGTAGAAATGGAAGCTGAGATGTGCCAACAAGCCCTGGCATTAACGTGTAATATTTTTTAGGCAGATGTGCACCTGCGCAGAAGGATCCGTTGCCTGTATTCTGAAAATGGATGCCCGACATCACACCTCCTGGAGTACGTGCTTTCAATGGCAGAGTATAATGACCATTCAAAGGTTACATATCGGGTGACCCAAGTCCTTGTATACTCCACCCCGGGAAGGCTGGTGCAGACGGTGTCAAGACACACCTAGGGGGAGAAAAAATTGATACAATTGACACTGTCCCGCAAGACAACATCAATGTACATAGAATAAGAGAGTTTACCCTCAAACAAACAAGATATCTGCTATAGCTGCTTTGCCTGATCTCCTTTTAAACAGAAAGTCAACTTTTGGTCATAAACAGAACAGAAAATAAATTGCCAGGCATTTCTTTGTTTTGCATTGACTGTCTAAGGATCGGATCGAAGCGAACCAAAGTCAGTAATCCATCATCACTAGTATTAAGAATATCATGAAGCTATGCTAGCAGAATCACCTGGAGGACTGGAAGAAAAACCAAGCACTGACCTTAGACACTTGTCAGGTTCTGAGTTCCTTAGATTAAGAATTTCCCTCAGAAACACGTCTTCAGTGGTATCGAGGTTTGCATTTGTTCAATCAGACTACACCAAGGGGCTTATTTACAAGGCCCTTGTGCCACATTTGCGTCACATTTTCCATGTTAAAAATGTCGCAAAAGTGGCGTTAGGGGCTTGTAAATAAGCCCCCAAGTTCCAAAGACCAACGGAAATAGCACTACTGTGTTTAAGGCAGCAAAACAAGATAGGACAAGCCTATGCGCCTGACATTACATTTAATTAGACCACAAGAAGTGGTCTTTACAACAGCAGGCTTGGACTTCTTGAATGCGGGTCACAACAACTGGTTAACATGCAAGACTCCCAAACAAGGATATTCTTTTCCAAAACGTTTCACATTTTTTACCACTGATCCAGAGAAAACGTTTAGCGTTTTATTTTCTTCAGGGGCCCTATTCTTGCTCTTGGCCTAGTTGATGTCCAGAGATGCACTAGAGTAGAAAGAGAGCACCTGAGATCAATACTGGCATAACTCACAAGGGCAGGATCATTGGCATAAAACAGGGCAGGCAGCCGCCCCTTTACCCCAGCACAATTTAGGTGGATGAGAATGCAGGGGCATATTAGCAGGAAATAGCCATATTTATCGCTAAATGCGCTTAGCGCATTTTTTTCATCGCTGCCTATCGCTGGATATGTTAGCAGAGAAAACCTGCTATTAGCCAAGTTTTTCTCCATTGTGCAAAAATATCCAGCGATAGCGGCCAAATGCGTGAATATCGCTGAGAATACAGCGATATTCACACATTAACGCCAATGGGGACTTAAACTGAAAATCCACCTCCCATTGGATAAACAGGTAAGTCATGTTTTTAGCAGGCGTTGGATTATAGCTATAATCGCGCTTAGCGCCATTTTTTTTATCGCTATGCCTGGCTTGCTAATAGGCGATAGCTGTGTTAGCGACTGCTTTAAACCGCTAACAGTTTGGGTACGCCCACTTTGCATGTCATTAGAGATAAATATCCCTGACATGCAAAGCGGGCCCCAAACCGGTCGCTATCGCCTAAAAGCTGTCGCTAACTGCTGTTAGCGACAGCTTGCTAATAGGGCGATAAAAATATCGCCACTTGAGCGGCAAAAAGTGCCGCTAAAGCGGCGATATGGCCCTTGCTAATATGCTCCTCAGAGCTCACAAAATGGCATCTAATCAGCATTGATCAAGAACAGGAGGGGATCAAGTATAGAGACCTATTATAAACCACAAATTGCTGGGACTCGTCTAATCCAGGTTGATTCTATTGATCGGGTCCTCATTTGGGACAAGCTGCGACCTATGGGCATTTCACCACATCTGCTTAAGGATATTTAGGCCATATATTGTAACAGCTGTCTGGCTGTCCAATCTACTTTGCTTCGAATTTCTTTGGCAAAATGCTCTGCATGAAGAATGAGATTTCTTGTCTCTTTCAGCTTCGAAGGAAGGCACAGAGCTGGAAATAATGATTCTGAACTAATGACCTAGGCTGGAAAGCACCCTTGTGTGGAGTCCCCTAGTAGGTGATGTATGTGAATGGTGTCTCTAGAAGTGCTCAAAAAAGCCTGGGGCCCTAATTGGAGAGGTAACAATTGCAAGTGCCTACACTAGGCACATCAGGCAGCCATTTTGACTGCACTGAAAATATAAGACTACATGTGAAATATGAGGTGGGAGGTGAAGGTAAAGGCATCAAAGTTGCTTTTGAGTCATTAAATCTTAATGATCATTGAAAAAGTTGGTCACCAGCCTTCCTTGATATGGGTGCCTCAAGCAACTTGCCTCATAAAGGAATAGTTTGGAGAAAAGAGGTATTTCTCTGTGCAAAGTTGAAATTTATCAGTCAATTAACTTGTGGTATAGAGGTGAGGGCTTTGGGGACTAAATCTGAAGTCTCTTAAATCTCCCTGTGGGAGATGACTTCCTGTACTTGGGATCTATTTGTGGAGAAGGTCGCTGTCGATTGCAGTGTCACATCAAGGATCTTTAGGCTGCGTGCTCTTTCCTCAGTGTGGAGTCGTTCATTGTTTTGAGTGCCAATGAAAGGTCCAGGAGGGACAGAGTATCAACTCTGCTGGAATTTGTCTAATTTCAGAGGCACTACCATGCCTAATAAGAAATATGAGTTAGGAGTTAAAATATAGATGGACTGAAAACACTCAATGCAATGTTTAGTCATTTCATTAGTAAAACATAACTATTTCTGGGGTGAATTTCTTACAAGGGAAGGGAGACTGACTGTTTGTTACATCTGTTTTCCTGAAAATATATATGGAGACAATAGCTGGGTGGGGTGATGCTAGGACTCAAAAGGGTGCTTCCAGTATCTGTTGAAGGTCCATGGAGTGCTTGCTGGAGCTCAGTGGGGTGCCTGCAGGAACTTGGTTTGGTGCTGGCAGCAGTTCAGTGTGCTGTCTGCAGGTTGGGTGTTTGATTAAATGAATGAAGTGCTTCCTAACAATAGATTGGGTTCTTTCTGAAGCTCATGTAGGCGCCTGCCAGAGCTCAGCAGAGTGCCTTTCTGGACATCTTTAGTGCACCTGTGAGAACTTGCTGTAGTTCCTAATGGACCATACTTGGTTGCATAGTTAGTGATAGTACAGGCCCTCTGATAACAAGGACATTAAGGGTATGGAGCATATTAAGCCAAGCCAAAAATGTATCTTTCTTCTACATTTCCGAGGTTCCTTAAGAATGGCTAAGGAAAAACCTGTCTTGTCAGTTCCAGCTCAACTGTTCCCATGAGGCACAGGGTCAAGATGATTGCATATAGCTGGGTCTGAACTGAGGTGACAAAGTGAGCTAAAGAATGATAATGGATTCAACCCAGATCTGTGACTGGGGGCGAGTGTCTGTAAAGTTTCAGCACTCCGTCCATCATCTCCTTGCATTTGCTCTGAGGAAAAACCGCTGTCAACAAATATGTTTTTGTGACAAGTACTTGGCAAGATCGGTAAGTGTATGCTGATATTCATACTGTACTGGTGGAATTTTCCTTCATGATACCAAGTTAATTAAGTAATAATTAATTAATTATGCATTAATATTTGTAAATTAATTGTTTAATTACATTAAAAATATTTAAATTATGGAATATGTATTTATTAGAATCATATTTTTGTTGCAGGCTGCTACGTTTGTGGGGGGCTAGCTGGGATGTTAATTAAGCAATAATTACCCATTAATTATTCATTGTTAGTTAATTATTTAATTGATTTTAAATATGCAAAATATGGAAAACTTATTTTTTAAAGTTATATTTTAGGTGTGGGATGCTACGTTTGCAGGAGTGTACTGAGGGTAGATCGTGAATAAATAACTGAATAGCAATTTTGAATTGATAATTATTTTATTGAATAGTAATTATGAAAATGGAGTATTTTTTATTACATATACATATACTTCTTTTATACTAATTAATAATATTTATATTAGGAGTTTAATATTTTTTCAACATGTGTGGTGTTACTCATATTGAAGTGAAATACTTTCCTTAATCTGCAGGCATAGTAAAATTAACCTCTTTGCAGTTCAACACTTTCCCTGCTGTTGCACTCACTGGAGTGGGAATAGTAAATTTTACACCTCGGTATCCAATACTTTCCCTATTGTTGTGCTATTTGGAGTGAGAATAGTAAATCTCACCCCTCCAAAATCCAACACTTTTCCTGCTGTTTCACAACTTGGAGTGAGAATAGTACATTGTACCCCTCCATACACCAACACATTCCCTAGTGTTTCGCTGTTTGGGGGTTTTATCTCTTTGAAAATCCAATGCTTTTCCTACTGTAGCCAATATCATAGCTGACTTGAATAGCTCGAGGTGGTTCTCAAAACTGGATTTAAACGCTGGATACCACCAGTTGCTCCTGGCAGAAGAAAGTAGGTATATCACGACCTTCACCACCCTCTTGGGGCTACATAGGTACAATCGATTGAACTTTGGCATCTCTTCAGAAGCCAACATATTTCAAAATGCAATAAAAGAGACACTGTCAGGCCTTCAAGGAGTCATGAACGTAAATGGAGACATCCTCGTCCCCTTAGCGACAGCTGCTGCGTGCCACCCTAAAGCAACTCTGGGAGCACGGCATCATGATACACAAGGAAAGGCACTCTTATTTACAACCATCCATTGAGTTCTTTGGCTATGACTTCAACTTCAACCAAAATGGAGTGCAGGTGGATCCACGCTAGTCGCAAACCATCAAGGGAGCGCCCACTCCAAGGAATGTATCCAATGTAACGATTTTCCTTGGAATGGCAACTTATTGCAACCGTTTTATTCCAAACCTGGCAAACCTAGCAGAACCACTAAGAGCTCCATTGAAAGCAGACGCTTGCAGGGCATGGGATATGAAAGAAGAGGATGCATTTCAGAGGATCAAAGATACACTCCGAAGTCAAGACAAACAATGGCCGCCTTTCAAGGGGTCAGGATTTAAGGGCCTCCTCTGGCACCTCAGGATACATTATCGTTGGATCACTCCTCTGTGGCCAGAGGCGAATGGGGAGATTGAAAGATTAATGCGCAAGTTGAATAAAGCACTCAGTATTGCAGTCGCAGTGAGAGCCAACCCTGAACTTAGCCTCCTAAACTTCTTCCCTGAATATCGCAGTACACCACACTGTACCGCCCAGGTCCCTTTGACTCTAATGTTCAACAAACCACAGCGGGATAACATTCTCTTACATCCAGGATGGCTCTCATCGCCCTATAATCCTCAATAAACTCATGAGAGGTGCAAGCGACAACGCGGCTGATCCAACCAGGTGATACGGTCCTCATCAAAGATCACAGGCCAGGGTGGAAATTCAGAAAACCTTTTGAACCAGGGGTGTGGACAGTATGAAGAGTCAATGGCAACATGATCACTGCGACAAAAGTGGACGAGACTGTAGCAAGAAACATCATAAGGTTCAAAAGGGTCAGCACCCCAGTCAGCAGGTGTCTGTTACCGCTGACACTGCGGGGATCAACTGGCCTGAAATTGAAGGACCAAGTGAGACTGCCTCTAACACAGGGAGCTAAAATCAGGGGACCAAAAGAGACAAATCGGCTGAAGACACCCAAGCCGCCAGAGGTGTGGGAGAGATGCCGAATCGCTCACAACACCAACGATACGATCTCCGGCTTAATCCTCGACCAAGTCAACAGCTCAGAGACTTTGGGGCTTATTACAATGCCGGTCGGAGTTACATCCGACCTCCGGTTATGAAGCGACCGAATACTATTCGGTCGGATACTCCCATTTCTCTATGGGAGCTTGTGTTACAGCCGTAAGCAGGCCATAATACAGGCTCCCTTAGAGAAATGGGGGTGTTTGTAAAACCTTGCATCCTGTGTCAGGCATCCCATGGTGCCTACCACACAATGCAGGGATTTACAGGGGGGCACCCTGGGTACCCCCTCGGCCACCAACCTTATGCCGCTGAGGCTGGGGCCCCTGCTAGGGGACCCCAAATTTGCTTTCTGACTGTCTTTCCATGTCCTAAGGCCGGCACGGAAAAGGTGCGGGAAACCGACATCGTAATCCCAACTGCAGAAATGCTGTCCATAAGTGATTACAGTGCGGCTCTGACCGTTCGGAATACTCCGAGAGCCAGTCGGAACCATGTCAGAATGACCAGCCAGTTTATACTCCGTCCGTTGACATCGTAACTCAGCGGTCGACTGCAAACTGACCATGTCAGTCGGAAAGCCTCCGACCGCGGTTGGAAAGCTTCCGTCTAGCAGTCGGAGGCTTTTGAACCGACATTGTAATCAGCCACTATGTGTGTAAAGCTTGATGTTAATGGTTTTCGAGAGCGAAATGGGAAGGGATGTATAGTAAGTCACCCAGGGCTCACCCGGGTGCACCTTCACCCAGATGTAGAGATGTTGCACATCCTCTGGCCAGAGACTACAAAATAAAGTGGCTGGGACCACACGTGGTCTCCATGCCTGTACCCTACTACTGTGTCTGTGCTAAGGGATTTAGAGCTGAGCATGGGGCCTACCCCGGTGGCCACCAAGCCCCCCAACAATCTAGAGAATAATCAATTGTACAGGGCTCGGGGAAGGGCTTATCTCCCTCGTTCCTGTTTCCAAATTTTGGCATGTATTGGAAAACTGTATTCTTCAGGAAAGTGGAGGAGTGTGGCTCACTGATTAGAGCGGCAGACCCTGATGCAGAGGTCTGGCCCGGGACCAGCGTTCAATTCCCGACGCGGCAGGGTCCTGAGCCCAAAATGTCCACGGACTCGATAATTCTCGCCTCGGTGCCTATTCTAATCATGGGGTCCCACGCTGCAACTCTGGGCAATAGTTGCTTAATCTCCACTACGGCGGCCCACCCGCTGCGGGATGCCTGGCTTTCACCCTGGGGATACCCAGTAGGGGTTATCTCACAGGGAAAAGCCAGGACGGGTTCCCAAGGCAAGCGCCTTGATGCCTTCGGGTGATACGTGCGCTATATAAGTCGCAATACATACAGGAAACGAGAAAAAGACGCCAGTCTCTGGTACCATCTAGTGGAATGGCCATACTTAGTCCCCCATCATAATTTAATCTCTGAATTATTTTGCAGCCGGTGCAAGGCCCTGCAAAAGGTCGGGGTCTGGGGAATAATGATCACTCTGAACATTCCATTGAGAGGGTTCTGGCTGAAGCTCAATCCTATAAAAAAATTTACGTAGCCTCAGTTCAGTAGAGCAAAAGAACATGGATGGATGGATTGTACACACTATACACAGCAACATAAAGCGTACACAAAATGACACTCATCCTTAAACGTAATGTCAATGAAGGGGCTTTAATGTAAATACAACACTACTGAAGAAATTGAAAACATGCATCTACATTAAAGGTAGGCCTGACTCCGACTAAAAATCAGGGGAGTTGCAGGTGAAAATGCACTTCTCACGTTTATGTTTTGACGCCGTTACCGAGCTGAAATGGTTGTGAATGTCCAAAGCCACCCAGTATAAGTAATTCGAATAAAGGCAGTAATTGAGTTGAGAGGTCTTGGAAAAGCACCAGAGCCCACGATTAACGTGCCCAACACTCTATATAAGCTGCCGAGCTGTGTTTTTATTGTTTGTACGTTTCTATAGCAACAGCACCTAAAGTCGATTTCCAGGTGGAAAATGTAAAGCTGGGTTTGTCTCATAACTTCAAGAATTGAAGGAATACATGGTTTTGAAAAAAGAGTGGATTTGGTACCCTAGATCTAGTTAATATGACTCCAGGAACAGGCTGTCCTAAAGCAGACTATACAAGGTACTTTCCATTACAGACTGGAATGCAGCAACCATACCAACGTCACCTTTAAGAGAGCCAGGCCCAGCAGTTTACCACCTGAAATGTATACATGGCACACAGAGTGGTGCACGCTGTGCCCACTCAAGAAATAATTCTAAAATGACAGTGACAAGCTGGACGAGTCCCCAGGTTTGAAAAATAGTATTAATGCTCCAATATCCAATATGTAACTGGAGCCACCAAAAGCTTTGTGGGCTTTAAACAGCAGCCACATCATCACATCGAGCGAATCACAGCTCCGAAAAGAAACTACCAGGTATCGTGGCACGCAATGTTCACCAGAACTACTCAACAAGCAGAACGTCCCTAAATGACACCACATGGGACAGAACAAAAGGCAGAGTGGGAAAATGTAATGCGTATTAGAATAGACATCATTTTAATACGAACGGAGTAAAATGATGCATATTTAAAGTCAGGGGCAATGTCTCCTCCCTGCACCACTGTCGTCCATAACAGGGGCCCTCAAGTTGTGAATCAGGGCAACTAAATTCCAGCGTTCATTCAAGCGTCTCCTGAACCAGGTCACTCTTACGAACAAAATCACATGCTTCAAATAGACTTTTCATAGACTGTTTTCCAGCCACTAATTAATCTCTTCACAAATGGTGATGTCAGATATTGACTGATAAGTCCCAATGCATTTCGGACTTGTTGGGCTCTTCATCAGAGGATAAAGTCTGGTAAAAATCCAGAAATGAATTCAATTAAACCATCACTGGTAACAAACATAAAAATGATAGAAAGCAAACATTACACAACATTATGCAAATCTGAGCAAATTCAATACGTTCTCATGATAGCGTCATTGTTGTCGAGGGAGGGGGCCAGAAGCCGTAGTGTAGAAGAATATGATTTGTTAGGATCACAGGTAAGCTGTTAAGCAAGTCCAAGTATAGAAGACAGTATTAAGTGAGCCCCAAGGCGAGAGCAAGGTAAGTGGTTTTTATTAATTTATTTATTTATTTTCCCTATCTTATCGTATGTCGACTTCCCCCCACTCCTCAGCCCAGCCCAGCCCGCCCACCACTTTAACCTGTACCATTACATCACCAAGCACTCCAGCATTCCACTACATCACATTCATACTGGCTGAGCAGCAGAGAACAGGGAGTTAAGGGAAAGGATGCACAGTAACTATTCAAGTCACAACACCTCTCCTTCCCTTAGGGAAAACACCTAACAATTTAAGCAATGTACGATAGAAATACACACCATCAAATATAGTAAGTACAAGAGAAAGGGCATACAGGTTAAAACTAATTAATTACAAATTGAAAGGAGCAAAGATGGAAACAATAGTAAAACGGTCCTATGACATTAGATACATCAAAATTACACCAATGTAGTACTGTGCAGGACTTGGAGAATTAAGGACACCACAGTGGTGTATCACCCTTACTCACCCCTTTCTGCACACAACAGGAAATTAAAGTGCGAAATTCGCACTAACTAGGGCACACAACCCTACACTCAACCCTAGAGTACACAACCCCACAACGCATCACATATACTGTACACCTGATAGGACAAAAAGTCTCAGGCAACACACACCAGGGTACATGACCCCCACAATGCACACACATACTGTACGCCTGGCAGGACCAAAAGACTCAGGCATCACACTATAGGGTACACAACCCTACACCGCACATACCTACAGTGCATCACATGCATTATACCACTGCCATGAGGGTAATACCTCACTTTATCACCCTTCTGCATTCAAGCAGCAAATCGGACTTACATAAATCAAGACAGTTAGAAATTCAATTTGGCATTAATTAGCATAGCAAAATAAACACATGTGGCATGGACCAAGATATTGGACACAAAAGACAATCAGTCAAGAAACCACAACACCGGTGAGTGGCCTCTCACCCGACTAAGATCGGAGTGATGAGTAAAATTGTACAGTCCCTTGTTTCAGGGTGACTGAGGTTTAATAAGATTACTTATCAGTACCCTGTTTTCTTCCAGAGTTGTCCACACACTTCCCATGTTGCTGAAGTCTACTGCAGTATATCAGATGAATTTCAGTATTTTTCCCCTCTTAGCCCAGTCATGCGCATTACAGCTAAAAAGCTGTTACGTCAACATGTTGTGCAGTGCCATAATCAGTCCCAAATGCGTGGGTCAACAGAATAGACATAGCATTACTGTCAACACAACATGCGCCGTACGCCCGCCTCTTCTATGACTTCACAGGATACAAACAGATACGCACAACTGTGCTGTCAGCATGGATTGTGAGCCTTCCATGGTTGTGTTGGTATGGCAATTACCACATACAGGCTACTGCCGCTGCTCTGGGCTTAAGGGCTCGAGATTAATCGCTAGAGCAGCAACTTAATGGTGAGGGCACATCCCTATGGCAGTTATATTTTAAAACGTAAAACCCAGCCACTGCCCAGTATGTGGTAACTTAATAACACTCAAAGCACAAGGTGTGATGCAAGCAGAACAGTAATCCTCCTTAAATAGTTTTCACCCGTACACCTAAGTTGATATGCCATGTTTGTTTCAAGCTCACTGTCCAACCATACCTGCAACATCTCCTCAAGCAGGTCAGATGATCTTCTAGCTGCTGATCGGTACAAGAAAAATCCGCCCTTTACTAGTACAATTTATCACGGCCAGTTCACATCAGTTCACACTGTCGGTTCCTTTATCATAAATCATGCCAACTGATTGCAAGTTCATCCTCATGTAACACTGCCTCAATAACAGCGCTCTCCTTTGATGCACACTTTACTCTAGCATGTAGAATTGCCCTGGACAGCAGACTGACAGATCCTTCATAATATAAATGCCACACGTAGAAAAGCATATTATACAAAGCGTTGTCTCGATTAACATGAACGATACAAGTCCATGTAAATAACAGATCCACACCCTAGTAGTGGGCTGTCTGATGGGAAGGACACTGGTGGGGTTGGAGGGTGTTCTGTTTCTTCCATAGTGCTTAATATTTCTTGAGTAGTTCCCTTTTGATTCCTTCAGTAATTTCTTCAATTCACATGCATGGTTCTTTTGCCTAAATCATCGCCATTGTTGTAAAGGAAGGGATTTATTAAGATTACAGGTAAACTGTAAAGCAAGTATAGAAGATAGTATTAAGTAAGCCCCACCAGGAGCAGCATCCTTGCTGCTCAGCCCACACACTCCAACTGACACTCTCAACCTCACGAGATACTCAAGCATTCCATTACATCCTCAAGTACTCCAGCATTCCACTACAACAAATTCATATTGGCTGAGAAGCAGAGAACAGATAACTTAGGGAAAGGATGCATAGTAACAATTCAAGTCACTACAGTAATCAACATCAAGGGGGGCGTGGCTTGGCAGCCGATGGAGGTAGACACGTGAGCGCTGAGCTCCGCCGTGGCCTCCTCCATTTATCCTGGTGCTGGTGATCCTGGTGACCTTAGAGCCCTGAGCTTGCCCGCATCTCCTCCTGTGTGCCTGGGGGCCTGACCGGAGACGGCGGGGACGGATCCCTGACAGCGCGGCACCCGCGCTGCGCCCGGTGTTTGGTGGGCCGAGCCGGCCATCTTGCGGCCTTGACGCTCGGCCGCATCCCCGGTCTCGAGTACTCCAGTGGCCGGCCCGCGGCGACACCTAGCCGGCCGCCAGCCACCACGGGGCCCGGAGCCCGGGATTTTTGAGCCCGCCGCGGCGGCGGGGCTCGGACTCCTTCACTGCGGAGCATCAGCGGGGACACAGCGGGGGCACCTGCCGGTGAGCGGTTCTGATACCAACTCGGCCCGGGGGGGCCTGCTGCTGGCCGGACAGGGAGCGTGAGGCTGCGCTTGGACTTGGGCCTCTCTCCGCGTGGCCTGACGGGGTCGCGGCTGCCCGGCGCTGCCCCTGCCAGCCTGACTTTGGGAGTTTCTACCGTGCGCCATCTGTGGAGCGCGGGCTTGGGGTGCAGACCAGCCCTGCGCGACCCGGGATTGAGCTGGGTCCGGACCCTGTGCAACCGGCCTGAGTGGGGGTGATCCTGCGCTGCTCCCTGGCCACCTACTATTGAGGGACTCTGCCACCGCCGGGGAACCTGGTGCCCGGCTCTGAAGATCCCCGGGGGGACTGTTTCTTGGCGCCCGGGCGCGCCTTTCCCTGCCCCTGCATCATTGACACCCTGGAGAGCCGCCCCTGCCGCCATTTTAGGCTGGTGGCCTTGTACTCTGCTTGCAGACTTTGGGGAGCGGTGCACTCAGAGGGGCTCCGTGTGCTTGGTGGACCGCGAGGCGGCGGGTAGGGCCCGGGCGCCGGGGGCGGGCGGACCCGGGGGACGCACCGCACGGCAAGCGACCCCGAGGACTGCGGCCTGGTGAGTTGGACGCAGGAGAAGGCGCCGACCCTGTTGCTGCGAGGGCGAGACATGGCCACCCCCATGGGGAAGCGCCCCCTAAAACCCCCGCCGGAAGCTGCTGGGGGGCCGGCGGATGATCGGGGCCCCACTCTGGAAGCCATCCCGGCGGCGGGCCTACCGCAGAGCCAACTGGAGCAGATCCTGAAGGCCATTGCTGACACCAGGGAGGCCCTCCATCATGACATCGGGCAGGTGTCCACGGGCCTGGGCCTATTGCGTGCAGACCACGGCAAGTTGGCGGATCGGGTCAAGGAGACCGAGACCCGGATTGCTGAGCTGGAACCTTCGTCGAAAGCGGCGGACGCCTTGCTGGGGGAGCTGCAGCAGAGGTTGCACATTCTGGAGCAGCGGGCGGAGGATGCGGAAGGGCGCAACCGCCGCAACAACGTTCGTGTGGTGGGCCTGCCGGAGAAAATTGAGGGGACCGACATGTTGGGCTATCTGGAGGCCTGGCTGCGAGATGTGGTTGTTCCGGAAGGGCTCTCGCCGTTCTACACCCTAGAACGTGCTCACCGCGTGCCGGCTCGTCCCCCGGCCGAGGGCCGGCCTCCCCGCCCGGTGGTGGCACGGTTGCTGCATTACAGAGACCGGGACCTCATTCTGCAGAGGGCGCGAGCTCTGGGACCCTATCGAGTGGACAATGCCCAGGTATCCATATATCCTGATTACTCCTTGGAAGTCCAGAGGCAGCGGTCGACTTTTCTGGCGGTCAAGAAGGCGCTCCGTGAGGAGGGCATCCGCTACTCTCTCCTGTTCCCAGCCCGCCTACGGATCATGCTAGATGGCAAGTCTTCCTTCTACGACACTCACGACGACGTTTGGAGCTGGCTGGAGCTCTACAAGACCGGCGCGGATGCTCTACATGCGACCGGGGAACAGCGGCGGGCGCCGCCACGGCCCAGGCGGGGTAGGAGGCGCAAGAAACGACCACCCAAAGTTCAGACACCCACGGTCTCACAAACTGAGCTGGAGCGCAGAGATGCCCTCCGGGCGGTCTATGACATCTCCCAGACATTGGACGCCGCGACGGCTGGAGAGTCGGGATCTCGAGGTGGCACCGGCAGGGGGTCCTCGGAGGAGTCGGTGATTGGAGACCCCGCGCCACCCCATGTCACGCCTGGAACTGCTGATGGTTTGCTGGACGAGTGTGGCTAATGCACCCCTGCAGTGGTATCGTATAGCCTGCTGTGTTCCTGACCGGGGTTTGGGGCTGGGGCGGTATTGACCTGTTGGGCCTGGAACTGGAACTGGTGTTGGGCGGCCGACCTCTGTGGTGATGGTCGCCTTCCTTATGGAGGGGATGCGGGACACTTGGGGCACGAGGGGGAGGCCTAACTGGCTTGAAAGAGTGAGCTGTTTGCGGTCTGCTGAGGAAGGCGACAGGCCACCCCCTCTTCTCCCACACCTACTGTGGGACTCTGGTAGTTGCCAGAGACTGTTACTGTTGGGAATTGCTCATTTGGATGGGTTTCTGCTGTTGGGGACCTATTCTGGGGAGGGGTGGGACATGGGGTTGTTGGGGACTGTCGGGGTTTATTTTTTGGGGAGTAGCCAGTGTGCGTGCGAATGCTGCTTTCTTTGGGGTTGTGTTTGTCGTGAGGAATGGGGACCCTCCTTGAACTGAAATGTGTGACCTGGAATGTGAGGGGCCTGAATTCCATGCTGAAACGCCACAGGGTTCATGCCCATCTTGTTCGCAGGGGGGTTCAGATTGCCTTCCTGCAGGAAACCCACATTGATCTAACTGAGGGGCGAGCTCTGCAGCGCAGATGGCGGGGGCATATGTTTTACACCACCTACTCGGCCTTTGCGCGGGGGGCTTTGATATGGGTCCGGGCGGGGGTTCCTTTCCAGCCTCTGGTGACGATAGTTGACCCCGAGGGGAGGTTTGTTGCTGTGCAGGGCCGCCTAGATGGGAGGGACGTGACGCTCTGCAGCATATACGCCCCTAACGTAGACCAGCCTGCCTTCTTTGCGCGACTTTCTGGGAAGCTGGCGACTGTCCTGGCTGGTACGGTCCTGCTTGGGGGGGATTTTAACTCAGTACTGGACGTGGAACTGGATCGCTCACACCCGCCCCTAGCGCAGGCAGCAGCTCACAAGTTGGCGCAGAGTAGGAGAGCGTGGCAGAGTAGCTGGGGCCTAGTCGATGCGTGGAGGACCCACCACCCAACGGAAAGGGATTTCTCCTTTTACTCCCCCCCACACGATCTGCATGTTCGTTTAGACGGCATTCTGTGCTCACTGGACATCCAGAGCCTGGTCCGCCACAGTGAGTACTTGACTAGGACGGTGTCTGACCACAACCCTTGCCTGGTGACGATACAGTGGATGAGGCGACGCCAAGCTATCCCGACGTGGCGGTTGAATCCACTGACGCTGGAGGACCCGGCGTTTAAGGCCAGTGTACGTAGCGGGGTGGAGGGATACTTTGACACCAATGTGGGCACGGCCTCCAGCCGGGCACTGGAATGGGATGCCTTTAAGGCGGTGGTTCGGGGCGTCTGTATTTCGGCTACTGCGGGTGTCCGTAAAACCCTACTGCAGGATGTAGAGCGCAGTGAGGACCGATTGCGCGCTGAGGAGAGGCGCAGCTACGCGGACCCTGAGGCTCATGGAGCGGTCTCCGAGGCTCGAGAGGTAGTGGCGGCAGCACTGGAAAAACTGCGCTGCTTTGATTATAAGGAGTTCCTGGTCCGGGCTCACGCCGAACGTGACAAAGTGGGTTCGCTACTGGCGTGGTTGGCCAGCCCTGGAACCCGAGGCTCCCCTATAGTGGCGCTCGCCACTCCGGAGGGGCGCATGGTCTACACGCAATTGGACATTAACGACCAATTCCATCGGTATTACGAACATCTTTACAGGAGTAGGATGCCGGACCCCCCGGCGGAGCTGGAGGAGTTCCTGGCGGAGGCGCAGCTGCCCAGGCTCGATCCGGAGCACGCGAAACAGCTGGGCGGCGATATCTCCGTGGGAGAAATCAGGGTGGCCATCAAACACATGGCCCGCCGCAAGACTCCGGGTACGGACGGGCTCCCGATCGAATTTTATGTGGCCTATGCGGATGTGCTGGTCCCGCGACTACAGGAGGTTTATCAAGAGGCCTGGGACACGGGGCGCTTGCCGGCGTCTACACGCGAAGCCTTAGTGATACCCTTACTGAAGCGTGAAGGTGATGCGAGCTGCCGTTCGGCGTACCGCCCGCTCTCCATGCTCACCACGGATTACAAGATCCTGAGCCGGATCCTCGCGACGCGGCTCCTCACCCACATGCGTTCCTTGGTGCATGGCGACCAGGCGGGCTTTATTCCTCAACGCACCACCGCCACTTGTGTGCGCCGGTTGCTCCGGATCATGGGAGGGGAGGCCGCTGACTTTCCGAGTGCCGCGGTCCTCTCGATTGACATCGAGAAAGCTTTTGACAGCGTCGAGTGGTCGTACCTGCTCCGTGTCCTGGAGGCCTTTGGACTGGGCGAACGCTTTGTGAAATGGACTGCCTTGCTCTACGCCGCGGCCACGGCCCGTGTCAAAACGGGGTCCACCATATCAGCCTCTTACACGGTGGGTAGGGGGACCCGACAGGGGTGCTCTCTATCCCCCTTGTTATTTGCACTGGCCATAGAGCCACTGGCTGCGCACGCCCGGCTGGGCAGAGCATATGCAGGGCTCCCGCTGAGAGCCGACACCCACTACATCTCGCTCTATGCGGACGACTGTCTGTTGTTTCTGGCAGACACGGGCGACTCCCTGCGCGGGGCCGAACGGCTCCTGGTGGATTTTGGTCATCTTTCAGGGCTGAGAGTCAACTGGGGGAAGTCTTGCCTCTTTCCGCTGACTCCGGGGGCCGGTGACGCCCAACCGGAGGGTGCCCTGCGATGGGAACACCATTGCCTCCCCTATCTGGGCACTTTCATCTACCACTCACCCGCGGTTCTCCTAGACGGTAACGTCAACAGGGCAATTCGGAATCTTCAGGGTTGCATGGGTTTCTGGCGGACGCTGCCGCTCTCGGTCGCGGGACGAGTCGCGTTGCTGAAGATGGTGGCACTTCCCCGACTGCTGTACCTGTTTCGCACCCTGCCGGTCTGGATCCCCGCGTCAGTTTTCACCAGACTCCGCTCCCTAATGACGGGGTTCATCTGGGGTTCGGGTAGAAGACGGGTTGCGCTGACCACATTGATGCGCCCCAGAGCGGACGGGGGCCTTGCTGCCCCGGATTTTGAGTGGTACTACCTGGCGGCTCAACTGCAGTGGCTCACCCAGGCGGTGGCCTTGGAGTTCCGCGGCCCGGACGATATGTCGGGCGGAGTGCTCCCGAGACACTTCCTCTCCTTTCTAGTCTTGGGCCAGAAACTGGACCTGACTCAGCTCACCCTGGAGCAACGGACGATTCGCAGCTGTTGGCTTCGGGCCAACAAGCGCTCCGGTGCCGTTCGCCCTTATGCCCCGGAAATTCTGCTCGGGATGTGCACAGCCTTCCCGCATGGCGGGGACTGGTCGGCACTGGCGATCTGGGAGGAGCTTGGCCTGCTGATGGTCGGCGATCTGTACAAGGATGGCTCGCTGATTCCGTTTCAGGAACTCCGAGACTCTTACGATCTACCGAGGGGTGGATATTTGCTACACGCTGCATTGGTGGCTGGTATTCGCCGCTACTGGAAGTGTGGGTTCACTGAACCGCAGCCTTCGGAGTGTTGCCAATATGTAGTGACGGCCGCTGGCACCTACAAGGCTGTCACGTGCCTTTATCCACGGCTGTCGACGGCTGCCCTGCGACCATTGGATGGGCTGCGAGCCAAGTGGGAGGGGGACATCGGGCGGTCTATTCCTGACACGGCGTGGACACAGCTACTGCGCAGGGCATGGAAGGGCACGAGGAACGCCAGGTTCCAACTGGTCCAGTTTTTTACCCTGCACCGGGCGTACCTGACGCCGACGAAAATCTCGCAATACTTCGAGGGTGCGTCTTCGTTTTGTCCTCGGTGTGGGACTGCGGATGCGGACTTCGCCCACATGTTTTGGACTTGCATCAAGCTGACGGGTTACTGGGAGGCGGTAATGTCCTGCCTGAATGCTGTCACGGACCGGCAGATCGCTCCTGACATGGGTACATGCCTTTTACTGTGGTTCCCGCACACCCCCCGCACTCGAGTCACCAGCAAATTCTGTGACTTGGGTTGGATTTTAGCTAAACGTGAAATCTCCATGCACTGGAAATCTACTCAAGGCCCCAGCTACGCGCGTTGGAAGACCACTTTAGAGCGCTGGGCGAGAGCGGAGAGTACATTGCGGCTGCGACAGGCTAGGAGCCTAGATAATGACAAGGCGCTGGAGGTGGCCAGGGCGTGGGAGGCCTTGGTGGTGGCGCTCCAGCAGCCGGATGAAGACCAGAGTGAAGATGAGGGAGGGACTCCAGGGTGAGGGCACTGGGACGGGGATTTCTCGCACACCAAGGCGCACACACTACTTACTATTACTGATAGCAACCTTGGGGGTCTTGACACTCCGTTGTATGACACCATTTACCCTTTACTGTGGTCCCTGTCCAGGGCGGGCGGGGATACCATATTAATGACTGGAAGGGAAGGAAGCGGCACACTGGCTACGGGGGGACTACAGGGTGGGGTGGGCACGTTGGGGTCAGTTCTATGAAAAAGGTGTCTTGCTTGAGCTGAATTGATTTACCGCATCATTCACTGATGTCTGAGTTGCTTTTCTGCTGTAATGTATCCTCGGCACTTGATTACCAATAAAAAATGTTTTTACAAAAAAAAAAAAATACAGTAATCAACATCAAATGTGTTGCCTGTGTCAAAAGAAGTGCGACTGTGGTCTAGATGATGATTTTAACTGCATGTCTATATTACTAAGTTGCTCCGTAATTGTCAGAGCCCTTTGAGGACACTCACTTGTCAGCGTAAGCATTAATTGAGTTAAAGATGAACTGAGATGTTCTGTTATGCATATGCCGACAATGCTGTGGCAATCATTCAAAAGAGACAGAAATGAATAATAACATAATCTGTGCTGATCATCAATAGAGTCAAACAACAAACTTTGTGCTAAATAAAATGCTACAAAAATGAAGTCACTTAAAAAACAATAAGATTATGGTGTTCCGTCAAATCTGTCTTGTATAATTCATTAGATATGCTGCCTCTACAATGCCGTCTAGGTGTGGCCCAAAAATTCTCTGGTACCAATCTAATTGAATACGCCAGTGTATAATATTACATGACCAAATCTCTTATTATTAAATATTTGAGCAAGTTCTATTGTTCGCCTAAGAGAAATCAAAAAACGTGAAGGAACTATTTGTAGTAAAGGAAGATGTAGAGTTCACTATTGTGTTAAGTTCCTTTATTGTAAGTTCCTTCCAAGATATTAGTTACAGAAGTAAGACCCCACCAGGAGCTAGCTGTTAGCAGCTCAGCCTGAGTTAACCAACTGCCACAGCCAGGTAGAGAGAGACACTGTGAGCCAGAGAGTCACCCAGGCATTCTATTATGTCACAGATGACATAGTATAGTCTATCTAGTGAAGAACATTAGAGAGGACATTTACTACACATCCTCTTCCCTTATGGAATAGGAACAGAACAGAGAACACAATAGGCAAAATACCTCAAATGCAACATCAGCAGAAAAGTACAAGAATGAACCAAAAGAGATGTTCAAAGATGACACTAGCATGAGGTATCATAAGTAGAAATGTGAACAAAGAAAAGTAAATTAAACACTATATGTCACATCCCCCTCCCTTAACGAACCGAAACAGCTAAGCTAAGTGGTCACACTCAAAACTTCCCCACACCACAGGGTAAACACCTTAGGATGAAAGAGAGTGTAGACGGAGACATAGAGAGAGACACATAGGGGCAATATTCACTCAAGACAACCCTAAAAGAGCAAACCCCTATCACAAAAACTCACCAAAGAAAACCAATATTAGTAAAGAACGAGAGCTTCCCCTGATAAAGACGTGTTGACACTAAAGATATGAAAAATTCACAGTACAAAGTTTTTCCAACATGAAACCCTGGCCACGAGTAACAAGAAGGTAGACTTAGACTAGAACATAGTGCACAAAAAGTCTCCACCAAAAGCAGGGGACAGCGCAGAGTAGAAACACTGAGATTAAAAAGAAATACAACCTCCCCTAAATAGGGTACACCACAGGATAATAAACCTGTGAACAAAAATAGGGCAAGGACTACCCGCAAACACCACTACTTGGGGCATGGACTACCCGCAAACACAAAACCTCCCCTACGTAGCGTACGCCACAGGACAATAAACCTGGGAACCAAAAATAGGGCATGGACTACCCACAAACAGACAACCTCCCCTGTGTAGGGTACACCACAGGACAATACCTGGGAATCAAAAATGGGGCATGGACTACCCACAAACAGACTATCTCCCCTGTGTAGGGTACACCACAGGACAATACCTGGGAACCAAAATGGGGCATGGACTACCCGCACACACACAAACTCCCTTGAGTAGGGTACACCACAGGACAATAAACCTGGGACAAAAAAAAATGGGGCATTGACTACCCACAAACACTACAGCATCACCCAACAAGATTACAAACAGGATGCATTACTCTCCCTTGAAACCGAACACAATAACATCGCAGGGTACAGCAAGATTCAACATCACCCTAGGAAACAGAAATGGGAATGGACTACCCACAAGCACACAACTTCCCCTAAGAAGGGTACACCGTAGAGTTAAAAATGTGAGTACAACACACAGTACAAGTGAAAGTCATGCTGTAGTACGATGCAAACACAATTAGTGCATACGGTTTCCTTTGAAACACCACAAATTTCCCTTAAAACACAGAATAACCACAAAGGTGAAAAGAAATTCAACCTGGCCGCAAATACACAAAACGCTCCAAGCAGTTGCCAGAAGGAGAGACCATGTCAAACACACGTCCACCCAAAACATGCATTTAGAAGCCAAGCACTTTAAAAGTAAATGAATAAATAAACACAAGACTTGAGCTCCGGTGAGCGGTTTCTCACCCGGGGTCAGTGTACACAGCATCATGCAGTCGCCGTTGAATTCTGCCACAAAAGTAAAATGTCATCCAGTCTATAAGGAGAGTCCCGAATTCCATTGTACCTCTCTCCATGACATCGAGCATAAGGACAGTCCAGAATTTCATTGCTCCTTTCTCTGTGACACAGACCATAAGGAGAGTCTAGAATTCCATTACTCCTCTCGCCGTGACACAGACCATGGACGCGGGCCAGGTGACGGACTGCGTCGCACTAGTGAAAAGTTCATCGCCGTGATTGCCAACAATGAACCTATCCAGCAATCAGATGTGTCAATAGAGAGATAACATGAACAGGATCCAGGCACAAAATGGAGGCACGCTTTCTGACGCAGCGCCGTGTGGCTCACGGTGCGCTGTTGCATAAATGCGTCACAAGACAGCCGTGAACTGGAGAAGAATAACGTCATCGTGGATTCTTCGTGCCTCCGCGCGGTACCATGAGACCGGTAAGATGCGCGTGGATGAATTTTAAAACTAAACATAGTGCAACGGTCTGTCATGGTACTGACTTGGTCACAATCTTACAAATTAAAACGCTCTGTGGTTTGGATAGTAAAATTTCACGATGTGAACGGTCACTACCAGTGTTTACCAAAGACGTTGTTCAACACATTAAGACACTCGTCGAACAACTAGGGAAAACGTCCAGATCTTCTTTGACACTTCACGTGTTAACGCCAATCTTGACACAGACACCGCTGTTGAAGTGGACGATCAGACGCTGTTGAAAAACACTGTCAAACGCTGCCAGAATCAAATTACAAAACAAGCAGAACAGCAATTCACTGAGGATGCAGGCAAAGCATGAGGTATGGTCACAATACTTTCTAGCAGATAGGGCTTGAAAAGAAAAACAGGAGAACACCACAAAGTGTACACACCTGTTGAGCCTATGAGAGGCTTGTTGCTGGAGAGATAGTTCACTTCTTCCAGGTGACCACAGACTCCTCAGTAATGGATGGAAAACGCCCAGGGTGCAGGCTGTCCAGTTGGAACATGACACTAGTGGGGTCAGTTGGGCATTACCTTTTAGTTAAAATGCGAATTTTTCCACACTTCTTGATGTCTTGGGTTCTTTTCTTTGTAGTTGCTTAATTCTTTATTCTTAACTGCACACGTAGGTTAATCCAGTTCAAAACGTCGCCAAAATGTAGTAAAGGAAGATGTAGAGTTCACTATTGTGTTAAGTTCCTTTATTGTAAGTTCCTTCCAATATATTAGTTACAGAAGTAAGACCCCCACCAGGAGCTAGCTGTTAGCAGCTCAGCCTGAGTTAACCAACTGCCACAGCCAGGTAGAGAGAGACACTGTGAGCCAGAGAGTCACCCAGGCATTCTATTATGTCACAGATGACATAGTACAGTCTATCTAGTGAAGAACATTAGAGAGGACATTTACTACACTATTCTACTCCAAATCCAAAGATAAACAAGACGAGCATGTTAAACATAAAGGTACCATTCCCTTTTAAAATTACAGTAACTGCAATAACATCATGAAAGGCACTGAGCTCACTCATATGTCCTGTTCAAAGGAACAAGAATCAAGTTAAGCACCAGTGAAACCTGTGATTTCAAAAACCTGATTTACACATTGAAATGCCCATATGTACCGGCTTATGTTGGCATGAATGAGTGTAAGGTTAGAATCATGATTACAGAACACAAGAGTAACATTCGCACTAAGAATGGGAAGCCGAATGTTGCAGTTCACTTCACCACATATGGTCACAACATTAGCCAACTAAGATTCACAGTATTGGAAACAGGTATGATGTGAGATTGGGTTGACAACAGAAAAGAACTATTGAGAAAAGAGATTTACTGGATTAAGAGACTTGATAAACAGACTCCTAAAGGATTGAATGATGGTTTGGAGTACAGTTGTTTCTTATAACTTTCATTGGGTATTGGACATTTCATTGGATGTTGAATATACAGTTTGATGACTATTTGAGAGACTTTTTTTAAAATTGCATGCATATTTTTTTAATATGTTTTTTATATTTTTTGTGTGTGTGATTGTCATGTTTATGGTGTTTATGATTCTGTCATAGAAATGGATATATTATTATACTGCAGGTTATAATATTCGATACATCAAAACATCTAAGGCCTTCATATTTTTTTAGAATCCACCTGAAGACGGTGATAAATATAGTTGGACATTAACCAGCACACCATCCATTATTCAGTGAGTTCATATGTTACATTCCATTTGTTACATACTAGTATATGTAAATCTCTTGACAGTATCCACTTAAAGATAGTGATCACTTGCAATATTGCTTGCCTTCAAGTGTGTTGCCATGTTTTTTTTTTTAAAAATTAACTTTTCTTACACACTTGGTTTTATTTGTTAGTGTGATTTTTACGCTCGGAAGACACCCAATGCATATCGCCACACCTGGGTGGCAATGCAAATGGTCAGTCCCCTTTTGAATATCTTAATAGAAAAGGTTTTATTCAGTAACCGTAATAGTTATTAAGAGCTACCACAGTTACCTGTCATTAGTAGTCATTAAAGTTTAAACTATGTTGTAGATGTTAGCATGATCCTTACACTAGGTAGATAGCACACTGCCACACTTAGTGGGCATCACAAACGGTTAGTCCTCTCTTGGAGGTTCCAACTGCGTAGCCACAACAGTTATTAGTAACCACACTAGTTTCTTGTGACTTACAGACACTAAAACTTTAAAGCAAGTACAAAAGATACATGCAGAGATTCAGGAACACACATTCATTTTTATTACTCCTGATTGTTTTTTCACTCAGTGTCATCCATTTCAATATGGCAACAGTGCTTGCATCCTTTTTGCATATTTTTATCACAACAGGCGCATTAGCATTATATAGTTCGTTTATGTTGGGTTTTTGCACTAATTTTATGTTTACACCCACTAAACACTTATTCTTTATTATTTATAAATATTATTTATCTCGAGGTTATCCATTTCAATATGGTAGCTGTTTTGTGCATTCTTGTTATTTTTGCTTGGTTTTATTAAAACAAGCACTGCAAAATTGGATTATGGGCTTTATTAGGTTTCTTCATTTAAATTGTACGCCACTTCTTTACACCTAGTATTTACTCCACATTTGGGTGGCGATTAACAACGACAGTCCTCTTTTGATGGTCCCAAATAAAGCAATCTAAACGGTTGCTACCATAGACGCTGAACAGCGACACATGAGATTGTTTGCCGGTCCCGAGGGTAAGTGATACTTCGGTACTTTAAATTTCATCGTAGTACTTATGTCCTGGCAGGATATATCGCAGGATTTTTCTGACTTTTCTGATATGATTTGTGAATATTTTATTTGTAGGGCATGTATTTACCATACGTTGTATTTACGCATTTGAGACCGCATGGATGACACTGTATTATCAAAAGACGCTCCGATGCCTGTAGTCTAATTGAATATATCGTGTTTACCTGTTCTTGTTCAGAGATTTATTCACATATACACCGGAATTTTCAATTTGATGGGTATAAGAGAAGTATTTTTGGCACGTCTAGGTGGCATAGGTGAGGAGACAAATCTAATCAATTATACAAGACAGATTTGATTGAGCACCATAATATAATAATTTTTTTATTGACTCCGTTGCTGTAGCATTTTTTTAGCTCAAAGGATTTTGTTTCAGTCTATTGAGGATTAGCACAGATTAGCACAGATTATGTTATTAATTCATTTCTGTCCGTTTTTAACGGTTGCCACAGCATTGTAAGCATAAACACAACAGAACATCTCGGTTCACCGTTAACCATGTCAATCAATGAATGTTTATGCTGACAAATGAGTGTCCTCAAAGGGCTCAGACAGTTAATTACGGGTTAATTAAGGTACATAAACATGCAGTTAAATCCCTAATCTAAACCTCAGTTGTATTATCATGAGAACTTAATGAATTTGCACAGATTTGCATAATGTTGTATAATGTTTGCTTTATAGGATTTTTTTGGTTTGTACTAGTGATGGTTTAATTGAATTCATTTTATGGATTTGTTTCAGAATGTATCCCCTGATGGAGGGCCCCAGGGTCCGGAATTTATTGGGATATAACAGTCAATATTTGGTGTCACCATTTCTGAAGGAATTATGAAAAGTCTTTTTGAAGCATATGATTTTGTTCATATGAGTGACCTGCTTCTGGAGAAGGTTGAATGAACGCTATAATTTAGTTGACCGGAATCATGACTTGGGGGTCCCTGTTGTGGACGACACTGGTGCAGAAAGGAAACACTGCCCCTGACAAGGAGCTGTTCTGCTTTGACAATGTAGTACACCTGCAATCAGGAGCACTCTGCACACTCAACTATTGTTAAGACAGATTTCTTACTATATATGCAAGGTGTGCACTGGCATCCATAATAAGCATGTTTAACCACTTATAATATGCACAATATGAATAATTAAAAAAATATATTAAGATACAGTTGAATTATCAAGATGATATATATACATGTTTTTTCCAACACTGATTAATATTTCTCTTTTAAGATTAAGTTATTGACATGTCTGTACATTTTTATCTGAACTTTTTATGCATCTGACTCCAAATGCAAACTAAAGTATTAATTGTTTGAAGCATATTTCAAGTTTTCAAGGATCAAAAGAATAGACTTTATTTGAAACACAACTACTAAAAGTGATTTGGGTCAGACCCCAACACTGCAAAAAGTTAACATTTTATTGTAGCGGAATAGACCACCTTTACCTTTTATCACACACCACTGCTCCTAAATCAAGAGCCAATACAAAACAAATACCCTCCAAATGTATTGCCACCATTTCACCAAATATTTACCTTGCCTACTTCAATATATGTGACTTTCTTCATAAATGAAAACAGGCTCGAAATGACTGCTTCTACACATGTAGAAACGCATCCAGAACGCATCCGCACATCTGATCCTCGACATCCCGCGCCGCAGCCACATCACACCCCACCTGAAAGACCTATACTGGCTCCCCGTCAACAAGAGGATAATCTTCATGCTTCACCCACGCACACAAAGCACTCCACAACACTGGACCAACGTACCTCAACTGCCGCCTCAGCTTCTACACCCCCACCCACCAGCTCCGCTCCGCCGACCACGCCCTCGCCACTGTCCTCCACATCCAAAGAGCAACCACCGGTGGCAGATCCTTCTCCCACCTCGCCACCAAGACATGGAACACCGTCTACCTACGGCGGACGCAGGACCTACTGATCTTCAGGAGACTCCTCAAGACCTGGCTATTCGAACAGTAGCAACATCCCCCCCCCTCAGCGCCTTAAAACCCTCACGGGTAAGTAGCGCGCTTTACAAATAGATTGATTGATTGATATACGTTATTAATGTTCCACAAAAACAAGACCTGTTGGCTTTGCCAATGCTTGTTTAAACTGTACACGGTTCAACTGAAGCAAAGATTATGGTGAATAAAACCTCATTTTGAATGAGTTATTTTCATAGTTACAGAGTTAATGTCCTCCTACAGAAAATGGTTTACAAAGCCACTAGCACACATAAGTTGCCATTTACTTGCACATAAAATTACACTGTGTGTGAGGTTGTGAAGATGCCAAAGTGGGGAAACTTGGAAAAGGTGACAGCTCACAAACTTGCTAGCTTGTGGGTATTCACAGATGCGTTATAGATAGCTTTCCGCCCCGAAAATAATCACAGATTTACTCGTCACGAGTCAACTAGGCCGGAATAAGTTTAAAAACATATTGGCAAAAATATGCTTTAATATCATAGCATAAACATTGCCATATAGTCCCTGGCAATGAAGGGATCTACTTTGTGTGTGGATGTGCTCCTTGTGAAAGGGTAG
This sequence comes from Lissotriton helveticus, assembly GCF_964261635.1. Classification (NCBI taxonomy): domain Eukaryota; kingdom Metazoa; phylum Chordata; class Amphibia; order Caudata; family Salamandridae; genus Lissotriton; species Lissotriton helveticus. The sequence continues at coordinate 1,104,582,929 of NC_136057.1, read as the reverse complement.
AATACCATCACAGTGAAGCTAAGCAACAGCTGAAGTAGGGTGCCACATGCTGCCCCATTGTTGAATGGGCGGAAGCAAAATATGAGTGACAAAATAACAGACCAAAGGATGTAGAGGGCTGGATAAGAGTTCCTGTGAGCATGTCTATTAAACGTGTAATTCTAGTACAATCAAACGGTCTTGGGGAAAGGCCCAACCTAAAAACGATGCTTGCTTCGTGGAAATGTTGAATTTGCGGATCACAGCAACTTCAAAACGAGCATTTGACCAGTTTTGAAAGTGGAGGAAATGTGGCATTCAGCAAATCTATATCCTTTTCATAACACTTGAAATATTGCTTCACACATGCACGGGCCACCTCCATATCTCAGACATTTCAGGCAGCCTCAGTGACCGCATCCATATGGATCTATAAATCCAATTTACAGACACGGCGCGCGCTGCCCTTTAAAATGTGAGCCAACACATACATTAGTCAAGCAGGAAATGATTAACGGGGACAAGGAAATATGGCGCTTAATCTAAAGCCAGGCTCGCGCTCAAACTTAATTTCATAGTTCAGCAGCTCTGAAGCAGCAGAATTACAGCAGGGCCGGTTCCGGATGTAAACTTGGGAACCGCAGAATCCGTTCAAAGCATTTTTCATCCCAGAGAATTTATGGATGTTCTCTGGTACCTATTTAAGACGCCGAAAACTAAAAAAGAAATATTTCCAGTTGCTCTCTTTGTGGAGTGACAGCCGAGCTTTGACGGGGAAGTTAAGGCCTCCTGGCTGAGTCTGGTCTCACACATACCAGCCCTGTTAGTTAATGGTTCTTAAAGTTCACGGGTAGGAAGTTGTTTCAGATATATCTCTGAACTTGTTCCAACTGGCTCCAAAAAGAGAGTTTGAGCCAAGACACTAAACAGACTCCACACAAGCTGATTACTTCCAGACTTTAAAATCGAAATGAGTGAGGGAGACAGCTTTCACCCCGTGCAAAGGTGCTGCTAATTTAATAGTATTACCTCATGCGGCATAAAATAGCACACGTTAAAAGTTAATCCGCTGTGGGTGTGTCACATCATGTTCCTACTGGTCTGAGCGGTGGCATCTACTGGATACTTGATGCCATCACTCGCGTCATTACGCTTTGAGTAAGGAACAAGGACCAGGCACATCCCATGAGAATCCCAGTCAGGGAAGAGGAGCTGACGCACCCCCTTCTCACAACCTGCTAGAATGTAACTTGAGGTGTCAGAGACTTCCATTGCTAAGAAGAGGTCACTTGAGCCATAGGTATATCTTCGGCTGACGATCCTCACTTATTGTCACCATGCATGGTTAGGATCCCTTTCAAAGCCCTTCTGTGGAAAAGAAGCAACTATAAATAAAAAGAAAATTCGACTACACGTACCAGTGGCTGGTTTATGCATTACCTCACACACCCTTGGCCTGCATACTGTCTACAGCACTGCACCTTCCAACTCAGACCAGTAGGCAAGAGCCCTAGGCACGGACATAACACACATCCCCCTTTGCCAACTAAAAAAAACAGAAAAGCACTTTAAATAAAAGAAGCTCAGTTTAAATATATGCATAAATGTCAAATACATTCAAATTAGTTTTACAATAACAATTAGGACTGGCACTTCCATCACAATGTGGAGACAAATTGCCCAACAACAAAATCCTTAAATCTCCCCAGAAATGTACATAAACATTTAACATATAGATTCAGTGGCGTAGCTAGGTGGAAGGGGTGCACCCCAGATGGCATGACTTTTGGGGTTGGCGGCCTCCCCCCGCTCTTACCTGCAGTCTCGGAGAGGCAATAGCAACCCCCCCACTCCTCAATGTGTTCGCCACAGGGAAAACTCTCACTAGCACCCCCCTCCCTCCCGCTCTCCAAACGCAGGGACCACCACAGGCGGCCAAAGGGCTAGCTACGCCACTGCATAGATTATGTGAATTTGTCAATGATTTGACATTATCATGATCACTTTTGTTGTTGATCAATCACTGTTCAACTCTTTGATCATACCTGGGTAAACCAATGTCTTGATCACATTACAAAACTTTCTGCATCTTCACCACATGTGCGTCATTCCACCATTGACCATTTGTCAATTTCACAGCACCACCATCCTCACTTACTTCCTCAACCTGGCAAAGATGACCAAATTTCACATAGCTCTTCATCAATTGAGAACCTAGCAACCTCACACAAACCCAATTCCCTTTTTCCATTAACTGAGGCTTAGACCTTTTAATCACATCAAACCTTTCCTTTCTTTTCTTCTGACTCATGAATATTGGATCAAATTTTCTTTATATCACAATCAACTTTGCTATTCATGTTGGATAATGTGCTCAAGCACCAAGGCTTGAGAAGATCATGTGCAGTTCTTCCTCTCAAAGCCACAAATGGAGAAACTCCTTAAACACTATGTGGGGTATTGCAGTATGACCATAACATTGCCCGAACAACATACCAAACGTCTATAACCTCAATGACAACACCACTAATGCATTCAGATAACAACCTATTTGCTCTCTCAATCTGATCATTGCTTTGAGTATTATACAATCTACACCTTTTGTGCTTAATATGTGTTCCCCACAAACATTCACTCACCTCAGAAGAAAGAAACTGCACAGGATTATCTGATACAAATTCTGAAGGGGACTCTTCTCAGGCAAACAAATCAGTCTTGGTGCTAGTTCATGCACAAATTTCACCTCTAACCACTTAGGGCCCAATTACGGGGGAACATCCTTAACAATGCAACTTTTACAACGCACTACCATTACGACGCAACTTTTACAACGCAAGTTATTACAACGCATTGCTCTGGGGGGCGCTCTAGGATAGGGAATAGTTTAATTAATATCCAACACCTTCCCTACTATCCACGGGGACTGGAGTTGGAATAGTAAATTAAACTATTCACTATCCAGCGCCCCCCAACGCAAGTCGTTGTAACGACTTGCGTTGTAAAACCTGCGTCGTAACGGCATGCGTTGTAAAAGCATGTGTTGAAACGTCATACATCCCAATTACGAGTCTCGCACCAGACTTGTGGTGGTGCGGCAGTGGCGGATCCAGCCACCGCCACCTCATTACGAGGTGGCTGGTCCGACCGCCCTTGGACTGCCCGCTCCTCCAGGGAACCACCATTACCTGGCATTGGAGCAGCGGTCAGAGGCTGCAATATGCTTGGTGGGACCGCCACGGTCCCGCCAAGCATATTACAAGTTTCCTCTCCTCAAGGGTTTGCATGGAGGTTCTTCCTTCATGTAAGGCTTGGAGGAGAGGAAACAAAGGGGAGGAGTTTGTCATATTTCAAGAAATTTGGCACTCTCCTGCTCTCTCCTTCTCATGCAGCATAGCGAAACATATATGGCTGCTGCATTGCACTGCATGAAAACTTAGTAAGTCTGGCCCTTAATGTTTAAGATCCATGCATAACAAAACATTTGTTCCCCATACATAGGCCTTGAAACACTTGACCGCCCGAGAACAAGCGAGCATTTCTCACTCAATCAGCGAATAAAGGCGATCCTGAGGTCTCAAAGTGCATAAGGCATAAGAGATGACACATTCAGGTGCACCCTCTCCTTGAGACAAAACAGCTCTAGTCCCACAATGCTAGCATCAACAGTAATTGACAGAGGTTTTCCAGTTTGATAGGGACTGAGCCGTGGAGCATTGGAAACTCCCTTTTTATCTCTTGGAATCCTGAATCCTGAGCATGACCGCAAACAAGTTTTGCATTTTTCTTCAACAAAGAATGAAGGGGATCTCCATTGCTCATAAACTTTTGAATGTAATTGATTTAAAATTCACACATACCCAAAATGGCTTGAAGTTATTCTTTGGCTGCCTGTGTTAGTTACATGCTCAATTGCTGTGAGTAAACCTAGACATGGACCAAAGCCCCACCCACAAATTGCATGACCAAGACACACCATTTCTTGTTCACAACATTTTTATTTATCTTTCCTTAGTCTAAACTCATCTCTCTCAGGGCACACAGTGAAGCATTCTATCTCACCACATGTTCATTGTAATCTTTATTAAAAAACAAAAAAGTCTTCTTGAAAAACTGGTACACCATCCAGGCCTTGCAAAACAACACACATAACCCGTTGGAAAATGGCAGCGGCAGATGCTAAGCTAAAAGGCATTCTACAGAATTGAAAAACCCCACAGGGATTGACAAAAATATTAAGGTGTCTAGACTCTTTGACCAAAAAAACTTGGCAAAATGCTGATCACATGTCAAGTTTAGAAATAAAATGCCCTGCTAGATGTTTCTCCAGTCCATCTCTGATACGTAAAGGAACACACCTTAATGTGTGTTTGACAGGGATGTATGACGTTACAACTCATACTTTTACAACGCATGCCATTACAACGAATTTTTTACAACGCAAAAACCTTTACAACGCATGTATTTACAACGCATGTTTTTACAACGCAGGTACCTTTACAACGCATACCATTACAACGTAAGTATTGGTAAGTATATATATATTTTTTTAATTTATAATAATTGAAAATAATTTAATTTAATTTTATTTTATTTTTACCTTATACCCCTGTACCTCAAAAACCCAAAACTGACCCTGAACCCTAAAAATACCCCTGTACCCCAAAAACCCCAAACTGACCCTGAACCCTAAAAATACCCCTGTACCCCAAAAACCCAAAACTGACCCTGAACCCTAAAAATACCCCTTTACCCAAAAACCCAAAACTGACCCTGAACCCTAAAAATACCCCTGTACCCCAAAAACCCAAAACTGACCCTGAACCCTAAAAATACCCCTTTACCCAAAAACCAAAAACTGACCCTGACCCCTAAAAATACCCCTTTACCCAAAAACTGACCCTGAACCCTAAAAATACCCCTTTACCCAAAAACTGAAAACTGACCCTGAACCCTAAAAATACCCCTTTACCCAAAAACTAAAAACTGACCCTGAACCCTAAAAATATCCCATTTACACAAAAACTGAAAACTGACCCTGAACCCTATAAATACCCCTTTACCCAAAAACTGAAAACTGACCCTAAACCCTAAAAATACCCCTTTACCCAAAAACCCAAAACTGACCCTGAACCCTAAAAATACCCCTTTACCCAAAAACTGAAAACTGACCCTGAACCCTAAAAATACCCCTTTACCCAAAAACTGAAAACTGACCCTGAACCCTAAAAATACCCCTTTACCCAAAAACTGAAAACTGACCCTGAACCCTATAAATACCCCTTTACCCAAAAACTGAAAACTGACCCTGAACCCTAAAAATGCCCCTTTACCCAAAAACTGAAAACTGACCCTAAACCCTAAAAATACCCCTTAAAAAACCCAAACATATAAAATTTAAAATATAATTATATACTTACCAATACTTACGTTGTAATGGTATGCGTTGTAAAGGTACCTGCGTTGTAAAAACATGCGTTGTAAATACATGCGTTGTAATGGTTTTTGCGTTGTAAAAGTTTCGTTGTAATGGTAGTGCGTTGTAAAAGTTGCGTTGTAATGGTTGTTTCCCATTTGACAGGCATGCAACCTTTCTTAAGTTTGATCACATGCTCAAATCCAACCATCATCCCAAGTGTATCTTCATTAACAAAAACATGTGTCTTTAACACTACATTGAAATCATTAACAATACGGTCAACAGGACCTTCTTCAACACATAAAACTTGTTGAGCACATCCAGGCTTCAGAACGATTCCCAGACATCAATAATGAGGTCAACCAAGAATGTCAGGACCCTTCTGAGAAGCATACACTTTACGTTTACCTTCTTTCACCATTATACCCATTAGGAGATATATTTTGAAGGGGGGCCAATTCATAACAGCAAATTTGTTTACAAAGGTGTCCTTTGAAATAATGGTGATCTTAGATCCAGTATCTGTTAACCACTTCAGCGCTAATGACAAGGGTAACTCGTCATGGACTTTCCATTGATTTCAATGGAAAGTCAATGGAAGCTCATCAGGTGCCTTAGCAGCCAAGTATGGCAATGGTACATCACCTAAAAGAAAATTCTCAATGGGATCCTTGGACTAAGGAAAATCATCTTCATGAACTCTGACATACAAAAGTAAGCAATCCATACTGTGCGTCAACTTTTGATCGGTTTCATCCAATAACACATTCACAGTATTTCTTCTGGTATTTGCACAACATATTCTTGCAAAATGATCAACATTTGTTACAGTTTTTTCCAAGAGCAGGACATTGTTTGTATGAAGCAATATGGAATTTCAAACCACAACGATAAAGATTATTTCCACCATTATACTTTTTTTCTGCACAGGCAAGGGCTTGTTTAGAGTGGTGTTGTTTTCCATAGCCACCAGGATGTTGTCATTAGTGTTGTATTATGTTTCTTAACCAATAGTTTAGAGGCTTGAATACAATTGGCAATATCCCCAGCTTCCTCAAGAGAAGGGAAGGAAGCGAGTAGCCTCATCTGATTTTTTATTAAAACATCTCATAGCCATCAGATCCCTTATAATCTGGTCAGTAAAAACTTCAAAATCACTTCCTGCAGCTAACACACATAGCAAAGCAACCTACATATCCACTGACTCTGTGGAAGATAGCACCTTTGAGAAGAAATGTGTGTTTCCTAACCACTAGGTTAGGTGGTTTGCAGAAATGCCTTGCTAACCTTTTAACAGCCTCATCATATTCACCAATTACTTCGCATTTGGCGATGCAGTGCGCGCAATTCCATTTATTTATTTTTAGGTTTACTTACATGTATTTGGCCGTATCCCATAGTTTACTACCCCCACCCTGTCCCCCCCCCCCCACTCCCCCGCCCCACATCACCGCCCGGCAGCACTCCCACCACCGACCGCTACTGCCCTGGCCCCCTCCCCCTTCCTTTACTTTGTGCCAGCTCAGCTCACTGATGTTTCTATGGAATCTCTCAAGGTTTCTGCTCCCACCCGAATGCAACATTATGCTGAACCAAAACAAAACATTTTTAAAATAGGAAAACACATACAAAGAAGCAATTGGTAACTACATCCCCTGTCCAAGCAGTCTTCTGTGAAATGATGTGAACAACACAAAGAACCCAGGAAGTCTATAAGCCGATTATTCTGGCCTAACTGACAATGATTGCACTATGTCAGTGAGTGCTACTGTCACCGTCAGTTAGGCCACAATAATCGGCTTATATACTTCCTGGGTTCTTTGTGTTGTTCATATTGTGTAGTTGGGGAAGTGAACCAGTAGCAGGTCTTTAAACTTTGTTTCCCTATGGCCCTCCTTTCTCGGTTTATTGTGATATTCTGTGAAATGATCACAGTTCTATGTCACCACAGGTTAAAAAATACTTGTGTTTTAAGTTAAGCCAAGGAAAAGATGGCCGGGAGACAAAATGTGCTTTTTAAAAGAAGGATAAAGGCAATTTAGATACACTTACCCGGCAGCCAGCTGTCCACGGGTGCAAGGATTTCAGAATACCTCCCTGACAGGTCTGTAAAAAGTGTCCCTACAGACATCTCTGTGTCGACAAGTTTGCCTATGTGTTTGTGCGCACACGTGTGTCAGTGTGTTGTTTATTTTTGCCACACACGGCAGTGGAGACGGGAATGTGCATCTTTTATTAGCAGTAAGGGCTGTAAAAAGTGGGGTGGAATAGGTGCAAAAAAGGATGCCTGCATTTACATGAGATGTGAGTGTGTTCGGCATGTTGACTGTTGCCTCCGCTCAGGCTGACAGCTGTTTTGCAAATCATAGCGCTGAAAATTTGCAGTTAGCAGCAAAATTGGGAGAGAGAAATAATTAGAGAATTAGGGAGAAGGGATAGAAATTTGTGAACTGCTCAGTTAATTTACTGAAAGGAGAAATGTACAAGCATTGGTAATGCATTGGTTTTGCCTATGTAATGAATAAAGAACTGTTTTCATTAATCATCGTCTGGGAGAAGGAAAGAGCTCCCTGACAGATAACACAGAAGTGGAGAGTATGTGGCGCAGCCGCCAGAGCTGCTAACTCGAAAGCTGTATATCCCAGTTCTACTTGTAGATCACCCCTCATTAGAAAAGGAAAGGGAAATCCTCAAACTATACTACAGTGAGGCAATGGTAGGGAAGATCAAAACGCTAAAAGTCTGAACAGTAGACTTAACTCCTAAACAGTTAGAAACAAAAGGAGTAGATATTTTACAAAATTATATAGTTCAAACCAAATACATCTCAACAGCTCGAGTTTCATTCAAAATGGAAATATTGACTGATTGCTCAGTAGCTCAGGACCCGACATAGGCAACACAATGTCCTCAGAATCATGAAAATGGGACAAAACTCTAGGTCTACAAGAAAGAGAGCATCTCAACACCAACATATCAGGGAGAAATTTCAATAAAAGTCTCAATTTTGTTTGGCAAAAAACAAAACTTTTCAGGTCAAAATCTTTACGGGACATCCTCGCATGATCCAAATGGAGCAGGTGTCAGGGCTTATACGACCAAGTGAATATCTGAAGAAATCACAGGCTGAAGCCTCGGACTTGCCAAATCAAACAAACTCAAAAGCTGAGGTGCATATCATTCAATAGAAGAGAAAGTTCCCCAAGGGTTTCTAAATACACAGATGGATGACAGTTGGACAAGCAGAGAAGTAGTAGCCAACTACAACACAAATGCAACTTTCAAAAAGTCCCACATTTTCAAAGGTTCACAATGCAGTGGAGATATATTGCAAGCGTCACACCAGAAAGATCGTCAATGTAGTGATTTCACACGAAATACTGACAGATGCCTAGAAAGCGGAAAGGCAAGTGACACTTCTTTATTCATACATATCCTCAAAAGATCTAGCTGTTCAGCATCCAGGCAATCAAATGGAAATGGGACATCCGACTGGGGGGGGTCAGGGAGGAGTAGAACTGGCCACGGGAGCGGAAGCTGGTTCATGAGAAGAGGCCGCTTAGTTTTAAATGCCACAAGCTGAAGAAGGGAACCGGGAGCTGTGAGGCCAGAAGAGGGCCACCTGGATTACCGAGAACCCCTCCCTTGATTTTGTGTATAACCTTGAGCAGAAGAGGTAATGGTAAAAATGCAAGCAGCAATTCCAGCAAACAGAGAAAAAAGGGAACAGTCACTCTCCAAAACCCTCCAGCACATTCCCCTTCATACAAAATGAAGGCAGCAGAGTATTCTGTTTAGAGGCATACATGTCCATCCAAGAAGTTCTCAAATGTCTCTTGATCTCCTGAAGCACCTCCAAGCTGTGGGAGAAGTCCATTAAAGACAGAGAGACCCTATTCATGGTGCCGGCTGCTACATTACCCGCCCCTGGAGGTAAGAGGCCTGGAGAAAATGAAGGTGCGACTAAACACAAAGAGAACGTTTGCACAGAAAGTCAAGGAGGGACTTCAGTTGACCCCAGACCTGTTGAGATAAGATTTTGTGATGTTGTTGTCTATCTGTACCAGAAATGCTTTTCCTTGAAGCTGAATAGCAAAAGACTACATCCCCTTCCAAATTACTTTCAGGTCTGTAAAAATGGAAGACATTTGGATTCATGAGGTAGCCATAGATTGAAATCTGAGTTCAGAGTGGAACTGTAACCCTTGTAGCTGACATCTATTGTCAATAATGAGAAGAAATGGAGGCCAAATCTTGATCAGAACCGAGCCACCACTGTAGAGAAAGTTTCCAAGAAGTCACAGCAGTGGCAGCTGGCAATCTTTGAAAGTGGTGGTGCATAATATCTTTCACAAATACCATGCTACCAAGTGAAGTGAGTTAGCCTGACTTCTTCCGAGAAGGGTGGGGGGGGGCGGGAGGGGGGGGGAGGTGCAGAAGCCCCTCAAGAATTTCTTGAAAAAATGGAGTCAGCATATTATAAAGCACAAGTTTCATATACATTTGCTAGAGTCATAGGCTCTGAAATTGCAGTATTAAAGCCAATAGTGTGGCAAGCCAATGAAGCATGATGTTCCTCAGGAATAGATCTAATTTCTTTCCACAATTTACCATGTCCCATGTGTCAAATGTCCCATGTGTCTAACATTAACTCCAGTGTGCCAGGGCCAGAATTTTAAGAGGTGGACAAGCCACTGAAAGCTCGAGCAAGGCTCAAGACTGAAGCCTGGCTCAGCGCAAGGTCTAGTTGGAGCCTCGAGCCCATAATGAGCAGACCTTTCATGTTGCTTCTGTCTGCTACCCTCCCTCTACACAGGATGTGGCGTTACGCCAAAGTTGCCAACTTTGGAACTGGTAAAACAGGTTCAAGTCTTGACATCGGCTCAACATCCTGTGATTGTGGGCAAATCACTTAATCTCTCCTTGCCTACAAACAATGAACTTCATCTTGTTTAATATAACTGGTGCTCGTGTAATGTGCTTCAGTACCTTCTGATCAAGTTCACTCTATATAAAAACTACAGAAAAATTCACAAAAAGTTAAAAACAAAGCCGTAACATAATGTAAGACAAATAGCTACCCATTTACTGGCTTGCACAAAATGAAATTAGAAAACCTTGATAGAACTCATTGTGTTTGATTTTAACAGTCTATAATGTTTCTCTGTGGCCATGTACAGGGTATTCATGACAACTCTCTTGTCTCTTAGTTCACAAATGGTTCATGTTTAAATAAGCATTTCTCAGTGCAGTGATAGAAAGTGCTGTATAAATATCAACACTTCCACGTGTTAAAATTTTTTATTTTTCTGAATTCTGAAGAGACTTTATCATATTTTATGTGATGTTTGTTGTATGATTTACATAGCAAACATTTCCAGGGCTTGGCTCGTAAACGGGCTCTAAGAGCCGAGCCAGACCCTTGGCTTGGGTCTGGCTCGGCTCTCCCTGTAAACTTGTTGGCTCGCCCACCTCTAAGCATATTGTCATAGGTGCCCCATATGTTACAAGCATAACATCACATTCTAACTTACACATCACCTACATTTACTCAATCACAGTCATTCTCACTCACTCAATGTTACTCATTTTCTCATGCTCTACTCTCACTCATTCTTACTCACTTGCGCTCACTTACACTCACTCTTTCTCTCCGTACTCATTCTAACTCGCCCTTACTTATTCTTACACTTTATTCACCCTCACAGGCTTTGGATCATAATCAAATGCCCTCAATCTTACACTCACTCACTCCCATTCAGTCTCACTTGTACTCACCCATTCATTTCCACTTATTCGCTTATTCACACACATGCGTGCTGGCTGAGCATACGCTGGGCTAGCCTAATATCAGCACGTAACAGGGTCCACCAGGGTAACACCCCTTGCATTAGAGGTATTGTGGGCCAGCCCACTGGGGACAACATTACATTACTCCTTTACCCAAAGAACAAAACCATTACAGGACATAGAAAGTTAAACAACAATAAACAACATCAGTCTCTGCCAACCAGTGTACTTATGGAACAGTCTTACTTGGTTGGCTGGTGTCCCCCTGTCTTCTTCCCAGGAGGGGGGACAGCAGGCCACAAAGTCTTGCTACTTCTGAGACTGGCCTGGGGTAGGGTCGCAGGCTGTACCGACCCTGTCTGTTCCTGGTAGGGAGATTCGGAGACGCCTCTTCCGGTCTGTCAGCCCCCTGTGTCTCTTGTGCTGGCTAACCGCTTTGACCGTTCTCTTCTGGACGGGGGGCTTCGGTCGTCTTCCGCATATAGGGCAGTGGGACGGTCGCCACCTCTTTTGGGTCTGTGAGGACCGTCCAGTTCAGCCATCCTAGACTCGATAGGTAGTGGAAATTCCTCTGTGTCGTCGGCTGGGACTTTTCTGAAGAAGGATAGGTTGCAGGTGACATGTTAACGTCCCCGTGCTGCCCTCACCATCGTGCCTTTGATTTTGGTCACAATCCACGGGTCTAGCTCGAATGGCATCCTGAACTTTCCGCCCAGGTGGCGGTCTCGGACCAGCACTCAGTCGCCGACGGTGATCGGGCTTTCCATTGCATGCCTCCTCCAGGATGCCTCTTGGTTAGTCTTCGTCCGCCTTGCTAGTGACTGGTTCGGAGGATTCGGAGATTCTGCCCACACCAGATGATGTGGGATTGTGTCTGTCACTGCCCGACCAAAACACAGGCAGCTGGGGGATGCCGGTAGTGCAGTGGGGTGTGAGGCGATATTCTCGGAAAAACTGGTATATGGCTTGTTCCAGGAGGTGGCCATCAGCTAGAGCTATCTGGATCGTCTTGTTTACTGTCCGCATCAGGCGCCCTACCTCCCTGTTTGCCTGGGGCCACTGGGGGTTATCCAGCGGTGCTTGATCCGATGGGACGACAGGTAGTCCAGAACTCCAGCACTGGTGAATGGCGGAGCTCTCCCATTAGGCCGTGGGTTGCCATGATGTTTCTAATTTGGAAATTACTTCTCTGGCTGCTGTAGAGGAGACAATCTCAATTTCTGGATAACGCAAGAAGTCATCTACCACCACTAGCATGTACTTCCCACCTGGTTGGCCGCCGAAGTCGACGCTGGCTCTTTCCCATGGGCCAATGGGACCTGCTTCTGTGATGACAGGTGCGGGTCTACTGGGTAGGCTGGTTGCAAGGCAAACTGGGCAACGCTGGATAATCGACTCGACCTGCTGGCCCAGGCAGGGAAACCAGACCTTGCTCCTGAGGCCGTTTTTTGGCTTTAGTGTGACTTTAGAGAAGTGTGGCTCACCGGTTAGAGGAGGCAGTCCCTGATGCAGAGGTCAGACACGGGACCAGGGTTCAATCCCCGACGCGGCAGTGTCTTGAGCTCAAAATGTCCACGGACTCGATAATTCTCGCCTCGTTGCCTACTCGAATCGTGGGTTCACACTCTGCAACTCTGGGCAATAGCTTGCTTAATCTCCACTATGGCCCAACCACGATGGGATGCCTGGTCTTCACCTTGGGGATGCCCAGTAGGGGTAATCTCGCAGGGAAAGGCCAGGACGGGTTCCCAAAGCAAGCGCCTTGAGACCTTACGGTGAAAAGGCGCTATATAAGAACGTATGATTTACGATTTACGATTCCTTGGTGTGCCCCATGTGCAAGGAGGGTGGCTTGGTGGGTCAGACGCCCCGGCAAAACAAGACGAGGGCCTCTCAGGAGGCAGCCATCGGCAGACATGGACAGCTTGTGGCGTACTTGGTGTAGAGCTTTCAATGTGGTCTGTGCTTCAGTCGTGCGGAACGGTGTCGGGTTTTGGAGTGGCCTCCAGTCTCCCGAGGAGAGCGCTTGGATGGCGATCTAAAGGCAGTCGTCCTCCTTGGTGGCTTGTATCACCTCTTCTAGTGAGATTGGGAGAGGTCTGGACCGTTCGATGATCATTCACACGTAGTCCTCAGTGGCTGTCGCCTCTGCTGCTTCTGGCTCAGTGACTGGTCTGGCGTGCCTGAATAGGAAGTCTGCTGGATTGCGGGTGCCTGGTCTGTATTCCACAGTGAACTGGAATTCTTGAAGTTGCAACACCCACTTCTCTATCCGTGGGGGAGGACGTGATGAGGATCCCTGAAAGAGCGGAATGAGGGGGTTGTGGTCCACCAGCACTGTAAACGGGTGTCCGTACAGGTAAATGTGGAAGTGGCGACAACCCCACAAGATCGCAATAGCTTCTTTCTCGATTTGAGAGTAGCGTTGCTCCATTGGCGTGAGGGTCCTGCTGGCGTAGGTGACCGGGCCCATTCTCCACAGGCCTGTTGCTGGGCTGAGACCGCTCCCAGACCTGTGGGGCTGGCATCTACCACCAGCTAGGACTCGTGTCGGGGGTCGAAGTACACCAGTGTTGTGTCAGCTGATAGGGCAGCTTCTGTCATGCAGAACGCTTCCTCTTGCTCTGCTTCCCACACCCAGTGAATGGTGGTCTTGGTGAGGTCTCAGAGGGAACTGGGCAGATCCGACAGATTTTTAATAAAGCGTCTGCAGTACGTGACCATGCCCAGGAAGCTGCGGACTCCAGACACTGACGTTGGGGTGGGGCATTTTGAATGTCCTTTACTTTGTCTGGGTTGGGACCAATGCCTTTGTTGAAGAAGCGATAGCCAAAGAAACTGATGTCTCTTCTCAGGAACTTACGTTTTTCCCGGTGGAGGGTGAGTCCGCTGTCTCGGATCTGGGAGAATACAGCTTGGAGGTGCTCGATATGCTCTTCCAGGGTGGGTGCATGCACCAAAATATAATCGCTTACATTGAGTACACCTTCCAGCCCCTGGAGGACATTCTTGACTATGTTTTGGAAAACTTCGGCAGCGCTGGAAATTCCAAAGTTGAGGAGAGTGTAGCGCCAGAGTCCTGCATGGGTGGAAAACTTAGTGATGGGGCGAGAGTCTAGATGGAGGGGAATCTGGTGGTATCCGGAGCGGAGGTGCATTTTTGGGAACCGATTAAAGCCAGATAGCTCTCCAATGTCGTCTACCGTCAGGGTCAGGTGACGCTGGCATCTGATGGCGAGGTTTGGGACTCTCATGTCCACACAAATGCGTACTTCTTTGGGTTGCTTTGGTTTCTTCATGACAATAATAGGTGACACCCAGGGGGTGGGGCCCCGCATCCGTTCAATGATTCCTGCTCTTTCCAGAAGATGCAGTTCTGCTTCCACTTTGGGGCGTAGATGGAAGGCGATTCTCCTGTGCCAGAGGGCGATCAGGGTGACGGATTTGTCAATATGTAGTCGGACCGCCGGACCTTTCAGGCATCCAATTCCCTCGAATAGCGTTTCAAAGCCTTGCAGCAGGTGGTCTAGGCTGTGGGCATGTACGGTGAATGCAAAATGAATCAGGTTGAGGTCCTGTGCAGTCCGGCATCCCAGCAGAAATCCTGAGCCTTCTTGGGATACATATACTTTGACTTGTTGGTGAGCAGCTTCGTGAGAGAGATTGGCTTGGAATACTCTGCACAGCTTGAGTGGAGACTTGGTGCTGGAAGCATAGACTTGTACCCTGGTGGAGCATAGCGCCGGGGGGTCTGGCAGGCTCCTGTAGACTCTGGCCGCCATGAGATTGATGGTGGCTCCTGTGTCGATGAGGGCTGCTAGCACATGTTCTTGTACCTTGAAATTGCACATGGGCATGGCATGTTGAGTCGCCACTAGGGTGTTCAGCATTCTGACCACTTTGACAGTGGAAGCATTGATTTCGTCGTCGTCCGTGTCACTGCTAGCAGGACCATCGGGGGTGGCCCGAATGCACAAACTCTCCGTGGTGGGCCATTCTGTCTCCTCCTTGGTGTTGATCGGCACACTTTGGAGAAATGATTCACCTTCCCGCAAGCACTGCAGGTCTTGCCTTGCTCTGGGCAGGCTCCGTCGTAGGGCGATGGGCCTCCGCACCACCGCATGGCCCATTGTGGGTACTGTGTTGGGACACCGTGTTTTTCAGCCTGGTGGCCCTTGATCGTGGCTCTTGGGCGTCGGTGCGAAGGGCGCATCTCGGTTCTTCCTTGACGATGGCGGCTGGCTTGGGGTCCATCTGTGCTGCCCTGGCCCTTGACAACTCCTTGGAGCGGCCGAGCATTAAGATGTCCCTCATTGACATGTTGTGCTCTTGCATGACCCGTTCGCGCAGTTTGGACGATGCACAGCCTTGAATGAACTGAGCCCGGATCTCGTCGTCCTCGTCTGGGAGGGTGCAGGTGCTCGCTAGTTCTTTCAGCCTGGAATAGAATACATCCACCGACTCATCCGGTAGTTGGCGAGCCTGGCGGAGCAAGAACCGCTCGTAGTCAGGGTTTACAAACGGCTCGAAATAGGCCGTAATGGTGTCGTGCATCGTGGCGTAGTTCCGAGGGGGCCCTGCCTCCCTTACTATGTTGGAAATGTTATGGATATCCGCCCCTCCTAGGTGGCTGAGCATGGGCCTCCTCCGTGAAGCCGGGATGTCTGCGGCGTCAAAGTAATTCTCAAGGTGCTCAACCCATGCCTTCCAGCGTGCTGCTTGGGAGGGTGGGGGGCCAGTTATGGCGAAAGGCTCCAGTGGAGGAATTGTCGCCATGTAGGGGCGGTTCTGGGTGCGGCTGGGATGGCTGAGCTGTGGCGTCGAGGTGCCTGTGGGCAGAATACAAGGTCCGGTGCAGCGCTGAGTGTGGCGCTATGTGGCGGTGAATGTGGCGGTATTCTGAGGCAGCTGCGTGGCTTGCAGGTATGAAGTCTGGCCGGTGGGCACGCACAACCACAGGGGGGCGCCATGTGGGGGCTCACGCGAGCCTGTTTGCAGCACTTGCGTTGGTGCTGGGAGGGAGCGCAACGTTTCCAGGAACCATGTGGTGCCAGGCACAGGTTGACAGGCGGGTGCTCGCTTGCAGCAACACGGGCGAGGCCTGTTGGGTGTTGCAGTAAGAGGCGTGCAGCTTGGAAGATGACAGGAGGATGCAGGCAGGTAGCGGGCTTCAGTGCTCTTACCAGGGCCGGAAGGCCGCAGGAGGTCCGTGGTGCAGAGAGCCGGGCACAGCAGGCACCGGGTAGGCCGCACGCACGTGTGTGCGTGCGCGGCCGAGGACGTGATGTTGGCCGCAGGCAGCACTGGGAGGCTGGAGCAGGGCCTTGCGGTGGCAGCAGCAGGCAGCACTGAAAGGCTAGAGCAGGGCCTCGCAGAAATAGCAGCAGGTGCGTGAACAGGCTCTCAGTGGGTCCATCAGATGGTGCAGGAGACACGGCAGGAGCGTTCCTGTGTTAAAGGTGCCGGGGGCGGGCACAGCAAGTGCGGCGAGATTCGGCAGGGTGGACAGACCACCTTTGTCACCAGTGTCATGTCTACGTTCTAGGCCCTAGGAATAACATAGAAAGCCACACAGCGTGTTTCCAGTAGTGGCCGGCAACTAACTGACCACGCCCAGTAACCCCAGGCTCTTTATTCACACACATGCATGGTGGCCGAGCATAGGCTGAGCCAGCCTAAAATATGAGCGTGTAACAGGGTCCACCAGGGAAACACCCCTCATATTAGAGGTATCTTGGGTCAGCCCACTGGGGACAACATTACAACGGCAAAGGGGAGTGGTAAGGCGTATGTACGTCACTGTTAAAAAGCAAGGATTGTCGGAGTGACTTGCATGTCCGATCACTTTATGTCCACATCTATTTTTCATACATCCTTTTCCCAACCATCTTTCATATTGTTGCTATGAATAATTTTGTTTTCCTCAGTTGCGTCCGTGGTATTTTTTTACTGTCTGCATGTATTTGTTGGTTGTAAAATTGATCCTGTGGAGCATTATATTCTTCAAATCCTATTTTAAACAATAAGGGGCATATTAGCAAGAACCTCGTTAAAATTATCGCTGTTTTAGCGGCAGGAAACTGCCACTAAAACGGAGATAATGGGCTTGCTAATATACGTTATAGAATTCCAATGGATGCCCAGGTTAGATGTGCAGAACATCTAACCTGGGGGCATATTAGCAACAGCCAGCGATAATTATCGCTGGCCGTGCTTAGCGATAGGTAGATTATTGCAGGCTATCTCTGCTTTTTATCGCCCTGGTAGCGCGTAATTAACAACGCGTTACTCCAGGGCAGAGATAGCGAGGTTATCTCCCTTTTGCAGGGAACATCGCTGGTTTTCCAGGGATGTTCCCTGCAAAACAGAGATAACCTTGCCGATACGACCCACAGGGTCGTATCAGCACAATCCACCCCCTATGTTAGGGGTGGCTAAGTCAAGAATATAGCAGACGTTAGTTTTTGGAGAAAACAGCAGTTTTCTCCAAAAACTAACGTCTGCTAAATTGCTAGGGGATCCTTGCTGATAGCGCGAAGCCACACTATTGATTTCCTCACATGTAGTGTATGTCAGGAACGCCCACTTTGCATCTCATTAGAGATGCAAAGGTAGGCGTAGTGCAAAAGGGTGCTATCATGCGATTATGCCTGTTAGCACCCTCTTGTAAATAGGGCGATATTTTTATCTCTGCTTTTTTGGCTTTTTAAGCCAAAAAAGCAGAGATAAAGCCCTTGTAAATATGCCCCTTGGGCTTCTATTGGAATTCTATAACGCATATTAGCAAGCCAATTATCACGGCGATAATTTTAACGAGGTTCTTCCTAATATGCACCTGTATGCAGCCTGTACGTTATCATTTGTAAATAATAACTATACGGAGGACAAATATAATAGAACTAACAAATGGTTCCGGGGGAGTTGGTGAGAGCCTGAGGAAATAAAACATTAATACGGAGGACTATAGACCACTTTGTAGTTTTCATATAAAAAGCTAAGTGGCATATTATCAAGACAGGGAAAAATGCCGCTAAAACGGCGATAATTGGCTAGATAATATGCTCTATGGAATTCCAATTGAAGCTCAGGTTGGATGTCCTTCACATCTAACATGGGCTTCAATTGGAATTCCATAGAGCATATTATCTAGTCCATTATCGCCGTTTTAGCGGCAGTTTTCGCAATAATTTTATCGCCTGGCTTGATAATATGCCCCTTACTGACTCCAGTTTTTCTCACGTTGGGCCATTTACTTTCACATTTCTCTTGCACTTAATGCATTTCCTTTTTTTTTCTAAGCAGAGATGATCGTGAACATTAGTTACATGACGGCGTGCCTGTTGCAATCATCTCATTGCTGGTGCTCTACTGCCACCTAGCGTTGATTTATATTAACAAGGTGACTTCAGGCATTAAATTGATTTAAAGTCGGGTAAAAATAATGGTTATTATCTGTTATGTGACCTGACCAAGGCAAAAGCCTTTAAAACGAAGTGAGTATTGGGCCCAGTGACCGTGGGACAGGGTGCCAAAGCCGTTCAGGGTGTGTTTTTCAAATCATCGCCAGGAAGCAATCATAGCGGATGAGCCAGATCCTCCCCTTACAGATTCCCCCACCTCCCTTCCCCCAAAAAATCAGACCAATGAGGCCATGAGATGCATTTTAGAAATCGATTGGCAAAAACTAGATTAGTTGTGAGTGCAAGTCTAATAAAATATTGTATTAATTCCTAGTAACCAGGAGCAATATCAAGTTAATGTTAAGATGGCAATGTCCATATTGTCCATATTGCAGATAGTAAAAAAAGATTGCCATGCTAATACTTGCATTGCCCTAAATGTTAACCACCATTGCCAGTTTCCACGTGTGCTCTGGGATTTTAAAGCTGCATAGCATTGCCATTTTCCACATTTGCCCCAGCTTTGTAAACCACCAGTGTGTATCCAGTTAAAACATTATCCCCGGGACGTAAAGCATAGTTTGATCGCCAGTTCACACACTCGCCCGCTCATGTACAGCACCATTGCCTTGCCTACTAACACACCTGCCAAGATATGTATAGGCCCTTACTTTGCACGTTCCCCATTTGACTTGGCATGTGAATTGTAAGGCACTGCTGCACTGACAATTTCCACATCTTCCTGGTATGTCAAGTGGCACTATCTTACCAGTTTCACATAACCCAAAACTGTAAATATCATGTTGCATGCCTATTGGCTACCACCAATTCCACACCACCCTCCTCCCTCTCTCTTTGTTATGAGTAATCGGTGGACCAATATGGCACCATTGAGATCGACACAGAAGTGATTATTTGTATGAGTGTGCTGTACATGGAACATGATAAGACATGCTACAACTTACATTGAACTGGATAGAAGAAAAACAATTTAGCAAGTACAAAGTTAATTATTATAACTAAGGGGCCTATTATGATTGCAGTTTTTCCGCATCCTCCGGGCCGGCGGAAGCCACCGCCGGCCCAGAGGATGCGGAAAAACCGCAGCGGACCCACCAAAGACCCACCGCCACATTAGGATGGCTGGTGGGTCCTGGTTTCCGTCCGCAGCTTTTCCGCCGCGGTTGGCTTACAACTGCGGCGGAAAAGCTCTAATATGGTGGCGGTGTCTCTCAGACACCGTCCACCATATTAGGTAGTGCTTGAAAAGATGCTTTTCCGCGGCGGATTTTCCGCAGTGGAAAAGCATGTCGAACTTCACTGCGGGGGCCCGTTGCGGCCCCCCTAGGTGATGGGGGGCTGGGGGTGCACATGGGGGGTACCTATGGTACCCCCCTGCATTTGTATGCAGAGATCGGCAGGCACCACGCGGTGCCTGCCGCTTTCTGCATACAAATGCAATGTATGCATTTTTAACATTGCGGCGGGTGCAGCTTGAAGCTGCACCCGCCGCAATGTTAAGGATAGAGGATGTGACTGCCACCCCGGCGGTCACATCCTAATCTTCACGGGGGGAACGCCGCTGCCCATGCGGACGTTCCCCCCTACTCTATGGCGCCATCATAATCGGCCCCTAAGTCTGAGGATGTCTGGCTTATTTGGACTAGAGTTGATCATGATGCCACTGGCCTTGATACTCAAGGTACATCAGAGGTCTTCAAAACTGTGGGATGTCCACCCAAGCACCCCTGGGGTCTATGGCTGTATTTCTGAGGGGAAAGAAGGCAACGCCTCAGCAAGTAGTTGTAAATGAAGATGACTTAGAGGCGCCATCTTGTTTATTTGGCACGTATCGATATCGTCTTCATTTATTATATTCAGCATTTATAGGGTCTAAAAAAATTGTTGGGACTGTGATCCTGAGTGCCTTGGGAGCAGGAGGCAGTGAGTGCCAGGGTCAAATATGTGCATATAATGAACAAAAAAAACTAAAAATTGTATAGGAGTTTTGTTATTTTTTTAAATAACGCACACACCTACAATGTAGAATAAAGGGAAACTAAACTAATAGGTGGGAAATGTACTCTTTTATGTTATGAGCCCTCTGCAGATGTCTGCTTGTGTGACCAGTCACACATTTCAATCCTGGTTGTGTGATGGGGAATAGTGACATGAGCCTTTATAGTTCTATGAGGTCCCAGCTTGTTACAGAAAGTACTGTGAATATGCAACATTATTTTACAATGGTATTACACACAGTATAAGACAGGTTGTAGCAAAATGATTTACTGTTTAAGATTAAATATGTGCTTTCAAAGTATATATTTTAGTAATATGCAATCAGACTGTACCTAGTACAAACATTTGTATTAGTGTCCATTTAAAATATGCAGTGCAGAACTCAGCTGATAGCACCCTTATACTAACTCTCAGAACGAATATATCTTAGTCACCATGAAGCTTTAAGTGACCCCATCAATTAAAGCTCATACTAGCCCCCAAACACGATTTACATTTGGTAATTAAGCAATTGTACACATTTACATTTCTTTCAGGTAACAGACCCCTGGAGAGAAGATCTATTTGTTTTTTAGCTTCATGCTCCCAGCCAAATCCCACAGAGGCGTGACTCAAATGAGAAACCCTGGGTTGGGTGTCATAGAAATAGTAAGGAGGGGGTTGGGTCAAGATGGGGCCCCTTGTTTTTTACAAGAGACAGCAGGCTGTCAAGGAAGTAGCTGGTGTACAACATTAGTGAAGCAGGTGCAGTGGCACTGGGACCTAGGGGTGTGAGGGGCCCACTGCATCACAAGTATTACTCTCTCACTTTACAAAAGGGGTATCTGGGGTTATATTCATTGTAGCATAAGAACTGAGGCCATCATGGCTGCAAAGAGAGGGGCTACAGATGGGAGCACATTTTATTTTCTGAAAGGTACTGAGAGCCTGCTTCAAGATTGTAGCAATTGTCAGGCATGGTAGGGAAGGGGTGAAAGAGACAGAAGAGACCGCCTTCTACTCAGAGTGGCAGCTATCATTAGTGCACTAGCTGCAGTTGCATTGTGGCCTAGGGGTGTGAGGGGCTCACAGCACCCCAATTAGGGTAGCAGTGTTTGTTGATCAATTTCTGTTTTTGTTTGATGCATTTGCTCTTTTGTAAGTTTCACAATTAGCACAGATAAAGAATTACAGAAAAAGTACCAATGAAATGTTCACATAACCCTTACTTCCTGTGATTAGCTCTGCCCCTCTGACTCTCCCAATCCTTGTCATAAAGTTTTGAAGGTTATATTACATTATATGGATTTATATCGCACCTGGCTGTCCTAGAATAGAGTTTAAAGGATAAACTACACCATTGCAGGTGCTGACCTGCGAGGGTTTTTGTCTTTGATTTTTTTCTTTTATGAAATTGTTGTTAATCTTAATGGCAGATTTAAACTGAATATGTCAGACAAGGAAACCCTCTCTTACAGCGAGGATTACATCGCTAGATTAATACAAGAGCAGGATGCCTCCAATTTTCTACTCGGTGCTGATCGCACTTCAGTAGATGCTACGCTGAATGAAAAATTGCTTAAAATAGAAAGACTAGAAAAGAAGTTAATCCGGTCTCGGCTTCATGGACATGTTCTGACGAAATACCTCTCATCTAACATAATACCTAAAGGCCTACAAGTCAGGAACGAACCGGGAATCTTCATTGATGTGCCCAAATTCAAGGAAGGCTTCAGCTTTGTGGCGAATAACTGCTCTAGGCATTGGATGGTGCTAGGGGTGGAGACCGCCATAGAGTATGTAAAGAGACTCACACAAGAAATAGCCGACCTAAAGAAAGAAATACTAGAAGACGGTGCACTCGCTAATGCAAAAGAAGCCCTGGAAAGGGCAGAAAAAACGCTCGCTGAATTCAACACAGTGACCCTGAATAGAAAACTGGACAAGCTTGCCAAAGATATTCGTAACTACGATAAGAAATACACTTACCCTTACCTTGCAGACGAATACTACCAGCAAGACCAACAAGGTTTCTTAACCAACAGAGGCAGGCAGGGCCCAAGACGCTTCACCACCTTCTCTGACTCTTCAGTTGGTAGTGGCTCGGAGTCTGAACAAGAAGGACCTTCAACCAGTAGGCAACCTCTTCAAGCCCCACAACAACAACATTTTTTAGATCAAGGCTACCGCCAACCCAACCGAGGTGGGAGTGCCGAACAAGGTTGGGCTCCACGCAGACAATGGAACAAAGGAAGAGGGGCACCGAGAGGGAATACGCGAGTGAGGTTCTACCAGCCGGAGGGGCACGGTGAGATTTCCACACGCAAGCTGACCTACAGATGGTAACCCAAGACACCATAACAACTGAGGTAGTCACCGCGACTGTGACAGAAGGGTCCACCCTGCCAACAGGAGAAGCTGATAGGAACCACCCGGCTACCACGGCACCCATCCAGACCAATTTGGAACCTGAGGTACCTGCTCCTGATCACAACATCTCACCGATATCAGATCCCATCATCAATCTCTCGATCATGAAATGACTACAGCGGAAAGAAACATCTTGAGCAAAGGACTCTCTTTTGTCCCAACGAGCAGACCAGACGCTTTTACCACCAAATTGGAATTACAAAAATTCTTTCGCAAAATAAGACTTAAATACCACTATGGCAGAACGGAATATACACCAAGAATGACAGCAACGCCATTCAAACCCACCTCTACATTTACACCCGGATCCTACTGCATGAGCCAACGCATCCTGGCCTTTGAGCAGCTAGTAATGCAAGAGGTGATGGCTGGTCTGAATGAAAGACAATACATCAAATACAATGTTTCGAAGGAAGAGAACATGGCACTTAAAGAACTAAGCATGAATAGTTCCATCATTGTGAAGGCAGCAGACAAAGGTGGGGCGGTAGTGCTACAGAACACGAGTGACTACGTCTCTGAAATTCAAAATCAACTGGGTGTTAGGGACAGTAATCAACCGACGCCCAGAGACCCCACATCAAGCATCAAGAAACTCATTGAGATACTAGGATGGACGGGGTTTGCAAAGGTTTTCTCAGTCCTCCAGAAAAAGAATTCTTATTGAAGAAGGAACCACGCATCCCTACCATCTACACGCTGCCCAAAGTGCACAAGAGCTTGGTTAATCCACCCGGAAGACCGATCATATCTGGATGTGGTTCAGTCCTGGAACCTGTGAATCAATTCATAGATCATTTCCTTCAGCACATGGTGTCGGACACCAAATCATACGTCCGGGACTCAATGCACATAATCCAGTTACTAGAGAACCAACCATACGACAAAACTACACAGTACATGGTCACACTTGATGTCGCTTCGCTTTATACTTCGATACCTCAGGATAACGCCATCCGCATCATTCAAGGGATGCTTGAGAAACGCCCAGCGCCACGCTGGATACCCACAAACTTTATTATAATCAACCTTTTAGAGATTGCCATGAAGAAAAACTACTTCATCTTTCAACAACAATTTTATTTTCAGTGCAAAAGAGTTGCCATGGGCGCGACCTATGCACCCATCGTGGCTAATCTGTACATGGACAATTATGAGGAGCAGTATCTATACACAGAGGAAAACCCATACATCAACTCTATTTAAATATGGAAAAGATATATTGACGATGTAATCATGATTTGGTCAGGAACAGAATCTGACCTCAAAAACTTCTTTGAATGGCTGAATAAAAGGTGCAACAACATTCAGTTCACCATCAACTATGATCAGTCAAGCATTGTGTAGGAGAGTGGGGTCTGCAATCCCATGGCCACCCCAGATTTTTGCTTTTTGCTTCACTGATTTATGACTTTCCCTGGCTGTGGGCCTGCTAATCAGACCCACAGCCTAGCTGTTCTCTCTCTAAATTACAACCATGTACCTTAGGTGCATTTTACCAATTGGTACTGGGCCACCTTATCAGTCCCTGTACAGCATACCTTAGGTATCCAGGTCATAGGTGTACCCAGGGCCTACCAGGGGCTGAAGCATGTATTATGCCACCCCTGGCTGGCCACCCAAACAGACACAACTGGCTGCACGACAGCTGGGGCAAGGTGGTGTAAACACCCTTTGCTTTAGATATAGTATTCCTATATCTAACCCTGAAATGGACACATATATTCCTATCAGTCACTCCTATGGCAGGCCTTATCAATCCTGAAGGCAGAGTGCGTGGAATTATGTGAGATGGTGCTCTGGCATGAGCTGAGCCCGTTTGCAGCTTGCGGAACCAAGTCCAAATAGCTGTTCCATGATAACGCTATACCATATACTCTTAAGTGCATTATAATCCTCACGGTTAAATGCTAACTTTGGTATAGCTTTATCAAAACATGTCGAGTAAGGTGTCATACGAATTGGAATACTAACCCCTCGCCAATTCTGGCGACGGGGTTAGCATTCCACCCTTCTAGAGGGACACGACATGTATGTAACTGTGAACCCCGGTTAAAGTCAGACATAGCCTCAGCTCCACAAAATGGATGCTGCCACCAAGACACAAGTCTGCCCTCCTGCTGCTGGGAGTCCTTCCAGCAACGGAGGCCTGGACAAAGGGTTTCCTGTCAGGGGCGGTGCTAGCACCATCCCAGACAGGATTTTGTGTATCCCAGGTAGGCAGGGCTGAAAGGAAGGAGACTGCAAGTGGCACCCCGGTGCTCACTGTGCATATGCCGGATCAAACCAGTTCCTGGGGCACACCAGCCCCTGAGCTGGGGAGAGACCGGACAAAGGAGAGGGGTGTAACCACCCCCCTCCTGGTCCCACCTATAGGGCAAGACCTAGTCGCGTGCCAGACCCTTTTCTTAGGATAAAAGTAGGAGCAGGCCCCCTTCCCAAATTAGATCATTCTGAATCTTGAAACTACTTTCCACGAAAGGAACTCTTGACTCTTCTGAAGACTCTCCCTTGTTGCTAAGGAGTAGCCACTCTGCACCAGCAGGCACCATCGAAGCTCTTGCGGGTTTGCTGCACGTCCATCCTCCGGATCAAGACTGCCCAGCTCGACGAGAACCGGATTCCCTGCCATCTCTGACCTCTACCTACATCATCCAGCCCAGCTGAGATTCGTGGGTGTGACGAGACCCGTGGGACCGGCCATCTTCAAGACCTGCACGACGCTTCACCAGCACGACCCCCGAGAGACCCTCGAGTAAGTGCACTGGGGTTTGAGAAGCCCTAACCCTAAGCAGCTCCAGCACCGAAGTCCAGCCTCCCAGCATCCACGAGATCTGCGTGGGGCCCTTCTGCTTCCTTGCTGCTTGCCACGTTGTCCGGTCACTTGCCCGTTGGCTAGTGACCCTCTTGACGACGTACCACGATGTTTTCACCGCTGGTCTAGGTCCCCTAGACTGGCCCTTGCTTCTTGTCCAACAAGAAGTGCCCTGGACCCTCCTGGTCCACTCCAGACGCCATCTTGACTCCACCGCGTGGGCTTGCCTTTGCCAAGGTTTGTTGCTCAAATCCTGAGTCCAGCATCGCCGACAGCCGACAGCCTCGTGGGACAGCTCGCACCTCCAGCCTGGACACCGACAACGCCTCCTAGCCCGTGTGACTGCAGAGTCCAGCGTCGCCCACTCACCTGGTCGAGGTGACTTCATCCGGTGCCATCCTGGTGCCCACATAATCACTGGCTAGTGATTAGGAACTAAGTTCCCTCTGCTTTCAGGTCGTCTCCTTCACTGATCCAGCCTTGGATCACACTGAACTTCTTCACTGGTCGCCTGCCAGCAACTTCTTCTTTCAGGCTCCATAGACTTCAACGAGGATTCCCGACGTCTTTTGAACCCTATGCAGCCGCGACCCCTGGGCTAGGTAACTTGAGTATTTCGGTACTCCAGCACAGGTTCACTCTCCAAGTGTCCAGATCCTTTTTCGTTTTCAGTCTATCTAGTCGGATTCGTCCGGAAACAGTAACTTTAGAAACGCTAGCATCCATAGACTTCTTCCCGCATCCCGCGTGAGAGTGCACACTCTGCACACGATCTCCCTAGACCTCCTTCTCGTAATCTTAAGGTTCAGTAGTGTAGTCCTAGCGATCCTGAAGCCTCTGGATCTTGTTACTTACCTGCTAGCATTTCGCATTCCACTTTTTGTGTATATGGTTGTTCGTGCCCCTCGGGCATTTGTGTAAATTGTGCAACTTAAAGTATTTTCGTAAGAGTGTTGTATTGTGCTTAGCTCCCTGACTCATAAAGAGTTCAGGGTAGACTTGTTATAAATAAATATCCTTTATTTTCATAACAACTTGTGTGGTGTCCTTTCACTTGGTGTTTAAGGGGTATATGTGATGGTAAAACAGCTGGCTTAACACGCCCTCTAGAGTTTAGCCTGAAGACTGCTCGTGTCCATGCTACTAGGATAGCTGGTCTGAAAGGTTGACTTACAACCAATCATCAATAAGGGTTGTTTGGTATGATACACAGTGATCACTAGAATAGTGAGCACTATATATCAGGCCAACTTCTCACATTGGTGTGCAGCGGTTGGGATTTGAGCTTGCTGTTGTTTTACCTCGCACGTATCCTAAGAATATCAATTGAAAGATCACATAAGTACCCAGGTACATATAACTAAACTTAGAATACTCTGAGTTCTACTGAACCAGCTGTTGTAGTGTAACAGGGCTTAGCACACCCTGACTACAACTCTTAGCAAGGGATCAGTAGGTAAACCCATAGTGTAGGTAGGTGCATCACTTACACCACACTAGAAGCATGTCTACCCATGGAGAGTCTTCAGAGACTCCCCTTGTGGCTGTTGACCCTCCACAGGTCACTTCCAGATATGCAGGCCTTAGCTTCCAGGAGATGAGACAATTGTGTACCTCCAGGAAACTAAAACAGGGTTCTAACCCTACCACTCCTTTTCTGTTAGGTCTCTTAGAGACTTATGATGCTAGGAAAGCTTCTCAGACAGATGGGAGCATGCCCCCCTTAGAAGGTGCTCGTGGTGACCCAGACTCCAACCTCCCTGAAACAGAAGATGTAGAAGAGGAGGAGGAGGAGGAGGAGGAAGAGGAAGTCTCTGGGGATGAGGCAGACAATGGTCCTGAGCTAGTCAGACTTACTAGGGCCAACTTAGACCTACATAGGGAAGGATCTGGGGGACCCCCAGTACTGACCCTAAGCAGGCCTAACTTTGGAGTTAGAAGAGATAGGTCTCATTCTAGGGACTCCAATAGATCTGTGCACTCTCATGCCTCTGCTCAGAGGAGAATGATCTCTCCCCAGAGGAGACTGACTTCCCCTCAGAGAAGAGAACATGAAGCAAGGATGAAACAGGCTAATCTGAGTATTCAGAAGGAAGAACTTGCCCTTGCCAAGGAGAAGCTTGCCTTTGCTAGAGAGCAACAGTTAAGTGGGGTAGTCCCCACTGGTGGCAGCAATATCCCTAAGGATAAAGACAGGAGTTTTGATACTAGACACCTGAGTAAAATAGTGCCCCCCTTTAAACAAGGGGATGACATCCACAAATGGATGACTGCTTGGAGAGGGCCTGCACTGTCCAGTGCATCCCCCAGAGTCAGTGGGCAGCTATTTTGTGGCTCTCCTTTGAAGGTAAAGGTAGAGATAAGCTCCTCACTACTAGAGCTGAGGATGCTAACAATTACCAAGTCTTGAAAAATACACTGATTGATGGGTTTGGCTTAACCACTGAACAGTACAGGTTGCTGTTCAGAGACACCCAGAAAATTCAGTCTCAAGATTGGGCTGACTTTGTAGATTGTGCCACTAAGGCTTTTGAAGGCTGGTTACTGGGAAGTTACTGATTACACAGGATTGTATAATCTAATTATGAAAGAACAAATCTTAAGTAATTGTCAAAATCAGTTGTTGCATCAGCACCTTATTGACTCAGATCTGACCTCTCCCCAAGAATTGGGAAAGAAGGCAGACAGATGGGTCAGGACAAGGGTCAAGCAGCAGAACCAGAACCAGGGTGGTGGCCAGAAGAAAGCAGATCCCAAGGGTAATGAAAATAAGCAAAATGACCAGAAGTCTTCAACAGGGCCCCAACAATCTAAAGAGGGTGGGTCCCAGAAATCCCAGAATTCACAAAAGAAGAAGCATGGTCAGAAGAAACCATGGTGCCAGTACTGCAAAAGTAATAATCACTGGTTTAGTGAGTGTACCAAGAAAGGCCCAACTCCTACCACTACTGCCCCTAAGGCACCTGCACCCCCTAGTACAGTTAGTAGTGGTAGTAATCCTCCTAAGGCTATAGTGGGGTTAACCCTGGGAACTGAGGCGGGCTCTGACTTAGTCAGAAGTCAGAACACCTACTCAGGCTGTTCTTGTTTGTACTGGGGACATGAATATGACCCCTACAATAAGTCCCAGTACTCTGGGCAAGTACAGGCAGACGCCTTTGATTAATGGAAAAATGGCTCAGGCCTACAGGGACACTTGTGCCAGTGTCACCATGGTGACACCTAACTTTGTGGACCCTGACCAGGTAATACTGGGAGCAGACTACCTGGTGACCAATGCTAGCAATGCCACTACCTCCCATAGTATGGCACTTGTTAACTTCTCCTGGGGAGGGGTAAATAGCCTCAAAAGGGTTGTTGTTAGTTCAGACCTCCCTTTGGACTGTCTTTTGGGCAATGATTTGGAATCCTCCTTATGGTCAGATGTGGAGTATAGGACTCATGTGGAAATGTTAGGTTTGTCAGCACATGTCCTTGCTGTGACTAGGTCACATGCCAAGAAATGCCCAGCTGAACTAGTGCTGGATCCTGGAACAATGGACCAGACACTAACCAAGAGAAAGAGCAGTAGGGGTAAGGTTGACCCTTCCCCCCTGCCTCAGGAACAGGATCAGCTCTCTCAGGAGACTGACCCCAAGACCCCAGAAGGAACTGTCCTAGAAGAGCTTGAGCCTGAACAGGTTGAGTTTCTTGGGACAGGGGGCCCTTCCAGGGCAGACTTGAGGCAGGCACAGTTAGACTGTTCCTCTCTTGAACCCCTCAGACAGCAGGCTGCTGCTGAGGCTGCAGGGAATGCCACAGGTGCCCATAAAGTATACTGGGACGATGGACTCCTTTACTCTGAGGCAAGAGACCCCAAGCCAGGTGCTACCAGGAGGCTGGTCATCCCCTTGTCTCTGAGAGGTTTCCTTCTCACCTTGGCCCATGAAATTCCCCTTGCAGGTCACTTAGGCCAGAATAAGACTTGGGACAGGCTTGCCCCACACTTTCACTGGCCCCATATGTCTGAGGACACTAAGAACCTTTGTCGTTCATGTGTCACCTGCCAAGCCAGTGGCAAATCAGGTGGAACCACAAAGTCCCCCCTTATACCACTACCTGTGGTGGGGGTTCCCTTTGAAAGAGTGGGGATTGACATTGTTGGACCAATGGACCCCCCAACAGCATCTGGGCACAGATTTATACTGGTGGTAGTGGATCATGCCACCAGGTACCCAGAAGCTATTCCCCTTAGAACCACTACAGCTCCTGTTGTGGCAAGGGCCCTGGTTGGAGTTTTCTCCAGAGTGGGGTTCCCTAAGGAGGTGATCTCTGACAGAGGTGCAAACTTTATGTCAGGATACTTGACTGCTATGTGGAAGGAATGTGGTGTCAATTACAAATTCACCACACCCTATCACCCACAATGCAATGGGCTTGTTGAAAGATTCAACAAGACCCTCAAAGGGATGATAAAAGGGTTACCAGAAAAGCTTAGGCGAAGATGGGACATCCTTTTACCCTGCCTTCTGTTTGCTTACAGAGAGGTCCCATAGAAGGGGGTTGGTTACAGCCCTTTTGAGCTTTTGTTTGGACATCCTGTAAGAGGACCCCTATGTCTTGTGAAGGAAGGATGGGAGTTACCTCTCAAAAAGCCTAAACTTGACATAGTGGACTATGTACTTGGTCTCCGCTCCAGGATGGCAGAGTACATGGAGAAGGCATCTAAAAACCTTGAGGCCAGCCAGGAACTTCAAAAAGCTTGGCATGACCAAAAGGCTGTCCTAACTGTTTACCATGCAGGACAGAAGGTGTGGGTGTTGGAGCCAGTGGCCCCAGCAGCTCTCCAAGACAAATGGTCTGGACCCCACATCATCATTGAACAAAAGGGAGAAGTCACCTATTTGGTGGACATGGGAACTCCCAGGAGCCCTCACAGAGTACTTCATGTGAATAGGCTCAAAGCATTTGTTGACAGGGAGGACATGGGCTTGCTCATGGCCACAGATGAGGGACAGGAGGAAGAGAGTGACCCTCTCCCAGACCTGCTCACTCAGAACCCTGATGATGGATCAGTGGATGGTTTAGTCTTTTCTGACAGCCTCTCTGAGCATCAGCAACAGGATTGTAGGCAAGTCCTTCAATCCTTCAGACAAATGTTTTCTCTGACCCCCAGTCAGACAAACTGGTGCACACATGAGGTGGACACTGGAGACAGTCTGCCTATAAAGAGTAAAATCTACAGGCAACCTGACCACGTCAGGGACTGCATAAAAACTGAAGTACAAAAGATGTTGGAATTGGGAGTCATTGAACCCTCAGAGAGCCCTTGGGCTAGTCCTGTAGTTCTAGTGCATAAACCTCACACCCAGGATGGTAAGAGAGAGATGAGGTTTTGCGTAGACTACAGGGGTCTCAATGCTGTCACTAAGACAGATGCCCATCCAATACCCAGGGCAGATGAACTGATAGATAAGTTGGCTTCTGCAACTTTCTTAAGTACATTTGACCTAACAGCTGGTTATTGGCAAATCAGGTTAGCTGAGGATGCCAAGGCCACGACAGCATTTTCTACCCCAGGAGGTCATTACCAATTTGTGGTGATGCCCTTTGGTTTGAAAAATGCCCCTGCCACTTTTCAAAGGTTGGTGAACCAAGTTCTCACTGGGTTGGATGACTTTTGTGCAG
This sequence comes from Lissotriton helveticus, assembly GCF_964261635.1. Taxonomy (NCBI): domain Eukaryota; kingdom Metazoa; phylum Chordata; class Amphibia; order Caudata; family Salamandridae; genus Lissotriton; species Lissotriton helveticus. Next base: position 1,104,551,434 of record NC_136057.1, on the reverse strand, counting down.
CATATCTAGATGAAATTGCTGTCTTTAGCTCCACCTGGGAGGATCATCTGATCCACCTGAGGAAAGTTTTAGAGGCCCTGCAAAAGGCAGGCCTCACTATCAAGGCTACTAAGTGCCAGATAGGGCAGAGTCAAGTTGTATACTTGGGCCACCTTGTAGGTGGAGGCCAAGTTCAACCTCTGGAGAGCAAGATACAGGCCATAAAGGACTGGGCTCCTCCAACCACCCAGACACAGGTCAGAGCTTTCTTGGGCCTGTCTGGTTATTACAGGAAATTTGTCAGAAATTATGGAACCATTGTGACTCCACTTAATGACCTGACAAGTAAGAAAATGCCAAAGAAAGTTCAGTGGACAGTTAGCTGTCAGAAGGTATTCGATGACCTAAAGCAGGCCATGTGCACTGCACCTATTCTCAAGAGTCCAGACTACTCCAAGCCATTCATTGTCCAAACAGATGCTTCAGAGTTGGGTGTGGGAGCTGTTCTATCTCAGCTGAATATTGATGGTCATGACCAGCCCATTGCTTTTATAAGCAGAAGGCTGACCCCTAGAGAGAAACGTTGGTCAGCTATTGAGAGGGAGGCCTTTGCTGTGGTTTGGGCCCTGAAGAAGTTGAGGCCATACTTGTTTGGTACTCACTTCAAAGTTCAGACCGACCATAAGCCCCTCTTATGGCTAAATCAAATGAAGGGTGAAAACCCCAAACTTCTTAGGTGGTCCATTTCCCTACAGGGGATGGACTTTACAGTGGAGCACCGCCCAGGAACTGACCATGGTAATGCAGATGGTCTCTCCAGGTACTTCCACTTAGAGCAAGAAGACTCACCTGGTCAAGGTTAGTTTAATGTCCCTAAGTTTGGGGGGGGGGGGGTTATGTAGGAGAGTGGGGTCTGCAATCCCATGGCCACCCCAGATTTTTGCTTTTTGCTTCACTGATTTACGACTTTCCCTGGCTGTGGGCCTGCTAATCAGACCCACAGCCTAGCTGTTCTCTCTCTAAATTACAACCATGTACCTTAGGTGCATTTTACCAATTGGTACTGGGCCACCTTATCAGTCCCTGTACAGCATACCTTAGGTATCCAGGGCATAGGTGTACCCAGGGCCTACCAGGGGCTGAAGCATGTATTATGCCACCCCTGGCTGGCCACCCAAACAGACACACCTGGCTGCACGACAGCTGGGGCAAGGTGGTGTAAACACCCTTTGCTTTAGATATAGTATTCCTATATCTAACCCTAAAATGGACACATATATTCCTATCAGTCACTCCTATGGCAGGCCTTATCAATCCTGAAGGCAGAGTGCGTGAAATTATGTGAGATGGTGCTCTGGCATGAGCTGAGCCCGTTTGCAGCTTGCGGAACCAAGTCCAAATAGCTGTTCCATGATAACGCTATACCATATACTCTTAAGTGCATTATAATCCTCGCGGTTAAATGCTAACTTTGGTATAGCTTTATCAAAACATGTCGAGTAAGGTGTCATACAAATTGGAATACTAACCCCTCGCCAATTCTGGCGACGGGGTTAGCATTCCACCCTTCTAGAGGGACACGACATGTATGTAACTGTGAACCCCGGTTAAAGTCAGACATAGCCTCAGCTCCACAAAATGGATGCTGCCACCGAGACACAAGTCTGGCCTCCTGCTGCTGGGAGTCCTTCCAGCAACGGAGGCCTGGACAAAGGGTTTCCTGTCAGGGGCAGTGCTAGCACCATCCCAGACAGGATTTTGTGTATCCCAGGTAGGCAGGGCTGAAAGGAAGGTGACTGCAAGTGGCACCCCGGTGCTCACTGTGCATATGCCGGCTCGAACCAGTTCCTGGGGCACACCAGCCCCTGAGCTGGGGAGAGACCGGACAAAGGAGAGGGGTGTAACCACCCCCCTCCTGGTCCCACCCATAGGGCAGGACCTAGTCGCGTGCCAGCCCCTTTTCTTAGGATAAAAGTAGGAGCAGGCCCCCTTCCCAAATTAGATCATTCTGAATCTTGAAACTACTTTCCTCGAAAGGAACTCTTGACTCTTCTGAAGACTCTCCCTTGTGGCTAAGGAGTAGCCACCCTGCACCAGCAGGCACCATCGAAGCTCTTGCGGTTTGCTGCACGTCCATCCTCCGGATCAAGACTGCTCAGCTCGACGAGACCCGGATTCCCTGCCATCTCAGACCTCTACCTACATCATCCAGCCCAGCTGAGATTCGTGGGTGTGACGAGACCCGTGGGACCGGCCATCTTCAAGACCTGCACGACGCTTCACCAGCACGACCCCCGAGAGACCCTCGAGTAAGTGCACTGGGGTTTGAGAAGCCCTAACCCTAAGCAGCTCCAGCACCGAAGTCCAGCCTCCCAGCATCCACGAGATCTGCGTGGGGCCCTTCTGCTTCCTTGCTGCTTGCCACGTTGTCCGGTCACTTGCCCGTTGGCTAGTGACCCTCTTGACGACGTACCACAACGTTTTCACCGCTGGTCTAGGTCCCCTAGACTGGCCCTTGCTTCTTGTCCAACAAGAAGTGCCCTGGACCCTCCTGGTCCACTCCAGACGCCATCTTGACTCCACCGCGTGGGCTTGCCTTTGCCAAGGTTTGTTGCTCAAATCCTGAGTCCAGCATCGCTGACAGCCGACAGCCTCGTGGGACAGCTCGCACCTCCAGCCTGGACGCCGACAACGACTCCTAGCCCGTGTGACTGCAGAGTCCAGCGTCGCCCACTCACCTGGTCGAGGTGACTTCATCCGGTGCCATCCTGGTGCCCACATAATCACTGGCTAGATTAAGAACTAAGTCCCCTCTGCTTTCAGGTCGTCTCCTTCACTGATCCAGCCTTGGATCACACCGAACTTCTTCACTGGTCGCCTGCCAGCAACTTCTTCTTTCAGGCTCCATAGACTTCAACGAGGATTCCCGACGTCTTTTGAACCCTATGCAGCCGCGGCCCCTGGGCTAGGTAACTTGAGTATTTCGGTACTCCAGCACAGGTTCACTCTCCAAGTGTCCAGATCCTTTTTCGTTTTCAGTCTATCTAGTCGGATTCGTCCGGAAACAGTAACTTTAGAAACGCTAGCATCCATAGACTTCTTCCCGCATCCCGCGTGAGAGTGCACACTCTGCACACGATCTCCCTAGACCTCCTGCTCGTAATCTTAAGGTTCAGTAGTGTAGTCCTAGCGATCCTGAAGCCTCTGGATCTTGTTACTTACCTGCTAGCATTTCGCATTCCACTTTTTGTGTATATGGTTTTTCGTGCCCCTCGGGCATTTGTGTAAATTGTGCAACTTAAAGTATTTTCGTAAGAGTGTTGTATTGTGCTTAGCTCCCTGACTCATAAAGAGTTCTGGGTAGACTTGTTATAAATAAATATCCTTTATTTTCATAACAACTTGTGTGGTGTCCTTTCACTTGGTGTTCAAGGGGTATATGTGATGGTAAAACAGCTGGCTTAACATGCCCTCTAGAGTTTAGCCTGAAGACTGCTCGTGTCCATGCTACTAGGATAGCTAGTCTGAAAGGTTGACTTACAACCAATCATCAATAAGGGTTGTTTGGTATGATACACAGTGATCACTAGAATAGTGAGCACTATATATCAGGCCAACTTCTCACACATTGCATTCCTGGATCTCACTTTCCAAGTAGAAGATGGACTAATCTACTGTGATCTCTACAGGAAACCCACAGAAAGAAACACATTGCTTAAATATGACTCTCACCATCCTCGTAACCTTTGAGATAACCTACCCTTCGGCCAATATCTGCGAATGAGGCGCAACTGTACCAAAAGGGAGGACTTCTTCAAAGAGAGCGAGACACTCACCAAACGACTACGAGGACGTGGGTATCCACTGGGCCTACTCAAACGTGCGAAGAAAAGGGCTTGGTATTGCCCTAGAGAGGAACTGCTTATCCCGTAAGAAAAAAAGCAAGTCACGAATAAGATGGTATGTGTCACTACCTTCCATTCTAAGAGCAATATGACAAAGAAGATCGTGAAGAAATACTGGAACCTTGTGGCTTCCGAACTCGAGATGGAAGAAAGCCCGCTCTTTGCATATAAAAGAGGACGCAATGTGAAGGACAGTGTGGTAAAAGCATTTCTGGAGCCAACTAGACCACCCAACCTCCGAGACCACCTTGGTCTGCCGCCCATGTTGGGTCACTTCAAATGCAGCACATGCAAAACCTGCCCATTGAGCATTGAAGGACCGGCATTGATCCATGAGAACAGATCATACAAAGTGCCCTCACTCACGAACTGTAACACCATGAACGTAATTTATGTGATTTTTGTGTCCTTGCAACAAACCATATGTGGGACAAACCACGCAAAAAGTAAAGATGAGAATACTACAGCACATGAGCAAAATCCGCGGTAAAGTACAGGGAGCACCCCTAGTGGATCATTTTATGAACTGTGATCACGGTCCAGAAAACATCCAGTGAAGAGTGGTGGAAAAAATCAATGCCAACCCTAGGGGTGGCTCCATATCTGCTGCACTGAATAGAAAGGAGTGCAAATGGATACACATTCTGAACTCTGTGGAAGCAGGTCTTAACGAACATGAGGAGATATCCAAACAGATGGGCCTCCTGTGACAGCCACAAGCACTGTTGAACAATTCTCCCTTAACAATTGTCCACCTCCAAGCGTATTTGCCCTAGTATGACAGCCCTAGCACCATGAACTAATGGCCTTATATGCTACATTTTAACCTCATGCACCATAATCCAATCGACAATTTTAATGTATATACTCATGAATGCTACAACCTGACCTTTGTACTTATTGTATATACTATGTAGAGGTCCATCACATGTTTTTGATCTATCTCGTGTTAAACATATGTGGTAAATATAATTTATTTGTTCTGATCCAGTGCATTCCTATTAGCAATGTAACATCTTGACTGCATTCCGACTATGGTGGTTCTCCCATTAACTAGGAGCTGCATGTCTCTTTTATTGTATAGGGACCTTTTTGCACGTGTCATGGCTGCAGATGTCACCATGCGTCGGGCGTAGTACAGTTAGATCCACCACCACTGACACGCCCACTAGTCACGAGGTCATACACCCTCCTTCCCACGTCACCGCGCACGCTGGGGATTACAGTACGGCAACATTTGGCGTCGCTTAGCAACGGACGTTTCAGCCGGGCACGCTACTCACAGCAAGCAGACGTATCCAGAGAGTGAAGACCCAGCGACTCTCCAGAGACTCACCGTGTCTTTTCCTCCGCTTAGATCGGGTAAGAGCACACGCTTTATTAAGTCATGAGGGATAGCGCGCACTCTATCACACGTTACTCTTTTGCAAGTTAGGTTGCCCCCAGCCCTCACAGCAGCGTGATCGAGTTCCCTTTTGATTCCATCACGGCCACGCTAATCACACTGGTACTTTCACGATCAGCCTGCTTAGCCATTAGATTAACATAGCCATTAGATTAACTACCCGGCTATTCATTTACCGCCGACACCCGTGTCTTCCTTTTAACCATCACGCGTGCTATAAGCGTCTCACCCCGCGATATTCACGCACTGTAGGAGCACACCGCCAGTCCCCCGCACAGATAAGTCACCACATCTTCAAAGATTTTTAAGGTATCACGAGCCGTAATATGCCCAACCGTCTTATACGCATGGGGCTCTGAAGAAGCATTTAGTCATCATTGCATGAACACACATCGTGAGCACGGTCACTTAACCAACTAACGCCGCATGGGGCTATGAAGAAGCATTTAGTCATCATTGCATGAACACACATCGTGAGCGCGGTCACTTAACTAACTTTCCGCCTCTTACTCATCTCTTGGGTTAGGATCCTTTACATGATCTTCCTTTCCCCTCTTAGATTTGACCGTTTGGCTCAAGATCAGGCAGAGATCATTCCTCCTGACTACCATGTGAGTATTCTCTGCTCACCTGCTTAGCACAAGTGCAGTTCTCACGCACATTGTCTAAACATAATTCACATACAGTCCTCTGAAACACCCTTTTTGTCCATTTCAGACTGTCCACCCCCACCCCTCCAGTCTTGATAAAGACCAGACGCGACCGCCAACTGGGGCGCAACAGGGTCGAAACGTCGACGCCCACCTATGGTTCAGAAACTCCAGGATCCTTGAAATGAATGCTAGGTTTCCTTGGATGTGAAATATATTCTGACCAACTATACCCCTGTACATAATTGTATATATTAATTTTTGGGATTTCACTGTACATTGCTTCATGCACTAAGCACTTGTCACCAATTGTCTCATAATTTTCACTTATGTTCGACAGTCTTCTCAATAGTATCTAATGTCATTATTGAATGAATTAATTCTAAAGTAACATGATTGAATTACAATATAAATTAATTGCAAACCACCCCTTGGCTTTAAGAAATTGATTATTAGTTTTGCTTGAGGATTCATTTTCTCACTTTATATGTGTTTCAGAGAGTTTTCATATGTATGTTTTGCATTAATTAGCATTATCAAAGTGATTTGCCTTACCCAACAGAACCACTTTTGTATTTGTCCTAGAGTAGAGCTTCCCAGCATGCTTAACACTAGACAGCAGACACTGTAGAAGCAGTGCTTTAAATGGGCCGGTACTCACCGGTACTAAGTAACGGCACTTCTTAGATTTATCACGCTGAGTACTGGCACTTCTCTCCTGCCGAGGAGAGTACCAGTACTCATGAAAAGGTAGGCTCATTGGCTGTGATTGCTGGTGAACAGGAGTGGAATGTGTCTCTGGCAGCCAAGGAGCCACTTCTGTTGCCCCAATCTGAGCCCCAGAGGAGCTATTCAGCAGAGCTCATTTGAATGATGTCCGGGTGCTGACAATCACACTGTGTTTGACAGAGCAGGGTCCGTTCAGGTCCTATGCTGTCAATCACATTCACACTATTGTGTACATTTGTGCCAACACGGAATCCATGGTAGGTGAAGAGTATAACATGGCTTTTATCATACCCAAGTCTTTTGTGTGTCAGCTTGTGTTTGTGGGTTTGCCTGCATTTGTATGCCTGTTTTTTGTAAGAAAAAAGTGAGAGCAAGAGACAGAGTTCAGTGGGCAAGGATTGCAAATAATGAGGGAGAATTGGCCCAGATGAGGGACCTGGTAATGGGTTCAATGTCCAAACTTCTTGATTGTGACTCACAGGAGGATGCAAATCTCATTATTCTCCAAGTCCATGATGAGTTATTTAAGAACCTAAAAAAGTTCTTCATAAAAAGTAGTATCCCCAGGAAGAATAGGACCATGAAGCCAGGCTTCTGGTATAACAGCTCATGTAGAAATGCTTATAAAACTTTAGCGAGGGCCATCAGATCCAAGGAGCAGGGAAACATCAGCAAGACCAGAGCAAATTATAAGAAAGTGCAGTTGCAGGCGAAGAAGGAATGGGACGAAGACCGGTGGCAGGAATTGCTGTTGGCATGCAAAGGGAGGAACATGGCCCAATTTTGGAAGCTAGTAAATGGGGTAGTGGTGTACTGAAGCAGGTACCGAACAACCATGTTGCCCCAGTACAGTGAGTTGCACACTTTGAGGCGCAATTCAAGTCCACAAACTGTAATGAAGAGATCCACTAGAGGCAAATAACCAACGAACCCCTGTGTTTTACTAGTGTAGAGGTTGAGTCTGTGCTTACATTCATTCCGAGAGGCAGAGCCCCTGGCCCAGATTGCATACCTACCGATCTGTTCATAAACAAAAAAGAGCTCTGGGTACCCTACATAAAGTTTTTGGCAAATGCAATAGCTAATGGTGCCCCAATTCCAGACACCTGGTCTGGTGCGGAAATTCTGCTGATATATAAGAAGGGTGACCGCTCACAACCGGGGAATTACAGACCAATCCACCTGATAGATTCTGTTCAGAAGATTGTACCCAGACTAATGCTTAGCAGAATCCAGGCTTGGATAATTGAAACAGATATTTTAACACCGTTGCAGGTGGGGTTTCGACCACACACAAGTACCCTTGACCAAGTCTTCAGGTTCGTGTTAATATACTGGCGGGTGGTTATCATAGGCGGGGGCACAATTTATGCGGCTTTCGTGGATTTAAAATCCGCATTCGACCTTGTACCCCGCGTGAAAATGTGGAATGCTTTGTTGGAAATGGGGATACCTCCGGAATTGGTGACTATCTTGGTAAAATTACATGAATCAACTTATGCGCAGGTCCGCTGGGGTAAACCGAGATTACAGAGAGGTTTTCAGTGTCCAAGGGGGTATGACAGGGGTGTGTGTTAGCCCCTACTCTGTTTTCCTTATTCATAAACAGGGTAGTCCAGTATTTTACAAACCACCCCACTGATGCTCCAACATGTCGACATGAAAATACCCTTGCTCATATTCGCGGACGACACCCTGATAATATCCAAGACAAGACAGGGGTTGCAGGCCGCCCTGTCACAGTTTGAGGTGTTTTGCCGCGAACATGAGCTAAGGGTTAATGTGGAGAAAACAAAGTTCGTGGTGCTCCATAAATTCAAATCCATCAAAGAGAGAGTATACATGAATTATGTGCCCTTAGATCAGACTGATGTGTTTACCTATCTGGGTATCACATTAAGTAGAAAGCTAAGTTGGAAGCCCCAAGTTGACACGTTGGCACTAAAGTATTCATAATTAGCAGGTGCCCTGGTCAAGGAGCATAGGCTCTCACAAACTAAGCCCATTGCCCCCGTTCTCCAAATATACAATACCAAAATCAGCCCAGCAATATTATATGGTGCTGAATTGTGGGGCTTTGATAATCTAACCCTCCTTACATTAGCACAAAATAAGTTTGTCAGATCATTAGTTGGCCTTCCGCAATCCTCCCCTCTTATACCTCTTTATTTAGATCTGGGTTGCCACAACATCGAGGATGTAGCGCGTTTTAGACCATTGGCATTCTGGAGGCGACTTTGGATTACTCCAGAGCTCTCCCTGTATGCCAAGGCTTTACGAGAAGAAAGGAGGCTGGGTCGCCTACATGCGATTCCATGGTTGTACAACATTAGAATTATGTTGTCCGACATGGGGATGAGCATTTTGTGGGAAAATCCCGACGCCACAGTATTTCTCCCCAAGAAGATCTACAAAGCAGCCTACTGGGATATGGTTAAAATTAAGAAGTTTTCCTCCCTTAGAAGGCCGACATTGTCAAGGGAATTCTTAGAAGTAAAAGATGAGGTCAAACTGGAAGCTTATTGGGACCTCATTTCCAGGCCAACTGACCAGAAACGTTACCACCAATTCAGAATAGGCTCTCTACCAGTAAGATCTTTCACAAGTAGATGGATCTCATCAGTGTGTGATAAATGTATCTTTTGCCTTGTCCATAGTGAGACCATAGCCCACATTTTATTTGTCTATCCAGCCTACCATATCCCTAGGACAGAATGGCTCAAACCCGTTTGTATGGTCTTGGGTATAAGGTCCGCGAAGGAAGCTATAAGGATCCTGAGGTCAGATACTACGGACTTTATTGTAATTGGTAAGGCAACATTTTTTAGATGGGTGTGGGCCGTTTGAGCCAAGAAAATCAACCCTTATTGGAAAGAGGGACCATATTCCATTGTAAGAAACAGATTTTTAGACGAATTAAGGCTTTTGTATAAATGGTGGTGTCTTGGTTTTAAGCTTATTTGATATGTTAATTGTTGAACGTCATGTAGTATTTTTATGTTATTTGTTTTTATTAGCTATAACCATGTTTTAAAAATGGACATATATTTATGAATTATTCTATGAAGAATTATGATGTTGAAGTTCTCACTGAATAATGTTTTAAGGGAATTTGTTGTGAGATGAAATACTTTTATATATATTTTAATATTGAATGATCTTGTCTTTTATGATTGAACAATCAAACTAAAGACTATATTGAACTGAGAATTGAATCAAGAAACTTTCAGGAGGTATTTTAAAGAAAATGGGTGTCACTTTGTGTGTACATGTCTGTTCAGTGACAAAGATTCATAAATAACGTAACAGGGAGGGTTGGTGGGTGGGTGAGTGAGTGAGTGGATGGATGAGTGAGCAAGTGGATGGATGAGTGAGCAAGAGTGGATGAATAGATGGATGGATGTATAGATGGATGGATGGATAATTAGATGGATGGATGAGTGAAAGCATGGATGGATGGGTGAAAGAGGGTGGATGATTGGATAAAAGTGCGGACGATGGGTGGATTAGTGAAATATTGGATGGATGGATGAATGAATGAAAGGGAGAGAGGATGGATGAAAGGGTGGATGATGGATGAGTGAAAGGAGGGATTGAGTGAAAGGGTAGATAGAATGAAAGGGTGAATGGAATAAAGAAGTGAAAGGGATGATGGATAGATGAGCGAAAGGGTGGATAAAGAGATGGATGAGTGAAACGATGAATGGATAGATTTGGAGATGGATAGGTTTGGATATGAAGGGTGGACAGACGGAATGGTGAAAAACTGAATGATGGATGAAAGACTTAATAGACAACAGAATGTAAAGGTTAAATGGTGGTCATCAGCAGGTAAATGGTAGGATGAAAGGATGAATGGATAGATCGATGGAAGAGACAAGAGACATCTTCTGGGAGGGTCATAATGATTTGCTTCATTTGCTTGGTGCCATAAGAGCTTTGGTTTTTTCCTACTCACGTGCTCAAAAATATATAGTATTGTGCCAAATAACAGCAATTAATAGTATGCATTAAGAATGTTGCAACTATTGCAAAAAAAGGAAATGTTAACATATTATTGCATTTCTCTTTCATTTTGTCTAATGTCTTAACCTGCTTCGTTTAAATAAACACATTTCTCATGTGTTTAGGATGTGCTGCAACTAATATAGAAGTCGTTAAGTATCATCACGTCTTGCCTTAGCCCCACCCCTAGCCCCGCCCCCTCACTACACATCTAGCTCATTTTAATGAGTACCTGCACTTATTTTTCCCATTTAAAGCACTGCGTAAAAGGTTACCATAGCTAAAACAGCCAGGACTTGAGATGTTTCTTGAAGGTGCGAGCTGGGAATTTGTTCCTTAAGCGTCTATATGCTGGTTCCTAAAAAATGAATGGCTCCACTTCCTTGTCATACTAACTTGAATCCCCGGATTATCATGAAATTGATATCAAGCATCTGGAGTGACAATAGGGCAAAGGGAAAGAGTTAAGAATAGACGGGTCAGCTTTATACATCAAAGAGAGACACACATAGCCTTGAAGTGAATGCGTTTCTTCACAGGGAGCCAATGTAAGGTGCAAAGCTGCTTGGAAACAGAAAGAGATCGAGGCACATGGCAAAGCAGCTTCGCCGGAGCATTTTGGATAATTTGCAGCCTGTTCATGGCAAACTTGGCAATGCCTTGGTAGAGAAAGTTACAAAAGTCTAGGCGCAAGATTATTAAAGAGTGAACAATCGTCTTTTGAATATAAAAAGGAAATTCCCAAAGGAATATCTTCAGACTTCTAAGTAGGCCAAAGAACCAAGAAGTGACAGCCTTATTTTGGGGTTTAAACAACATTGAATTATTAATCCAGATTGCCAGACTATTTACATTGGGTTTAGTATTAGGAGGCAGTCCTAATATCCCTGGCCACCAGTGGGGGCCCCAATTAGAGTACTGCTAACCAATGGTTAGAACCTCGGTTTTGGTGGTATTTAGTTAGCATTTAATTTCTAACTACATTCGACCACTGATGCCATACAATTCCTAAAACAAGGAGGGCCCCTTCTTCATTGGCAGACAGTGACAGAATCAGCTGCATGTTATCAGCATATGACACCAGTAACAGGCCAAATGTTTGAACAATATCCACAAGAGTCCGGACATTGATGTTAAAAAGAGCGAGGCTCCGTGCTGAACCCTGATGGACCCCCAAACTGAAGTTCCTAGAGGAAAACAGAGGAGAATGCAATTGGAACGAGCGTCCCTCCAAAAATGGCATGAACCAAAAAAGTGCCTTGCCACCAACTCCGCAATCATTCAGTCTTTTTACCTAAACCTTGTGGGAGACAATGTCAAAAGTGGAGCTTAGATCTAATAGGATCAAAGCTGCTGAACCACCCTTGTCCGCAATCTGACATAGCTCTTCAGTAAAGCAAGGTAGCCTCCTTTCTGTGAGCAGACTGAAAGCCAGTTCGAAAGGAATGCAATAGATGGTACTCCTCCAGATAGTTTACCAGTTGTATATTGATACATTTCTCTAATACTTTACTCAAAGTCAGCAAAAGAGACATAAGCGAATAATTTCCGGGTAACTTGTGATCTAACAAAGTTTGAATAGAGGAATAATAGCATGTTTTCAACTGGGAAGGACCACTGCAACAGAAATAAATGTAATCAAGCAGTCTAAGAAAAATCAGAAATAGAACATCGTCCACCTGTTTTTTAGTATATCTGACTGCGCAGGGTCACAAGGCGAGTCAGATCTAATATTGAAAAAAAGAGTTTGAAAACACTCCATACTCATAGGCTCAAACTCATCTAGGCCGTAACACTGGTGTGGCTCTCACTCCAATTGAATATACTGAACTGTGTTAGTGTGAATGTAATTCACTTCAAAGTTAGTATAAATATCTATCAACTCCTATACGAAATATTCTGTTAGTAAATTACACTAGTTATTCAAAGCATCTATTAGAGTAGGCTTATCCTAAGCATTGAGAAGATAGTGAACAATGTCAAAGAGTTCTTTGTGGAACTGTGACTACCTTCAATATTCGGCGAACAGTAATTTATGCATGCCATTTTTATTAATAACTTTAGCAGGGCATAAGATAGATAAAAGGTACATACATTGGTTATGGCAGAGCATTATAAATAGCAATGTCAGTACATTCTGAAAGATATTAAAATTACATAATTCCATCTCCATTGGTACATCTCTAGAGTCCCTTACTCCCTCCCGCCTCCTAATCAGAATCACTCTCCTCTGACAGTGGTGGATCGCACAGATACCCTCGATATTCATTCCAGGCGCCCCAAATTTTATCCCATTTCCGAGGGCACCCCGGGTGCAGGTACACCACTCTTTCCGCCAACATTGCTGCATCAAGATCTCTGCCCCAGTCTACAAGCGCGGGTACCTCCCCGGATCCCCAATATTTGGCTATATTTCGTTTGGCGAACATTACACCCAGTGTTACCCAATCCTGGACAGGGTGGGTAAGGTCGTTTGGCTCCCAGATGTTCAGCAAACAGCACCTCGGCTCCGGGACCACAGATTCCTTCACCACCTGTGACATTGTTCTCATGACCTTAGCCCAATACGCTGCTATCTGGGGGCATTGCCATATGGTGTGAAAGAATGTACCGTCCTCCCCGCAACCTCTCAGATAAAGGCGGTGTGCAGCCCACCCTATGGTGTGTAAGGTGACCCTAGTGTAATAAACTCGATGAAGTATCTTCAGCTGTACCAGACGGAGTCTAGAGGGTATGGCCATCTCCCACGGGGAAGATAGTGCTGTCTGCCAGTCCGCCTCCTCTAATTCTCCCAAATCACTAGACCAACTGCTCTTTAGTTTCAGTGTTGGGTCCGGCAAGTTATTGACTAGCTTGCGATATATGAAGGAAGTCGCTGGACCAAAGCGGAGTCATTTGAGTAATAGTGTCCTTGCATTTAAGACAGGTCTGCGCTTCATACCAAATGCCCACTTTGTGCGCCGTCGGGCCCAGGAGGGATGAGGTGCCCCCCTTATCATACAGTGCGGAAAGAATTCCTGCCTCTCTCAACTCATACCTGTCTGCTTGGAATGCTGGTTCTGTTTGGGGCGTGTGTAACCATTGGTTTATTATTTTTAATTGGGCAGCCCAGTAATATAATTGAATATCCGGAAGGGCAACACCCCCGTCATACCAGCCCCTAATTAACTTGCCACGCGATATGCGCGCTGGCTTATTACCCCAGAGCAGGTCCGAGACTAACGCACCTATCATTTTAAAATACTTTATAGGGACAGGAAATGGAGTATTTTCCAATATATACAACAGTCGGGGAAGCGTCATCATTTTATAAAGTGCCGCCTTGCCCAGAAAGGTCAGGGGTAGATTATGCCAATGTTTCACATCACTCTGGAATCGCTCAAGGGGGGGCTCTAAATTTCGAAGAAGGAAGGCACTCGGATTAGGCGTTACCCATACACCCTGATATTTAAAGGACTCTTCCGTAACCTTCAGGGGGCACTCTGCCGGGAGCAGCGGGGGCGGGCCTTTTAGAACGAATAAGACAGATTTGGACCAATTGATGTTATAGCCGGATGCCCTTCCAAAAATTTCGCAAATATTCAAGAGCACTATGATAGACCGTCTGGGGGAAGTCAAGTATAGAAGTACATCATCTGCATATAGAGAAATGCGGTCCTCCCATGTTGCAGTCCAATTTAGCCCTCTAATCATGGGGTCCCATCGAATCCAGGCCGCCACTGGCTCCAATGCCAGCGCAAAGAGCAAAGGAGACAGCGGGCAGAGCTGGCGCGTACAATGACCCAACGAGAAGTCCCTAGAAATATGGCCGTTGGCTACTACGTGTGCCAGAGGATGTGAGTATAGCAATTTCACCCATGCATAAAATTTGGGACCAAAGCCTAGATGTCTGAGGACCGCGAACAAATAAGTTCCTTCCACCATGTCAAATGCCATTCGAGCATCTAAGGAAAGGATGATTGCGGGCTCCTGAAGACACGGTATACGTGCCACTACTGCGTGTACCCTCCGCAAGTTAAGTGCGGTGTTCCTATTGGGCATAAACCCGGACTGATCCGGATGGATCAGATTCTCGAGATGTGGGGTGAGTCGGACGGCAATAATTTTAGCCAGAATCTTAGCTTCTGTGTTGAGCAAGGATATTGGACGGTATGATGAACACTCATCTGGGGGTTTGCCAGGTTTCGGCACTGCAACTGTAGTAGCCATGCGCTGGTCACGCGGCAGTTCCCCTGCCTCCAAGCTGTTTAGAAACATTGTCAGGAGAATGCATGCCTTTTTAATCAACTGATGAGTTTTTGATGGCAGCTGAGTAGACCTTTTTTGCAGTGTGGTCAGATGATTTATGCAATGAACTCTCGAGGACTTTACATAGTTTTTTTTTGCTCAATTATACAATTCTCAAATCAAGGGGCAGGTGGTTTCTTTTTAGGTTTAACCACCATTTCATGGGTAAGGGTGTCAAGAGCAGTTTTAATCCAGGAATTCATTTTCGTCACAGAGCCTATCACCCGGGGATCTGCATTAATAAATTACAAAAGTTCTCTTGATCAAGTTTATTCCAGTGTCTGCTCACTCTGAATCAAAGCATCTTCTAAGATGGCAAATGATTTATCACAGAAACAAAGTAGAGTAGTGTGGCACTCTGAGTAATACCAGTTTAAATCAATCTTAAGTGGCTTGGGTGCTGACCGGTTGGCTCCCTCTGACCAGAGGGGAGTTGTCATATATATCTGAGTAGATGCTGTCAACCTTGACAGAATAGCCAATCGCACTACTTGGGGAGTCGTTTTAGATCACTCCAATATTTGATCAAAATTTCGAATGAAAGGTATACATAAAGTAAACTGTAGAAAGCGAGTTTCTCATTCAAATTTATTCATTTTTTCGTTTTCTTAAATTTTTCATTGGTATAAGCTGTTGCTTCACAATTATATCAACATTTCAGAACATCCCAAGATTATTCCAGATGATCCATACATCAATTTTCCCAATGCATTTCGTGCTGAAGGCACTTCATCAGGGGAAATACATTCACATCTATAGGAAAAAGTCAAATGAAGTGTAATCAGAGATAAAGGGGCGGGCCACAGTGTTCAAAAAAGCATACAATGAAAGCATTATAAAGCACTACTTTTTGTTCACCAGTTTGCTGGACATGCAAATGAAACAAATAAACTGCTAAACTGAAAAGACTTATTAAACATGAGGCAACACAATCGTTAGTGAAAGTAATGGTGTCTTGATAATGAGCTAAATCGTCTATGAAACGTGTGGGTAGGGGTAAACAGCGTGTGTGTGACTAATAAAACTCAATCGTATGTGAGAGTGACAATGTGCTCGTACTTAAATCAGACAGCCAACGTCTGTTGGGGTGCCATCCCTATGTGCCTGGACTAAAATTTCAGAATACCCGTGTCCATAAGTTCACCAATTCGTTCAATACCCCCATTAGTGCCGTCTCCGTAATGATGGTTACATCAGAGTCCGTGATTAAGCGTAAAAGTGAGTCGAAATTACTCGCTCGGGTGTTATAATGCCAGGCGCTTACCTGTCGGATGTTCGGAAAAGCGTGTAAGTGTAACCTCAGTCAGTGACAGCCTGCGACATGACGCGCTTGCGTTTACACATGGTGTACCGGATCAGTTTGCTCGTGCCCCGGAAGTGAATGATGTTTGTTTGAAAAAATAAAGATTAAGAATGCATATACTGGCTTTCAAAATCGATAAATGAGTGCGGTAGGATGAATAAATGAACAAGTTCACCCACTGAAGTGAAAATAAATACACAATGTTGTCGGAGTGTATATAGGTGTGTGTGTGTATGGCGGCCATATTAGAGTGGAGTACCTAACATGGAAAGAATGTACACAGTGCTGGAAACACTCGGTTGAAAAAGTACAATAGGTGGAACAGTTTGAATCATATATCACATTTCCAATCAATGAACAAAAATTGGGGAACCAAATTCACACAAAAAAGTGGTTATTCAGTGTATCACGAAATAATAATGTTAATTGGTGTCAGTTATGAGGATCATAATTGTATAACAGGTAATAAGTGCTATAAAAAGCAACTGTATTCCAGCCGTTCATTCAACCCTGTGGGGTTGCAGGAATGTAGTTTTTTAATCCAAAATGTTTCACGTTGAAGCAGTCTTTTCTTGTTGTCCCAGCCTTGCTTCACGGGAACACACTCCAAAACCATAAATCGAATCTGACTGATGTTGTGATTATTAGAATTGTAGTGTACGGCTACCGGGGCCTTAGTAGATTTGTTTCTTATGGTACTTTTATGTTCAGTCATACGAGTTTTTATTTTCCTCTCTGTTTTGCCAATGTATGGGAGACCACACGGGCATTTAAGTAGGTAGACCACATTTTTCGAGTCACAAGTGGCATTGCTGAAAAGTTTAATTAGTTTACCTGTGGTAGGATGGTTAATGCTGTTGCCGCGAATTATATTATTGCAGTGTCCACAGTTGGCACATGGTATCGTCCCTGTGTATCTGATATTCGCGTTGTGTGGATCCTTTTCAATCAAATCCTTGAGATTCTTTGATCTTTGGTAGGCGAAGAGAGGTTTGCTAAAGAGTCCTTGAAAGTCAGGTTCCTTTTCTACCATTTGCCAATTTTTCAGGATAACTTTTTTAATTTGTTCACTCCGGTTCGAAAATTTAGATACAAACACTGGTCTGTCCTGATTGGTGTCCTTCACATGTGTTTGAAGTAACTCTCCCCTAGAGAGGGTTTGCGTTCTTATTTTAGCTTCGTCATAATGGATTCAGAATTCTACTTGGAAAGCGTGAACAACCATGTGTTTGATGAAAAGTTATACATGACATTACCGAGTGACCCTACCATGATATTTAAAGACACTCTGACCACAATCATCAACCACGCTGTAGAGATGGGTACCATTACAGAAAAAGACAAGAAATTCCTGTTAAAAGATCACCCGAAGTGCCCAAGTATCCATATGTTGCCAAAAATACATAAGGACCTAATGAAACCACCATTCAGACCGATCGTATCAACAAGGGGTTCAATTCATGAACCCACAGGCAAATACCTAGACCGACACCTACAACCTTTGGTACAGAAAATGTCAACGTACCTTCGTGACACCACAGACTTCCTCACTAAACTCAACGACACAATACTTGACGCAACAACTGAAGTAACACTGTGCACCATAGACGTGTGCTCCTTGTACACGTCCATTCCACACAACAGGGGCATTGAAGCAATAGAGTCGTTTCTAATCAACCACGACATTAAACAAGACTTAAAGGTGTTCTTACTTGAATTATTACATTTCACCTTATATCACAGTTATTTTTCCTGGAACGAACAATATTTCCAACAATTAGCTGGAACCTCTATGGGGAATTGTGCAGCCCCCCAGCTACGCTAATCTCTTTATGCACAGACTGGAATTGGAACACATCCTAGAAAATCCCAGATGATTGAACAAAATACACAAATTCTGGAGATACATAGATGACATCTTCCTAATATGGAAAGGGCCATGTACTGAAATTGAAGAATTCATGAAATACAGTAATGAAATAGATGACCACATTCAGTTCACACACACCATCGGGAGTGGATCCATCCCATATCTGGATGTATTAGTTTCTATACAGGACAATTGTTTCCTAACAGATGTGTATACTAAAAAAACTGACAGGAACAATTTATTGTCTTTTGACAGTTGTCACCCTATGTCATTGAAACGTCATCTACCTTTCTCTCAGCTACTAAGGATAAAAAGGATATCGTCAACTGATCAGATTTTCGAATCAAATGCCAACTTGATGGTTACTAAATTTCGTGAACGGAAATATCCAGAAACCATTCTTGAGGAAGCTAAAATAAGAACGCAAACCCTCTTTAGGGGAGAGTTACTTCAAACACATGTGAAGGACACCAATTAGGACAGACCAGTGTTTGTATCTAAATTTTCGAACCGGAGTGAACAAATTAAAAAAGTTATTCTGAAAAATTGGCAAATGGTAGAAAAGGAACCTGACTTTCAAGGACTCTTTACCAAACCTCTATTCGCCTACCAAAGATCAAAGAATCTCAAGGATTTGATTAAAAAGGATCCACACAACGCGAATATCAGATACACAGGGACGATCCCATGTGCCAACTGTGGACACTGCAATAATATAATTCGCGGCAACAGCATTAACCATCCTATCACAGGTAAACTAATTAAACTTTTCACCAATGCCACTTGTGACTCGAAAAATGTGGTCTACCTACTTAAATGCCCGTGTGGTCTCCCATACATTGGCAAAACAGAGAGGAAAATAAAAACTCGTATGACTGAACATAAAAGTACCATAAGAAACAAATCTACTAAGGCCCCGGTAGCCGTACACTAGAATTCTAATAATCACAACATCAGTCAGATTCGATTTATGGTTTTGAAGTGTGTTCCCGTGAAGCAAGGCTGGGACAACAAGAAAAGACTGCTTCAACGTGAAACATTTTGGATTAAAAAACTAAATTCCTGCAACCCCACAGGGTTGAATGAACGGCTGGAATACAGTTGCTTTTTATAGCACTTATTACCTGTTATACAATTATGATCCTCGTAACTGACACCAATTAACATTATTATTTCGTGATACACTGAATAACCACTTTTTTTTGTGAATTTGGTTCCCCAATTTTTGTTCATTGATTGGAAATGTGATATATGATTCAAACTGTTCCACCTATTGTTCTTTTTCAACCGAGTGTTTCCAGCACTGTGTACATTCTTTCCATGTTAGGTACTCCACTCTAATATGGTCGCCATACACACACACACCTATATACACTCCGACAACATTGTGTATTTATTTTCACTTCAGTGGGTGAACTTGTTCATTTATTCATCCTACCGCACTCATTTATCGATTTTGAAAGCCAGTATATGCATTCTTAATCTTTATTTTTTCAAACAAACATCATTCACTTCCGGGGCACGAGCAAACTGATCCGGTACACCGTGTGTAAACGAAAGCGCGTCATGTCGCAGGCTGTCACTGACTGAGGTTACACTTACACGCTTTTCCGAACATCCGACAGGTAAGCGCCTGGCATTATAACACCGAGCGAGTAATTTCGACTCACTTTTACGCTTAATCACGGACTCTGATGTAACCATCATTACGGAGACGGGACTAATGGGGGTATTGAACGAATTGGTGAACTTATGGACACGGGTATTCTGAAATTTTAGTCCGGGCACATAGGGATGGCACCCCAACAGACATTGGCTGTCTGATTTAAGTACGAGCACATTGTCACTCTCACATACGATTGAGTTTTATTAGTCACACACAGGCTGTTTACCCCTACCCACACGTTTCATAGACGATTTAGCTCATTATCAAGACACCATTACTTTCACTAACGATTGTGTTGCCTCATGTTTAATAAGTCTTTTCAGTTTAGCAGTTTATTTGTTTCATTTGCATGTCCAGCAAACTGGTGAACAAAAAGTAGTGCTTTATAATGCTTTCATTGTATGCTTTTTTGAACACTGTGGCCCGCCCCTTTATCTCTGATTACACTTCAGTTGACTTTTTCCTATAGATGTGAATGTATTTCCCCTGATGAAGTGCCTTCAACACGAAATGCATTGGGAAAATTGATGTATGGATCATCTGGAATAATCTTGGGATGTTCTGAAATGTTGATATAGTTGTGAAGCAACAGCTTATACCAATGAAAAATTTAAGAAAACGAAAAAATGAATAAATTTGAATGAGAAACTCGCTTTCTACAGTTTACTTTATGTATACCTTTCATTCGAAATTTTGATCAAATATTGGAGTGATCTAAAACGACTCCCCAAGGAGTGCGATTGGCTATTCTGTCAAGGTTGATAGCATCTACTCAGATATAAATGATTTATCACAAACATGAAGGGACTGTGTAGTGATCCGTCCAGGCTAATGAAAAAGGGGTCTGAACATTTAAAAAGGCTTAGTTTGAAAAATAAGGTCCAGAATATGTTCAGCTGAGTCAGTTGGAGCTTTCACTAACTGGAATAACTGAATAGCTTCTAAAACATTGCTGGAGCTAGGGCCCAGTCAAACATTTATCTCCAGACTGATTGTCTTGATAGCAGCATAAGAGGTAAAGGGAGAAAACAATCACTTGTTAAAATCTCAGAGGTAAAGGGAGAAAACAATCACTTGTTAAAATCTCAATACAGTGTAACCAATGTGGTCACACAATGATCCACTCAACAACTTAATCTGAGTTTAGTAGGGTTTCATTATAAACGTAGAAACACATCGATATAGACCAACCTTAACATTATCGTATAGAAATACAGGATGAAAAAAATTAGTCCAAATCGCCTGAAGAGATTTCCTCTATATAATTCAAAGCAGACAACTAACTCTATGATGCTGATGCAAATAATCAGGAAAAATAATGTAGTATTAAACTGCATCAAATTGTTCTCCAGTCAGCATGAACAAGCTATCTCTTCCTACACTAACTTAAAGGCGTAACCATGAACTAAGAAGCATTTAATAGATGAAATCAGTAAGGTGTCAGCTGTCAAAGTCTTCAGTAGAAGGCACTCCAACCATGAGTCAAGTAGCATAAAGCCACACAAGAAAATGTATAGATATGCTTCTTGTGAAGTCCTAAAATGTCTCCCTTGTCCCTCACTATATTTCAGCATTAAATATCCATTGCATTCAGGGTAGATAATCCCACGTGAGTCTTGCTGGTGAGTTTCCAAGGCTCCGGCACAACTGGATACTTGCACCACCTTTCCCTCATCGATAAGTTGCAACTTCATCCTTGGTCATTCTTCTCCTCCTCCATGAGAACTCACCTCTTTGCACGTTACAGTGCTTCTCCTTGCCAACTTCACCTTCTCATACATTGCTATCTAATGAATGCAAAACCCTTCTATGCTAACTAATGAGGCTTTGTTCAAGCCTGCAGTGGATACAAAAAATACAAGCAAATGCATTCTACTTGAGGGTTAAATATGAATTACATGTTGGACTTTAAACGTGAGCTTGCACTGAACTGGCTTCTCGAGGCCCACTCTAATCAACATTAGCAGTGCACAGGCTTACACAATATGTGCAAATTTCAAAACACATAATTAATGCAGCTTCTTAATACATTTATAGATTGTAACGAATTACAATGTCATTCTAAATGCACCTGCATAGAAATGATTCTTATTACACATATAAATGTTTAAACATTAGTTTACACATACACATTGTTATTTTATTAACCTCACCAGGTATCACAATTTATGTTAACTTCTCCTGTCACATTAATATATAAGTGTTACATAGACCTTTATTAGTCATGTTGTATACACAAAATTCTGCACATGGAGTATTTTAAACATACAATCCTACATTTTCCTTAGAAACATTAAACACGCAGAATATTTTCAAGTGCTGACAACTGATGATTATGATGCACTCCTACAGTATCTCAGATGGCATCCAAATTATACTTCTCTAGATATATGAGCAAAATAAACATAGTCAAAATGTAGATTCAAACCTGCAAGTAAGTTAAAATTGGCTGACCTCATCGGGGAAATTGCCTCCACCAAAGTTTCTGGAAAATTATTTTACAGCCCAGGGGGCCGGTACACAGGAACTTGGGTGAAAGTAACATTTTTACAGAAGCTGATTGAAAACCAAGTGCTCTTGTAGTCTGGAATTGCTCTAGAGTGCAAGCCTAAATTTCTTTAAAAATCATGGCAATACCTCCGCCCCTTCCTCTGGTTCTGGCCTGACTCTTAATGACCAGAGCAGCATCAGCATTGGCAGCTTGATCATGCCAGGTTTCTGTTACAAATAAAACGTCAGGACCGTGGTCCATGATAAAATCAAAAATATCACCTTGATGGCTAACCAAGGATCAGCAATTAAGACTTAACAAACAAATCCCTATCTTCCCAACGTTCACACCACATGGCCAAAACAAGAGTTAATACTGGGTGTTAGCACAAAATCACAAACATTGCACTGATCTTCCCACTTACCAGGATTGACAGAGTGCCTGCAGCCCGGCACCAACTTAGGGCTATACGCTTGCTTCTCAGAAAAAGTGTTGTTTACATTTTGCCTGGCGCAATTGACATAGTGCCTGAAGGGAGGCCCGCCTTCAAAACATTTTGCTTAGGGGGGCTCAGAGCAAAAACTTTTGAACATGATGTTCCCCTTATTATTGTTTAGTTGGTTGAACCTGGCACCACCATCTACACACATTGAGGTGAATGTCCCACCAGTCTCCATGTAATCTGTCCAATAGATCGCACAATCCTACATCCCAATAACAACAGTCACCTGCTTCACGATCATCATACTGTCCCCAGCGCTACGTGCTTAAGCCCCTACAAACAAGGCAACAGCACCCTGGCCAGGACAAAGAATTATGAAGGGAGTAGGTGCAGCTCACCATACCCAACAAGGGAACATCAGTCAAGAAATCAGCATTACCATCCCTGCCCAGGAAACACCACCTACCCAAGAGGCCACAAACGATGATCCAGTCACACTAGACACCACATACTTTCATCACCACCAGTTGCACCTACCAAATAACAAGGGAGCTTAGCCTCCAAGGAACCTGCCTGATAAAACCAACTACACCTAATCTGCAAAAACGGCAATATCAACTAATACAATGGACCCACAATACAAACAAACACAAACACACACATAATGGATGATGGCTATAATAAGAATTCTGTATGTCATTGCACAAATGTCATGGAAAGCTGATCGAAGCTATCCCTATCTGGATCAGACTTCCATATCCCTGTTCCCAAAAAGCTGCCTTCCACAACTGCACAAGCAACATGTGACAGCGAGTTTTACAAGGTAACACTAGCTCTAGAAGCAGAGATCACCCAGTGCCTACACCCACGAAGTTCACGAAAACCACGTAGGTCATGGGCTGACCAGATGCCAGATTCAACCAAAGACAAAGGGCCTCATTTACAATCTTTTGCCATAGGGCAGCGTCGCAAGCCTTCCTGCTGTGCTGCCCTACGTCAAGAGAAAAGGACAGGAATGCACTGTATCTATCAGATATGGCACATTCCTGTCCTTTGCCCTTGCGCTAGCACTCAAATGGCTGCCATGCACCAATGCAAGCATCCTTGCTTCATGACGTAAGGGAGTCTGCAATTTGGGGTGATTGTTTTTGTGCAGGAAGGGACACCTTACTTTACAAAAACAATCATTGGAGGCGATTTCCTCTTTCTATGTGTGCTATAAAATGTAACACCCATAGAGGAAAAAATTAGGAGCAATAATGCTATTTCTCCTAGTTACGCCTCCCCGACGCAACCCCTGGGGATGAGTAGGGTTTTGACGAATTTCCAGGTTCACGAAATCATGTAAATCTGGGAATTTGTCAAATGCATGGGTGTTACCTGAAAACACTCACCGTAACACCAATGGCACACCTCCCTATCACAGGGTTAGGCAACTCTGCAACTTACGCTGCATTACCTCAGCCCATACCTACAAGGCCATGAAGAGCCATGCAGGGTGGCTTTACGTGGCCTTGTAGATATGGCCCTGCAGTGTGCGCCACCAGACCGTCACTAAAAGTGATAGACTTGTGGCGCAGGGACCTTGTAAATGAGGCCCCAAATGTTGATCTTCATAGAAACACATGGGACTCAGTCGGCAAGAAGTTTTGAGCCCAAGCACCGTACTGTCACAAGGTGCCATACCTTATAATCAGGAGCACTGGAATTATGCAGCAGGGGAGCATAACATTATACAGCAATAAGGCAAATTATGCCACATAACATGTCACATTTGTTTATTGTATTACTTCATTATTTTGTCATTTTACACATGTACTATTGTCTGGGCAAACATCTCACCTCATTAGTACCAGTTTAACCACCATATACATTAATAAGCAAATGAAAGATGATCAGTTAACCTTTGAAAAGGGTCTTCCAATGCACCTAAACACATATCACTACATTTTAAGTAACTTTTGATCCTTTTGAGCTAGAAACAAAAATTAGTTCAGCAGTGTTGACTATAGTGTTACACCACACTAATGTGTCTAATATGAACACTCTTGGTCTCGCCCAGTTGGTCGTAGGTCCCACACATTGCGCAGGTCACACTCTAGATCTTCTCTTTATGAACTCACCCGGAATAACGGTGGGGCCCCCAACTCTGCTATTATGGACAGACCACTACCTATTGAAATTCACCATTCCTATAACTGCGGTAAAAACTCACCGGAAAAGTGAACTCATATTGCGTAGGCCATGGCGTAAAGTCACCTTGCACCTTTTCTTAAAGCATTTTTGCCATGACCAGTTAGGCCCAGAAGCCAGCGTAAACCACACGGCAAAACATCTTGATAATGCTATTCTGACTGCATTAGATACAATTGCCCCTCTCTGTAAGGTCAAGATCAAGACTAGAACTGCCCCATGGTTCACTGATCAATTAAGAATTACAAAACTTTTGTGTAGAACCGCGGAGAGAAAATGGCGCAAATGTAAAAATCTAGCCGATCGTGAAACATACAAGAATCTGCATCATGACTACATGAATGAAATAAAACTGGCAAAACAAACATTCCTTATAGATCAGATAAATAAGACTGAAAATTCCTCTAAAGAACTATATCAAATGTTTAAGGAATTCACTACTCCCAGCAATCAGCCATTAATACCTGCCTCTCAAGACTGGACTGATTCCCTATCTACATTCTTTAAGGAAAAAATCACAGCTATTCACCATTCTCTTATATCTCAACACAATAGCACCAACCTTGAAGATCCATCCTGCCCATTACCCGATCCACCTTATATTCTGAATGATTTCTCAAAATGTGACTGCAAGTCAGTCACCTCCATCTTGCAGAAGATAAATTCGGGCTCCCCCACTGACCCTATTACTCCCAAATTCGTCTCCATTATTGCCCCGGCATTATTGCAAAGATTAACTGGTTTATTTATTAAGTCACTTTCGTAGGCGGACTTTCCCATAATATGGAAAACAGCCAGAGTAAGACCGATTTTTTAAAAAACGACGGCTAATCACAAATTTCTCTTAAATTACCATCCCATATCACTACTCCCCTATTTCGGGAAGTCGCTGGAATCTCTTGTTAACCAACAGCTTGTTGACCATCTTGAAAGCCATGGACTTTTAGACCCCTCACAGTCTGGGTTCAGGTCGGCGCACAGTACTGAGACAGCACTGATCGAGGTTACTGATAACATCAGACTGGCTTTAGACAAACATCAGTCAGTCATCCTCGTCCTGCTCGAATTGTCCGCCGCCTTTGACACCATCTCCCATAGCATTTTAAAACAGCGGATTTGGGAGATAGGTGTCAAAGGAAATGCCCTCAAATGTTTCAACAGCTACCTGTCGGACCGTGTAACTACATTCCAGATTGATAACAGCATCGCATGCGAAAGATCGGTTGAGATGGGAGTACCGCAAGGCTCTATTTTGAGCACAACGTTTTTTAATTTGTACATGAGCCCACTGGCTAAGGTGGTCATATCCTATGGCTTAGGTGTCATATCCTACACTGATGACACTCAGATTCGGATCACCTTAGGTCGGGATCCCAATGAAACCAAGCAGCATTTCAAACACTGTATAACCCATGTTGACAAGTGGATGAGGGCGAACCATCTTCAATTGAATGGTAGCAAATCAGAGATCATGCTCTTTGGCAAGGCCACCGAGCATTGGACTCATGATTGGTGGCCATCTAACTTAGGCCCTTGTCCAACACCCAAGGAAACTGTCCGCAACCTTGGTTTTTACATGGATAACCAATTGTCCATGAAGAACCAAATATATCATGTTATCGGTACCTGCTTTGGCGTAATGCGCAGTCTGCGGAAGGTTTTCAAATGGATCCCTATTGAAGCACGAAAACCATTAATACAGGGATTAATTATAAACAGAACGGACTATGGTAATGCCCTATTGCTTTCAATTAATGAAAACCTTTTAAATAGGCTTCAGGTCCTCAGAACACCAAAGCGAGGCTAGTCCTTGACCTTCTGCAAAGATCTTCCTCTGCCCCCAGTCTGAGGGCTCTCCACTGGCTTCCAGTGAAAAAATGAATTCTTTTTAAAACGTTGTGCTTGGCCCATAGGCAAATGGATGGAAATGGTCCCAAGTACTGGTCGCAAAAGCTATGCTGGTATCAGCCACGCAGACTGCTCCAATCCAGTAAGGAGGCACTGCTTACTCCCCTTAGAATCCATACTGCCAGGAAAGGGGGTCGATCTTTCTCCTTTCTTGCTCCGGCATCTTGGAATAAAATGCCCTCATACCTACGTACCATCTCCGACCACAGTTGCTTCGTAAAAAGCTGAAGACATGGTTTTTTGAAAACTAAGCCATCACTTCATCATCTCTTTGTCAGAGCCATCTGCAAGCTCCATCAGACTCTTGGGAGTGATATGTGCGCAATACAAATGCCCCTGACTTGACTTGACTAGTGTTACACCTTTGGTGTAACACTACAGTCAACACTGAGGGATGCGCAAATTGTGGACTGCATGTACCATGATACCAAGGTGCAAACTTTTCTGGGATATGATGTAGTGTCCAGCCAAGCCCTTTTCCCTGCCCAAACTGATTTTCATGTACTCCTTTACCATTTATCACACATTCCTAAGGTTCCTTTTTGTAAAGATTGCATTCTGGCCCGTTGATTAAACTTCATCTGGCCCGAGCCGGAGAAAACAGGCCGTGCCAAAGATTACGGCCTGGGTGAGGAGAGTACAGTCCAAGCCGGAGATTCGGGCCCGACTGCAGACGTAAAGATATGACTCGTAAATTACCTCTGTGAATACCAAAATCCGTAATGTTAGATCTTTGTCTCAGATTGCCTTTGTGATTCGGGCCCAGTAAGTTTATCAGACATAAAACTAATTTACAAGGTGAAGATAGGCATTTGAAGAAGGTTCTGTTTTGAATAGCATGTAGTTAGTTTTAAGGTTTCCCCCATAAGGGCTCGAATATCAATGGACGACTATTAACAGACCTTCGATTCGTCCAAAGTTCCCTTGTGAAAGTCGTGGTATTCTTTCTTCTTGTCAATAATGCCCAATAAAGTAGTCTCTAGTTACCTACTTAGTATTAAATGCCAAATTGGCTTTGAACAAGCAGGGCTAACTATGTTAAAGCTCATGCTACAAGGGGGTCAGGAATCCAACAGCTAAGAAATCAGTGCAGTGTATTAGCGCATGATGATGGTTATAAGTATAGCTGCTGTCCTTATTTAGCCCGAAGCAAACCTGAGTGGGAGTGGCCAACTGCGCTTAAATTTGAAGATACCACCACCATAGGGTTTAAAACAAAAATGTGTCATAAATAATGTGTCAACAACAGTAGAATTCGAAATGTGCGAAGGAACAAGTGTGTCACCCTGTGAGTTTGAAATTCATGAGTCCTCCCTAAACGTACCAATTTCACATCTACACCTAAAATTATACTCAGTGAATCAAGTCATTGCCTACAATGAAATCGTGTAGATATATACTTAAATGACAATTGTGGTGATGGAGAATGGTTTTTGTAAAATGAATTCACAAAATATTACCTACACCCTTCAGTGATCTAGTACATATTTTGCATCTTACGAGTAAAGATCTTAATAAATGTACACAATTTCAGTATTGTCAGTTTTCCCAAGAAATAGTAAACGGAGGCTTCCTCAATTATTGTTCAATTCTTTATTTAATTTTCTTAGTTAAAATGTAGATAGCCAACGCGTTTCGTCCGTTACCGGACTTCTTCAGGGCTATAAAGAATATAAAAAATAAACATACATAAAACGCTATTTACAAATATGTACAAACATAATTTACATTTCACGTATTTACAGAGGAAAAAAACAGATTTAACAAATTCACATATCTATTCTTGATAGTTTTTAACAGTTTTACTTCTATTCAGAATACTTGGGCAAACAAAACCATAATACAATCTTTAGTAATGTGTCTCTCAGGCAGACATCAGTTCAAAATCACAATTATAATTTGTAAAGTACAATGAAATGTATACACAGTCATACATTAAAACTCGAACTTCTAGTTTCTTGAAAATAACACTTGTTAATTTATACCTGATTAAATTTCATGAACGTCATGGAAATAGTTCCTTCCACCTCGAAAAACTGTTATTCAATCTGTAGGAGCAACAATGCCCATTATTACGTGCACTGGAATCAAAATGGATACAAACACCTCCATATCAACCTTTACAGTTGTAACTGGAAAGCGAGTTTTATGGTACTACAAAAATTTATTAGAAAGTTGATCCACCAAGCACTCAAAATAATCAATTACAGTCCACAAATTGTATAGTCCTTCTTCAAGTTTTCTTTTTTCTTTATTCTTTAACTTTTCTTCTTCCAAAGTAAGTTTCAACAAAACAGCCAACACTTGTTTCGTCTTAGTCAGTCTTTGACATAAAGACTTCTTCAGGGCTGTAAATAATTATAATATTCTTAGTTGTAACCTAAATACAGTTAATATGTTGTACAACAATAAACTATTCTTGTCTTTAAGAAGACCACCGAGTTACTGTGGAGTATAGTAAAGACGTCACTTATAGACCCTAATGCCAAGTATGAAACTAAAATCACCGTAGTGAGATAAAGTTGAAAATAAAAATAAGAAATTAAAAATTAGATAAACATAGAGTTGCCAGGTGGGCAGGACCCAATTATAAATTCCAGAATTAAAGTAACATCTGATGTATCTTGATTTATTCAACCTACCAATATAAGGTCCAGTTGAGATTATATACGTTAGGTCCTATCCACTATTTCAAATCAGCGTTTAGCTGTAACAGCAAACAACAAATCCCCGATCATAAGCCATAGTCCTTTTATCCAATTATTGATCAAATATTATACATCATGCCATTTTTCTCACTTGGCTCACCTTGTACTTAGAGAGTACAGTCTTGTAGCACGATTTTCGTATTGTAGCTGTTGTGATTAGGTATCCATTATCGATATTCGTTATTCTAGAGTAACAATAAGTAATGAATATATCAATTTTGGCATCCTATGTTCTACTGTTCTAGTTTTACCACTGGTCTCATTAGTTACCTATTATTTCATTTATGTCACAATACATACTTCTAAATATAGAGTGTATCATTATTGACTTCAAATATCTTACTATCTCGTTTATACTGCTGATCTCATTAGTTACCTGTAATTTTAATCATATCGTAATTCTTGCAGTTAATGACGGTCTTGGTCCGTAATTCTGTAAAGTAAATGTGACCAGACTTAGTATTTCATACATCGGTAGGTCGTAATTCTATTATCATGTATCAATAAGTTGCCCATTTTACTCACCGTATATCTTGAATCCGCCTCGGTAATGTCTCGCGTGCTACGCCGACGCCATCTTGTAATGGCTTTTTATTATCTTAAGTTGTGGGCGCCATCTTTGCCTGGTATTTTAGTCATTTATTTACTATCAGCGGTTATAAGAGAATCCTAAATTATGTGTTACCAATTCTTAAATTATTATTTTTACTAAGTATAAAGATCGAAGTACTTCCATAATAGATTACATCTATATAGCTTTATTCGGCGGACTGTAGTTCCGCCATTTTGGATTGGGCTGAAGTTTCCAAACGTTTCATCATTAATGCTTGTACTCAAGATAGTTGTAAATTAATTAATTCAATATCGATTTACATGTACTCGTTGATCATGCGATTTATATACAGGTACAATCTATTATTTTTAGCGTTTAAATTAAATATTCATAGCGTAATATTACAACTTCTCGTTTCCTACTGTTATGTGGGGAAAATGAAGTCATAGAGTCCGAAGTTATACACATAGATTCATCAATGTCCAATTCTGCGAATTCCAAATTGCGAGTAAATGCGAATCGCAATTTAGAATTCGCAGAACGGCATTCATGAAGTTTTCCGATTTAAAAATGCGATTCGCAAGCGGTCGCAATCGCCGATTGCGAGAAGCCAGAAATCAGTAAAAAATCTCAGATTTCGCCGATACCCCTGTTGAAATTGCGAATTCGCTATTACCGATATCGCAAATAGCGATCTCGCTAACTGCGAGATCGCAAAAACGGGAAGTCGCATCCTGAGCACAGTGATGACATCACAACCAGGAAGTAGGCAGCTCCCATCCTCATTCAGCAGTGAGAGGCTGAAGTACAGGCAGCAGTTGCAGAGCTCCCCTCCAGCATTCCCACAGGACTACAGCAGGAGACAGCACAGTGGCAAGCATGGCACAGGATGCACCAGTGGGAGAAAGCGCAAAATAAAGTTTTTGGAGCAGGAGCTTGAACACCTAATTGAAGGTGTGTCGAAGGATCACAACCGCCTATTTGGCAGTGACTCCCGAAGGGTACCAGAGGCGGACAAACGGCGCATATGACTGCGCATCTGCGCCAAAGTGAACGCCGTGGCAGTGACCCAGCACTCGGTGGACGAGCTGAAAAAGCGCTAGTATGACTTAAGAGGGCGGGCAAAAGAAAAGATTGCTGAGAGGCTGGGGGAGCAATTAGCGACAGGTGGAGGGGAGCCCACTGTCCCACCGAACACCCCACTGGAGGACCAAGTGGAGGAGACCATCAATCCACAGGCCTGCGTGGGTGTGACCCAGCTTGACACCTCCCGACCCACCCAAGACACACCAGGTAAGTGCCATGCGACTGCAAACCCCCTGTCCCCATCGTCCATGACTCCAGTGCATCCCATGACTAACCCCAATCATGCAGCCAAAGTACAGCTCCATAGCGCTATTGCATTGTGGGACATGTAGTCTGCCCACAATTACCATCCTGTACCATAGAGCCTGACATGTCCAGTGAGAGGCAATCCTGCAGCGAGACAGGGAATGGTAGACTGCATGCATGTAGCAAGCCTAACTGTGTACGGAACATTTCACTAATCAACGTCCACTTCACATCACAGGTGGCGCTGATGTCCCCAGCTCAGACAGCGAGGCCCTGGTGATAGAGGAGAACACGGAGGACACGGAGGGGGATACACATCATACCCCACAGCCCGGACCATCAGGGCAACCTGCCACAACAGCGTTCATCCCACCACCCGCCCCTGTGGCCCGTGCCACCCCCGTGACAACAGGCGCTGCTGTAGCACCACGCAGCACACAGCCACCAATGGGGCCTGCAACACCAGCAGCAGGTCGCCAACAAACCCGCCGGCCTGCGGCAGTGAGGAGCCAGACGAGCGCTCTGCTCAGGGAGCCGCGCACCAACACATCCCGCGCTGGCAGGGGCAGAATTGTGCGAGCAGGTGGGCTCTCTATTGAGCGCAGGATGCTGAGTGTGCACCAGACCCAGGCCCGACACCTAGCCGCCATCCACCTCCAACTGGACAAGACAGCACGTAATGTGGCACAAATGACAGCAGCTGTGGAGGCCAACACTCAGGCAATGTCCAGGCAGCGGAATGTCAATCGCCGCAGACACCGCCAACTATTGACCCGCCTGTCGGCGTACACGCGGTCAAATCACGTTTTTGGGAACGCCACCTCCCAGCTCTCGCGCCGCTCCCTGGCCATGCAGGGCCAAATGGTGCAGTGCTGCCAGGACGTCGCAACAGCCCTGCAGAACATAGCAACAGCCATGCAGGGCATGCAGGCCACTGGCCATGGCCAGGCGGGGGGGCAGACGACAACAGTGAGGCAACATCAAGCCACAGCAGTCAGTCCATACCACCAGTTGTAGCACCCCGCCGCAGCAGCAGGCCCTCTGCTGCCGCACGGCAGAATCTGGAGGAGGATGTTAAGAGGAGGTCAGGGGCAACTACCCGGAGACGCCACTGAACTGTTGTGCATTGCAATGAGGCCACATGCTGACGCAACAAGCATGCCATACAGACTAACCTGGACATATGACGCAATATGTCAATCTTTTCACACTTTTCAGAATGCCATGTTTATTGTGCAGTAACAGTAACTAAAATTCTGAATAACGTAAAGTGCCTCATGTCATTATTAATGTCGTCATGCATGAGTTGAGTTATGGGTGTGGGGAATGGGTGCCCTAGAAATAGTTCATGCAGATTTGGTTGCGGCGCCTGTATCCTTCTGCTGGGTTCTCCCCGCGTGCGTGACGCACATGTGCAGGTGGGCGATTGTCCCCTTCTGACTCACTGCTAGAGATGTCAACAGGGATCCTGCGCTTGGTAGCAATGTTGTGAAGGATGGCACACACGGCCACGATGCGGCAGCAGACCTCAGGATCGTATTTCATCGCCCCACCTGTCTTGTGCAGTATGCGGAACCTGCTTTTCAACAGGCCAAATATCCTCTCAATACAGTTCCTTGTGCGTATGTGTGATGCATTAAATCGCCGTTGTTGTGGAGTTGCAGGGTTGAGGTATGGGGTGAGGAGGTACTCACGGAGAGCATAGCCGCTGTCACATGTATGTAAGGAGCAGAGAGTGAGTGCATGTTCTGCGCTGCTACATGATCACAACGTACACATTTGGGGCATGTGTACTTACCCAGTAGGTGTCCTTCCCCAAAGTCTCCCCTGGCCAGTCGTGTGTGGATGCCGCTGTGCCTGAAGATGAAGGAGTCATGTGTGCTCCCTGGGTACTGTGCCACAATGTCTGTGATTATTGTTTTGGCATTGCACACCATCTGGATGTTGAGGGAGTGGTAGCATTTCCGGTTGCGGTACATGTACTCCGTCTCAGCAGGTGGGCAAATATGGACGTGCGTACAGTCAATACATCCAATGACGTGTGGGAATTGGGCTACATTGTAAAATTGCAGCTTTGTATCATTGAGGTCCTGTTGGCTGGTGGGGAATGATATATAGTGGTGTAGCCGGGTCAGCATTGCCTCCAGGAAACTCCTTAGGCAGCGGGACATGGTGGGCTGGGATATCCCCCCTGCAACAGCGACCATCCCCTGGAAGCTTCCGGAGGCCAGGAGGTGCAGGCAGCACAAAACCTGCACATGTGTGGGCACGGCATTGGTCCTCCTTGTAGGGTGCTGCATCAGGGGGTCTAGGTCCCGGATGAGCTTGATTATCATGGCTCCACTCAGGCGGTACTTGGCATAGATTTGCTCCCTGGTTTGGCCCCGAAGGGTGACCCGCTGGCGAAATATCCGCTCCTGTATCCTCCGTCTGTTGCGTGCAGCTCGCTGCAGCCTACGCTGCCTCACCAGCATGTAAAGTCCAGGCATTGTGGGAATCACCAGCCTCCTGCTGCATGTCCTTAAATGTGTTTGATCAGCCCTGCACCTGTTGGAAGTGACCTAACTGTTTTTTGAAAAAAAGAAATTCAGTACTGGTTACCACCTGATTTGAGTTCTTCTTAAATTGCAATAGCGATTTTCAGGTTTTTCGCTTTTAGCGTATTTTCATGAATGGCATATTTGCGAATTCGCTATTAAATTCGCAGAATCCATGGGTCCTCGCAATTTCCGATTCGCAAATGCCCATCCTCCAGGATTCTGCGAATTTAATAGCGAATTCGCTATTTTTAAATTGCGAATTCGCTATTTTGGTCGTTTGGGTTTCTTGAATTCCTTCCCTTCAAATTGCGAGCGGAATTGCGAATTCGCAGCTATTGCGAGCGCAATTTCCTTTCATGAATCTAGCTGATAGAGTCTGAAAGTGAACAAAAAACAAGTCGAATAGAGTTGAGGCCAGCTACTGGGTCTCAAAAGACTGCTGTTGAAATAGAAAAAGATAAAGTGATTATTGAGAATCAAGAGCAAGTACGACAGAGAAAAGGACTGGATAAAAGAACCTGCGAACTTGATAACAAAGTTAGGGAAGCTGTGCAAGCTAAAAGAAAAAAAGCAAAGGTGACGTGTAGCCGGAAGGAGTGAAAAGACTGAAATACACTCTGAAACAAAGATCACCTGAGACAATAATTGAAGTTTCAGATCAGACTGAGCAAAGTGAGTCTGAAAAAGAACAAGTTCATAAAACAAAGAGGGTGAGGGTTCCAAATAAGAAATACATAGCACCAGAATGGACATTTGTGGTGTTGGAAGAGATTGAAAATACAGATCAGATCAAAGTAAACACTGGTACAGAACAAAGTGAAGGAGACAATTTTGAACCACCTTAAAAGAACTGTGAAAATTAAGGTGCAACAATTTTTGAGAAAATTATTCTGAATCATTCAAAGATTTTAAAGAAGGAAGAAAAAGATATTGAAAAAAAATGAAAAAGAGGGGGTAAAGAAGAAGAGCCATTAAGTGTGAGGATACACTACTTTGGATAGATATTTTTGGATAGACATTTTTAATAGATTAGATTAAATGTTTAAATATTTTTTAATCCAAGTTAGATTTTTTTCTTATTTTTTTTAAATTGATGCAAGTTTTATTAGAAATGGCTAATACAGCAGTAACTGTAAATAAAAATCGTAATTTTAAACGTAGATCTATTAAAGCTTGCTTATTTAGTATTCTACTACTAATGGTGTTATAGTTAATACTAATTGTTATTGGGCCTGTTTTAATGCTAACTAATTACAAAAATAACACTATCACTAATGGCGTGATGAGTGAAAAAGTAGATACTAAAACTTTAGAAGAAGATTCACATACTAAAATAGAAAAGATGAAAGATGACAGTACCTATCATCATGATAAATCAATTAATGGTTTTTCGTTAAATGTTTACCAAGTTATTGTACGAGTATGTTGATGTAATGGATGCGAGAGACTGTTATCTGTACATGCAATTACCGTTGTCTGTCTCAGAGGGGGTGACATACCATCACCTACCTTTAGCATATGGTGTGTCTTGTAGTGTTTAAACTAGTTTGTTCTACGAGATGGGAAGTCTTCAATATTATTATTCTAACATAGACTTAGTATTTTCAGAGATACCTTTTAGAAAGAATATGAATAAAATAAATTGTGCTAGAGATGAGGAGTACATGGGAGAATTTTTGCATTCTACACAAACAATAGATACAGTATATACACCTAGAAATAATCTAACCTGTAGATTATGATTTGAAGAAATAGAATTCATTAACATGCTTGAGGATAGAAGACAAGAGTTTCAAAGAAAAGCTGCTGAGCAAAAGTCTCTTGTACCGCCATGGGCTTTTAGGGAAGGAGATTACAAGAAGGGTGAGACTTACGCTGCCATGACCCTAGACTGGTATCATAAGGAAAAACTTTGTTTACTTAGACAAAAGACTGATTACAATAATTATTTCATTGGTTCTAGTGAATGTGATCATACCTTTCTAATAACGGGAGGATGGGGGTTAAAAGGAAGAACTGATCCTGTTTTTCTGGGAATTTATTATGTGTGTGGTAAGAATGCCTATTATAGGTTGCCAAAAGCCTGCACATTGGTATGGGTGTTGTTATTTAGCAATAGTATTCCCGAAGATATATCATATGGATAAGAATCATAGAATCAATGAAGTGAAGAATGGACTAATACATAATAAGAGAGAGAGTTTTTCAGAAATAATAGTAAATGTTTTTGGAGCAATGATACCTTCAGTTGGAGTTATTCTGAATTCGCACAAAATTAGAAAATTATCCACAGTGGTTGATCGATTATCAACAGACATTGCTGGTGGGTTCTTAATGGTTCATACTGAAATGGTTGCAATTAAGTCCATGGTTTTACAAAATCAACTTGCCCATGATGTAATCTTGGAAAAAGAGGGTGGAGTCTGCATTATGTTGAAAATACAACAATGTTGCACCTATATCCCTGATAATAGTAAGAGTCTTGAGGAATATATAAAGAATATTACAAATCTTCAAGATTTATCTAAATTGAAGGTTGATGGTGCTTAGGAGAAACTTGGCAAGAGTTTTTCCTCTGTCGGAAATTGGTTTTCTACATTTGGGAATAGTTTATTAGGGAGAATATTAACACATATCATTGCAGTGGTTACAGTTTTACTAATGATTTTCTTAATATATAAGTGTTGCAAATGCAAGAAAGAGACATCTGATAACAAACGAAGAGCAAGAAAGAGAAAGAGAGAAGAGATAGAACTAGAAATTATTATGAAATGATGAGAGATTTAGATGGAGTAATGGTAAAACGAGAGAGAACAGCAGCTTTTTAAGTGACAAATTGTATTGGTGGGTATCTGGTGATGGCTCAAAGACGCCATCAAAGGGGTATTGCTGGAGCTGGGTTTTCATAAAATGAAAACTGCTCGGATTGAAAACCCCTAGTGACATTTTCTAATTGTCCTAACAGTGTGCAGTGAAAAATGTGTAGTTTTAAAGACTAACATGAGGGAAAATAATACTGCGCAAGTGCGTACTAAAGCATTGAACAAGGCCGCAAATTCTTGACTAATGAAAATAAAGGGATTAATGTTGCTTTTGTTCACGTTATTAACGTTTGCTTGGGAAAACACTAACATGGGTTACTCATGGTTAGATGCAGCTTTTGGAGGGTGCGTAAAGAAAAAGTATTTGCAAAATAATTAATAATGCTTGTTTTATTTTCCATAGAAGCATGGGTTAAGGAAAGAAAATCATTTATTAACTGAAAAAGCAAAAGATAATGTGGCGGGAAGGCAAAGGAGAGCAACCTTCGAGTTTGTGTGTGCCTGCCAAAAGTTAAAAGTGAAGACGAAAAACAATCTACAAGTCATGAACGTTTTCTCTGGAAGTGCATGAGTGGCACAAGAAGTAACATAACTGGAAACATTAGCAGAGAGAGGGAAGCTGAAGTCTGATATTCGTATACTTGTATTTCCTGGGATAATGTAATCATGATGTTTGAAAAACAAAACAATAGAACATTGAGTGTCGAGTGTGGCGTGATAGTACACTCCCTTCCCTGACCAATCAAATGTATAATTTTCTTTCAATTGAAACAAATGTGGGTTGGACATTTGGGTTTTAGGGAAAATTGAGGTGCCTGGAGGGAAGAGTTGTGTGGAAGGTGTTCAGGCAGATTCTTGAGAGATCGTCGCTGTCTTCGGTTTGCTGTAGAGGCCTACCTGTTTTTTCCTGTTCCTGATTCCTGACTAGTCTTTGCCCTTTCAAATCTTCTTGAGGGGTCTTTCTGCTCTCGTGGCCATGGAGTGGATTTCCTGTTCCTACTGGGTTAGTATAGATAGAAACCTGAATTTGCATAATTATTTGGAAATGTATTTTGTCTCTGAACCTTTTCTCTCTTCGCCTTTCCACTCCTTCAAAGCACTATCAATGAAAATTGTTGTCATTTTCTTTACTAATAATTTACTTGGTGAGGTTTCATGATTTGTACTGTCTATCGGTACTTGATGAGCATAATTTGACATTATTTAGATAAACAATATACATATACACACTGTGTTTGACTTTTATTTAGGGTGTGGTTATTGATTATTGCCTATAACTATTCAACTATAAAAGATGTCACCGCCACATTATTTTTCTATGAGAAATGCAGGTTCAGTCTGAGATTGGTAAGTTAGGTATGAACTTTGCATCACACTGAACCCAGCATGAAGAGACTTGTGTGGGTAATGTAATTGGACCTTGTTTATTGCAAATTGTTTGTTCTCTGAATGAAGTCACTCACATAGAATAAATAGATCAGTGCACCATGAGCCGTGAATGTCAAGATCGAACCTACCAGCACAATTCCTAACACTGAATCACCATGCAGATCGCCAGCTAAAATGTAAAACAAACTACATTAATTATGAAATCATCCATCTGGTACTAGTATCAAATAGGACATCCTAGAAGTAGTCTATATGTCGCCCACTTGCTCTCCTGTACATCTGTCTTTCTTGACTGAATAAAATCCTAGGTCAAGCTTGTCAGTACGGCTATGGTGTAGGCTGACCGGCCATGAGTGTCTGTAAACAATTAAAGGAATCAAGATTAGGAGTAAATTGAGTGCCCCCACTTGGGTGACACTAGCTACCAAAGGTAAAGATTTCTCAGGACTCCATGTTTGAAGGATGTTTCCATGAAGAGTCCCCACTGTTGCCCAGTGTTTGTGCTGTGGCAGGGTGTAATTAATCATGGCAGCAGTGATAGACGCTGTGGCCTTGGTAGGAGACTGGGATGTGGTCATGAGTGGTGTGAGCAGCTGTGAAGATGCTGAGCTGAACTTTGTCTACCCCAGAATTTTCTGGCTCCTTATTTTTGAGTCAAGCCTCAGATGGCATCTATGATGGCTGTGTCACTCCAGGAAACAGGTAATCCTTTGATGTTAATAGTGAAGCCTAATTGTGTATCATATACCAAACATATGTAAATGCTGGCATCCTTTCTAGGTAGTGTGCAACTAAGAAGCAACTTCTAAAGTGATTGTCGCTTCCTTTCAGTCCTACGAGCCTCAAGCTTTTTGATGGTGAGGTCCATGCAATGAAGGATTAGGGGGAGAGGAAGAGCCCCTTTAAGGAGACAAAAGTCAGGGGAAAGGTGAGATGGCACGCCTACATGGGCTTGAATGCATCCATGACTTGCCAGAGAACCTTGCAAACAAAAAAGTCACATGTCCATGGTGCGCCCAGTGGAG
Source organism: Lissotriton helveticus (assembly GCF_964261635.1). Taxonomy (NCBI): domain Eukaryota; kingdom Metazoa; phylum Chordata; class Amphibia; order Caudata; family Salamandridae; genus Lissotriton; species Lissotriton helveticus. The sequence continues at coordinate 1,104,512,232 of NC_136057.1, read as the reverse complement.
GTATCTGAATCAAAGGGTAGTCTGCAGCTTTGCCTCTGCAGACATGTCTTGGAGGGTAACTGGATATGATTCTGGTCATGCAGCCTAATCCACAGTGCAGCATTTCATATGTGCATCTGGGTGGGATGCTGCCATCTCAGCTTTCATGGGGTCTGCAGTGTTGTGAATGAGCATGTGGCTCAGTGGGTCATAACTGAGGTGTTGTCAGCATACTCGATTGATTTGTGCACTCCCTTGTCTGACGATTCATGCCTTTTATCTCTTCTCAAGTATGCTTTGCTGACATTAAACACATTTAATCGCACCTATTTATGTCTCTCCCTTTACTTTTTCATTGTGAAAAATGTTTTGCATTTTAAACAAACAACCCCCCTCCACCCTACACCCTACACGTTTTGCCTAGTTTTGTGATGCAACTTTGACTGAGGTGTACTGGGTCCCTGCTAACCAGGCTCCCAGTACCTGTGTTCTTTGCCTAAAAATGTTCCACAATTGGCACAATTTCATCAACCCCTGTAAGTCCCCAGTAAATGTCAGCAACCCTTGAAAGTCCCAAGTAAATGTTAAACCAAAGAGAATGATGGACGGAGTGTTGAACATTGCAAGCACTCACCCCCAGTCGACTGATCTGGGTTTAATCCATCATCATTCTTTAGCTCACTCCGACACCCCAGTTCAGACATGGCCATATACAAATCAGTCTGACCCTGAGCGTCATGGGAAAAGTCCAGCCCGAACTGCCAAGCCATGTCTTCCCTGGACCGGAAACAAGCATCTTGGGACAGGTTTCTGGCTAATCAGCCATCCTCATCCAGGCTAGCTTGAATCCAGCGGCAAAGTGAGCAAGAGACCCACGCCTGGGCATACCCTGCCAACTTAGGGCGAACAAAGCAAAACCAAAGGGGATGATGGACGGAGTGTTGATCATTGCAAGTGATAAAGTCAATTACTTTCCTTTTGGATTTCCCTCCTGTACAGATGCATTTTGGAATTGATTTTCTATTGCCACTACATCCACTTTTTTCAGCGTGACTCTTCAGGGGCTTCTCTCAGCGCACTCCGAGGCTGCCTGCCCCTCGTGCTTACTCCCTCCCTCCTTGCTCTGCTGCTTCCTTTAGCTACCCCTATACCACTGCAAGCTATCCGACACTGTTCCCAATGATGTGAGCTTCCACACATTAGTCACTTCTGCAAACTTCTCTTGGCTGCCCCTACACCACTGCAAACAACTCGCCACTGCTCCCAATGCCACGAGCTTCCCCATGTTCCAATTTTGGCTTGAAATAACTTTACACATATTCAGAAATTAAGCTATAATTCAACGACTCGGGATAATGTGCTGCATGGTTAAACACTTATACGGTCCCAAAGGCGAGACCTATTGGCTATGCCAATTCTTGTATTTAGGGGCTGATTAGGATGGCGGACGGATCGCCACCGCAATGCAGGCGGTGGCAATCTGTCCTCCATCCGTGCCCGTCCGCCACCTATTTCCCCCACCATATTACAATGGCGGGGGGACCGCGGCAGACGGAAACACCGTCCGACGCTTTTCCACCCTGGTCGCCTTGCGGCCGGGGCGGAAAAGGGTTCATATGGCTGGCGGTGTCTTCCAGACACCGCCAGCCATATTAGGATGGCCTCATGCAGATGCCTTTCCGTGGCGGCATGTGGTCTTTACTTTGGGGGCCCCCTGCGGGCCCCCATGGTGAAGGCGAGAGGGGGGGTGGGCATGGGGGGTACCTGTGGTACCCCCCTGCATTTGCATAAACAAAGCGGCAGGCACCTGCCGCTTTGTGTATGCAAATGCATACCTGCATTTTTTACATTGCGGCAGATGGTGCTGAAAGCACTGCCCGCCGCAATGTCAAAAATGAGTGTGGCGGGCGCATCATAATTGGCATGGCGGGACCGCCGCCCACGTGGCGGACGGTCCCATTTTCCACAGGAATGGCGGACGGGTAAAGTCCGTCCACCATCCTAATCGGCCCCTTAGTTTGGTACAAAACAACATATTTTGTTCCACTATGGATTTACATTTGTATTTCCATTTTATCTAATTATTTTAATTTTATTTTTTCAAGTTTTATATAGCGCGAACATGACCTATGAAGGTATCAGAGCTCTTTACAAATGATTTGAAATAAGAAAACAAACAACAACATAATCAAGCGAGGTACAGCCTATGTTAGTTCCCAAAGTAAGTAAGGTAATATCTCTAGGAGAAATCAACGAGACAATAGACATGGTCTGACAGTCTAGTAATAATCATGGGTGTAGATCATGAGTCAAATTGTATGACCCAGGGCAGAAATCTGTTCATAAGTAGTAATTTAACTTCATTTGATAGATGTGGAGAAGTGTGGCTCAGTGGTTAGAGGCGGCAGACCCGGAAGCTGAGATCGACCGTGGACCAGGGTTCGATTAGCCGCCTCGGCGGGTCTCGGGCTCAAAAAAAAATTCCACGGACTCGACAATTCTCGCTCTGGTGCCTACTCAACTCACGGGGTCACACTCTGCAACTCTGGGCAATAGCTTGCTTAATCTCCACTACGGCCCCTCGCGGCGGGATGCCTGGCTTTCACCTTGTGGACACCCTGCCGGGGTTTCTCACAGGGGAATACCAGGACGGGTTCCCTAAGCAAGTGCCGGGACGCTTACGGGCAGCTGTGCGCTATACAAGTCCAGCACATTTACATGCAGTTGATGGAATCAGTCTGATTTCAGGTGGTAGGGAGTTACAAAATCTCATGGTGCTAGTGTTTCTAGAGCATCAGCATCCACCAGAGAATTCTAATGTTTTTGTCAAGTACCTTGGGGTGTTGGAATGTAGTGCTTTATGGATCATATGAGAGAAACAAGGACCCCCTGAACCATGAATGGCACGATTCCTAGGACAGGGATAAAACGCTTGAAAAGTATCACTCCTAGGCAATCTAAGATTTGAATATCAATAAACAATTTTTAAATGTGGCACAATGTAAAGTGTGAAGAACTAACAACCAATGATTAAAAGAATACACAATTTTTAATAATTATTAAAAAATCCCATTGAAGGAAGTTACACAATGCATACAATAAAAAACATTTAAAAAAAAGGGTGACAAGATCTTTCAATTTTATCTCAAAGACTTTAAAAGTGGCAAAATCTTTCAATTCTGTCTCAAGAGACATTTTTCTGGGACATAGCCTATTTTTGCTATTTTTTGTGCTTTCAACCTCCTTCCAGTTAATGGTAAAAATGATGGTGAAAGCAATAATGGATCCTGGAAAGCTATACATTTTAGAAAAGTAGACAAAATTCTAAATTCAGAAAGGGTCATTTGTGTAGATCTATCAAGGTTTCTTTATAGAAACTACCAGTTAAATATTGGAAAAATTTAAAATTAGTAGAAAAAAACAGCCTTTTGTGTCAACGTTTTCACCTGTAACTTCTTGTAATTATGACAGCTCTTTGAAAGCAATACACCGTTACATGCGCTGGACCTTCCTGGTTGTGGGGATATATAGGACTTGTAGGTTTACCAAGAACCAGACAAACCCAGAGTCAAAAACTGAGTAGCAATTTGCAATGGCTTTTTATCATGTACCGGGTATATAGCAATTATTGTGTGAAAATGTATACATGGAAAAATCGGTATGAAAGACACCTATGTATTTCTGAAATGGGTACAAATTATAGAATTTAGAAACAGTACATATTTGCACATTTTCAAAATTGGGAATACTCATACTAGCATGAGAATTGTTGGTCATTTTTCAAAATGACTTCTCTTTTACACAATGTCTCATTTGAAAGGCAGAAATGCATCAACACTCAATAGATAAAAACAGTTGCTTTACAAATCTGAATTACCCTAAGTCTCCTGATAAAAATGGAACCTTACTTGTGTGGGTAGGCATGGTGTCCACGACCGGAAAGGGCTCAAAACCCAATGTGAACACACCACATTTTTACAATGAAAATGTACCCTTTTTTTGCAAAGTGTGTAGCTGTCGTTTTTGAACCCTAGCTCTGCCGGCACCTAGAGAACCCTAGCAAACCTATACATTTTTGAAAATTAGACACCCAGGGAAATCTGTTACCCAGAATCCCTTGTAAACCTAACAAATTGTCAAAAAAGCCACAAATTTTCCCCACATTTCTGTGGTGGAAAGTTTTGGAATCTGCGTGGATCCACACATTTCTACGCACTCTGTGTTCCCCAAAGGCTTACGAGAAAAACGGTAACTCACTTGTGTGGGTCAGACTAGTGCCCGCGACAGGAAAAGGTGCAAAACGCAACGTGGTCACACCTCAATCTTGCAGTGAAAAATGATCCTTTTTTGGCAAGGAGCCCAGCTGTAGTTGTTGAACCCTAGCTCTGCCGGCACCTAGGGAAACCTATTAAGCCTATACATTTTTTAAAACTAGACACCCATCCAAGGGAATCCAGGATGGCGTGACTTGACTGCCTCCCACCAGGGTCTGTTACCAAGAATCCCTTGCAAACCTAAAAAATTGTCCAAAAAAACACATTTTCCCTACATTTCTGTGGTGGAAAGTACTGGAATCTGCGGGATCCACAAATTTACACCCACCCCGCATTACCCAAAGTCTTCTGAGAAAAATGGTACCTCACTTGTGTGGGTCGGCATAGTGCCCGCGACAGGAAACGGCGCAAAACGCAACGTGGTCACACCTCAATTTCGCAGTGAAAGATGACCCATTTTTGGCAAAGTGCCTAGCTGTAGTTTTTTAACCCTAGCCCTGCCGGCACCTAGGGAAAGCTAGCAGACCTATACATTTTTGAAAACTAGACACCCAGGGAATCTAGGATGAGGTAGCTTGACTGCCTCCCACCAGATTCTGTTACCCAGAATCCCTTGCAAACCTAAGAAATTGTCCAAAAAAACACATTTTCCTTACATTTCTGTGGTGGAAAGTACTGGAATCTACGCGGATCCACAAATTTCCACCCAAACCGTGTTTCCCAAAGTCTTCTGAGAAAAATGGTACCTCACTTGTGTGGGTCAGCCTTAGTGCCTGCGACATGGAACGACGACGTAAAACGCAATGTGGTCACACCTCAATTTCGCCAAGTGCCTACTGTCGTTTTTGAACCCTAGCTCTGCCGGCACGCAGGGAAACCTAGCAAACCTATACATTTTTGAAAACTAGACACCCAGGGAAATCCAGGATGGGGTGACTTGATTGCCTCCCACTACCTTCTGTTACCCAGAATCCTTTGCAAATGTAAAAAATTGTCCAAAAAAACAAATTTTCCCCACATTTCTGTGGTGGAAAGTTCTTAAATCTGTGTTGATCCACAATTTTCCACCCACCCAGCGTTCCCCAAATATTTATGAGAAAATGCGTACCTCACTTGTGTGGGTCGGCCTAGTGCCTACGACAGGGAACGGTGAAAAACGCAACGTGGTCACACTTCAATTTCGCAGTGAAAGATTACCCTTATTTGGCAAAGTGCCTAGCTGTAGCTTTTGAACCCTAGCTCTGCTGGCACCTAAGAAAACTTGGCAAACCTATACATTTTTGAAAACTAGACACCCAGGAGAATCCAGGATGGGGTGACTTGACTGCCTCCAACCAGGTTCTGGTACCCAGAATCCCTTGCAAACCTAAAAAATGGTAAAAAAAACACATTTTCCCCACATTTATGTGGTGGAAAGTTTTGGAATATGCGTGGATCCAGAAATTTCTACCGACCCTGCATTTCCCAAAGTCTTACAAGAAAAATGGTTCCTCACTTGTGTGGGTTGGCCTAGTGCCTGCGACAGGAAACGGCGCAAAACGCAACATGGTCATAGCTCAATTTCGCAGTGAAAAATGACCCTTTTTTTGCAAAGTGCCTAGCTGTAGTTTTTTAACCCTACCTCTGCTAGCACCTTGGAAAACCTAGCAAACCTATACATTTTTGAAAACTAGACACCAGGGGAATCCAGGATGGGGTGACTTTACTGCCTCCCACCAGCTTCTTTTACCCAGAATCCCTTGCAAACCTAAAAATTGTCCAAAAAAGACACATTTTCCCCACATTTCTGTGGTGGAAAGTTCTGGAATCTGCATGGATCCAGTAATTTCCACCCACCCCGCGTTCACCAAAGTCTTCCGAGAAAAATGGTACCTCACTTGTGTAGGTCGGCCTAGTGCCCATGACAAGAAACGGTGCAAAACGCAACATTGTCATACCTCAATTTCACAGTGAAAAATGACCCTTTTTTGGCAAAGTGCCTAGCTGTAGTCTGTGAACCCTAGCTCTACCGGCACCTAGGGAAACCTACCAAACCTACACTTTTCTAGAAAGTAGACACCTGGGGGCTTCCAAGGAGGTATGGCTTGTGTGGATTCCCCAACGTTTCCTTAGCCAGAATTCCTTGCAAACCTCAAATTTAGCTGGAAAAATCAGTTTTTTCACACATTTTTGTGTGGGAAAGTTTGGCATCACCGGGCTCACACAAATTTCCTACCACCCAGCGTTCCCCCAGGTCTCCCGATAAAAATGGTGCCTCACTTGTGTGGGAGGCGCAAGTACCGGCGACAGGCAAGGGCCCAAAACGTAGTAAGGCGGCATCGAAATTGCCTATCTCAAAACCACCTGCTTTTGCAAGGGGGGGGCACCTGGGTTTTTGGCCCCGTGCTCGGCGGCCATCTAAGGAAACCTACCAAACCCACACATTTCTGAAAACTAGATACCCCGGGGCTTCCAAGGAGGTATGGCTTGCGTGGATCCCCCAACGTTCCATTACCTAGAATCCCTTGCAAACCTCAATTTTAGCCCAAGTATCCGCGACATGCAAGGGCACAAAACGCTTTGAGGCAACATCAACATTGCCTATCAAAAAATGTTTTGGGCCCTTGCCTGTCGCGGGTACTTTGGCCTCCCACACAAGTGAGGCACCACTTTTATCGGGAGACCTGGGGAAACTCTGGGTGGTAGGAAATTTGTGTGAGCCTGGTGATGGCACACTTTCCCACACAAAAATGTGTGAAAAAACTGATTTTTTCAGTTAAAATTGAGGTTTGCAAGGTATTCTGGGTAAGGAATGTTAGAGGATCCACAAAAGCCATACCTCCTTGGAAGCCCCCGGGTGTTTAGTTTTCAGAAATGTGTGGGCTTGGTAGGTTTCCCTTGATGGCCGCCGAGCACGGGGCCAAAAAACCCAGGTGACTGCCCTTGCAAAAGCAGGTGGTTTTGAGATAGGCAATTTTGATGTCGCCTCACTACGTTTTGGGCCCTTGTCTGTCGCGGGTACTTGCGCCGCCCACACAAGTGAGGCACCATTTTTATCGGGAGACATGACGGAATGCTGGGTGGTAGGAAATTTGTGTGAGCCCGGTGATGCCACACTTTCCCACACAAAAATGTGTGAAAAAACAGATTTTTTCAACTAAAATTGAGGTTTGCAAGGGATTCTGGGTAAGGAAACGTTGGGGGACCCAAGCAAGCCATACCTCATTGTAAGCTCCCAGGTGTCTTGTTTTCAGAAATGTGTGGGCTTGGTAGTTTTGCCTAGATGGCCGCCGAGCACGGGACCAAAAACCCAGGTGACCTAACTTGCAAAACGAAATCGTTTTGACATAATTATGTGTTTATTTCTGCAGCGTGAGACTTTTGGTACAATATTGCAAGGAAAATGTGACAGACATTTTTAAGTTTGCAGGACATTGTGGATAAAATAACATGTTGGAATTCACAAGAGAGATATCACCATGTACTCTCATGGGTTAACAATAATATCTACATTTGGTAGGTTATTCTTAGATGGAATGTACACCTTGACAGAGAGACTCAAAAGACAAACATTCCAGCACAGCTATCTATTCCTCAAACACACACACATACTGGTTGGATTTGGCACGAGGGTGAGTAATGGTTCAGTACATAAAATTGTATTAACAAGAGATTTCACAAAAACGAAATGCACTGTCAATAATTAAATGCACAAAGACCGAACCAGTGACTCGCAGCTCATGACCTGTAAAGCCACGATAAGGCACCAACCGTTTTACAGGCCATTCACGTACCTTTCATACCTGATACACACAAGACCATTCACACCACTAGGCACAAAACGAACACATTACAACATTCACAAAAAGGGACAAGGTACACCCTGCTTCAGAAAGACAAAAAAGACAAATATTACTACACTGCCATCTAATCCTCAAGCACACACACTTACTGGTTGGATTTGGCATGAGGGTGAGTGATGATTCAGTATATACAATTGTATAAGCAAGCCATTTCACAAAAATGAAATGCACTGTTAATAATTGAAAGGACGAGAAACTGAACCATTGACTCACGGTTTGCAGCCATTATCCCGCATTTTTTATCCCGCGGACTTTCAGGCCGCATACCATTTACCCGCACGGACATGGGTCTCGCATACCATCATGCCGCATTTTTTCAAAACGCATGTGCATTTATCACGCATGCCTTTACAACGAATTACGTTGTAAAGGCATGTATGGTAAATGCATTTGCGTTTTGAAAACCACGATGACGAGAGAGGTAAGGGGGTTTGGGTTCATTTTTTAGGGGTGGGGGTTGTGCTGGGGTAGTTATTTTGTAGTGTAGTGTTGTGTTAGTGTAGTGTAGAGTTGTGGTGGTTGTTTAGTGTATGTCGTGCTGGGGGAAGTGTTATAGGGGTTAGGGTAGTGTTGTAGTGTTTGTGTAGTGTAGGGTCATGCTGGGGGTAGTGTTTTAGGGTTTAGGGTAGTGTTGTAGTGTTTGTGTAGTGTAGGGTCATGCTGGGGGTAGTGGTTTAGGGTTTAGGGTAGTGTTGTAGTGTTTGTGTAGTGTAGAGTTATGCTGGGGGTAGTGTTTTAGGGTTTAGGGTAGTGTTGTAGTGTTTGTGTAGTGTAGGGTCATGCTGGGGGTAGTGTTTTAGGGTTTAGGGAAGTGTTGTAGTGTTTGTGTAGTGTAGGGTCATGTTAGGATTAGTGTTTTAGGGTTTAGGGTACTGTTGTAGTGTTTGTGTAGTGTAGGGTTATGCTGGGGGTAGTGTTTTAGGGTTTAGGGTAGTGTTGTAGTGTTTGTGTAGTGTAGGGTCATGCTGGGGGAAGTGTTATAGGGTTTAGGGTAGTGTTGTAGTGTAGGGTCATGCAGGGGTAGTGTTTTAGGGTTTAGGGTAGTGTTGTAGTGTTTGTGTAGTGTAGGGTCATGCGGGGGTGTAGTGTTTTAGGGTTTAGGGTAGTGTTGTAGTGTTTGTGTAGTGTAGGGTCATGCTGGGGGTAGTGTTTTAGGGTTTAGGGTAGTGTTTTAGTTTTTGTGTAGTGTAGGGTCATGTAGGGGTAGTGTTTTACAGTTTAGGGTAGTGTCGTAGTGTTTGTGTAGTGTAGGGTCATGCTGGGGTGTAGTGTTTTAGGGTTTAGGGTAGTGTTGTAGTGTTTGTGTAGTGTAGGGTCATGCTGGGGTGTAGTGGTTTAGGGTAGTAGTGTAGTGTTTGTGTAGGGTCATGCTGGGGGTAGTGTATTAAGGTAGTGTTGTAGTGTATGTGTAGGGAAGTAAAGTGCATTATGGTAGTGTTGGGGGTTCGTGCTGGGTTGTGTAAATGTAGGAAAAGGACTGTGTGTCAAGGGTGGGTGGTGCAGGGGTACTACATTACAGTGTAGTGTAGGGATGGGTAGGGTACTCTTACTTACCTTAACTACTTTAACAACGAGTATACCTTTAATATGCATGCCTTTTCGTTGTAAAGGCATGGTGTGTTAAAGGCATATTCGTTTTAAAAGTATTCGTTCTTTTTATTTGCGGCCTAATAGTACTTGCGGGATCAAATTTGCGGTATGATGGTATGCGGGATGTTTGTCTGCGGTCTGACATCATATATTCTTGACTCACAGCTCGTGAGCTGTGAAGCCACGACAAGGCACCAACCTCTTTACAGGCCATTCATACACCTTTCATACGTGTGACACATACAAAACATTCCCACCACCAGCCGCAGGCCCACCCCATTACAACACTCACACCAGCAGACAGCGCCATTCAAGGGCCCCTCACTTTCAGACGCCCACATTCCTGACACAGCAACTACACAAACTGATGGATTGCGTGGAGTGGCGCTCAGCTAGCAGTGTGTGTAGTGACCAGCAGCAAGTCACTACTCACACACCACCAGCCGAGCACCAGTCCACGCACACGCCATCCAAGCACCAGTCCACGCACACCGCCAGCCAAGCACCAATCCACGCACACCGCCAGCCAAGCGCCAGTCCATGCACACCGCATCCAAGCGCCAGTCCACGCACACCGCCATCCAAGCACCAGTCCTCGCACAGCTCCAGCCAAGAGCTAATCCACGCACACCGCCAGCCAAGCGCCAATCCACGCAGCGCCAAATCCATGTACACCGCCAGCCAAGCGCCAATCCACGCATACCGCCAGCCAAGCACCAGTCAACACACACCGCCAGCCAAGCGCCAGTCCACGCACACCGCCAGCCAAGCGCCAGTCCACGCACACCGCCAGCCAAGCGCCAGCCTCCACACACCGCCATTACATTTAGGATTTTGTTTATACAAAAAAACACAAACAAATTGCAAATAGATACAAATCTACTAACACAAAATCTGAAACTAAATATATTGCACTAATGCCAACCTTGAAACAGAATACAAATTTTTAAACAATACTGACCAGGCAGTTCACTTTACCACTCATGGATACTCCCAAAAATTATTTTGTGTGTGGTACACTCTATAACAAGCAGCCACACACAGCCCAGGGTTAGAAGGACACTCAGGGCAGAAAAGATGAGTCTCCTTCAGCAAATCACTTCGCCAACAGACTCTACATCTCCTAGTGGGAAAATCTTTTGTAGATGTGGGAGGAATGTAATCAGGAAAATGGCGATCTTTCAATCGAGCCACATCCTCCACCACTCCAAATCTAGGAACACTTACCTGTTCCACAACAACACGGCTAGCTATCACAGAGTGCTGAAACTGAAGAAATGTCAACGTTGATGTAGGAGAACACTCCTTGAACACAATAAAGGCATTGAAAGTTGCTAAGTTGAAAAAATGGATGGCCAACTTCTTATACCAAGCATAAGCCTTCCGAAGAGCAGTGTAAGGTTCCAACCTCTGATCTACTCAGTCAACGCCACCCATGTGCTTATTATAGTCTAGACTGCACACAGGTTTGTGCAATTCAGCAACCTGACCCCAAACAGGCACAGGTGAAGTACTCTAATCATGGATGGTAGTGACCTTGTACACATCGCTCCTATCCACAAATTTCACAGCTAGTAGTTCATCACTACGCAAGGAACTGCACTGACCCCTCTGAAGTTTTTTGCAAACAAGCTCTTTCTAACCTTTGCGGTTAGAGCGGATTGTGCCACATGCAAAAGTGTCCACTTTAAACAATTCCTTAAATAATTGCACAGCAGTGCAGAAGTTATCAAGGTACAAATGGTGCGCTCAGTTAAACAGTCTTCTAGCAAGATCCCCCACAATTTTCTCTGAAACTCCAAAAGTGGACGGACAACCAGGGGGTTGAATAGTGGAATCTCTACCAGTGTACACATGAAAATTAAAAACATATCCTGTCCTACTCTCAGACAACATATACAACTTAATTCCATAGCGTGCCGTCTTGCTAGGGATGTACTGCCTAAAAACCAAACGACCCTTGAACAAAACCAAAGACTCATCAATAGATATTTCTTTCCCTGGAATGTAGATCTCTGAAAATCGATCTACAAAGTGATCAAGAACAGGCCAAATCTTAAAAAGATGCTCACAGTCAGGGTGACTACGTGGCAATGGCAAAGAACAAAATGCAGCATGCGTAGCAAAAGTAAATACCGATCATGAGTCATAACTGCAGGAAATATGGCTGTTGCCATCAAGAGGCTGGAAGCCCAATATGAAGCCAGGTTTGGCTTCCTTAGCAAACCCATCAATAAAGTCAAACCTAAAAACTTCTTAATCTCTTCCAGATTTGTGGGAGTCCACCGGGTAGCTCTAGAGTGGGGCTTAAGTTTGTCACTGTTGTCCCTCAAAAACTGTTCAGCATACAAATTAGTCTGCTCAACAATCTCACCCAAAAATACATCATCCATAAATAACTGAAAATACTGTATAGGCGAAACATGTTCACAATCCACTCTACACCCTGCATCACCGCTAAAGTCAGGCAACACCGGCTGCACCATGTTTGGATCAACCCAGAGTCCAGCACTTCCATTAGGAAGCCTAGCAGACTCAGGCTGCAATCCAGATGCCTCTTGCACCATCGGCACAGCAGTATTCTCCTCTAAAACAGGCACTTCATCTGCACTGAGAGAACCTTCATCATCCGATGATTCCATGTGGAGAGAAAAACACACTGCCAGAATCTTCACCTCCCTCAGACGCACTGTCAGTCTCATAATCCGGCTCAGAGGAAGAATCAAGAAGCATACCAACCACCTGCTGAGCAGTCATTCTACGGCTAGCCATAATGATTACAAATAAAGGTAACTTATCAAACATGTCAACAACAACAAACACTTTGTAAAAGAAGTAATAAACAAAATTCACCTTTATCAAAAATACCTATACACTCCAAAACGATACCACTCACTTGCCAGAAGCAGCTAAACTCACCACCACGTACTCTGCACAGACACAGTATGGATCAACAATATCCAGCTAAAAAAGAAAGTGAAAAGAAAATTACACATAAGACAATGCAAAACACATCACAAAGATTTTCATGCTCAAAACACTAACTAAATATGCTGCCACTATGAGACCACTTACAAAAAAATTAATTCCTACATTACAATAGTACTCATTTGGAGTAAATACAACAAAAATGTTTTTCTTACCAAAAAAACTGCAAGTACGCAAAACTGCAGAACAACCACTGTCGGAACCGGAAACAGAACAAAACATTACAATCACATATGCAAATAATGCACCAGTCCACCTGCCAAGCTAAGGGATAGGTGGGCCTAAGAGTATAAATTAAATATTCACCACATAAAAGGGGAGCAACCCTTGCCCTTGAGGCCACCCCCCAAAACAAAATTTTTAAAAACTCTAGTATCTAGTGGCTTCTGGGCCAAAAAACATACTGCTACTCTGCCACCCAAAAAGGGCAGAAATGGTCACAATTATCCTCCCATAAAGGGGAGCAACCCATGTCCAAGGGGCGGCTCCCCAACATTAAAAAAAATGTGGTGGCCTACTGGCCCTACAAAAAAAAAAACAGTTGAACTGCCCCTCAGGGTGATACCAAAAGGGGTGATGGACGGAACACTTCAGCAAATCAAACACTCACCACTGTCAACTGATCTGGGTTTACATTTAAATCTGCCACTCCAAGGGGGGACAAACAAAGCAAAAGTGTAGGCCCCCAAAAGGGGAGTGACCATTGCCTAAGGGGCCACTGCCCCAACCAAAACCTAACATCATGGGCATACTAAAATGCCCCCAAAGGGAAGGACCCTTGCCCAAGGGGCCACTCCCCAGTACATCTATTTGATTAGCCCAGTTGGCCACTTTTTTAAGTAAAATTAAAACTGCCCCCCCCCCCCCCAGGAGGCAGACAAAGCCAAAGTTATTGCCCCAAAAATGGGAGTGACCCTTGCCCAAGGGGCCACTCCCCACTACATTTATTCAATTGGCCCAGTGGGCCGGATGCATTTATTAAAATGTAAAAAGCCCCCCCCCATGGGGGCAAAGAAAGAAAAAATATAGGCCCCCAAAAGGGGAGCGACCCTTTCCTAAGGGGTCGCTCCCCAAGACTGAATTAAACATTGTGGGCTCCCTAAAATGGACCCCATGGGAGTGACCCTTACCCAAGGGGCCACTCCCCAGCACATTGGCCCAGTGGGCCAATTTCTTAAAAATAATTAAAATTCTGCCCCCCCCAGGGGGGCAGACACAGCGATTTATATTGCCCCCAAAAGAGGAGCGACCCTTGCCTAAGGGGTTGCTCCCCAAGATTACATTACATACTTTGCGCTCCCTAAAATGGCCCTCATGGGAGTGACCCTTGCCCAAGGGGCCGCTCCCCCAACAAACAAACACTGGCCCCAGCAACAACAACAAAAAAATCCCTGGCACTAGTGGGCATTCCTGCTGCACGATTGCATGATCGTCCAGCAGGAATGCACAAAAGAGGCATCGAGGGAAAGGAAAACCCTTCCCTTTTCAACGATGCCTCTTTCGTTCAAATCCCCCCCTCCTCAGCCCCAAAAGGTACCTGTTTCTTTACCCACGCGTAGGAAGCAAATGGCTTCCCTGCGCGCCTGTAAACAAAGGGAACCTCCAATGACGTCAGCGCGCCTCGCGCGCGGACGTCAGTGATGACGCGGGGGTGGAGGGAGGCCGGGGAAGGTTTTCCCCTTCCTTCCCTGTAAAAAACTTTTAGATCGCTGAGCTCGTCATGAGCACACAGCGACTGTGTGCCATGACGAGCTCAGCTCGTCATGAGCATACGAGGGGTTAAGGGAGGTCCTTAGAGGGGCCAACTTGGATCTAAGAAGGCCACAAAGGGTTTCCCTTCCCTAGTCCAACCTGGGAATGACCTGAACTTCGACCGCTGATTTGAAGTTGTCTTGAGGGGGGAAGGGTTTTAAGTTCCTTAAATTGTTCATTGGATATTTTGCACCTCTGATGGTAGTATTGATGTGATCCTGCATGTTCAGATTCTTGTTAAGTGTTATTCCCTAAGATCTCATGGAATCTATAGTGCACGGTGAGCAGTTAAAAGCAGTTAGATGATTCATACATAGATTGATCTCAGCAAGTGATTTGGTGGATGATTAGGAATAATTCAGATTGGATGGCATTACGTTTGAGGTGGTTGTGGGTTAGCTAGTTTTGGGTTTTTAGTAGGGTTGTGTTGAGGGTCCCAATATCTTCTGGAGAAGAGATTTTCAAGTACAATTCGGTGTCATGAGCATACATGTGATAATGGGTGTTGGAGGAATTCAACATTTCAGCTACAGGCTCCATGAAAAGGTTGAAGAGAGCAGGTGAGTGAGGACTCTTGAGGGACCCCTAACGTGACAGGTGTGGCATTGGACAGGGACTGGTTAACCTTGATTATTTGAGTTCTGTTGTGGAGAAATTAGGTGAACCAATTTAGTACAGGCCCTGAAAGCCCCATCCTCCATTCAAGTAAGTCCAGGAGACTGTCATGTTTAACCTTATTGAACCAGAAGAGAAGTCTAGGAGGATTAGAAGGCAGGATTCATTCTGCTACAACTTTTTTAGCAAGTCATCCACTATGTACGTGAGAGTTGATTCAGTGCTGTGGCCTTGACGGAAGCGGGAGTGAAATTGGTCTAGAAGTTGGAAATGCTGTATATGGTCACAGATTTGGAACTGAACACATTTTTCAATGATCTTAGCTAAAAGTGGAATGTTGAAAATAGGGTGGATTTTGTTTGGGTCCATCTGATCTGCAGTGGGTCTTTCAAAATAGAGGTTATCTGTCCTGCTTTTAGGCAAACCAGGATAGTGCCTTGCTGAAGAGAGGCATTTTCTAACTTGGTCCAATGTGGTAGTAAAGAGGATTTGTTCTAAAGAGGTGTTTTTTTGGGGGGGAGGGGGGGGGTTGCACTGTGGGACCAGGTGGCTCAGGTATTCGTGAGGCAGGTAGGCTGACTGATGGCATAACCAGAATGAGCTCCCTCGCCGTCTGCAGGCCATTTTTGATTGTTTCCATCTTTGCCAGGAAAACCATTGCTCTTTCTTTTCATTTGTATTGGCTCTGTAACAGAGTTCTTTTTACTTCTAAATGAACACTGTGTGTGTAGTGGGACTATGCGGAGTGCCACAGAGTGGAAAACAAACTCCGCACACTTCGGGTAGCCCCACTACGTGCCACCTCCCTCCCGCCCTATTAACAATTAAATTACATGTGTTAAAAACAATTTAAAAGCAAGAAAAACTGCTTACCTTAGCTGCGGTGTCCCGGGGCTCCCTCTTCCGCCTTCATTGCGGCTAGGTATGAGTGCAATTATATGTTTTCATATATAATCCAATGCAACTTCACAATGGTTGAATTGTGCATTCTGTTCACCATTCTTGTAACGCTAGTGAAATTATCTTGCTTCTTCTATTAATCATTGCAGCGCACATATTTTACACAAGAGTTCAATTACCTCAATAAATATTATTGAAATGCCATTTCGTATACTTCTTGTGTATCTTCTTTTGGCATGCCTGAGTTACTTACAAAAGGGTAAGATCTGTTTCCACAAATTCCTTGGGGGAATTAGGGTTGTCATGTTCTGAGGCTGCAGACGCCATCCAGGGCCCTGTCAGGTTAGAGGTCCGGATGGCACACTGCAGCTAGTCAGGAATTAAGTCGACCAGTGGCTTAGCAGAGGCGGTGGACTGTTTTTGGGGGCAACAGGAGTCGTGTCTGTTGACTACCACCATCCTTCGGCCGGAGAGCAAGGCATCCATTGCCTCCAAAACCTGATGGTATCTGACAGGTTGCCTTGCTGCTGGTTCACTGGGACTTCAGAGTCTATCTACAGCAGAACCTGAATTTGACAGTTGTAGTCAGCAAACAGGATACATGAGACTAACAGGCCAAGAAACCGCAGAGTTGCTCTCATCAAGATCCAGGACTGAGGCAGAAACATCTGCATCATACCCCAAAAGTCCTGCTACAGTTGCAGCGGGGAAAAGGCCTTGAAGTCAGTTGATCGCGAACCCCAACAATTTCAGTCAGTTTGCCAGCAGGGGAAACCCTGCTGGTGAGTCGTCGGCTGCCGTGTAACACTATACGCATCACACGTCAACCCCTCACTTTTACTTCCGGGTCGGAAATGCTACTGTGGGACGCGAAGACGTGAAGACACGAGGAAGGAACAGCCGGGAGGCTGCAACGCGAGGAAGGAACAGCCAGGAGGCTGCAACGTCGGTATTTGTCAAGCGTCTGGTGGGGGAAACAGGGCGAAATTAAAGGAGGCCCCCCTCCCCAGCATAGATAATAAAAAATAAAAAAATCAGCAAAGTGGGCACTTGGTCGGGTAAAGCCCCCGGAGGGGGGAAAAGGAAGCGCCCAGTCACTGGCACCACTGGAGGGGGAAAGGAAAGAGTCAGCATGAAGGAGGCTTGAGGTAAAGGAGCCAAGAACAGAGACAAGTACAACAAGTATGGATAGCAAGGAATAACCCCTGAAAGTTGGTAACACGGCATGCCTGACTAACTCATTACAGCAGAGGTAAGTGATTTTGGAGTGAAATAAAAACCCCACTAACCTGATTCTGTGAATACTGAGCTAATTACTGGGGAACTGTTCCAGTTTATGATATAGTGGAGGGTTTAATCTGTCCTCATAATTATTGGAGGAACTAAGGACTTACGGTGAACAAAGTGGTGGAGTACTAGTAGCTCAGACCTAATTTCAGTTATACTTATATATTTACCCCGTTCGCTACCATCTCTTGATTCACTTAATTACACCCGTTCTTTCTTACACGACGGTGTATATCACTTGAAATAGTAAAAGGAATCACCAGATGGCTCCAAAGAAGTTAAAAACAAGTAAAATAAGAAAAGACATCCCTATTCCGAATAACGAATTAATGGAGCAAAACATGTCGCTTGTAGGAAGTATGGAATGCCGGGATGAGAATGTTAAGAATGTGCAAAGTAAGACTATTAAAAAGAAATCGACACTCGACAAATCGCAAGGAAGTGGAAAAGGGAGACGTCTTGTGACAAAATCGGTCAAAGACTTTGTAGGTAAACATTTTAAGAAGATACCTACACCCCAAAAAATCCAAGCCCAGGATAAGGATGAGCCTATGACGCAAGAAGTTAGTGTTCACTGTGTTTCAAGCTTAGAAAATTCCCGGGTGGAATATAGCATTAGTAGCCAAATTGACATTAATTTGGAACCAAGGCTTTCCTCGTCACCAAGGATATTTACTATGACCGGTGCCGTCAAAGAAGAGTATGAGGGCAATACCTCAAGAGTCCTGCAAGCCCAGAAAGATATAATTGGAAATAAGGTCTAGACTAGAGGAAACCTTGGGGCAATTTATAGTCCCAGGTCCCAAGGGCACAGAAGAATTAAAGCGTAACAGTACACTGGGCCTGGACATTTCATCAACGTCTTCAGCTTTAATGCTGGATATAATGTTATTGATGCAAAAAAAACCTGCAAGGTCTGCCAGAAGTGACATTGTCTAATAATAAAACACTAAACTCCCATGAAATGTCCTTAAAACAAACCGTAAGAGAATTACAAGGCATCAGAGTTTTAATGCCATCAGTGGTTAGACCTGTACTTGACAGTCCTTCTCAAGGTGGAGATGGGGAACCTGGGCAAACAAATAACTGTCACGATGTCTATATCTCCAGATGACCAATGTTAATCAGGAGACGGGGGAACACCCTTGGTATAGGGGAACTAGCACAAGGTTTCATCTAAAAAGACAAACCTACCAAAAGGGGAAACAAAAGGGCCTAAAGAAAGATGGGGGAAGGGAACGAATCCCTGTGAATTAGATTATGAAAGAGGGACTCCCCTTCTGAATAAGAGGTCAATTAGGGTGATAGAGAGTCCCCAAACTAATAGACAAGTGGCAAACCGGGGGAAAATAACCCATCAAAAATTCCCTCCTAAAGTGGAATATGAAGAGAAAATGGTGGCAAAGTGGGTAAAATAGCAGGAGGAGAAATGGCCCGAGAGATCAGGGAGGGATGGACAAACCCTAGAAACCCCTTTCAAACCACCTTAAAGAAAGATATAAAGGAAAAGAAAAATATGGGTGCAAGAGTAATAGATTCAGGTGATAAAAAATTGGATATACTTTGAACCCTCTGAAGTAGAGAAGGGGAGGAAAAAGTTAAGAAAGATTATCCCACTTAATCGTTCAAAACTCCCTTTTGCTTTCTCAAAATGGCCTAGCCTGAAGGAAATTGAGACAAAAGACCTGAGACATGTAGGATTCAGTTTGAATAATAAAGGCACGGAAGTTACAAAAGTTGAAGTTTACTCAGGGTTGGTAAAAACAGCAATTCTAAAAGCCGAAAAAGAAATATTGAAGGAAGGAATAAGATTAATAACAGAAATTGAAGTGGACAGAGAAAACCAACCAGATAGTGCCTTTCTGAATTGCCATGCGGGTTTGGGGAAAAGGCAGGCAAGAATGATAGCAGGGGCACGTGGGGAAAGAGCTAATATT
Source organism: Lissotriton helveticus (assembly GCF_964261635.1). Lineage (NCBI taxonomy): Eukaryota > Metazoa > Chordata > Amphibia > Caudata > Salamandridae > Lissotriton > Lissotriton helveticus. Next base: position 1,104,493,068 of record NC_136057.1, on the reverse strand, counting down.
AATATAGTTGTAGAAAAAACACAAGTACACCCGTATGGGTCATGAACGAGTCTGGTAGCCTTAGTGAGAATGATTAGGGAAGTGGGTTGTCGCATAGCATAAAAGTTATTTCATGGAATATAAATGGGCTGATAGGGCAAGTAGAGATTGAGAACATAAAATCTGCCTCCCAGCAGGCAGATACTATTTGTCTGCAGGAAGCTTGGCTACTCAAGAACACCCAGGTATTCGAAGGTTTTGTGCAACATCATAAACCTGCTAGTAAAAAAAAGATTTGGTTGTCCTTCTGGGGGGATTATGACACTTATGTCTACTAGAATGGTAAAAAAAGTGAAATCTTTAACTACAACTTGTAAATGGGCGTTGGTTAGTGAGCTAACCCTGCGTGTCTCTGAAATGCCAAATGAACGATTGATTCTGGTGAATACATACATACAATGGGGCTCTCAAGAGGAGTATGAAAAGGAAATGGCTCTGTTTAAGGAGGAAATGAATTCGGTGTGTTATAAATATGGGAATGATCTGTTAATTATTACGGGGGATTTCAACCACAAATTAAACCCTAAAAAACTAGATCCCTGGCTAAAAGAAATTGTAAAAGCATTTGAGTTCATGCCAGCACTATTCCCCACTTGTACTACAACTAAACAAGATGAAGCCCTAGGGAAATTTTGGGGTTCAAAGGGGTTAATCAGTTTAAATGGTAGGGTAGACTCTGATCGTCCGGCAAAGCAGACATTTAGAAAAGGTAACCAACACTGCCCCATAGACTATGTGTTCATGAACGCATAGAACTTTGATAGGGTAAAAAAATTGTGGTAACCCAGCGAGAGGAAAGTGATCATAATGCCCTATATTACGAATTAACGAGGGGGCCTTAAAATGTAGTGAAAGAGTTCTTCCACAGATTATGTCATATACAAAACGTCTGACTACAAAATTAACAGATGTATGTCTAGCTACATTAGCAAGCTTCCAACAGAATGTAATCTTGAAGGAAGTTACTGATCGGAATGTTTCATGGTTTGAGGATAAAATTAAGCAGATTGTACAATGTCTTAGAGTTGACCTGAAAAGGAAGGAAACAGACGTTAAAAACAAAAGAGCACCTTTCAGAAAGCAAGCTAGTTGGTTCGACCCTGTGTGCAGAAAAAAAAAAGGATAATAAGGAGAGTAGAAAGGTCCCTACGGTTAAGGTATGATCAGGAGGGTCTAACTAAACTAAATAAATTAAGGAAAGAATATAAAATGCTGGTGAGGACTAAGAAGAGAATTTTTAAAGAAAAATGCTGAGAGAATTTACTGGAAACAATAGAAACAAAAAATGTGAAAGGGTTCTGGAAGTTGATCCAGGATGCCTTAGGTCGGACATCTGTAACCCTGAGCTGTGTAGTCGATGAGGATGCATGGGAGGTGCATTTAGGTCAATTATATATGGCTAGTAAAGTGCTAGTAATAAGTAAGGGTAGGGTCCTCAAAGGAATGGAGGTAAAAGAGCTAATTCCTTCCTTCTCAGTAGAAAAAGTGAAGGAAATAATTAGGAAGCTAAATTTAACTCGAGCTGCTGGGCCATATAATTTTCCTGCTGTGATTATTAAAACTTAGCAAGACTGGTGGGCACAATTTCTTTCCAAGATGTTCTTAGCTGTTTTGGAGTCAGGGACAATTCCAAAATCCTGGAGGGAGGCCGTTATTAGACCTATGCATAAGAAAGGTGATAGGAACGATCCTAAGAACTATAGATTAATTAATCTGCTAGATATTGGAGTGAAAGTATTTTCGAAAATAGTTTTGGGCAGATTAAAAGACTGGGTGGATTTACATTCAATCGTACCAGTCAAACAAGGAGGCTTCAAAGAGGGGCACTCAACTATAGATCATTGCTTTGCCCTATGGGCATTAGCACGTAAATCTATGGAACAGGAGGCAGATTATACTGCTGCTTTGTTGATGTCCAGGCAGCATTCGACCTTGTGGATAGTGAGTGCCTTTAGAAAACATTAAGAAGGTATAATATTCCGGAGGAGCTCCTAGCAATAATTCAAGTGTTGCATGAACAGAACTGGGCACAGGTCATTAAAAATATAAGAGGGGGTTTGACCCCGGAAATAGCCATAAATAATGGCCTTAGACAGGGTTGCATTCTAGCCCCACTTCTATTTTCGATATTTCTCGCAGACCTACCATCTTCCTTGATGACCGATAGAAGTGCAAGCCCAAAAGTTAGTGGGAAGCATATATCCTGTTTGCTGTATGCAGACGACTTAGTAATTTTAGATCAAACGGAGTTGGGTATGCAAAGAAAGTTAAATGCGTTCAATATACATTGTGCATCCAAACGCCTTACAGTGAATATGGATAAAACAAAAATCCTGTGCTTCGGTAAGTGAAATCAAAAATTTAATTGGACTTTGAGGCAAACGAAATTCGAAATTGTTAACCATTATAAATATCTCGGGATATCGGTCGACAAGTCTCTAAAATGGACTACGTACCTAGAGGCCCAGAAAGTTAAAGCCATAGCTTTAGTTTGCGGGCTGAAAATTTTCAATAGCAGCTATGGTGCTATGCCCCACAGACCACTGTTGAAGGCATTTAATGCAATGATCCCCCCACATATGCAATATGGTGCAGAAATACTATGCTTAGGAGGGAAAAGTACCTGGAACAGAGAAGAGGGGAAATGTTTAAAATCACTATTGTCATTACCTAGCTCATCAATATTACAGTCAATTAGGTTAGAGCTAGATGTGACTTCGTGGGATGTCCAGGTACAAGTAGGGTTGTTAAGGTTCTGGAAACGGCTGGGAACAGGAGAAGAGATAAAAGTGTCACGATGGTGTATGGAGGAGATTCAGAAGAGCGAACTTAGGTGGGCGAATGCAATAAGAAAGAAACTGTACTCCATCTGTGATAATTTAAAAGTGGAAATGGACTCTCAATCCCTGTATATCGCAGAGTCAAAGAGTGAGCTTCAACTCCTAGGGAAGGAATTGTACAAAACAAACGATATAGAGTATCTGTTAAAAAAAAGAGTCTGTGCAACCCTTGATAAATAGCTGGAGGAAAGAAAATTAGTATCCCTACTTAGACACCCTGCCAAATCTGGGGCTTAGGATGGAACTTTTATGGGTGAGAATTGGGATTAACCCAGCTCGGTCAAATGACAAAATAAAAAAGGAATTGTTGGTTCCAGAGGGTAGATGCACATGCAGGATTGGTACGAAATGTAATTGCTTGCATATATTAATAGACCATCAAAAATTAGTAGTCCATCGAAAACAGATTTTAACAACCGATATTTGTAAAATATAGCATTGGGTCCCGTCTGCAAGCAATTGAGCTCCTCACAGATATGTATCACCTTGATATCGCCATTGCGGTGGCAAAGTTAATCCAGTCAGTTGAAAAGTTATTCATGGAATAGGAAATGGAGGATCAGATCGAGTAACGAGGAATAGAGAATTAAGTATTATTCTTTTAATATTTTAAAACGGGTTTTAGTGAAGCCGATCTACCCTTAGGATGTGGGAATGTATTTTATGGCTGCATGAATTTGTTTTTAATATAACTATGATGGAGGATATGGAACTTCATAGTACTTATGGAAACGATATGCGGTTTTTAGTAATTATTTTAAGAATTTTAAAATAAATGTGTATTCTTTGTGGTTTAAAGATCAATGATCTAAATAAACTTACTTTTTGACTTGAAATTTTGACTTAGTCAGTTTGCCATTGTCTGTAGGTGGTCTACGACGGACCATGGCAAGTCCATCTTCAACAACCAGTCATCGAAGTAGGGAAAAATGTATATCTCCTTCCACCGACGTCCGACAGAGACCACAGCCATCACTCTCATAAACACCCGAGGGGCATTCGTGAGGGAAAAGTGGAGGACAGCAAACTATAAATGCTCCAAACCTACCTTGAACCGCAGGTCTGTAGGACAGCAGAACAGCTATATGAAAACAGGCTTCCTGCAGGACCAAGGCCACCATACTGTTGCAGTCTACATTCAGGTAGCAGAGGATCAGACTCAGGCTGTATGAGGACTAGGTGCGCTGTCGCAGATTTAGAGAGCAATCACAGTCGGGCCAAGCAGACACCAGTTTGGGGTTCGACATCGGAATCGATACTAGATTCACCTCCTCTTTCAGTGTTGATAAAGGGGAATCAATGTGAATCTCAGAAATGGGGTTGAAGCCTGCACCGAGTTGGCGCTGAACTAGTGACCTGTCCAAGGGGTTCAAACAGTGCAGAGGATGGATCCACCAGCAGTAGGCTGACGGGGCGCCTGTGAATCCTTGGGGCCTGAACATGCATCAGAGGGAGCTGGAAGATGCTGCAACATTGTTGATAGTACGGGGAACTCAGTGCATATCAGGAAAAACTACGGAATCAGGTCTTTTCTCAGGAGCAAATTAGTTTTACAACCTCACAGCTTCTCTTTTGATGAAGTGGTGGGATAGTGTTGCCTTCTGCTTTGCCTTCTTATGCTTCTGCTTAGATTTCAACCTTCCCCAGGACTTTAACCACAAAGACAACTGCTCATGGGAGCAACCTTGTGAATGAGCCCATGCCCTCATCTCGGAGCAAAAGCTAAACGAAAATAGTGGTTCTGTCGACAGAACCACTATTTTCGTTTAGCTTTAGAACCCAGGTTCTGAGGGTCACTGGGATACCCCATTATAATTAATGCTCATCTTGGAGCAGGCATTATGCAAGGCCTGTTGCTTCTGTGTTCAGTGACATACAGCTTTGCGGTCCCATCTTTCTTTCTGGTACATCAAGGAACACTCATTGCATGACTTGGAGTCATGCTCCGAACCCAAGCACCAAAGAGATACCTTGTGCAGGTCAGTGACAGTCTTATGTTTTCAGCAATCAAGACATAGCTTGAAGCCTGTAGTCTTAGAAGGGGATATCATTTTTTGTGCACTAGATTTTGTTGGGGGGGAGGGGGTCCTAAAAAAAGTGAAAACTGCATTAGTGCACAGTTTCGTGCTCAAGTAGTTTGTCAAGGATTGTTTCTGGATCTAGGGCCCGATGTAGGTAAATCTTTTTTACCACTTCTTAAATACCGATTCATACCAAATCGGTATTTAAGAAGTGGTAAAAAAGAGGAGGGGAGATGTAGGTATTTCTGATTCGGTAAATACCGAATCGTTAAGATTCGGTATTTACCGATTCTGTAAATACCGAATCGGTAATGCCCATTGATTCCTATGGGCATTAAAGCCCATAGGAATCAATGGGCATTACCGAATCGGTATTTACCGATTCGGTAAATGCCGATTTTAGCAAGGGTGCAGGGGGTGTCACTTTGACACCCTCTAGCACCCCAAATACAGGCATGTGTGCCATGTGGCACACAGACATGCCCTAAGGGCATGTCTGTCTGTCACATGGCACAGGTGTGCATGCACAGATGTGCATGCACACCTGGATTCGGTATTTCACCACCCAATTGGATTGGGTGGTAAAATACCGAATCTAAAAGGCCTGTAGCACTGGAAACAGTGCTACCTACATCAGGAATTTTCCGAATCGGATAAATTACCGATTCGGTATTTTACAGAAACAGTAAATTTACTGAATCGGTAAATTTACCGATTCTGTAAAATATAGCCCCCTACATCTCAATGACCCATTTACCGGTCGGTAACGGCCGAGTTCGGCCGTTACCGACCGGTAATGGCCACCTACATCGGGCCCCTTGTCTTGAACTAGGATGCATGCACCCTCCTAGTGACAGTGGAGTACCAACCACATAGCGGGAGCAAAAAGTTGGCTGGGCATTATGGCTGAATTATTGTAACAGGCTTGTACCTGCGAGGCATGAATGTATGCTGCCAGGCCCATTCATATAAAGTGCCACTGCAACAGCCATGGTAGATGGCTGCGGTACTGGGCAAGGCTAGGAAGGGAAAGGAACCCTTTCAAGGGTCACTACCCTTTGTACTTCTGTGGTGGGTACTCCACCTGCAGACTGACATGCCTGGTAGGGTATCCTTGGAAACAGGGGAGGCCTGGAAGGGCACCTGTGGAGGACACATGAAACTGAACAGGCCAAGTTGCAGACCCAGAATAAACATTCTCTTTCTGCACAAATAGTAGAAAGATCGGAGCTCAAGACCAATCCGCTTTCACAGTTATGGTCACTACTACTGAGGAGGGCATTCCATGCAGAGTACCATGGGGCTACTACACAGCCATGGGTTGTGGTCATACTTGCAGCCAACTTCCCAGAGAAGAGAGAATATTATCTGTGTAAAAAGAGGAATTACTGGATTGGGTGCCAAGATATCCTACCCGTGAGAGAGAGAAGGAAGCACCAACCCTTCAGGCAGAGCGGATCATGGAAGGGACTTCTATAATTTACTCTGGTGTATGGTCCCATCGACAATTACTAAGCAAGCGCACTACCAGACTAGGCAGTGCAACCTTTGTCATTTTTTGTCATCATAGACACCAGGCACCTGGAGTGATATAGCTGTGTAGTAGGCCTGATTGAAGCAAGGATAATCATCTGTTGTCGGCACGTGCACCCCACAAGTGGTCTGTGTGGCCCCAGCACTGCTAGCTGGGTCACTGAGTCGGGGCCAATCCAGAAGATTGGTAGCCAAGAGGTGCACTGAACATGCTTCATGAAGAACTGAGATAGTCAGCTCAAGGCAGTGCGCTCTGAAGATGCCGCCTAGCGTCTGCCATGCTGAAGAATAATCTGTGGGCATGTGGCTGTTGTGCTCAAGAAGTGTCATGTACTCACAGGAGGGTTGGAGACCAGAAGGGAACCAAACATGGTCCTGCGCTGCCCCTATGATCTTTGAGACTAAACCAGTCTACGTCAGAAGGACAGTGCTATGACTGGATTACATGGAGATGTGTGGTGGAGGAGAATACAAGCTGCACCCACCAATCTCCCTCAAACTTTGAACCCGAAGGGGGGAGCCCAGAGAAGTATGGGCGAAATGTGCAAATTTGCAAATTCGCGGAACGCGAATTCATGCGAATTCGCGTTCCGCATAATCCGCAAATTTGTGCGAATTTGCGGATTATTTTATTGCGTGTTCACGGGGCGCTTTGCGTGTTCGCTGGCCTCTTTCAGCACGCCGACCGCGAAGTTACCCATGCGGTCATACATGGGCGCGGCCATCTTGTTCAGATTGCGTATTTCCGTTTGTGGGCACTAGTTGCATTCTCGCGTTGTGCGCAGGGCGCGATAACGTGGTCGCGTGCGGTTTTGCGTGCTCGCGGGGGAAATATCGCACGAACTTACCCACGCGGTCCTCTATGGGCGTGGCCATCTTGTTTTTCATTCATTGCTATGGTTCTGGGCAAGCTTTTTCAATCCTCCCCTAATCTTTGCAATCCTGTGTTTCTTTTTTTATTTTTTTGATTTTTCAAAAACCTTTATTCGTATTCATGATCTGTACACCGCTATTTAGCCAACAACCCGGAGGCAGGCAGCATATGTTTGTCCTCCACATAGCTAAGCAGTGATAAGTTGACAGTGTGCATCGAGATGACATATTGTGTACATACAACTTTCAACAAAATAAGAAAAAAAAAAAAAGAGAAAAACATGAGAGAGAATGTCACAGGTCAACAAAAGCAATGTCAAGAATTGGAACAGGATACCCGCCACCAGCAGTCCCTGACAGTGTGCATGAAGTCGTTACCCCCTTCCTCCCCGCTCCCCTACAGTAGACCAACACTACGCTGCATTCAATCACTCTCCTCACCGCCCGATCGGGCCAGCCAGTCCACTAGTGGCTGCCAAATATCAGCAGGCCGAGAGCGGAGTGGCATCAATTCCCAGTACGACGTCAACTGGTCTTTGCAGTACAAGGCCGATTTCAGCCAACCAGATGTCGTTGGTGGGGCTTTTTGTTTCCATTTTAGTGCGATCTGTCGCTTGGCAAGTAGGAGTAACATCGCCACAAGCTTTCTGGATGCGCTCGGCACCGGCAGAACAAATCCCAGAAGGCCCAACAATGGGTCAGGACTCAAGTGTGCGTTTATCATCAGACCTATAGTGCGAAATACGTTCTCCCAGTATGCCCTCACCGGCCCGCATGTCCATGACAAATGGTAAAAAGTAGCCTCCCTCTCGCCACACCTCCAGCAGGAGGCGTCATCTGTCAGTCCCATTCTCACCAGCTGCAGGGGTGTGCGGTACGTTCTGTGAAGATAATTGAAGTGTATGAGTCGTAGTCTGTAATTCGGGGAAAGGTGTTCTAGTTGCGTGCAACAAAACGTCCATTGTTTGTCTGATATTTGTATATCCGCCTCCCTCACCCAGGCCATCCTCGAGTCAGTGTGTGGGACCGGGGTCGAGTTCTGCGTGGCTCTATAGATCCTGGTAATTAATTTATGGGAGGAGGCATTCGAGAGAATATCCTCCAATGCCGCTAACGTCGGCGGCGCCTCCGGGAAGCCCGGGTATCTATTCTTGCACGCCGCTCGCAGTTGGTAATACAGTAAGAGTTCTGAGGCCATAGGGGTCGTAGTGTTAGCCATTTCCTGTAGTTCTATGAAGGTGTCGTCCGGGTACAAGTCCCCGGCCAGCTTTAGGCCTCTCTCGCTCGCTCTGCGGACCACTGCAGTATCCGTGAGAGGCTCCAGCAGGGGGTTACCGTCTAGTGGCATGCTCGGGGCGTACATGGCACTCACACCCGCTCGTCTGGCAATTCCCGCCCACGCCCAACGCACCATCTCTACCGTGTTAATGTCCTCATGCGACCTCCTATACTTCTTGTACACTGCCGTCCTGACGGGGCATGGCGACGCAATATCCATTTCTATAGCTACATGAGGCTGGTACGGGATCGGGTGGTGCCAGTAGTAAAGGTACTGAGCCTGTGCACTGTATGCGTAGAGCTCGAAATCTGGCGCGGCTAATCCGCCCTGTTTGAACGGGAGAGTGAGGAGGTTCCAGGCCACTCTCGGTTGCCGACCTGCCCAGACTAATTCAATGACCGCAGACCGGAGCCTGCTGAAAAACGCCATCGTTAACGGCAGAGGCACATTTATGAATAAGTATAGGAATTTGGGAGCCACCACCATTTTCGCAAGGGCTATGCGTCCCATCAGTGACAGAGGGAGCGTCTTCCACTTCTTAACCTTCCCCTCCAGCCATTCCATTGCCACTCCAAAATTGGAGAGCCAGACGTCTTGAACTGTGCGACTCACTCTAATGCCCAAGTATTTAACTTCCTCCTCAGCCCAGTCAATCTGAAATTCAGTGTGACACTTCACCGTGCTATCCGTTAGTGGCAGCATGGTCGATTTTGTCCAATTAATATTTATCCCAGTGAGGCCGCTATATCTAAGCATCTCGCGCATCAGCGGATCGAAATTGGATTCGGGGTCCATCATGTAGATCGTGATATCGTCCGCATAAAGGGAGATGAGTAGGCCGCGCGACGTGAAGCCAATGCTCCTCTGAGTGTGGTGTTGGCGCATTCGTGCGGCCAGCGGCTCTGTGGCGATAGCAAACAACAAGGGAGAGAGCGGGCATCCCTGTCTCGTCCCTCTCGATATCTGTATCGGGTCCGAGGTCTGCCCATTCACACGTACCCTTGCCGTCGGGTGATTGTACAGCACGCCGATGCGTCTGGCAAACAGCGGGCTGAAACCCATTCTAGTGAAGAGCGAGTGAAGGAACTTCCACTCCAGGGAGTCGAACGCCTTGGTCGCGTCGAGGAGCGCGGCTGCAGCCCTCGATTTGGGGTCTAGGTAGTGGAGCAACCCGAACAGAACTCTCAGGTTGTGGGATGTGGACCTTTCCATGACGAATCCCGATTGGTCTGACAGGGCAATTTGCGGTAGCATGTATTTAAGTCTCTCAGCCAGTAGTTTCGCATAGATCTTTGCGTCCACGTTGATGAGTGAGAGGGGCCGGTATGACTCAGGCGTAATAGGGTCTTTTCCGGGTTTTAGGAGAGCGATGATCAGCGCCTCCCGCATTGACTGCGGGAGTATCCCGGACTCTACCGCCTCCTCAAATACCCGGTGTAATCTGGGTACCAGAATGTCCGCATACTTCTTATAAAATTCAGACGTTAGGCCGTCTGGTCCCGGTGCCTTGCCTGACGGCATGCTCATTATTATAGCCCGTATGTCCTCCTGCGAAAATGGTAGATCCATGTACTGTCTGGCACCGTTGTTAAACCAGGCTAGGGCTATCGTGTCTAGATAGTCAGTGATAGTTTGGTCGTCAGGAGTAATCTGTGACGTGTACAGTGAGCGGTAGTATTCCGTCATTACCTCGAGGATGGCCTTGGGTTCTCTCACTACGTCTCCCCCCTCGTCCCTGATCTCCAGCACATAAGTCGCACCTCTGGGAGCTCGAAGCATATTGGCCAGCGTCCTGCCCGCTCTTTCCCCCTCCCCGAATCTACGGGCCTGTCCTTCCTTTGCAAGAAACGCCACCTCTCTGTCTGCCTCTTCCTGGTACTGCGTGAGCTTTGCGCGAAAAGCAGCCTTAACACTGTCTGTAGGCGCCTCTCGCATCTGCGCCTCAAGGGCTGCCAATTCAGTTTCTAGCGCCTGCAGGGTGCCTCTGATGGAGCGGAGTATCCCGGTCTTCAGTGACATGCAGTATCCCCTTATCACCGCCTTACATGCCTCCCACAGCATACCCGGTGAATCTACCGACCCCTCATTGAGCTCAAAATAGTCCTCCAGTGTGTCCCGCAGCTCTTTGCTAAATACCTGGTCTCTAAGCGCCCTGGAAGGGAATCTCCAGCTGAATGGTTGAATGTATTGTGCTGGGGTGGCTAGTGTAAGGCAGACCGGTGCATGATCAGACAGCGAGCGTGGCAGGTGTGTTACGTCCGTCGCTAGTGTATGGACATCCCCAGACAGCAGCCAGTAGTCTAGCCTGGACCAGGAAGCCCTGTGCATAGTGAGACACGTGCCCTCTCGAGCTTCCGGGTGTAGTACTCTCCAGGAGTCAATTAATCGAGCCTCAGTGATGATTTCTCCAAGTGTGGCAGCTGCCCTGGGGTGGTGCTCTCTAGCCACGCCCTGCCTGTCCATTGTGTCTGATATCACCACATTGTAATCCCCCCCCATATAATCGCCGCCTGCCCACGGGCCTGCACTTTGTACCAAAGGTCGTTATAGAACTCAGGGTTGTCATCGTTAGGACCATACACATTCACCAGAATCAATCTCATTCCACACAGGGACCCCACTACTATTATGTACCTCCCCTCCGTATCCAAGTGCTCCTCTAACGTTGTCCACTGTAGGCCCCTTCTGATGAGCACCGCTACCCCCCGGGAGTAGTTGGAGTAGTGAGCATGCATAGTTTCACCCCATCTGTGGCTGCGAAGCATTGTAGTGGCATTAGCAGTTAGGTGGGTCTCCTGCAGAAAACAGATGTCTATATTTTTTCGCTGCAGATAGGCTTGCACCAGCCGGGCCTTGCGCCTATCATTCAAGCCACGTACATTCCAGGTCAACAGTTTAACGTGTGTCATGGCTTAGGCATCGAGTGTGTTACGTTACCCCGGTGCAGCAAGTGCCCTAGGGTATAGCATAGTCTGCCATGTGTGGTCATCATGCATCTGTGAGTGCCAGTTGAACTCTGGGGTCCATCTCGTTCAGCCAGGTGTGTATATATTGCCTGTGTCAGTGTTCTCTCAACAAAACAATAAGCAACTGTGCTTTGTAATCCCAAACCCCCCCAACCCCCGCCCGCTCCAACCCCCCAATCAGGTCGTGCAATTCTGTCCCTCCCCCCCCATCCAACAATCAAACATTCCATACAGCATTCCAACTGTGCAAGGTACGTGGGAGTCATCCCTCGGGGAACGTGGGTCGTACACACTCTAACCCTGTACTCTTGCCAGGGCGACCGAGCGCAAGCCTGACAGCGCTCCCTCGCGAACCTCCCCCCACTTACTACATATGATTATAAAAGGTCAATGTGCCCCAACCAGGAGAAGACGCAGTGGCCCAAGTAAGCAGCAGGTCCATCCGGCCCTCGCCATGTGAGGCAGCGTCTAAGGTGAATCGATGTCCAAACGCCCCAGATAGCGTCCCAATGTAACCAGTCTAATGGGAGGCAACCCTCTGGGGAACATGATTGTACGCATATCAATCCTGCGCTGCCGCCAATGTGGCCCAGCGCCAGCTCGTTAATGCCCCTCCCCAGAGCCTCCCCCAACAACAACAATTGTGAACCCTCTGGTCAACTTATCTGTATAGAGCGGTGTAGCAGTGTCTATGTTCAGCAACTAGTTCCTCCGGCTGCCACGCCTTTGTGGACTGCGCAGTACATACCAAGTTCGAGCCGCCATCATTCAACATCACTCAGCTCAGCGTGCATCTCCGGGACATCCGATGATGAGTGATTCTTCTGGTCACGAGATAATTGCTTCGCATATTTCAGCGCCGCCCTAGCGTCCACAAAAAAGGAAGGTTTTCCCGGGCCCTGTACTCTAAGTTTGGCAGGGTAGATGAGTGAATATTTGGTTCCAATTTGCTGGAAGATCTTCTTGGCCGGGACAAATTCACGCCGCGCAGCTTGGACTTGCATGGTGAAATCCGGGAAAATGGAGATGTGATTGCCCTGATACTGTAGGTCCTTTATCTCTCTCGCCATGCGGAGGATGGTATCCCGGTCCCTGTAGTTCAGTATGCGAGCTATGATAGCTCTTGGCGGGGCTCCCGGTTGGGGCTGGGGGCCCAGTGTCCTGTGCGCCCTTTCCACCAAGAACATCCGAGAGAGTCCGGTCCCGAAAAGTTCCGACATCATAGACTCCACATACACCTCCATTTTCCCAACGTTGGTCGTCTCCGCCACGCCCGTGATGCGGACGTTGTTGCGTCTGGAGCGGGCCTCCAAATCCTCGTTCTTTTGCTGAATCAGCGAGAGGATCTTGTCCATGCCCCGTAGTTTCTTGTCCATGGCGGTGTGACCCTCCTCAGTTTCAGTCACACGGGTCTCGAGCACATCCACCCGGCCATCTTGTTTGTCCATCCGCCTGGTCAGGCCGTCCATGCGAGCCGCCAAGTCATCCATCTTCTGGTCAATCCCGTGTAGACTCGTTTTAAGTTCTTGGAACATGGTTTTTATTTCGCACGCCTGCGCGGCTCCAGACTCGCCCCTCGCGGCCTCCTCCTCCGATAGCTCTTGGTTCGCCGCCTTCTGTTTCGTCTTATCGAAGGTTATCTTCGGTTGCCGCGTGTCGGGCTTGCCCATCTTGGCTGGCAGCTATGACGGCGCTGGCGCAGGCGTTAGTGCAGCACACCACCGTTGGAAGGATAGCAGGCTGGTTCACACTGCAGGTTAGCTCTCGTCCGCCACGCCGCGAGTTGGACCCTCCAGGAGGTGTTAGTGCCTTCCGCAATTAGGTGCAGCAGTGTTCCTAGGCGATGCACTTGTGGGCAGGCAGGGATCACGGGGCACCAGACCCAGGCCTTCGGAGCACAAAATGGCGTCCTGCTTCACTACGCAGCGGTTCGACCTCCCAATCTGTGCACAGCGTCCAGGGCCAGCCCGAGGTTACTGTTAATTACCCACTGTCTCAGGCGATCTGTGTCCCCACTGGGCCAACGAAAGTGTCTATTATAAGGCGAGGGCCAGATTGTGGTGTCGGTCGGTAATGGGTCGGGCCTCGCACCCTGGCCGCACTGCCTACACTATCTTCTGGGCTCAGCAGATTCCCGGGACTCCCCCAGGCCGTCCCACAGCGCGACGCACCACAGAGACCGCACAGCAGTCTTCCGGGGGATCTCCCGCGGCCGTTCACCTTCGCTATGTGGCGCCCCTTCGGCAGTCTCCTTACCGCAGCAGTGCAGTGTTCAGCGCCGGCCAACTGCTTCCTCCTCACTCCGGGCGGCGCACTCAGAGCACCCGCTCCGACCTCCGGCGCCCCGCACGCTGTTGTTGTGCGCGGCTTTCAGCCCTCACCCGGGCCCGGGCTCACGCGAGGTCCCGGCTTCCGCCTCGTCTCCAGGCCACAGCTCCGCCCCCAGTCAGGCCGTCGTCGGCAAATGTCGAACTGTTCGTCCGGGCAGATTGTGTGAGCCAGCAATCTCCTCCAGTAGGCTGCCGGTGTCCGTAGGGGAAAGTTGGTCGGGTCAGCGCATCAGTTTGCCGGGTTTATGACGGATTAATGGGCTCGGTCGGCGGAGCTGCGGTTTCAAGCAGCCATTCCGCCTCGCGTCCAAGCCACGCCCCCAATCCTGTGTTTCTTTGAACTTTTTTTTTATCTTGTTTACCCATTATCTATCCCTCTCTTTTTCTACATCTATATTTTGTGTTTTTTTCAACTTTTCGTTACTTTAATAACTACTTTTTTTACCTCTTTTGTTTGATTTACTTTTTCCCTATTCTTTCCTATTTTTTATTTACCTTTCCTGTCCAGGACCATGGCAAAGGGAGCCGGGAAGAACCAGAAGGGGAAGGGTCCCGCACCCCGTACCCGGCTCCCTTGCCGGCAATTAAGGGGGGAGCAAGTAGTAGCCCTGGAGATCTTCAGCACGGTGGAGGTGGCCGCACTGATTTTCTACGTCCAGCGCCACCTCCCCAAGACCGTGGCAGCAGGGGGGCGGCCCGGTTCAGGGTATGGCCTCCGGGAGCGTTGCCAGCTCTGGCAGAAGGTGTGCCGGGCCATGCGTAGGGAGTCGGGGGTCCGGCGCACCCACGATCAGGTGACGCACCGGTGGGCTGACCTCCTTGACCGGGAGCAGGACCCGCTCCAGCTGCTAGGCGTGGAGATCCCGGGCCTTGGTGAGTAGCTATTTAATAACTACTTTGTTTTCTTCTTCTCTGTGTTATATTGCTAATATATATTTTTCCCGAAGAGCAAGAATGCTGCCAATTCGATTACATTGCAGGTAAATTAATATTTAAATAGCTTCTGTGATTGCAGGTGCTCGCCTGCTCAGTGGCGTTGCTCCAATGCTTACTTGTTTGCAACTTTGTGCTCATTTGAGCAGAACTGCGTAATGCTAGAGAGACTAGAGACTCAAGTCTAGTCCTTCCTTTGTACTCCTGCTGCCACTAAGAGAGATAGTGGTGGATTGATAGGTTGAGTATATTATGACTTGTTATTTAGTAGTAGGACATTTTTTAGTGGTCTGCAATCATGATGGCGGACTGTGTCTGTCACGTCGCGTGCTGCTGAGTGCTGGCAGTCATAGTCGAACCTTTTTGTTGTTGGGTTAGTTTTTGATTTACATAACTTTCCAAGTAGAGGGTCTGTGAATCCAGCAATACTGTACTATCTATCCTAGTTGACCAGATCAAATAGGTCAATCAATACATGTAGTGCAATTATTGGTAATTTGTTTCCCCGAGATAATTTTAGATTGTAGTCAAAGAAATCAAATATTTCAAAAAAGTAATCATCCATGTTTGTGTTTATTTCATGATCATCAGCACCTCCCAAGGGCAAGAAGACCACAACTGAGACTCCGGCGGAACAAGGTGGTCAGGATCGGTCCTCTACAGGCTCTTCTGCTGGCCCCAGTAAGTTGTTCTGTTGTTAATATTAATAATTATTCCTCCCTAACTTTTACAGCTCTTATTCATTCCAAACTGTTTCCTAATTCTATTTTTTACAAAATAGTCTTTGATCTTCTTGCAGACTGTTTCTACATTCTTATCCTGCCCTATCGTCACTCACTGTGCTACTACTATTTACTAGTATTATGAGTCGGTCTGTGTAGGTAGCTAAGCTTGCCCAGTCGGCAAACGGCGTGAAACAAAACTCTGATCCAGCAATAGCTCTAGAGGCACTGAGTGCAGTCCTCTGGGTTGCCCTTGCTGTCTACTCAAGTCTTCTTAATGTTAGTGCTTTGACAGTTTCCAACAACAAAATGTCAATCGCCACAAAGAATAAGCTAGTAGTTGGCTTTTTGATTTGATAGTAGCACATACCATAACGCTAGTGTTTCAGGGACTATTCTGCCCATACAGAAGTATGGACAAGAGAAATAGGACATTGTTGATGATAGGTGCAGTTCGACTTTCCACATACCTCAGTCAGAACAGAAGTTGAACCCCCAATCCCCTGACCGACTATCTAGTGTGTCTGACCAATGATTATATGACCCAGAAGAGCAGAAGAAGACTACCGAGTCCCGACCTATCAGAGTCACGGAAGCATGCTTGCAAAGTGCAGTAGTGCAACTGAAAACCCTTCCGCTCACTCACTCGTGAACAAAAACGACACAGTTTTTTTTAGTTTTAAAGTTTTATTTTCAAATAAGATTTTAAAAAGCAATTTCTTTATTTTTAATAGCGCAGTATTCCCAGCGAGCAGTGGTGATAGATGACGTTAAAGTTTAAACACCCTTCCCTAGTATATACTTCAACTTTACACATCTAATTATTAATAGTAACTGTGCGGGACTCGGGAGCCCTCACCTTGTTGGAACTTCAAGTCCTCCTGGTGGTGATGAGGAGTAGGTGGTTCTGTCTGTAATTAGAAAAATGTTGCACGTTAAAAAGCAAGCATTCATCATTTGTGCCAAAAAGTG
This sequence comes from Lissotriton helveticus, assembly GCF_964261635.1. Taxonomy (NCBI): domain Eukaryota; kingdom Metazoa; phylum Chordata; class Amphibia; order Caudata; family Salamandridae; genus Lissotriton; species Lissotriton helveticus. The sequence goes on along the minus strand of NC_136057.1, from coordinate 1,104,476,560 downwards.
TTGCATGTTATGGCTAAGCAATGAAGAAAAAAAATTGAACACCCTCCCCAAAACCGAGACTTTTTTTCAGTCCCAATAATTAAAAATTGTTGATCTATTATCATTTTCTCTTCCATTACGAGACGAAATAGGGGGTGGTGTATGGCATCTAAAAATATGACATGTTTTTTCTAGGCGTCATCACAACATCGGATGCGGCACTTCCCACCACCAGTGCCGGGGCCAGCAGCGCGGAGGGGTCCACTTCAGGGGCGGATGCGGCGGCCACCAGGAGGAGCTGAGGGGGATGGCTCAGCAGCGGCGGACGGTGGTAAGTTATTATACTCCTTACTTATTGACATTTTAGAGTAGGCTCGCAAAGGGGTGTATGATGTACTCTACAGTAGACAGTACACTAGTTGATGTACACTGTACTGTTATGAACAGTTACTAATTTAGAACTACATTTTTGCCAATCACGGAGAAGACAGTCACCCTTGACTTAGCCATAGCATTAGCGGCGGCAGTTCCCGAGTAAGCAATGGCCCCCTCTATTTGACTTCAACTCAGCTGTGAAACTTTTATCGTGAAGCCAAGTCAGATCAGATGAACTTGAGGGATGTGATGAACTAAAAGGGAAAGAAGGGTGTAACGAAGGATGAGCGAGTCGTAACATTTAGGACTGTAAAGAATGATACGTTTGTTTGAATGCATACAGAGGTGGCTGATAGGAAGTAATCAGATGCATGGCTGCTTGAAGCAAGGATGGTTAGAGGGGAAAGAAAAGATGACTGCCTGTGTGGGTGAATCAGAAAATGCATGTGTGGTGTGCATTGCAATATATCATTTGGGTTAAACTCAAATACAAGTGAAGACGGTGGTTTACCAAATAAAATGAAAAGGGTGTTAGTTGGTTGTTGAGAAAAAGTAAAGTTGGTACAGTTGAGACATTAAGAAGAATGATAGACATTTACTTTGGAAGCCTGGTTGGTATCTTCTTCCTCATAGATAGCAGAGGTGTATGTAGAGCAGACGTTCAGTGGACGAAGAGTGTTACTTTGAACAGCATGTCTGTGCCAGAATAGCAATGCAGAAGAAATCCAAATACTAGAAGTTGTGATTGTTCAGAAATTCTCCCTTGACTAAAGTAACAGTACAGTAGTTTACTTTGCAAGCACAGCATATATTGTGTATGTATTGTATAGTTGACAATTATATCAAGTCAAGTCCCTTTCTCCGGCAATTATGGGTACCACACTCACTCCCTATGTTAATAATTCTCTTTCAGCTGTGTCAATCATGGGTGGACTATCGTTGTTGTTCACTCAATCTATCACAACAAAGCACCTAAAGTCATCCATCATATAAGCAAAGATCATGTGATCGGCTGGATACATGATCAGAATTGAATAATCTTCATTTTCCCTTTGTAGTACTGAAGGCCCGGGGGGTGCAGTGCGAAATATAAATTACATTGAGCAGTAGCCCTTGATGTAACCGAGTATGGCCAGTGCCACCCCAATAGAAAAGTAAGAGCTTCCCTATCCCCACCTGCATGTACTGCTTAAAGTAATGCGAGTCTGCGTCTTCATGGCTTGTGTCTGTTTTTCTTGGGTGCAAGATGACTGAGCTGGCATTATGCCGGCTACCACAAGTTCACGTACAAGTAATTTCTTTCGCAAAACTAGTGAAAAAAAGAAGAAGACTGGTGTACTCTCTGACTATGTAGTGAGTCCATAGTGCTACTAGTAGAATTCCTTAAACTCCCACTAATGTTACAGGCCTACAAAGACGGCAGAAAGATACATGCCAAAATGTTATTCTGTGCTTGCAAATTGCTAGTTATACTGTGAGACAACTTTCTGTTGAATTATTTTGTGTTATTGTTAAAGAGTATTGGTTACAGTATTTTTCTTTCTTTCTTCATGTAGATGCTCCACAAAAGCTCACCCGTAAGGAGATGGCTCTCCGGGCAAGGGCCCGGAAGCTGGAGGCCATTTGTACAGAATATCGCCGGCTGTGGGCTCGGGAACAGAAGGAGGAGGCGGCAACAGCTGCATCCTCCTCCAGTGCCCCCGGGTCCACCAGCCAACAGTCTCCAGTAGGGCGCCGTGGTCTGACAGTCTCCCGCCGCCCCCGCTCAGCTGCAAGAACACCAGCAGCGGCCCCCCCCAGAGCCTGGATGGCACGCCTGCGCCGGATACGCCGCCGAGTGGACTACCTGGAGCGCAAGGTAGAGAAGCAGCAGCACCAGCTCCGGGACCTCCGCAGAGAGCTGCGGGACCACCTGTCCACAGAACCCCACCGGAAGTGACTGTGTCCCTTGCCCCTTTTTTAAAGACTGTTGGGGGGGTGGGAATCGGGAGTTGAGAGTTGGGGATTCTTCTGAGGGACTTTTGAGGGACATTGAAAAGGACAATTCTTGGGGTTAGGGAGGGGGTGGTTTGGGTTGGACTACTTTATTTTTGTTAGGGTAAATATATATTTATTTATTTTACATACTTCAACATAATGTATGCGTTCATATTATTTTGTTGGGTGGTGGGCGTGGGTTACTGCACATTTGGTTTCCTCAAACTTACCAGCATGAATGATCTAAAACGTCCAAAATGTACAAAAGTGCCACTAACAGAGTTAGTGAATTCAATTGTCAATTGGCCTACTAGTAGTTTACTAGTACTACTGTCAGTCTCTCCTCTCCTCCGAGTCCTATCCCATTATTCTATCTCCCCAAAATGCTTATCTTACCTGTGATTCGTGTTTGAGAATAGAGCTAGGCACAGCGCTTTCTGCATGGCATCCAGGACAGAAATTCCATTGTTGTGGTGGTAGTAGGAGTGGTACCGGTAGTAGTAGTAGTGGTACCACACTAGCAGTAGCAGCATATGAAAAACAAAGGAAGAAAATTAGACATTAAGTGACCTAAGAGGAGTATTAGAAGGAACAGTATATTTGTAGCCTAAGCAATGCTGAAGATAAGTATGGGGAAAAAAATGTGCATGGATGATTATGGCTACAACAAGAACAGTGACACAGCAGCGTAACAAGTCTTGACATGTAGGAGGATGATGTTGACGATGGATCCAATCAATGGTGGGCATGAAATTCAGAATAGATTTGAAAATAGTTACTCATTGGTTTATTTTAAGCAGAATTACAATATCCTAGGATTCATCTAGCTGCCCTAAAATTGATTTGAGGAGGTTGTTTGTACCTTATCCTGTCCAGCAAGTGTGTGGAATTATTGCTGTCATTTAGTCACACCTCAATGAAAACCACACCGCCCGGGGGAAGAGGGTTAGGGTTTGAAAATTGGATGGGAAGGGGGTCTTTTGGGAAAGTTTTGTGGAGAGAGGAAAAAAAACCACAGCATGTACAAACAACAAATGAAGAAAAACAAATCTTTGGATACGAAGATATCCATAAATCTTTTAAGGGACATAAAGGAAGTGCATGCATGAAGTTGTTTGCGAAATGGATGGTTCGGTTACTGAAAAGTTGTACTAACTACAACTTACTAAGTAGTACTAAACTATTAGACAGTACAGGGCTGCTGTAATTACGCAATTTCACTCAGAGAGAGAATGACTTAGTAGTACATTACATCAGTTTTAAAAATAGCAAAGAAAGTTATGAAATAGCTGTAGGGATGAATTTTAAGCAGAGAGTCTCACTCATAGAAGTTCACAACAATAAGTTATTTAAAAGATAAGGAGAAGTGAAGAGGAAAGGATACTGTAACTGTATGTTGTTGTTGTCCTGTTCAATTTGGGAAGTTGCATGCATCCAGTCATTCCTCTTATTCACGGTACTTCTCCATTCCATCTGATGCTCCGTCGATCAATCTTGGTGACCAGACACACTGTCCACTGCCTGCCTGGCGGATGCGGAATTGCGGATTGATGTTGTTCCCATGGCACAAGGTAAAAGCCAGCCTGCAATTGTTGATGGAAAAACAGGAAGGGATATTAAACAGCACTGAGAAAAAATATATGGTACGGTGTGTGGTGCAAAAATAACACTTTCAGAGGCGACAGTATTACATAAAGGCATCATTTATAAAGTGCACACTCTGAGTCTCCTTCTCAAGGGTAGTAATTGCACACAGCAGGCCAGGGCCATGCAGACGGTCAAGGCAGGCACCACTGAGTGAACCACCCTGATGATGTAGCATACCTCTTTGACACAGACAGACAAAGCATATCTAATTTTATGCAGCAAGCCACATAGCCACAATTTTACATTAACTGCTGTCTGGTCTCTGGCATACACTACACTGCCTCGACCACTCCCATACCATGACTAGACAGGCATGTAGGTCTGCTGTGGTTGTTGTGGACTTGTTTACCTGTTGTTTGCCACTCACGAAACGGCCATATTTCTTCCGTAAACCGACAATGATGATGATCCATCCATCCCAGTGAGTGACTGTGTAAAGAATAAAGATAATATGTAACTTTAATCATCAAGACTCATCATCATCATGGTATGTTATTGGCAAACTCAATGTTGTCTACACACTGAGTCCAAGGACATTTTCCATATTGAAAAATGCAACGTAGTGACTGGCCCCTGCAGTAGAAGTACAATTTGTATTAAACAAGGTAACAGAGTACACTTGAGTTACATTTAGTGTGTAAAAGATTAAATAATAATAACAGAACACATAGATAGGATTCACTTCATGCACAACAAACAAACAACAATTGCTTTCATCAGAGCCAGACAGCCAGTGTTGTCCACCACTGCATGCCATCTCCTCATTCATTACCTGTTCCACTTGTCATCATCTAAGTGAAGGGCCACAGGGCAGCCTCTTGTGTCAATTTCAGAAGGTGCAGTCAGCATAGTGAGTCATTCCAGTCCCACTTCTTTTGAGGGGACTTGTGTACGGACTGAAGCAACAGTTTCTAGATTCTGCGTAATCCAGCCATCTGCCTTAAGGGAAATGAATAGGGGGAGTCTGGAGGAGGAGGATAGAGGAGCATGACTGAGTTGTGAACTTCAGGAATACAGACAGCGGCACCTTCAATATGGAAAATAAGACGAAGACAATGCTGCTGATGGATTTGTTGTGATTAAAGTTTTGTTGTGCTAAAAGTTGCAAATCCAAGAAAGACACACAGAAATAAAAGCAAAAAAGATGGAAGAAAACAAAAATTACGTTTTTCAAGCCTCGATGTCAGGGAAGTAGAGCTCGTCCTCAAACTCTGTGAATTGAAAATGGAGTAGGTCAGCTAACAGAGAAGAGCTTCCGTCACCTAAGTCGGTGTCCTCTTCTTCCTGCGTGGATTCACGTATTTTGTAATCTGGTGGTATGAAGTGCTGATTCATCTTGATCATTGTTAACCTCTCCACATTTTTGGGCGAGAGGTGGGACCTCTTTGAAGTGACAATGGCACCAGCAGCACTGAAAACTCGTTCCGAAGACACGCTTGTGAGTGGGCAAGCCAAATAATTTATAGCCAGCCTGCTGAGCAGTGGCCAGTGAGGCTTTTCCCATACCAATACACCAATGGGTCACGATCAATGTAGACCTCTGTTGGGTAATCCAGATAGGCCTGCACCATCCACTCAAGGGCCTCCCTCCACTTTGCGTACCACGTGTTTCCTTCGCATCAACACTGGAGCGAGCAAACCCGTGCCGAGTTATCCAATCCGCTTCCGACAATATTATGGCTGGGCCTGGTGCAGGTGATGATGACGAGGATACTGTTGCTGCTGTCGGTAACGGCTGTGAGGGAAAGTGACTGCCTTCGGCCACAGAAGTGGACCTTGACGCCGGATGGCCTGCTGCTTCAGTAGTACTTGTGGTGTTTCCTTCAATCTCCTGCCGCTCTTTTTCAAACAGAGTGGCTGACACAGCTAGCTAATGTTTGTACTTTGAAACATCTTCTTCATCAAAAGGAATGAATACTTTTCTGGTCAGTGCCTTTTTGTACCGTGGATCCAGAATAGTGGCACAAATGTAATGTTGTTCTGAATGTATTTTTTTAAGCCTTTCATTGACAAGTAGGCGGCTTAATAAGCTCTCCGCCAACCGATATGCGTCTTGTTTGTGAACATCAGCTTGGAACGTTGAAGACACCGCCTTCAGTTGTTGCTCTAGCATGAACAACAATGGAATAGCTTTGCCCAAACTACAATCCTCCCTGCTGACTTCACGGGTGAAGACCTCAAAAGGACGAAGCATGTCTGTCAGGCTTTGAACTAGGTCCCATTCCTCCAGCCTCATGTATTTCATAGGAGCAGACCGTATGTTAATGCTATTGACATACTCATTGATTACCTTGTACTGCTCAAACAGACGTTCAGGCATGTAGAAGGTTGAGTTCCAACGTGTTGCCACCTCCTGGATGAGTCCTTTGACTGGCACTCCACGGCTACGTTGAATGATCCTCATCTCCTTCCGGGCCTTAAAAGAATGGCTGAAATGTGTGCCGATTCTTCGGCAGGTGGTCAGTAACTTGCTGACTGTGTTTTCTCTTTTCAAGAAATCTTGCACAACAATATTAATGCAGTGCGCCAAACACGGCACTCTGAAGTAGCCACCATCATGCATGGCCTTAACTATATTACTGCCATTATCTGTGGAAACATAACCAATCATGCGAGTTCTTGGCACCAGCCATTTAGAGACCTTACTCTTAAACTCATCCAAAATGTTTAATGCAGTATGAGATTTCTCCATGGCAAACATGGCTACTGTTGCATGTTTCCGACTCGCTTGTGGCAGGGTCAACACCTGTTGACATCTTTTCTCTATCCCCTGCAAAAGAGACCCAGTGTGCAGTGATGCACATGTAATCCACTGCTTGGCAACTGGTCCACATGTCTGTTGTCAGGTGAATAGTGTGAACAGCACTCTTCTGCAAAGCTGACCCAATCACTTCCAGCACATCTTCATGTAGTGCTGGAACCGCAACTCTGGCAAAATAGGACCGGCTAAAACCTTCCATTTAGGGCAGACTGTTGCCACAAATTATAGAAGACCCACCCCTTCCACGAAACAGAAAGAGAGAAGGTCCAGCGCTAGCATTTTAGCCAGCTTTGCGTTATACAGACGTGCCGCTGGGTGGTTGCGTTCAAATGGAGCCTCCAACCAAAACATTCTTTTAATGGTGGTCTGGACCGTTTTCATATGTGATGATGATGATCCAGACTTCTTCAACCCAGTTAGGCTCATTGATGTACTTTTTCGCATTGGTGTCTCTCCCAGACTCTTAGTGTGCCTCATGTTGCTGGGGTAGAGGGTGTGGGCGCTACCACTGCAGTGCTCCTGCCAGGGGTACTGGGTGTACCAGAAAAAATGTCTGTTGCTTCTTCACTTCCCCCATGCACGATCAGCCCCTCGTCATCATCAGATGTAATATGAATGGATACATTTGGATTTGTTGTACGTGTGGATTCCCGGATCTTCCTAATGTGCGCCTCCCAAATGATAGTGTGGTGTTTTGGGAGATGACCTCTCTGGCCTCCGGTACCATAGTTGGTACCAAGCTTACCCCGACTAACTACAGTTTTACAAATCGAACAAACGACCATGTTTTCCGCCTATTTTCTAACACTAAAAAAGTCCCAAACTGGGGACTGGAGATGTCTGCTGGTGGTGGAGGTGCTACTTTCAATGCCAGATGAAATGGAGGATGGGCGTGGCTAAATTTGACTCTGTTGTGCACTTGCAGCACCACTACTTGAGGTAATGGAGGTCGAGCTGGATGGAGGTCCCTGCCGGCCCTTCTGATGAGAAAATATGAAAGCTGTAGGTCGTGTTGGTGTAGTAGTTAACTGCATTGGTGGTGGTACCAGTACCACGCCGCCCACATCACGCTCAGCAGCAATTCTGGATAGGGTAAAAATGCCTGTCTGCTGCATGCCCGCAGGGCCTAGAGTGACGACTGTGATGACTGGGTCATCGTCAGACTGTTCATCAGCAGCAGAATATACCACTTCTTGTTTGTCGTCATCACCCATAAGTGGAAGCCTTGCGGGAACCTTCCTTTTAGGCTTAGCTACCTTTGTCGGCTCATGGCGTGCCTCACTCTCAGACTGCATTGGTGGGTTCCAATCAACATCAAGATCATCAGAAGGAATTGGGCTTGAAGAAGAACTTGTAGTAGCCCTCCTTGACCTTTTTCTTGCTGGGGATCTGGAAGACAATGGATCATCATCAGGAGGAGTGGCTTCCTCGGATGATACCTCCGATTCAATCTTGATTTCCTGATGTGCCCCTACTTCTGGAGGAACAAGCATTGTGGGCAGTTGTGCCGCTTCATGCGCCTCTAGTTGCACATCTCCATGCGCCTCTCCTTGCGCCTCTCCTTGTGCCTCTCCTTGCGCCTCTCCTTGCGCCTCTCCTTCTGCCTCCACTTGCGCCTCCACTTGCACCTCTCCTTGCGCATGTACTTGCGCTTGTACTAGTTGCACCTGTGGTTGTCGTTGCGGCTGTGGTTGTTGAACACTCGTCAGATGAGTTACACCCTGCGTTGATTGGATGCTGCTTTCTTGCGATGAGCCAACATCACTGGTCGATGGTGATTGAACAATTAAAGTGGCTGCCTCTGCAGCACTCATGGTCTTGGACCTATCTTGACGTGGTGGCACTGAGCCCAATCAAGCGGAGGTGCTGCTCCCAGCTTGGTCCCCGGTGGACCCCGCTGCTGCAGGCGTAGTTTTTTTTCCGCCAAAAAAGTGTCTGTAGGCACACCAGTCTCCTTGGTAAGTGGCGCCACTTGCTTCTTCTGCTCCTTCTTACTGGCAGTGGCACTGGCAACTTTCTTGGTGGAGGAGCTACGGCCACTTTTCTTTGGGCCCATCTTCTTCAGATGTCAGAACAGCAGGCCGCAGTTGCACGAGTTGCAGAGTTGTCTGTGGCCACACATGACGTCACGTGACGTTGTGCTGCACACACCGCAGCAGGACTTCTTCCTGGCACTGATGATGAACGATGACTGATTTGTGGTTTTCTTGTGCACCTAAAAGCAAAGGAAGCCAGAGGAACATCAGTTAAATAAATGTTGTATATGTCGTGCTTCAATTAATATTTGCAACTAGGCATTTATTTTTACAACACACCCAAAAACGGAAAGACCCAAAATAAAAATTGCAATTCTAATCAAAAATGGATGTTTACATTAATAGAAGAGACACCCCACAGAAAGACTTGGCCTATGCACCACTGAGTACCACTGGGCATAATGGATGAAAGCAAGGCAAACTGGGTGCAGGCCTGAGCACACTGCCCGTCTTCAAAATGGCCCTTTCACCCCCACCCACATGGCCAGGCCCTGCCTGTACCAGGCCTCAAAATGGCCCCCACCCACATGGCCAGGCCCCAACAACACCCCAAAAAGTCAAAAAACACACAAAAAGCACCCCAATCAAATGCCATCCATGCACTCAATGATGTTTAAATTCAAGACACCCCACAGAAAGACTTGGCCCATGCACCACTCCCTGGGCATAATGGATGAAAGCAAGGCAAACTGTGTGCAGGCCTGAGCACACTGCCTGGCTTCAAAATGCCCCCTTGACCCCCACCACATGGCCAGGCCCTGCCTGTACCAGGCCTCAAAATGGCCCCCACCCACATGGCCAGGCCCCAACAACCCACCAAAAAGTCACAAAACACACAAAAATCACCCCAATCCAATGCCATCCATGCCCACAATGATGTTTAAATTCAAGACACCCCACAGAAAGACTTGGCCCATGCACCACTGAGTACCCCTGGGCATAATGGATGAAAGCAAGGCAAAATGTGTGCAGGCCTGAGCACACTGCCTGCCTTCAAAATGGCCCCTTGACCCCCACCACGTGGCCAGGCCCTGCCTGTACCAGGCCTCAAATTGGCCCCCACCCACATGGCCAGGCCCCAACAACCCACCAAAAAGTCGAAAAACACACAAAAATCACCCCAATCCAATGCCATCCATGCCCTCAATGGTGTTTAAATTCAAGACACCCCACAGAAAGGCTTGGCCCATGCACCACTGAGTACCCCTGGCCATAATGGATGAAAGCAAGGCAAACTGGGTGCAGGCCTGAGCACACTGCCTGGCTTCAAAATGGCCCCTTGACCCCCCACCACATGGCCAGGCTCTGCCTGTACCAGGCCTCAAAATGGCCCCCACCCACATGACCAGGCCCCAACAACCCACCAAAAAGTCAAAAAACACACAAAAATCACCCCAATCCAATGCCATCCATGCCCTCAATGATGTTTAAATTCATGACACCCCACAGAAAGACTTGGCCCATGCAATGAGTACCCAAAGGCATAATGGATGAAAGCAAGGCAAACTGGGTGCAGGCCTGAGCACACTGCCTGGCTTCAAAAGGGCCCCTTCACCCCCACCACATGGCCAGGCCCTGCCTGTACCAGGCCTCGAAATGGCCCCCACCCACTTGGCCAGGCCCCAACAACCCACCAAAAAGTCAAAAAACACACAAAAACACAACAATCCAATGCCATCCATGCCCTCAATGAAGTTTAAATTCAAGACACCCCACAGAAAGACTTGGCCCATGCACCACTGAGTACCCCTGGGCATAATGGATGAAAGCAAGGCAAACTGGGTGCAGGCCTGAGCACACTGCCTGGCTTCAAAATGACCCCTTGACCCCCACCACATGGCCAGGCCCTGCCTGTACCAGGCCTCAAAATGGCCCCCACCCACATGGCCAGGCCCCAACAACACCCAAAAAAGTCAAAAAACACACACAAATCACCCCAATCCAATACCATCCATGCCCTCAATGATGTTTAAATTCAAGACACCCCACAGAAAGACTTGGCCCATGCTCCACTCAGTACCCCTGGGCATAATGGATGAAAGCGAGGCAAATTGGGTGCAGGCCTGAGCACACTGCCTGGCTTCAAAATGACCCCTTGTGCCCCACCCCATGGCCAGGCCCTGCCTGTACCAGGCCTCAAAATGGCCCCCACCCACATGGCCAGGCCCAAACAACACCCCAAAAAGTCAAAAAACACACAAAAATCACCCCAATCCAATACCATCCATGCCCTCAATGATGTTAAAATTCAAGACACCCCACAGAAAGACTTGGTCCATGCACCACTCAGTACCCCTGGGCCTACTGGCTAGTGTGGCTTTAAAGGCACCCCAAAATTAAAAAAAGAAATTCCACATATAACAGTGAGCTAAATTTCCATGACATAAATGAGATTTAAGTTCAACCAAACTCACAGAAACAGTTGTATCATGCACCCATGACTAACCCTGGGTCTACTGGATATGGTGGCTACCTACAATATATATATTTTTAAAGTTTTAAAATTGTAGTTGCAGCAACTGCAATGCCCCAAAGAAACAACACCAACTTACTTGTAAAATCTCAAATCCAAAAGTGATCCAAAATTCAAAGTCCTAAAAGTCCTCAAATACAAATATCCAGCAGCAGCCACAAAAAGTAATCCTTCCAGCTCCAGATCCAAATGAAAAGTAACCAGGACATGGACAAAGCACTGGGAGGAGCCTGCTGGACAGGAACAGGTAGTTGGAGACTCTGGGGCACTTCCTTCCTCCCCCCCCCAAAATGGACTCCTTGCACAAAAAAATGCAGCCAAATGTCAATCTGAGGAGTTATTCTGATCAAAATCATCATTTTCAGAAGTTTTTTGCTGCCTGCGGTGGATTTCTTGTGCAGAATTGCAAGTTCAGGAAAGCGAGCTGTTCAAATCTCCCGCCGGAAGTCAGCTGCGCGCCGCATCTACGTGTTCGCAATTGTTTACACCCGCGATGCGTGATCACGGGCCCTTATGATGTACTCGCTTTGTCAAACTCTCGCTGTGCAAGATGGCGGGCCGCGATGACGTACTAGCGGTCAAAAAACTCTCGCGCGATCACGCAGCAAGATCCAAAATGGCACAGCACACGCAAACCATGAGAGAAACAACTCAGAGAGCTCAGAACCACGGTAAGTCAACGCAGCGTGCGCGGTATTGTATTTTTCAAGCGCGACCAAGCAAAAAAATCCGCCAGCTTGCGAATTGCGCATTTTTGGGCAAATTTGCGCGATTCGCGAAATTGCCAAAAATCCACAAATTCCGCGAGCGGAACGGATTTTACGCCCATACTTAGGGGGCAAGTAGAGGACTAGTCTGCAGAAGCCCCCAGAGCACAAAGACTCACCCATGTATGTGCATTAGTGGAACTCCGTTTTCTAAGTAATAAAGTGCTCGTCTTTTCTACAAAGAGAAGCACTAGGATGGACACAGATCCTATTGTGCTGCTTAGGTATTAAATCTTGAGCCCGAGTTAGACCCCACACTAACATCCCTGAGAAGCCTGTGACTGCTTGCTCTCACCGACAGTGAAGTGCCGAAAGGGTTGGCCTGGTACAACCCTTTCCACACTGAGCCATAGTAAGCTAGACCCCTGAACAGCACTGTGAGCTAGCCAGGAATTAAGTCAATATATTCTGATGGTATGAGTGTACTCAGTTCTCATAGTTTTGAAGCTTAAGTTGCCTAAACACATAGTCTTACTTAGAAAGTAGGAACCATATGACATGGCTCCACAAGCGTTTTAGTTTGGGTACTTTTTTAATGGGCCTACCGAATAGTTTCCTTAGATGTGCCCAAAGACTCTGCTCACCAATCAACCGGAGATGTCCATTGGGACTCCTCAGCTAAATAGAGAACCCCGATTTTTGCTTCTAGTTTGTTCAACCGTGAACCTTTCAAAGGATACCCCACTATAGTAACCTTCTCTGAATCCCATAAATGAAAATGGATAATGCAGCACCAGTTAACATACCACTAAACTGCAGACATGTAGTAACTCAAATGCTACAACATGGGCTTACCCTTATGGGTGGGGATTTTACCTTCAGAGTAGAGGCACACACAACGTACAGAAAATATGTATTCTATTCATGGGTAACATTTCTAGCAGCAAACAGACAATAAAGACATTTTCACAATTATAGCATAGTAGCAGTTCCAAACAACTACACAGCTAATGAAGAGCTAGAAATAGCATTATCATTTCAGGAACACACACATTGGTTACAAGGCGCCCTACCACAAGCAAGGGGTGATGTTAGACTGGGTCCCCTCAGCAATGAAGGGGCAACATGGCCAGTATTAGCCGGTTACACACCTTACCCGGACTTAGAAAACCTTACAGCACCAGAGCTAAGTACACTATACACAGGCCTAGTTAGGTTATACAGGTGTATGACACAATATTTTATACAAACAATGATAATAAACCCAGCAAGGAATGCCCAAGCTGCATAAGCACATTAAGCAATGCCGGCAATTAGTCCAGTGACTATTAATTCAATAATGGAAAAAGTTCTCACCAGACAGCAGGAAATCCGTTATGGATTGCACCAAAAATAAATCAACTTGAAGCAGTATTTCCCCATACGGAACCCCAAGATAAACATAGATTTCTCACAATGTGCCTACCTTTAGGGGTGATTCCTCCAGTAGAAGACTACACCACTTGGGGCATAGTATTTTCTAGGGTCTATACCATAAAACATGGTACACCATCCATTGCTGTTTTGCCCAAAGTGCTAAAACAGATCCAAAACGAATATAGGGCGGCCCCTGCCCCGGAATTAGGGATGAAACTAATAGGCAATTATGCCACAGTATCCTCAATTATTTTAATCAATATTAAAGGGGAAGCAGCAGCATTGGTGGTATGCCTTGCAACATCTTGCACAAGTTCCATTAGTGAATAAGGAGCATGAACTAACAAAAAAAATATTTCTAACACATACACATCTATAGGTCTAGATAATTTGGGAGCCAGACCAAATAAGCCACAACGTAAGGGTCATTCTAAAAAGGATTAACTCGAAACAGGTACTGAGTTTTCCTAAAAAACCAAGGTCGTATAATGGGAAAAGTAAAGTAAAAACAAAAACACAAGGTGGATCTCCTCCACAGGAGTCCTGTGAAAAGCTCTATAATTTGTGCAGCATTGATACAATTAAACAGTCTGATAGGTATCAGTACACTGATACATGTTCTTCTCATTCCTTTCAAAAGACATCCACAAAAAACTCAGAGAGAGGATGTCGTTTAAAGCACAGGTCGTACAAAAATGTGAAGCCGAAGGACTTCCACAGCTCTTCAGACATCACCATCAAAAAAGGAGGACAAACAACCTCAACAAAAAACCTCAATTTAAAAAGAAGAAAGTGGCTGGAATAGCACTTAAACATGCCACACATATTGAGTAGTCTGCTTCTAAATGGGGAGTGGGCTATGAATCTGCTACACAGCTTGGCAGAAGTCACAATAGTTCACCAGAATCTGCAAGAGTGTCTGGTGGCGAGAGCAACTAATGCTTTTGTCAGTGGAAGCACCGGATTACTGTTAGTGCTCTAGGCAGATTGTATAATTACAACTCCTAATGGAGGGCGATCTACCTTGTAATATTAATGTTCTCTTTTGGGAGAACTTAACATTTGGTTATGACATTCTGAGTTTGTTAGACAAGTATCCCGAGGGGAAAGTGTATTACCATCTTTCTCCGATCTTATCCCAGAATAAGTTAAACATGCATATGCCAAGGAGAGGGCCCTTGCACAAGCCCCAGCATTATACCACAATCACATAGGATTAATTGGGATTGGGATGAATATCACCTTACCCTATAATACTCATAAGGTCCAGCACACAAATGCAACCAAAATACCCCATCAAACATGAGGTTAAACAACAGGGTAGAGAAATACTGACACAACTTGAATATCAAGGTGTAATTGAGTCTTGCACCTCACCAATGAACAATCCTTTGCTCCCTGTAGTGAAACCAGATCATTCATACCACTTATTCCTAGACTATAGACTATTAAACAGTCATACTCTCACATTTGCAGTACAAAATGCAAACAGTGCAGCACTAATGGACAATATAGTGCGCAAAAAATGTAAAATCATAATAGACATTTCAAATTACTCTTTCTGCCAAAACCTAGCACCTGAACGCAGGTATTTTTTTTCATTCACCACCCTGGATTCCTAAAAGCAATTCTGCCAGTTGCCACAAGGGTAAAGAACAGCCCAGGGTTGTTCTCAGCCCGTGTAACAGGATTGTTACTTTGACAATGAAGCATTGTCCTATGTCAATGACAAATATCTCTCGGATGATGAATTAGAAACATCTGGCCAGAGTGGAACACACCATTTTAGGATTTGCTCATACTGGCTACTAAATTCAATTTAAAAAAACAAAACATTACCAATCTTAGTGTCCTGTTCTTGGGATACAGATGTCAAATGAAAGCATGAGCTAGAGAAGTGTGCACTCTTACAAAAATCAAACAATAAAAAGGCTCCAATCATTATTGGGTTTTCTACATTTTAGTAGAACACACAGACCAGAATAGCTACAATGAGTAAAACCGTTTTATGAACTGGTCCACCCAGACTTTTCAAGCACATACTAGACACCAGAACATACACAGATTGTGTGTGCAGTATAAACTGAATTGCTAGGTACAAAACACTTACACATAAGTGTAAACATAACTAATTTAGCAATTGGCATAATTGCGGGGACCACTGGATATACATATGTCACATTCAACGAGGGTGACACTGTACCAACTGCATATAAATCGTATTTACATTCCAATGCATAAATGCGTTTTGCACTAACAGAAAAAAGTCTGACAGCAAGACAGACCACTGTAGTGAGAGAGAGATCATTGGTTCAGGGGAAGCGCATAATTGTCGTGACTCCCATTACAGACTCAGAGGCTGTCAGACAGGCCAGGGTTCCCAATGCTTACATCCTAGATGGATACAGTGGGCCAATTCACTAACAACAGCAGCAGATGTGTACCACATATTTGACTCTACACTACAAACACAAGCTTACCTCTTTTATGAACAAGAATACCCTCTGCACAGTTAAATAAATCCTCTAAATCAGAATGACTTTATAGTTTATACGGATAGTTTTGCCCTGCCTGCCATTGGAGCAAAACACCAATACTCGGCTGTCTGTGCAGCGGTAAGGATAAAATGAGGGATGGAGCTTTCCAACCTTTAAAAACCACACATGCCATGCTTAGTGTAGTGTAAGGTGCAGCTGGCTGAACTGAAAGCTCTACTTCTGGCACTAGAGAATACTGATCCTGAATTCCCTACACCTGTAGAGTGTGATTCGTATTATTATGTCCAGGCATACAATGAGTACTTGCACTATTGGAGCCAGAATGAATTCACTCAAAAGGTTATGCTATCAATCATAAATTGCTTTAGAGACAAGTGGCAAATATTAAAGCAAATCTGCCACGGGCTCATGTTATCCACACACTGAGCCACCAACATCTAGGAATACATGTCAGAATTCTCAAACACTCTTACCTGGTAGGTGCTTGAAGGTGTTTTGCA
Source organism: Lissotriton helveticus (assembly GCF_964261635.1). NCBI lineage: Eukaryota > Metazoa > Chordata > Amphibia > Caudata > Salamandridae > Lissotriton > Lissotriton helveticus. Next base: position 1,104,460,191 of record NC_136057.1, on the reverse strand, counting down.
GAGACGCTATGAACCAACATCCAAGAGCTCTACTAAATAACCTATGTTTTTTAATTACACTAGGCTACAGAATAGAACCCTGGGAGGAGGGCCGGATACTGGATGCTGGTGATGTCCTGTTGTTGACCTGCGAGGCAACAAGACATATGTATAAGAAAACTACCCTGTGTTGTCTTTTAACGTTCACTTTAAAACTCCCTGATCCCCTTTGTTCTACAGTTTAAGTCTTTAAAGAAATCTTCCTACCTGCGATCTTTAGGAATTGGGAGTGACGTCCAGTAGTCTAGTGATGGTGAAGATACGATTCAGTGGTCGCGTCAGCAGTAGGTGTAGTCAGGATGATAACAGTCTTTTTGTAGAACATGAAAATATATGAATAAGCTACTGGTTTCTCTAATTGTTAGACTACAAGCACTAGAACCTCACTAACACCCTTACTTACTTCTGACTCCCTTATGTCTTTATTACATCACGTAACTCTAAAAGAAAACAAATGTCCTGTAACACATTGAAAATGCAAAGTACTGTAATCACTGAGTCCTTACATTATTCTTGATTTCTTCAAAGCTTCTTTGTAAGCAAATGTTCCAAAAATTGTTGATTTAAATTATTAAAGATTGTCTTCCAAATCTGTGCTTTCTTGCGGTGGGCGCCAGAAAATAGAAACTTTCACTTAGCTTTCTTTCTGCATCTTTTCTTTTCCTTAGGTTTTTCTGCTATGCTGGGCTGCCATCTAGTGGATTCCAGAAGGAAAAAGAATCGTCGTCGAGAATTAAGTGAGTCCTCGATCGAAGCCGGAAGGTTAAGCAACGTGTTGCTTTGTGTGTGGCATTATATACTCATGCCACACCCAAACTGACTGTTACGTTGCTCGCGCAACGTGAAGCGTGACATGCGTCTTGGTTCCCGATCCCGGTAACTGACTGTTACCTGATGTTGTGCCAGTTGTTGAATGGACACCAAATCTTGCACATAAGCAGAGACAGAGGGAGTTAGTACAGACTGAGTTTTTTTACCTGAAATGCTTTGTGGAGAAAAACCATGAGCACAAAAGAATGGGGACATATCAATGGATACATGATTGGAATTATTGTACGCAAATTCTAAAGCCCACAATATGTCTGACCATTCTTGATCACAACCAGTCAACATGCATCGTAAGTATTGGTCTATTGTTTGATTCGTACATTCTGTTAGACCATCCGTTTGTGGATGATAACTAGATGACGTGCGTATCTCCATGTGTAACATTTTTTTTCAATTGTTGCCAAAAATGAGAGATGAATTGAGGGCCCCTGTCAGAAATAACAACTGAGAGGATTCCATGCAGTCTAACGATTTCCTTCATAAATACCTGAGTAAATTCTTTAGCTGTAGGTAATTTCTTCAAAGGAACAAAATGGGTCATCCGTGTAAAATGATCGATGACAGTTAAAATGGTTGTAAAACCTGTTGAAGTACGGGGCAACTCAACAATAAAATCAAGAGATATTGTATACCATGATTGTGGAGGTAAGGGTAACGGTTGTAATAAACCACTTGGAGATTGGTGCATTGCCTTGTTTTGAATACAGATAGCACATGTTCTTACAAAAGTTTGTACATCATCAAACATTGACAGTCACCAAAAGGTTTGTTTTTATTAACTGATAAGTCTTAGTGACTCCTGGATGTGCAGATAGAATCGTATCATGCTGTAGGTGAACAAACTGATTTTGTAAAGACAAAGATGGTACAAACACCTGAGCATTCATATGCAAAAGATCATCTCCTTTGTACCAATGGGTTTTCTTTTTTCCAATCCTGAATTTCTTCCATCTTTAGTTCTATTTTGATTTCATGTATGATATCATTATCAATTAAACCAAAATGGAAGCATTGATCAGGCAAAATAGTCTGTGGTTGTTCTTGTTTTACATTACAATCATTATTTATTCCAATTCGTGACAAAGCATCTGATTTATTATTTTCTTTTCCTGGTCGGTATGTGATGACAAAATTGTAATCATTAAAAAATATTGTCCATCTTAATTGACGAGCAGAAAGAGCTTTGGCAGATCGTAAAGACTGTAAATTGCGATGGTCTGTATAGATTGTGACCGGGTGACGAGCACCGAATAAGTAAGGGCGCCATTCTTCGAAGACAGCCTTTATTGCCAATAATTCTCTGTTGGCTATGGCATAATTTTGTTCTGTGGAAGTTAGTTTTCTGGAATAATATACAATTGGATGCATCTGTCCGGTATCTTGTCCGGTATCTTTGCGTCTCTGGGACAAAATGCCCCAAACGGCTCCAACTATGAATGGTTGGGATGGATCTGGATGCATCAAAATGGGGGCTGTACTGAATTTGTTCTTTAAGTCCTGAAAGGCCAGTTCGACGGTGTGATCCCATTCAAATTTGGTGTTTTTTCGTAGTAATTTAGTAATCAGGGTTATAAGCTTAGAAAAGTTGTGAATAAAATTAGAAAATCCTAAAAAACTTTGGATTTGTTTCACAGATGTTGGACTAGACCACCTGAGTATAAACTGGATTTTCTTTGGGTCCATTTCAATTCCAGATGGAGTAATTATATACCCCAAGAAGTCTACTTTGGTAACATGAAAACATGCTTTTTTTCCAATTTTACAAACAGAGAATTCTGTAAAAGCTGTTGACGAATGGCTCTTACTTGTTTCACAAGGTCTTCTTTATTTTTTGAATAAATTAAAATGTTTTTGATGTATACCACACAACAGATGTCCAAATAATCTCTAAAGACCTCATTTATGAAAAACTGGAATGCTGCTGGGGCATTGCAGAGTCCGAAAGGCATGACTTGGTATTCATAAAGACCGAACTAAGGGGCCAATTATGATTGCGGATTTCCCGCATCCACCAGGCCGGCGGAAGCCACCGCTGGCCCGGAGGATGCGGGAAATCCGCCGCGGAGGCTGGAAAGACCCACCGCCAAATTAGGATGGCTGGTGGGTCTTGCAATCTGTCCTCCGCTTTTCCGCCGCGTCACCTTCCGACCGCGGCGGAAAAGCATTAGCATGGCTGGCGGTGTCTATCAGACACCGCCAGCCATATTAGGATGGAGTAGAAAGTATGCTTTTCCACGGCGGCTTTTCCGCCGTGGAAAAGCATCCGGACCTTCACGTCGGGGGCCGTTCCAGGCCCCCCGGGTGAAGGGGGCATGGGGGATGCACATGGGGAGTACCTATGGTATCCCCCTGCATTTGCGTGAACAAAGCGGCAGGCACCGCACGGTGCCTGCTGCTTTGTGCACGCAAATGCCATGCATGCATTTTTAACATTGCGGCGGGTGCAGCTTGAAGCTGCACCCGCCGCAATGTTAAATATAGAGGATGTGACCGCCACCCTGGCGGTCACATCCTAATCTGCATGGAGGGACCGCCGCTGCCCCTGCGGACGGTCCCTCCTACTCTATGGTGGCGGACGGACTCAGGTCCGTCCGCCATCATAATCGGCCCCTTAGTTCAAAAAGCGGTCTTCCATTCATCGCCCTCTCGGACTCGTACAAGATGATACGCCCCACGCAAATCCAGCTTCGTTTAAATGGTGGCGTCCTTTATATGATCCAGCAAAGTTGGTATTAGTGGTAAGGGGTATATATTCTTAATAGTCACATTGTTAAGGGCGCGTTAGTCTATGCACGTGCTCAATTCACCCCCCTTCTTCGGTATGAAGAAGAGAGGCGAAGAGACCGGGGATTTAGAATGCCTAATGAAACAATTCTCTAGATATTTGTCTAAATAAGCTCTTAAATGTTCATTCTCTGACTCGGTAAGCGCATAGATGCAGCTACAAGGTAGAGTAGCTCCAGGCGTTAGGTCAATTCGGCAGTCAAAGTCTCTATGAGGTGGTAATGTTTTCTTTTTTTTTTTATCAAACACGTCTAGAAGATCTGTGTATTCAGATGGAACTTCCTGTATGGCTAACACAGTTTCCGAAGTCTTGGGGAAGTCGTAACCTTGTATTAGCAACTCAGAACTATGGTGTTGAAAACAAACTGACTGACAATATTCAGATTTGAACAATAATGTTTTTTGTACCCAGTTTATCTGTGGATTATGTTGAACTAACCACGGGATGCCTAAAATTAGACGAAACTGGTGAGCATCAATAACATCAAAAGTAATGTTCTCAAAATGTTGTCCAGAACAAATCATAAGTAGATTTTCTGTATGAAATTGAATTGGACCTGAGGTTAATTCTTTGCCATCTACTGCTCTTACAATCTCTGGGTTCGTTTTTTTATAGTTTTTTAAACCCTAATTCAAGTATAAACTTAGTGTCAATTAAATTGCCTGTGGCTCCGGAGTCTATTAAGGCAACCATGGACCACGACAAGGCTTTATTGTCGAGAGATTGTAGGGTCACCCTTATGCTAAGATGGTTAGTTGAAACTGTAGGAACAGTAGAGGCCAAACTTGACTGCTTACACGACAAAGCGGCCTCTGTTTTTGCGAAGCGATCTAGTTTTCCGACTGATCTAAGGCAGCCACTTCATTGCCTTTCCCTTTTGGTATTTTTGGGCATGTAGGACACACCTTTACAAAGTGACTTTATTTCCCACAGTACAAACACTGATTCCTTTTCCTTCGCTTCTCCTTTTCCACTTTAGTAAGTGGACCTCTCAAGGTTCCGATTTGCATTGGTTCCCCCATATCTACCTTATGAGATGAGTCACTCTTTGGATTAGATTTTTCTTTGAATACAAACATCTTATGGTCTGTTTTCCCTTTCTCTCCCTTTCTTCCACTTAACCGGTGGTTTAGTTTTACTACTACATCTATGAATTCTCCACAATCTTCTGGTGGGTCCAAGATTTGAGTAAGCATATCTTTTAAGTCGTCTCTTAGACCTCTATAAAACAGAGAGACTCTTTTTTATTCAGGCCATTCAACTTCAATGACTAACCGATTAAACAAGGAGATGTAATGAATTAAATCAGATGATCCCTGCTTCAAGTTAAGGAGTGCATGATCGGCCATCTGAACGAACACATCTTTAGCAAACAACTTTTTCATTGTTTCTTTGAACCGTCTGAAGTCATATAATAAAAGATCATTACGTTCCACAATAGGTACTGACCATAGGGCTGCATCACCCCCTAAATAAGACAAGATGAAAGCTACCTTTGCAGAATCGTCAGGGAAAGCAGTTGGTTTTGCTACAAAATGGAGTTGGCATTGATTCTGAAAAATAGTGAATTTTGCACTATCTCCATAAAATCTTTCAGGGGGAGCTAAGGGTACTGTAACTGGATTTACCACTTGAATTTGCGTTGGGGGATGAGACTGAGGTACTATGAAGAGTTTCCATATTGGGCTTGAAACTAGGTGGTTTTAAAATTGACATTTACATTTACATATCTTGCAAGGAGATCTGTGGATTTGGATTCATAGCGTCTGGGCGAAACTGTATACGTGTGCTTATCCTTCTGTCAGAACTCTCAAACACTCTTACCTGGTAGGTGCTTGACGGAGTTGCGCAGAGACACTATGAACCAACATCCAAGAGCTCTACTAAGTAACCTATGGTTTTTAATTACACTAGGCTGCAGAATATAACCCCGGGAGGAGGGCCGGATACTGGACGCTGGTGATGTCGTGTTATTGACCTGCGAGGCAACAAGACATATGTATAAGAAAACTACCCTGTGTTGTCTTTTAACGTTCACTTTAAAACTCTCTGACCCCCCTTTGTTCTACAGTTTAAGTCTTTAAAGAACTCTTCCTACCTGCGATCTTTAGGAATTGGGAGTAACGTCCAGTAGTCTTGTGATGGTGAAGATACGATTCAGTGGTTGCGTCAGCAGTAGGTGTAGTCAGGATAATAACAGTCTTTTTCTAGAACATGAAAACATATGAATAAGTTACTGGTTTCTCCAATTGTTAGACTACAAGCACTAGAACCTCATTAACACCCTTACTTACTTCCTTCTGACCCCCTATGTCTTTATACCATCACGTAACTCTAAAAGAAAACAAATGTCCTGTAACTCATTAAAAATACAAAGTACTGTAATCACTGAGTCCTTAAATTAGTCTTGATTTCTTCAAAGCTTCTTTGTAAGCAAATTTTCCAAAAATTGTTCCTTTAAATTATTAAAGACTGTCTTCCAAATCTGTGCTTTCTTGCGGTGGGCGCCAGAAAACAGAAACTTTCACTTAGCTTTCTTTCTGCATCTTTTTTTTTTCCTTAGGTTTTTCTGCTTTGCTGGGCTGCCATCTAGTGGATTCCAGAAGGAAGAAGAATCATGGGGGGGAGTGGGGGGTTCGCCGCTGCTGATTGAAGAATCGGAGGAGGGGGAGGGGGCAGGGGGGGAGGTGGAGAGTGGGTTGGACTGGGGGTCATCGTCGGAGGAGGACATGGTGGTGCCTAGTAGGCCGGTGTCGCCGCGGGGAGGGGGGAGGGGTGCGGGCGGGGAGGGGGTCTGGCGGGTGTGGGTGGGGGGCGAAGCAGGGAGGAGGAGGTGCCACGGGGGTTTGGGGTAGCAGGGGGTTGGGGTGGGGAGGGGGGAGGGGGCGTTTCGGTGAGTGGGGCCACGGGGAGGGGGTTGCGGGGGGTTACGGGGGTGGGGCGTGGGGGTGCGGGGCTTGTGGGGGTGCGGGGGGAGGTGCGTGGGGCAGCCTGGGAGATGCGGGGGGGTTGGGGGTGGGGGAGGTGGGGTGGGGGGGTGACCGGGGTGGCGGGGGGGCATTCGGCAGCATGGGGGAGAGGTGCGCCAGGAGTTTGGGTGGTGAAGGGGGTGATTTGGCCCCGGCATGCTGGACTTCCCCGCTTTTTTCTTGGCAGGAGCAGTTGGTGAGGGGCTCGGGTGAGCAGCATGCGGCTCCCATCCGCCCAGAGGATGGGCCGGTTCTGCCTAGTACGGGCGGTCACGCTCCAACGAGGGACCATGTGCGGGCTGACAGCGGATGGCAGGGCCATGGGTCTCCAACGCCCCCTCCCGATGGGTCGATCTGGCCGCCGGGGGACGGGGATGGAGCAGAACTTTGGCAGGTTACTCTGATTACCAAGCGGAGGACAGGAGTAGGGGGAGTTTGGACTTACGGACACTGATGACGGAGTGCAGGAACAAGGCAGGTCTGAGTAGGGTGCATGCAGGAGGGGTCTCGGTAGAGAGAGGTGGAGAGATAGAGTCGGAGGAGGAGGGGGAGCTTCGGGAGGGGGAGGGGGAGGCGAGTAATGTTGTTGGCAGTGTTTTACAAGTACGCCCCCGGCAGACGGTGCCGCGAGTGACGGCCCCCCCTGCGGACCTGGTTAGGCGGCGGGATCCGGTGAGGACGCCAGCCTTGACGCCAGGTAAGACCAGTGCACGATCGGGGAGTGGCTTGGGCGGGCCTCATGGAGGCCAGGTGGAGATGGCGGATGCCAGGTGTCGCTGGGGACGGATGCTGGGGGAGGGGATGAGGTGAGATTGGTGAAGGGCAGGTAAGTGATGGATGCCGGGGTGTGTATGGAGGCGGCGGGTGACGCGGCATCGGTGAGCACGGGGTCGGGAGAGGCGACGAAGTCCGGGGGGTCGGCAGCATCCAGCGTCGGGACGAAGGAGAGCTGTGAGGTGCCGGTCAGGAAGCTGCCGTACATGGGAGTGGCGAAGCCACTGGGGGCGCATTTGTCACTGGCGACTAGGGAGAAGATCTGGAAGGGGGAGTATGTGGAGATTTTGAAGTTGCTCCACAGGGAGTTGATGGCCAAGGAGGGGTCGAAGGAGGAGGAGCAGGAGTTAGCCAGGCGGCCTAAGGTGCCGGTTACCATTGAGAATTGGTCGGCGGCTTTCCTGATATATGCCAGCGTTTACTGCGAAAAGTACCCCGACAGGGCGGTCGCACTGTTCAAGTACATGGACGTGGTGCGGCGGGCGCAGGTGACGTACGGAGGTAATGCTTGGTCGCATTATGACGAAGAGTTTTGGCCGCGCATGGCCTCGGATCCGGAGGCAAAGTGGGGAGAGTTGGACACGGACTTGTACCAGCAGACGATGAGTGGGGCAAAATTTGGCCACACCATCTACACGGCCAGTGGATTGCCGCTGGCGCCGCCCCCTTTTCGGCCCGCCCCACCCAGGGGGGGTGGGGGCGGGGGGAGCCGGGAGCACGCATAGCGTCGGGGCCTGCTGGGACTTCAACAGAGGTTCCTGTCTCAGGCAGGTGTGCCGTTTCCGGCACGAATGCTCCGCGTGTGGAAGACGCCACCCGGAGGCGCATTGCTGGGGGCTTGGGGGAGGCTTTGCACAGGGCCAGCACACGGCTCCCGGGCCCAGTAGGGGGGGGGAGTACCCTGGGGAAAGGCTCGTACTCCGGTTAGGCTGGACCGACTGGAACCTCTTTTGGAGGCTTATCCGCGGGCGGACGATGCGGCCGTGCTGCGTCGGGGTTTCAGGGAGGGTTTCTGGTTGGGCTACGAGGGTCCGCGGATCGCTCGATGGGCGGAGAACCTGAAGTCCATGAACGCGCACAGAGGTATCGTCCGGGAGCAGCTCTTCAAGGAGGTGAAAGAAGGGAGGATGGTGGGGCCTTTTGAGGAAGCGCCACTGCCGGATTTGATCATTTCACCGATTGGGGTGGTCCCGAAAAAGGAGCCGGGTCAATTCCGGCTGATTCAGCATCTTTCGTGGCCGGAGGGCACGTCGGTGAACGACTTTATCTCAGTGGAGTTGGCGTCGGTGTCGTACTCGTCCTTGGTGCTCGCGAGGAGGTTGGTGACGACGGCAGGTCGGGGGGCGCTCATGGCAAAATGCGATGTAAAATCGGCTTTTCGGTTGCTGCCGGTACACCCGGCGGACCATCAGTTGCTGGGAATCCAGTTTGACGGGTTCATTTTTGTCGATAGAGCGCTTCCCATGGGGTGCTCTGTGTCGTGTGCCTTGTTTGAGAGATTCAGCTCCTTCTTGCAGTGGGTTTTTTCCTGGCGCACAGGCTCTGAGGCGATAACGCATTACCTGGACGACTTCTTCCTGGTGGGTCGGCCCGGTTCGACGGACTGCCAACAGCGACTGGACAGTTTTACGGACCTGATGGGTTACCTAGGGGTTCCTTTGGCGCCAGAGAAGACGCAGGGTCCCAGCACGGTGCTGTCGTTCCTCGGGATAGAGCTCAACTCAGCAGCCATGGAAGCACGCCTACCGGAGGAAAAGCGGGTGGTGATGATGGACTTGGTGAAGGGCATGTTGGCCAGGCGGAAGGTGACGGTGCGAGAGGTGCAGGTGTTGCTGGGGCATTTGAACTTCGCGTGCCGCGTGGTGCGGGCGGGGCGGACCTTTTGTCGGCGACTGGGGTTGGCCTTGTCCGGGTTGACGCTGCCTCATCATCATGTGCGTTTATCGGCGGGCTTGAGAGAGGACCTGAGCATGTGGCTGGCTTTTCTGGGGCGTTTCAATGAAGTGCCCATGGCGCCCTCGGAAGACTGGGAGTGGGACGTGACGATGTCCTCGGACGCGGCGGGAGTCGGAGGTTTCGGACTCTACTGGGCAGGCAGGTGGTGCGCGGAGCAATGGCCGGAGCAGTGGCAGGCGGGGGGTAGGAGCATTGCGTTCCTGGAGTTGTTCCCGTTGGTGGTGGCTGTGACAGTGTGGGCACAGGAGTTGGCGCACAAGCGTGTTTTGTTCAGGGTGGACAATATGTCGGTGGTGCAGGTGGTGAACCGGCAGTCCGCAAGGGAGCCCCAAGTGCTGAAGTTGATGCGCGTTTTCGTCTTGAGGTGTTTGGAGCATGATATTTAGTTCCAGGCGCAACATGTGCCGGGAGTGGACAATGACATTGCTGACGCTTTGTCTCATTCACAGTGGCAGAGGTTCCATGGGCTAGCCACGGAGGCAGCGGCGGCCAAGACACAGGTGCCGGAGGAGCTGTGGTCAGTGGGAGAGCGCGGGTCATTCAGTTGGTGAGGTCGTCCCTGGCAGCGTCCACGTGGAGGAGTTATGAGCAGGCTTGGCTGGAGTTTCTACGTGGTGGAGCGGTAAGGCAGCGCGGCAAGTGGCGTCGGGAGGAGCAGGTGGTGCGGTTCATGCTGGGTTTAATGGACAAAGGACTGGCGAGAGTGACGATGATGGGAAAACTGGCAGGGGTGGCTCTCATGGGCAAGCTCTGGTGGGGTTATGCACCTTCTGCAGAGGAGTTGGGGGGCGTCTTTTGGAGGGTTGGGAGAGGGAGAAAGGGGCTCGGGCGTGGCAGAGACGGCCAATTACGGAGGCGATGTTGGAGGGCTTGTTGGGCCGTTTACCGGTAGTGTGCAGGGAACAGGCGGAGATGGTGTTGTTTTCCACGCTTATGTCATGGATGTTTTTTGGAGCCTTTCGGGTGTCGGAGTTGGTGGGTTTGAAAGGACGTCCAGGTTTGACCTGGGGGGAGGTGGAGTTGCGCGGCCGGGAGGTTGCGGTGCGGCTGCGACGGTCCAAGACAGATCAGCGTGGGGAGGGTACTTGGGTGTTGTTGGGTCCTGGGGGATCGGAGGCAGTGTGTCCGGCGGAATGGGGGAGAAGGCTGGCTGCCGGTCGGGTGCGGGATGGTGCGGAGGTCTTTGGCAGGAGAGACGGGAGTCGGGTGACAGCTGCGCAGTTGCTGTGGGTCCTGCGGCACGCCCTACGGTCTATGGGTGAGGACCCGAAGGAATTCGGGACGCATTCCTTTCGCATCGGGGCGGCGACGGAGGCGGCGCGGAAGGGTTGGGGGAAGGAGGAGATTAAGAAACTGGGACGCTGGAAGCCAGACTGCTATAAGACATGTGTCAGGATGCGGGGGGTAGTGGTGGAGTAGACTTGAAGTTTGGGCTCGCTGCTTACATATGTGTCTTTGCAGGTGCGGTGGCGGGGCCTACTGCGGCAGCGATGAGCATATACGTGGTGGGCCATTCCTTTGTAAAGAGAGTGGAGAGGGCCGAATGGGAGAAACACAGGAACCTCAATCTGGAATTGGATGAGCAGTTGTTTAGGTGTCATTGGAGGGGAAAAGGGGGCATGCGTTGGCACGAGTTGATGCCGGTTTTGAACAAGGTTGTGCGGGGGGGGGTCTGTCCGGATGTGGTAGTCATACACTTAGGTGAGAATGATTTAGTGCAGTGTAAGGGACTGGCACTGGTGAAACAAATGAGGAGGGATTTGCTGGAGATCAGGAGACAGTGGGCGGGGTGTTATGTCATTTGGTCGGAATTCATACCCAGGAGATGTTGGCGGGGGGCGGAGAGACCAGGGGCCATTGACAGGACTCGGAGGAAGATTAACAGGGAGATGCGGGTTTTTTGTGAAAAGGAAGGAGTGGGTAGAATGGAGCACCCGGAGCTGAGGTATTGGGCGGTCTACTTTTTCATGGAAGATGGAGTACATTTATCGAGATATGGGATGGAGCTCTATATTGTGCAGTTGAAGGAGGCAGTAGACCGGGCGGTAGGGGTGCACAGGAATCCAAAGGTGCATGGGTCCTAGGGGGGGGTCGAAAGCCGTATGGGGCTTTCGAGTGGTGCTTTTTCTTAGTTAAACGGGGGGGTAGGATAGGAGGAATGAGTTTTCCTGGCAGAGGGGGAGGGAGTGTACATATGGCAGGTGTTTAAACAGTTGAGGCAGGCGTTTGGGTAATTGGTACTGATGTTTATGTTGTTGGCGGGGAACTGTTTAGGGGTGGGGGTGGGTTTTTTTTGTCAGGTATATGTATAGTTAGTTAGGCCTAGTTTTGTACGGCAAAGGCCAAGGATGTGGTATATTTTCAGGATGCACCTGTTTCCCAATAAAGCGGCTTTTATCACACCTTACATCTGTTTCCGGTCGGTTCTTCCCCTCCCCGTCTCCCGATGGGCCCCAATGGGGCTTTGCGGAGGGTGGCCGACTGGAGGGAGGCTCGCCCCGCCGGGGATTTTGAGGCCCCGGGAGGAAGGGTGGGGGGAAGGATTTAGACGGGGGACAGGAAAGGCGTTTTGGGCTGGTTGGGCTGGCCGGTGGGATTTGGGCTCGTTTTGGGCTGGTGCCTTTAAGAGCGGCCATTTTGGGTCACTGGGCACCATTTCGTGGGACAGTGACCCAGCAGCCGGGGGGCAGTTTAATCGTTGTCCCACCCGCCCTCCCCTTAGGACATGTTTTGATGGGGGGTAGCGGGGGGTATGTCTGGGTCCTGATAGTTCCGGGATGGTCAAAAGGGTTTTGTTGGAAGCAGGTGCGTTCTGGTTTAGGGTTGGCTGGATGTGTTGTCGCTGGGAGCAGGTGCTGGAAAGTTATGTGGGGGCGCTTTTTCCTAGTTAAACGGGGGGGTAAGATAGGAGGAATGAGTTTTCCTGGCAGAGGGGGAGGGAGTGTAAATATGGCAGGTGTTTAAACAGTTGAGGCAGGCGTTTGGGTAATTGGTACTGATGTTTATGTTGTTGGCGGGGAACTGTTTAGGGGTGGGGGTTTTTGTCAGGTATATGTATAGTTAGTTAGGCCTAGTTTTGTACGGCAAAGGCCAAGGATGTGGTATATTTTCAGGATGCACCTGTTTCCCAATAAAGCGGCCTTTATCACACCTTACAACTGTTTCCGGTCTGTTCTTCCCCTCCCCTTCTCCCGATGGGCCCCAACGTGAAGTGTGAGATGCGTCTTGGTTCCCGTTCCCGGTAGAGAACTGGGTCGGGTCTTTAACAGCTAACGCTGGAAGCAGCGTGTAAACTGCTCAGCGCGAGTGTCTAATGCTGAAACAGAGTCAACTTGATATCGGATTAGATCCTGATGAAAACGCTAACATAATCGCATTATAAAATAAAAACGCACAATGTCCAAATGAAAACAAGAAATTAAACAAGCATTGCTACATTCAAAAGATACAATCATGTTTGCAAACATAATGAGAAATACAAAGTACAGTTATACACCTAAGCACATAAACACATATGCAGATGGAGTGCTGGTTAGCACGGGACAGGGGAGGGTTTCAAACGGGGAACAATTTTGTATTGTTTATAGATAACGTACATGTATGTTATATCAAACATGATGTACAGTTCCTATAGAAGTAAAGGAGTTTAGAGGGGTGTATAGAAATATAGAGCAAGATCAGGAGTCATGACAATACATGCTGCAGGGAATTAATTGGCTAATGGTGCCGCAAAGGCAGCAGTACAAACTGCTGACATAGCTGCAGTGACTCGTTGTAATGCAAGGATCGATGGAGACATTATGATGGTTATTACAGCTTCGCCCTGTGGCACCCCCTTACCAAACACATATCCAGCAAAACACTCCGACCTACTAATAGTGCAAAACGTTCAGGTTGCTTGTCTTCCTGGAATGGAGGATAGAGTAATACCAAATTTGAACTGCAGGCCAGCATTGATTATAGTAACGCATGAGGGGTTAGCTTCTGCACACGCTGGTGTGGTGGTGACAGTTTCACTGCTACAGCAATGATACTTGTCGCCAGATCTATACAAATAAACAGATTATGTAGTTAAATGTGACATTTGTGAGCAAATAAATGTTTCTAGCAGAGCACGTCCACTGCAAACACCTCTTTTAGTTTCAAACAAGCTGCTCCCCTGCATCTACTTGGACCATTGGGGCTCCTCAACAGCGATGGGTCTTTCAAATACATCTTATTAGCAGTGAAATTCTGCTCTGAATTCCTATGGGTGCAGGCACAGCAATCGGCTGATGCTCAAACTGTTATAAAAGACTTGCAAGTCTTCATCGAGACGTATGCAGTAGTCTCATTCTATTTTCACCAAGGCTCAGCGTTTGCCTTGAAGGCTTACTTTGATAACACGAATACCTTGTATGTGGCTCTGCATATTCCTCCCTATATCATCCTGAGGGATACTCCATTGTGGAGAGGAAAACCCATGACTTAAAGCAGTCTTTAACAGGTTGAGTATTAGGTTTAGGTTGTAGTTAGATTCACCACCTTTATGGGGTACAGAGAGCTTTAAATAATCTGCCAAGAAGATCCAGAGGAAGTCAGACTGCCTATGAGGTCCTGTTTGGACTCAAGATGTGAGTTCCGGACCTTGACAGTTCTAGCACCGAGGTGACGGAACTGCCTTTTGATATCAGTGAACGTTTGGCTGCCCTGCAGTAAATAAACGCCTTCTGAGACCAGCAGAGCAATGAGCTACAGAAACATTCAGCCGTTGGCAAAGGGAAGGCTCAACCAGGAGCTCCTGGCTGGATTCCAAAGATCGGGAGATCTTGTCCGAGAAAAGATCGTGGACAAAAGGAATTTGGTTCATCATACAGAGCACCTGTGCCCGTCCTGGCAAATGAAGGTAGCACCAGTAATAAAGTGCTCATCTTTTCTACAAAGAGAAGCACTAGGATGGACACAGAATGTATTGTGCTGCTTGGGTATTAAATCTTAAGCCCGTGTAAGACCCCATACTAACATCCCTGAGAAGCCTGTGACTGCTTGCTCTCACCCACAGTGAAGTGCCAAAAGGGTTGGCCTGGTACAACCCTTTCCATACTGAGCCATAGTAAGGCAGACCCCGGTACAGCAGTGGTAAAAGTTCTCAACCCCCACAGTTGTGGCCCAGTGACTCATGCTTGCTCTGTGGCCTCCTGAACTAGCTCTCCAGTGTTGGCATCTTTCATATAGATAGATACACATGCTTAAATCATCCAGTTGTCCAACTATGATGACAGTCCCATGGTAGTCACAGAGAACAGGGCAGTGTTAAGAAGTTTGGAAAGTTCTAAACATCATCAACGCTTTAGTAACCTAGTTGCATTTCAAAAGACCCAAAATTCAACCAATTAGGTGCAAGCAAAGCAACTTTGACACCATCATTCCTCAGATTCGTAGGAGGGCGGAGGGGTCATCAATAAGTAAGGCTGAGCTGGAAAGCAGAGTGGATCGCATATGAGTCTGAAAAATACTGTAACTAGAATAAAAGCTAACTTTATTGGACAGGACTCCGCATAGAAGTGTCCAGGATGACCAGTAATGTTGTGAAGATGTGTCTATTTCCAGGATGCAGCCCTACAAATGTCTGCCCTGGCCTTTCTGGCAAACAAGTTAAATCTGGACACACTTTTGGGGGTGTGGCAGGCAGCGGAACAAATTGGCCGCCACCTAGTGAAGATCCGAACCTCCACAAACTTCCCCATTCATCCGATCACTCATCCGTAGTGGTGAGCGATAATAAACATCAGCCAACGGGCCCGGAAAACAGCAAGCACCGATTCAGCCCGTGTTTGATGCTCGTAGCCTTGAAATTGTCCGAGATCGATCATCTGCAACATTTGCGGCCTGTCCTTTGATCGGAAGCCGGGGCCTCGAGTGATCTGCTGGCCCGGGGGCGTGGCGACTCATCCCGCACCCCGCCGGGTGAAACGAAGCGGCGTTGGCGGCCCAGAGCGGGGCCCGCTCTGGTGGGCCCTTGTGGGAGATACCGGAATACCTGACTGCCGGAGTCCCTGGTGGTGGATTGCTCAGTAGAGCCTGATCGCCGGGTGTGGAGACCCCGCGGGGAAGGAAGGAGGAAAGTGCCTCGTCATGCCGGGACAAGGACCACACGTGGCATGCTCCTAAATGCCTGAAGGTACCGGCCCCACTGCATAGTACATCCTCTGTGTCCCTGCGCAACTACTGGTGGCATCGGCGTCTCTGGAACAGCCGTCCCCTACACCCTGCTATGTCGCGAGTGCAGTCGCGGACCCCGGTGGGGGCCCTGCAATGCGAGGCCTCGCTCAGCTTCTGAATCAATGGAAGCGTTATCTGAACCAATCTGCTCTATTTATTTGTGCCAACTTCAGCGCTCCGAGTGGCTCTGCCGATCTGCCACTTACTCTTGCCATGTGGGCCTCAGCGTGTGCAGCATCTGGGTCTACAGCACCCATGCCACCACTGCAGCTCATTGATTAAAGACGGCCCTCAGCAGGTTCCTTGAACCCTAGTGTGCGTTGCCCATCCTGGGCAGATTGGAAGGCCTCCAGCTACAGGCTCCAAGCCTCCTCCACATCAAGGCATAATATTTATCGACGCAAACCCACCCCTCCTTGCCACAGCCTGTTAGCAGGAAGAACAATAAGCAGCCAGCTTGGGGGTAGGAAACCCGACAGGCTGCATGTGCTTACCTTACACACTGGCAGGTGGCGGTGAGCACTACCACCTGAGTTGTCGCAAAGCAAACCGCTCAGCTATTGTCTGGTACCATGGGAGGCAGGGGTCAGCGTGTCGTGCACCAGACAAAACTGGACAAATACGCCTGTGCCAAATCGAGCCCGGAACAACCGGAACATGCAGTGGTGCCCACCGGGGATCACGCAGGAAAAACAAATGAAAAAGATGCTTAATAAGGTGCACTCTTCCCTCGAGTCAAGAATAGACACTGTGCCTACAGAACTCACGCTAATAAGAGCAGATTTTCACAAACTGAGCACAAGAGTGTCAAAGGTAGAAACAACTACGGCTGGCCTTTCTGAGGACACGGCTGCCCTCAAGAGACAAGTGATGCACTTGGAAACTGAAAACAAAACCATGGCAGCAAAACTAGATGATTTTAAGGCCCGCTCCCGGCGTAACAATGTTTACATTTTGGGTGTGCCGGAGGGAACGGGTGGCACAGCGGTTGACCTGTTTGTGACCTAATCAAAAAACACTTACAGCCCGAGGTCTTTTGCAGTACTTCTCTGTTGAGTGAGCCCACCGAGTCCCAGGGGGCCGACCCAAACCAGGTGTGCCGCCCAGACACATTTTGGCCCGCATCTTCAATTTTAGGGATCGTGACCTCATTCTGCAGACTGCCAGAATAGCTCCTCCAGTGCAGTACGAACATAGCACACTCTCGTTCTTTCCCGACTATTCAGCTGCCGTAGCTAAACAGAGGCGTACCTTCCTGGCAATCAAGAAAGAGCATTGTGCTCATGACCTCAAATACCCCATGATATTCCCCTTGAGGTTAAGAGTGGTAGATGATGGGAAGGTATGGTTCTTCACATCCCCGGAGAACGCCCAAGACTGGCATGAAGGGTGGCGGCAAGTTGCCAATCGTGGAAGATCCGGAAGAGATAAAGAGCGACTGGTGGCAGGTGCACCTCTGTCATTGCAGCAGGAGGAGGGACTCATAAGCGATGGCTCCAATAAAGTCAAACAACAGGCAAACATACTAGAACTTCTCTCGGGGACAAAGCCTCAGATACTCTCTCACGAGTTACGAAGTTTCTGAGGGATATTTATGTAGAGGCGAAAATCACCTGATCGACGTTTAAGACTGACAATATGGGACCGCCAGACCACTCTCTCTAAATGGTCCCTCAGATGCTCATAACCGACAACGCTATTTACTGCACTGCCTTCGGATACTGTGTTGGGACTCTGAGAGACTTGTGCTCACCGCTGACGGCCCACTTGCGACCGATGGATACACCGCAACAGATAAGAAAAGGGGACTGGGGTTTACTGGGGTGGATCCTTCCCCCACAAAGATATTGAACAATGGGAACTAGGCACTCTGCAAGGTTGGGGAGGCAGGTAGATTTTAAACAGTCATGCAGGGAGGGGTGTGGGGCAACTGTTTTTCGTTCTTAAATTTCGTTTGTGTTTTTTATTCAGATTTATGGTACGACAATTTAATCTCAGTGTGGGACCGCACCTTATACGTCAGTTGCAATGCTGTGACTTCAACAGTCCTAATGTCACACGTAACCACACACTCTAACCCGGTTATTCCCCAGTCTACACAGGTCCATAACTTGCCATTCATTTCCTGGAATGTGAATGGCCTCAGAGATAAAGTGAAGAGAGGTTTAGTGCTCCAGTTTAAGCGCAGAACGCCTGCGGTGGTACTCCTTCAGGAAACCCACCTTGTAAGCACCACCTGTAAGGCCCTCGACAGATGGGGTTTCACATGAATAGTGCATTCTGAACAGTCCCCCCTCCTCCATACACCGATAACCAAGGCCGCTTCGCAGCTGCAGCATATAGTTCGCTCAACATAGTTTCGGCCTATATTCCCCCCGCGCTTCACTCGGTAGCGCTCCAGGTGCTTGGGGCATTTCTGCTCCGTCTCCTAGGGGGACAGCTAATACTAGGAGGTGAGTTCAATGCGACCCTCAATGATGATCTTGACCACGCTCCACCGCGACCACAACACCGCTCCCCCTCCATTCTCATGGACTTCTTGGAGACAATAGGCCTCGTGGATGTCTGGCAATCTCTCTTCCCACACGCACGTCAATACACATACCACTCTGGAACACATAATAGTCTTTCAAGGATAGGTCTTGTCTTGTAGTCCGCAAATAATGTAGGGAGCTTCATGGAATTAACACACTTACCGCGAGGAATCTCCGATCACTCAACCATGTCAGCCAAATTCACACGAAACACATCCACACACCGTCGCATATTCCCAATTTACCCGGGCTTCCTCAAAAATCCTAAAATTTGGAAAGGCCGGTTCAAAGCCACGAAACACTATTTTGGCGAAAATGTGTCATCGGTTTCCTGGCCCCTTAGTCTCTGGGAAGCATTCAAAACGGTCCTTCGGGGACAAGTCATCTCCCTAATTGTGGACTACAAAAGGGAGAAGACACACAATATCTCAACACTCGAACACAAGCTACATGCACTAAAAGCACAACTCTCTAACGACTGTTTAGACCTCAACACACATCTACTCCAGCTCAAAAAACAGGAATACAAAGAATGTTTGTGGGAAGATGCTAAAACCCAATTGGCAGCCACGTGCCGCCAATCGGGTATGTAGTAGGAGAGAAAGCCGGCCGGCTACTGGCATGGCTTGACAAACGGGAACGCGTGAGCCACAAGATAGCAGAGCTCCATCCTGTGCCAGGTGTGCTGGTGACGGACCCCCAAGTCATAGTAGAAACATTAGCGTGCCACTACACCAAGGTTTATTCTCCAGCAGTTTCGATAGAACAGGAAGAGGCAGAGCTGTTCCTCAAAGACATCCGCCTTCCCACGCTAGCGGAAGACGATTCCAAACTATTAGTCAGAGCTCACTACAGAGGAGTTAACGTTGGCAATAGGGAGCATACAGTCAGGGAATGCCCTGGGACCAAATGGAATTCCTATAGAACTATTTAATAAAAGCGCAACTACTCTCACCCCCTATCTGTTGGCTATGTACGACGCCAGCTTATACAGAGGTTAGCTGCCTAAAGATCAGAGAACTGCAATGATTGTGGCCATAGATAAACCTGGTAAGCCAGCCCGGGACTGTGCTTCCTACAGACCCATCTCCCTCATCAATGCAGAAGCTGAGATCTTGGCCAAAGTTTTAGCAAACAGACTCACACCTCACCTCGCTACCCTGGTTCACCATGATCAGTCAGGATTTATGCCTGGCAGGAACACAGCCCTAAACTTAAGGCGACTCCAGAGTGTACTAGGCTGTAAACACACAATACAGGAAGAAGCTGTGATATTGTCCCTAGACGCTCGTATGGCCTCTGACACGGTGGAATTCCTATTTGCAGTCCTCACGTGGTTTGGTTTCAGACCTGTATTCTGCTCATGGGTAAGACTACTTTACACGAACCCTCTGGCTCATGTAGTGGCAAACAGGCACTTTTCGAAAGAATTCCCGCTAGGGCAAGGCACAAGACAGGAATGCCCCTATCGCTGCTGCTTTTGCACTGATTTTAGAACCTCTCGCGGCATGGATACGACAAGACCCGGATACTCGCGGACTCCGCAGGACGGAGGGCTGCGAGGATCGCATATCCCTATATGCCAACGATATCCTTCTATATCTAGCTTCCCTCTATTGTTCCCTACATAGCATCCTAAATATTTGTGAGGTCTATGCGATCGGGTCACACTATTAATTGGAGTAAATCCATATTGTATGTCCTACACGGCCCACCTCCGAGACTGCCTAAAGGCTGTGCAGTAGAAATAGCAAAGGACAGCTTTAAATATCTGGGGAGTCATTTCACATAAGACTTCGAGGATTTCATGACATTAAAACTCTTGGAACACCTAAAGAGATTGCGTAGACACCCCAAACATTGGCAGGCTCTGCCACTGACACTTCTAGGAAGAGCAGCACTCTTCAAAATGATGGCACTCCCCTGCTTTTTATACGCCCTACAGACCACCCCATTCTTGGTCCCTGCACCCTATTTTCGAGCCATTGATTCGGAGGTGACCAAACTGTTGTGGAATGGGAAACCGGCCCGAATAGCAATGACTAAACTGTTTCACTCCTGAGCCATAGTATTCTCCAATATACAAATGTATTATTGGGCACCCCAACTGACCGTAATAAAGCAATGGATACATGTCCCACACATCGATCCAGCTTATCATCTGGACAGGCTTACGCTAGGGGTAGAGGGACTTAACTGAGCACTGTACAACACTAACCAATAAAGGGCCTTAGTAAGGCTGACTAAACATACGGTCCATATATGGCACACGGTACACAGAAAGCTCGGTTGGAATAAAAAGATAACACAAGCAACACCCCTTTGGGACACCGCCATGTTAGGTAGATTGCGAAATAGTAAAGGATTCAAACAGTGGGATGACATAGGGATATCGCACGTGGGCGACCTCTGGGCCAAGGGAAAGGTAATTCCATTTGCACAACTCGAAGACCAATACGAGATGGCATCTACAGAACTGTTTCGTTATCGCCAGATTCGTCACGCTCTAGAGGCAGCTCTCAAGCCGGACACCATCCTTCCAGAGGCTTCCCCCTTGGAAGACAGACTATTGACTGAAGACATGCACAAAAAAGCCACGTCCCTAACATATCGGAAACTTATCAATAATCACCCTGACCCCACTCTTTCCCTACGGGAGAAGTGAGGAAGAGCTGGGAGACATGGATGAGACGGAAAGGCAGGAGGCGCTAGCGTCCCCGAGGGAGGTGGCAATCTCGTCAAAACTACGCTTAGTTCAACTCAAAGTATTACACTGAATCTATTACACTAGGGTGACATTATATAACATGGGAAGGTCGGATAATCAGCTCTGCCTGCGACAGTGTGGGGCAACGGGTAAATTCTACCATACATTATGGGAATGCAGGAAATGGTACTTTACTGGGAGGCAGTGATGACTACAATAACGAATGTGAGTGGGGCCCGGTACCTCCGGAACCTAGGAGATGTCTTTTGAATGTCTGGGAAGCCACAGATCTCAACAGCACAGCACAAATCTGGGTGACACTCGGTATAACCATAGCTAAAAGAAATATTGCAAAACAATGGGGAGCGCGAACTACTCCCACTGTAAGAGACTGGATTATGGATATGGATATGGCAATGGTGGCCGAAAGAGCAGTGTACATACATCGGGGGTGCCCAAAGAAGTGGGAGCGGTGTGGGGAAAGTGGAAAACCTTCAGAGGTAATATATGTACGTCATCGACCGACGACCTGTCACAGGACAATAGTGAATTAATAATGGACTGTATGATGATCCTAATTGATCCTAATTGCATAGACTTAACATCACACTGTATAAGGCGCATGTACCAATGTAAAATGTTATACTGTAAAGTAATTATTGGTCTCAATGTTTTGTACCTCCGATAATGCTCTGGACACACTTTTGGAAGAATGCACAATCACATTTCCCCCGAGAGGACAGTCTGATTTGTTGTGGCAGAATATTATGGTTAGAGACAGCCAATGTGCAATTCCCTGCTTGGAAAGGGACGATTCTGATCACAAAGTACCCTTGGCTACTAACAGTTCATCAGATTTTCAGATATGTTTGCCTCTGTCGGTGTAAAATTTCAGACATCTTACGACTTCGAGTGTATGAAATCAAATGGTCTTTCTGCTGTATCACTTGGGATCTGAAAGTCATTTTTAAAAACAAACGAAATTCAGACCGTTTTGAGATAAAGTGAGGAGTTATTCTTAGGAAGATTCTGTTATCATGGAATTGCAAATAGGTTCTTTAGATGCAAAGGCTTGAAGTATGTTAAGTCTTCTTGCGGAAGTTGATACCAAAAGAGTAGCCAATTTCCAAGAAAGGTTCTTTTAATTCTGCTGAAGAAGGCTCAGTTGGGAAAGTACTGTTTTAAGTTTGCCATGGAGTGATGGTTGACTTGCCGTTCTTTTGAAACATGAAATGGCTACTAAAATGATTGACATGGCTCAGGCCTGATCGTGGCAACTGAAGTAAATAAACCAGGAAGTGATGTGAGGGAGAAATTGGGCACATAAACAGAAGCATTTCATTTTACCTCTGTAGATTTTCATAGTTGATAGTGATCTAGCCTATTTCTCAGCAGCCATCCAGGTGGTCTAGAAAATGGATTCCTATTCAGGAGTCAGGTTTACCAACTACAGTTGCTGGGTTCGACTGTAGGCTCTGGCCTTTGCTAGAAGATGGAAGGTACGGTAGAGGTCTCAGCTGACCTTAGAAGCTATTAGGAGGGGAAATTCATTCCAAAGCAATATGGTATGGGGCACCGTGGGGCGATCAATATTAAATGGCAAAGCTACCTCGATTTTGATTGACACTCTTGGGATTAGGGCAAGTGAGGAATAACGTAAGCAAAGATCCCAGAAACAAGGCCGGACTTACCAGGCATCAAGCGTTTCCCCAGGAAGCTGGCAGGAAGCTGGCAGGGTGATTTTGTGCTGCAATATCGACCCCCAGTAACAGAATCAGCAGGACTGTCCAGCATAATGGCCCACTTCTCACTCTCGAGTGCCTTGAATACCCAGCAGTTTTCAGGAAACAATAAGTGCCAAGATTGATATCTCTGGGGGGTTATCTGCCTGCTGGAGAGAGATCAGAGTTTTGTCTATAGGTAGTTTTGACTCATCAAATGTAGTGCAGAGGGTTAATATACCTGCTGCAAAGAACGTGAATACAGATCACAGAACTGTATTTAATGTGCATAGCTCAGTCAGTTACTGGTTTTGTCACAGATGCTTTAGTTCCTTGCAATTCATAACTTAGTAGTAATAAATCTAGCACAGTGAGCTATGAACTGCCATCAAAGCTATATGCAAACTGCATGGTACAGGTTCAAAAGTAAAGTTTTCCCCAGTCTTTCATAAGACTGATTTTGCTAAAATGGGTTTGTTTGGGTAGAAATATATTCTTATTAGTAAATCGAACCACTGTGTTGAGTTTTGAATCCTGAGTTTGTGCATCTCCAGACAAAGCACTCTTTAAAAATACATACCAGTATGGATAGCATGTAAATCCTACACCTTTTATCTTACGTAATATTTTCTACACACTGATTTGCACACGTATGATTCATGTTCTCTCTATGTGGGCGTGATGTAAAGTGCTCGGACTCCCTACACCAGTATGAGAGGCGCTATAAAACAAATGAAATACTTGAGAGGGGCTATGGAGAGATGAAGGGCACTGTTGGTGGGCGATGTTGAGGGAATCACTGAAGGACCCCAACAAGACTGTCGCATCCTGGTGCACAGCAAGGTCATCAATCACTGTGCTCTAAAAGGTAATACAATTGAATGTATAATGAGAATGTGTTGTAGAACGCACCATTTTTTAAATGTTTCTATAATATTTTCGTGGGGCAAGAACCCCACCCTTGATCCCCCTTTGTAGTTGGCAGGCTTGATTGCTGCTCTCAGTATGCATCGTACATGGCAATGGTCTGACAAAATTTGCCTGGGATGCTTGGGGTTCCCAGTAAGGCCCTGTCCAGAACCCAATATTGTTTAATTCTATAGCCTGCCCAGATCAAGCCAAACATTACCCCACCCAACCACACCCCAGCAGAGCATGCCTGCTGCCAAAAATGCTGGCATTTTCAGTTTTGAACTGTTGCAAATGGTTCTTGATTGTTTACGGGAGCTTGATTCAACTCATAGTAACCTTTTGATGCCTTGCTGAGTGTCCTGTATGGTTCATAACCGGCATATGTTCTATCAACTAGATATGAAGCTGAATGGCCTAATCCCATTTCTCTTTCCGTTTCTTTTGACAGCTGGTGAGATCCTGCCCCCACTCCCATGCAGGGGCTTTGGTCTGTGCATACCAGCACTGAAGATCCATGGGAGGCAGGACCAGGGCACAATGCTGTAGCTTAAGATCTGGCACTTGTTTCTTCCGACAACCTTATGCCACTGCCTGCCAAATCTTTCAAGTGTGCATAAGGATTTTGTGATTAATGTTAGACCTGCAGTTGTAATTTTGTATCTTGTACACAAAGGCATGGCTCGTTTTTCTTTGTGTCACCGACCAGATTGGAAAGTGAGTCTTGTTTTTGCATGCCTTGCTTGTTAAGTTTTTCCAGGAAAGACCTCATTAGCAGGTGGCAATATGGAATCAAACAGATGAAGGATGGTACCCCTAAAAGTGACTGGAGGGATACAGGGGCCCATTTATTCAGTTGCAATTGTTTGACCAAGCGGACTAGCCATAACAATCTCTTTGGACAGGACAACTTTAAGTCGATGTCTACAACTGTCCCCAAGAACTGGATGCTCAATTAAGGATGAAGGGACTATTTTGTCTTTGTACAAAGGAAGGCCTAACTTCTAAACCAAGGCCTGTAGTTGACTTTTTAACAAATTTGTAGTTTGCAGCAAATGTCTCCTTGACTAGCAAAAAGTTAAAATAGGGCAACATTGATGGCAGATATGGTGCAACTGCAGCATATCCTTGGGGAAGATTGGAGGCAGAATGCGAGAGGCAGCTGGCCATTTCAAGTCTAGGGTACTTTCGAGGTCTGAAATGGACTGAAGTGTATAAATATTCATTCTCCAAGTTAAAAGATCTCATGTAGTCACTAAAGGTCTGCCAGAAAAGAAATCACCGAAACTGGAGGTAAAACTGATTTGGTTGCTGTAGAACTCAAATCAGTTTTCACTGCTAAATTTCTTCCAGACCAGGAAAAAAAACAGACTTTGAAAACCTAATTTTTGCTGTCACTTTGGGACCAACTCTAGAGCACCTTTGCAATGCCGAGGATCTCCACTTGTAACAAACAGATGTTGATGGGGTCTGGTATATGCCCTTGTAGCTGGAGGTTTCTGGATGAGCGCCAATACATCACCTTCTGTACTAAATCGAGTACAAACAGTCTGATGTTATATTGGCCCATTCCCTAAAACAAACGATGTTCTGACACGTCCCTTCAAACTGTTAAGATCATTTGCAATAATAGAGTGGATGAGGTGTATGCCATCTACTAAACATCAATACCGCCATCTGGAGGACTCCTACCTACAAGTATTTACGGCCACTCCTGTCTGGTTCCAGCAAGTATGAAAGTATTTGAAGGGGTTGTATGAACATAAGGATGGAATCCTCTGTCTACACCAGACACAAACTTCCACTTGCCATTTTAAGTCTTCATGGTTGCTGGTCCCCAGCCAGGGCATTCCTGCATTCAGCCAGCAAATCCAAATGACTCAACTGCAAGTGGTCAGGTACTCAGCTGTCTGCTGGCTGTGATGGACTATCTCTGTTTCGGACTGCAGTGCATTTTTTATGGTATCGCCAGAAATGCAGATCATTTCAGGTCACTTTACCAGTATTGGGATGGACGCGCACAGATTTAAAAAAATGTTTAACCATAAAAGTAAAAAAAAACAACAATGCCCTTGGTTCCCAGTTCCCAAAACTTGCTGGAATATCACTTGCATTTCTTGTTTAGAGTGACAAACTAGTTCAGTGCTGGACTACTACAGTTGCGGAAGGTTTAGTCCCCGTGATCCTGGTGGCAGTGCAATAACGCTCAACAGAGTGCATTTGCTTTATCATTTTGGAGCCGTGATAGGTGATCTATAGAGATGTCTACCTGGTAGGAACTGGCCAGTCCCATAACAGCCGTGCCTCTGGGACTTTGTTCCTCTCTGCTTGGAAAACCAGACCACAGTCAGTCTTGAGGAGGACCACTGGTACTGCTGATCAAGCAACGATTTTATGGCTAGTCTTGGACCTCATTGACTCCAGGGCATTGATGTTGAGCATCTTTTCTGCATCTGACCAGAGGCCGTTGAGTAGCATCTCCTGCATGTGAGCTTTCTTCACTCCATGGAAATGTCAGTCGTTAGCGCTACTCTGAAGAATGGAATGTGAGACCTGCGAAGAGATTTGTGGAACCCACCCTAGTAGCAGCGCCCCCTTGAGCCATCTTGTGACCTAGACTGTGCATCAATCCACAAGGCATTGATTGTCCAGTTCTAGTTGAACAGGCTTCATCTGGGACCTGCCAAAAGATCAAGAAGAATGAAGAATGGCAGGAGGCCCAGGACAGATGTGTATAGTCCAACCGTAACAGCCTCCTTGGCTGAGGTTTGCACCATGGCTTGGAGTTTCATTACTGTGTCTTCCAAAGGACACTTCAGGGTATACACCGTATTGTCCCCAGAATTGAAGTGGTCACTGGTTCAGTAGAGGAATTTAATGCTTCGTGGCACTGCTGATCTGCGTAACCACAGTGCAGCCATAGTAGCCTTTGCCTCTTCCCTTGGAGCCTTGACGAGTCAGTTGTAAAAGTATGCTTTGTGACCTTGTTATCCGTTAAAGGCAGCAATTGGGGCTACGCTTGAGGCCCAATGGAAGCAACTTATATTTTTAGAGTTGCTTCACTGAAGACACCTTCTGCATTTCCAGTGAATCTGGATGAGTAAATATGCATTCCGAAGGCTCAGGAAACTCCGGTAATCTCCTTCCTGAACCATCAGGAAGGCTTCTTAGAGAACTTTCATGGGAAAAGACTTCAGGAACTTGTTCAGCTGCCTAGTATCTAGAATGGACGAATTTCTTTTTGATCTAAAAGAACCTGAAATAAAAGACCTGGGGGGCTTGGCCAAGAGAGCCGACATGGCGGACGCAGCCTAAGAGAGCTCCATCCCGCCGATAATATATCCGCCGATTCATCCTGGTTCCCCTCAGCCCCACTGTGCCCCGGAGGTGTGGAACAAGTACGGAAGCCAGCGACAGGTCCTGTGTGTAGTCCCAGCTAGCGGAGCACAAACGGGGCCGGAGAACGCGATGAGGTGCTGTGGGGCCTACGCCGCGAGGTGCAGCCGGGGACCTCAAGTTTAGTGGACCCCGGCGGCGGCGGACCAGTGCGGGCGGCGAGGGACGAGTGGCGCTGGTCCCTGTTGGGTGCCCTTGCTCTTCGTGCCTATTGGATCGGCCCGGTCCCCGCTGGCAGACCGGGAGTGGCGGGAACTGAGAGCTGCAGAACCGGCCTTGGGGGAAGATGCAGTGGTGTGGCCTGGCCAGCACCGTGAAGCCGGGGCCTCAATTTTGGTGTTTCCCCCGGGGAGTGGACCCGGGTGCTGGCGTGTGTGGCGACTTCTCCTGGCAGCAGCGGGCCCCTCAGGGCCACAAGTAAGGAGGCGTGTTTCCCTTCCTCCCCCTCTGGGTGTGTGGCGGGAGCCCCGTGGAGAAGCAGAATCTAGGGGGCAGGCTGCAGCTGATCCGGCGGTTGGCTCGGACCGCGGTGGTGCCGAGGGGCGGGCGGGGAGCCCCTCTCACGGTGTGTGGGGGACCCGGCAACCCGCAATTTGGTTCCTACTTGGCAGTGGCTGGCGTTGGGATCTGGCAGGCAGCAGGTGTGGAGGAGCGGGTGGCTACTACATCGGCGGTCAGATCGGGCCACGGCGGTGACGGAGGGTGGGCTGGGGGGGAAATCCAGAACTCACCAACAATCCCCCCCCCCTGGAAGGGTAGTGAGCCCCACGACCCGCGACCAGCTTGGGCTCTCACGGGGGCCTACCCAACCTGATTCATCGACCCGGAGGGGGCGCTTCACATAGGACCGGGGGCCTCTCCACGGAGACATACTCCAGGCGGGGGGTCCTGTAGACTGATGCAGTCGGGGCCGACCGGTGGCGTTGAGGATGGCCGTGATCCCCATGGGGGGCCGGGCACACAACGAGGGGTGACCCCCGCTGCAGCGGGGCGATCGTGGGAGCCCCACTGGAGGCCTTGCAGGACTGGACCATATGATACAACGCCTTGGAGGGTGAAGAGGTACGGCCGCCCCGATAGCTGTGTGCCGGCGAACTGCTGCGAGGAGGTCTGCTCACACCTGGAATAGAGGCACTGGTGTTTGGTGGGGTTGCACACACAGAGGAGGCCTTGACCCGCTGCCCATGATGACGAGAGGAGGCGGTGGTAGTACCACCTCTAAACATGGGCCCACGGACAAATTCACGGGGCCGGGTGGAGGAGCCGGGGCGACAGGGGGCCAGCCCAACCTGGGGCCAGATAATGCAGCGCTGATGGCAGCCATAACTCAGTCTAGAGACATGTTGGATGCGAAAATAGGGGCTGTGGGAGCAGATGTTACCCTTCTGCGACAAGACTTGCGTAACGCTGTGGCCCGCATCACTGAGGCTGAAACCAGGATTTCAGGGGTGGAGGATGACATGGCAGCCCTGAAACGTAAGGTTGCGAGCATGGAAAGTATCCAGAAACACCTGGCGCTCCGGGCTGAAGATGCAGAAGGACAGGCCCGGCGGAACAATTTACGCTTTGTGGGCCTGCCGGAGGGCTGCGAGAAGGGCGGCATGGAAAAAATTCTTGGCCCAGTGGTTGGAGAGCTGGCTCCCTCCGGACTCCCTATCGAGATGCTTTGTGATAGAGCGGGCGCACAGAGCGTTGGTCCAGAAGCCGCCGGTTGGGTCCCGTCCTCGGCCTGTGATTGCTAAGCTCCTGAACTATCACGATCGAGATGTTATACTGCAGCAGGCGCGGGCGAAGGAGCCGCTTATGTACGACAATCAACGGATCCTTATATTTCCGGACTATACGAGACTTGTGCAGCAGCAGCGATAATCATTTACAGCAGCAAAGGCGAGACTCCGGGATCTCAAGCTCCCTTATGCGCTGCTCTATCCCACTCGGCTGCGGGTGGTATTTCAGTCTCGCACTCATTTTTTTGACACTCCAGAGGAGGTCTTTCAATGGACTGATGAGACGATGAAAGTATGAGTGCATACCCCGCCGGGACTTGACTCAGGCTCCCTGCAGAATGAGGCCCACTCGCGCAGGACTTCGGGGCCGGGAGGGAGTAGAAACTGGCGTTCTAGATCTGGAAGACGGACAGACTCGGGGGGGGCGCGGAGGCCACTGGAGGCGCTCCTGAACCCCAGATAGTGGATCCTTGAACACAGAGTACGGACAGGGGAGTATAGGATGCCACTGTGATCAGTTATGCCTGGTTTGCCTCGGTCACCACTGTGGTGTGCCCTCATTGGGGGGCTGGTGGTATATGTAATGTATGGGACGCGCTGCCTCTATTGAATATTGGGTGGGGGGAGAAGAGCGTGAGGCGGGACCTATTCCCCCATTGCTCAGGGCTAGTTGGGGGGAGTTTGGGTTTATGGGTAGGTTGACGGGGATCCATTGGTGTGACCGATCTCCGGGCTCCCGTTTGGGGTCAGGAGCTGTCTATACCGCGACAGGTACTTCAGCATTTTTGAGGTATGGGGTGGTTGGGGGTTGGGGGAGATGTTCAGTATGTTACAGGGAAGGTTTGAGGGGTTTGTTCGCACGACAGTCAAAGAGTTTCCACGGTCCTTTTGTCTTTACCTTCGTGTCCTGTTATTGGGCCACTTCCCTCCATGGTTTTGAATGGCGAATGCAGAGTCTAGGGCTTTAGGCCCCAGAGCATCTCTTAGGGTCCTGAGTTGGAATGTGCGGGGCATGCTGGACAAAGTTAAAAGGGGGGCTGTTTTGCGCCAGGCGAAAATAGAGCGTGCCGATGTCCTCCTGTTGCAGGAAACCCACCCACTAGGTAACAAAACACTCTGCTTACAACACTTTGGCTATCTACAGGTGTACCATCCCAGTTTTGTCAGAGGGTCTCGGGGGGTGGCCATCTTAGTTCACCGAAGGCTCTCCTATGTGCACTCCGCCCAATGGGTTGATCCACAGGGTAGGTACAAATTTATCAGGGGTATGGTAGGAGAAGAGTCCCTAGTGCTGGGCCGTGTGTATGCCCCGCCCCCGTTGCAATGGTCGTTGGTAGAAAAGCTGTTCACAGTTTGAGCTGATATTCCCGAGTCACCAGCAGTAGTTGGGGGGGGACTGGAACGACGTCACGGATATGCAGGTAGATAGGTGTCGGCCTGGTGGAGGTCAGATAGCTGGTGGGGCTACAAAACTGGGAGATTTGGTGCGGGGCCTGGACTGAGTGGACACATGGCGTTATTTGCATGCATGTGGGCGGGAGTACACCTACCTGTCAGCGGTCCATAAATCCTTTTCTAGACTGGATTATATCTTTGTACCTCGCTCAGTAATAGGTAGGGTGGAGTCGGCGAATGTGCTATCTAGGGGGCTCTCGGATCGCTCCCCAGTCGCAGTCGAATTTGTCCTAGACAGGGGGAGGCAGCCGTTTCGCTGGCGTCTCTCCACATGGCACCTACAGAATGAAGAATACCAGAAGCACATACGGGACGCCATAGCACACTATTGGGAGGACAATGCTGGATCGGTCTCTGAGGCCAGGACACTGTGGGAGGCCATGAAGCCCACATTGCAGGGGGTAGACATTGCATGGTGTGCGGCAGCGCGCCGGAGGCGTAAGGAGGCCTTGGTCAGAGCCGCGGTGGAGGTAGAGGCCCTGGAGCACAGGTGTAGTGTAGGTGGGGACAGTCAGGCAGTGGGGCAGCTTCTCCTAGAGCAGCAATCCTATCCGTCGATACTGTTGGACGAGGCGCGGCAAGTGTGGTTGGCGACGCGCTGCAGAATTTATCAATGGGGAGACAAGTCGGGGACAATGCTCCACCGTCTCTGTCAAAACGCTTCCCAGGCGCAGACTCTGCCGGGGCTCCTAGATGTGGCAGGGGATCCAATTACAGATCCTAGAGTATTAGCCGAGAGTTTCGCGGCGTACTACGCGACCCAGTATACCGCGCGTGAGTGCATACCGGCAGATATGGTGGACAAGTTTATTGCGGATTTGCCGCCGCGGGCTGTGACAGATGAAGTGTGAGATCGTTTGGAGCTTCCTTTAACTGCAGAGGAGCTGGGACAGGCCCTGGGGGAACTTAACACCGGGAAAGCCCCCGGGCCCAACGGGTTCCCTAGTGAATTCTAGAAGAAGTATCACCTGCAGTTAGGTACACACTATAGAGCTGCACTGGAAGAGGCGAGGGAGAGGGGTAGCCTCCCTGCAGATTGGTGCCATGCTGAGGTAGAGGTCTTTTTTAGAAACCAGGCAGGCCTCCGGAGCAACATGCTTCATACCACCCCATATCCCTCCTCAATGTTGAAGCTAAGAATTTAGCTAAAGCATTGGCCAATCGTCTCCTACCCCATATTGCGGGGTTAGTGCATCCAGACAAGGCCGGGTTCATGCCTGATAGGGCGACTAGGCACAATATACGCAGGGCTCTTGTAGCGGTGGCAGCAATACAGGGCACTGGGGTCCAGGCAGCACTCCTTTTGGCGGATATAGACAGAGCCTTTGATTCCCTGAGCTGGGTTTATCCATTTGCGCTTTTGCCTCGACTCAACCTAGGGCCCCACTTCCTATCCTATTTGAAACTTTTATATACGGATCTGACGGCATCGATCAGGGTCGCAGGAGCCATATCTTCCAAATTCTCCATCGGGCGTGGCACACGTCAGGGATGCCCCCTCTCGCCATATCTGTTTGCCCTGGCCATGGAACCTCTGGCGGCTTGGGTGTGACTGGACATGCAGCTTCACGGTTTTGTGTGGGAACGGGGCCTGACTGATAAGATTGCTCTCTATGCCGATGACGTCCTGTTTTTTCTCACACAACTTGACAGGTCGGGGCCGCGCCTCCTCGAAATAATGCAGATATTCGGCGAAACCTCCGGGTTGTATCTGAATCCTCGTAAATCGACCCTATGGGTACTGGGCGGGAGCTCAGATGATGGAGACTGGGCGTCCACAATGCAGGTAGCTGTTGGGGGAATCATGTACTTGGGGGTGTTCATCTCAGCGAGTCCAGCAATATCATGGGAGCGCAACTTAGTCCCGGTGTGGGACAGGGTTCGGGCAGAGATGCGGACGTGGTCCCGAATGCCCCTTACTATTTACGGCAGGTCGGCCATTTTTAAAATGGTGGCCCTTCCCCGATTACTTTACCAGCTACAAAACCACCCGTACCCGATCTCCACCCAGTGGTTTCGGCACGTGAACTCGGCACTGGGACAGTTTCTGTGGTCCGGGGGAGTGGTGCGGGTGGCGCTACACACCTGTTTTCTGTCCACTTACGATGGGGGTTTGGCAACCTCCGATATCCTTTCATACTATCTTAGTACTGAATGAGTGGTGGTATGGAGATAGGGGAGATCCAGCCTATGCCCTGGAGCGACACCTCATGGGCTCCAATACTTTGCATATGGTCCTTTACGCGGCGCAGTTGCAAAAGGGGCTGCCGCCGGCCACTCAGGTAGTTTTTCAAATTTGGAGGCAGGCCTTGCGTCGCATGGGATGGTGGGGCAGGCTGACACAAGAGACCCCGCTGTGGCACAATGGCCGCCTGCCTGCTCTGGTGCCTCTCTAGGGCTTCAGGGGCTGGGACAATATTGGTATATCGTCTTTGGGGGATGTAATGTCAGGTACAACGCTTAAGTCCTTCCAAGACCTGTGTGAGGAATACGATTTGCACCGGTCCCAGTTCTTTAGGTATTTGCAATTCCGCCATGCCCTCGCACCGAGTCTTGAGGGTCTCGATTCTCTGCCGGAGTTTAGTCTCCTGGAAGCCAAGGTCTTTATGGGGGATTTACAGGACAAAAAGATTTCCCGTATTTATCGCACACTAGTCATACATTGCTCCACTGCACTGTCGAAGCTCCGGGAATCGTGGGAGAGGGCTATAGGGGCACTTGAGGAAGAGGAAGAGGACTGGCGTGATGCGCTGGCGGCTCCCTGGGGTGCTGCCATAGCAATGCGGTTACGACTAATCCAATTTAAATACTTGCATAGAGTCTACTTTACGAGGGAAAGGTTGTGGCGAGCAGGCCTTATCGCTTCCCCAGATTGTCTCCGGTGTGGCAGGGAGGAAGGGACACTGATACATACGGTGTGGAGCTGTGTTTCGTTAGCAAAGTTTTGGAAGGGGGTGTGGGATTGCCTGACGGAGGTCCTGGGGTGGGAGCTACCACGCACACCGCAATTAGGATTGCTACATGTACTGGACGGGGTGGGGGGCAACATATACAAAAGGCATCTTCTACTACTGGATCTTACTTTGGCCAAACGCGATGTGGCCAAGGCATGGAAAGACCCCCGGCCTCCCTCAGTCCTGGTGTGGAAGAAGGGCCTAGATTTCTGTATGGGGCTGGAACAGCCGATTTTCGTAGCTCGTGGATGCCCACGAAAACACTACAAGGTATGGAAAAGATGGGCAGAGTATAGGGGCCTTTGGCTGGAACCGCCCGTAGACCGGGAACTGGATCAGGAGGTGGGATAGGAAAGCCATATGGAGGGTATACATGTTATACTGGACAGTAGTTTGCATTGGAGGACCTGCGAGACGATGTTGTGCGATCGGGGTGGGCGGGATCCGGGTGGGGGGAGTTGTGGGGGGAACCGGGGGGGAAAGTTCTTCAGTTTGATGAATCATTTGCATCCAAAATGATCTATAGATTGCCAATGTCTTGATGCTTTATATTTAATGTGCAGTTTACTTCGGAGCGCGGAGTGCTGCAATATATGTGCAATCTGTCCTTAAGTTCCTGTTGCAGTTTGCTCAAGTGAATAAGGGTGGGCAGACATGTGGTTTTTGCACCATGTGTCCTGTCTGTACAAACTGCTGCAACCATTCGTGTGATGCAATGAGCTTGATGCAGTGGCAAAAAAGAAAATTGAAACCTGCAGAGTTGGAGATGGTAGGTGGGCAACTGAATTCTAGCTCGTCTGGTTGACCGTAGAGTGCGACTGGCCGCTTTTCCAGTCTGGAAAAAAGCCAACATATCCTTGGCTTCTTTTGAAAGTATATCCTTGTCATACCGGGACTATGGTAGAGGGGTAATATGGTCAACTCAGAGCTCCATATTGGTTGAAACATCCCCCGTGTACTTAAAATCTTTGAGCCACAAAAAGTGCCTAATACAGGACGCTGATGTTGCGGAATCCCCAGGTATTTCAGTAGTAGTTTTGTAATGTTTTGCATGGCAATGTCCACATACTTCCCCAAACAAGGATTATCGGTCAAGTGGCATGTCCAGGATCATTGCTTGCACTTCTGGGCAGAAAGCTGTAGACTTCAGGAGAAAAGAAAGTATGAGAATAGCTTCTCCAGTAAGCCGGAGAAAGCTTGCATTTATTTATTTATAAAGTTTTGACAAATACATTGCCAAACTAATAATAGCTGCACATGTTAGTGCTCTAGCCTTGCCGATTACCCTGCCAGTAGAGCATGTCTTCTGGGAGGTCGATCAGTGGCAAATGTCACGCCACACCTGGCAGCCCAAAATAAAACATCTGCAGCTTTGCACAATTCTGCTGCCATTAAAATAACTCTCCTGTCTAAATTATCTATCCATTGGCTCTGAGGCGGTGCTTGAAGGATTCATGATGGGTTTCTTATCTCTGGTTTGGGCTCCTAACACTACAGAACCTGGCCTCTTATGACCCATACGTATCCAAACAGGGTACCACAGTATGAGCATCTACCTTGAAGCAGATGTTGCAACCTGAAGCCTTGTGTACTGTATAATGGCAATCCACGGCTCATGTGAATCATCAGATATTTTTAACATGTAGAGCAGAATTTGAAGAGATATTTTCCTACAAAAAAAGAAAATAATGGTTATTTTCCCCCAAATTAGCCTGAACACAACTTGAACACCATGAAAGCCAAAGATAAGGCTGGTTCAAGTCCAGGGTACGCCAGGACAGTAACCAGATACTTTCAGACATGTTAGAACAGCGCTACTCCTGAGGGACATTTCACACAACATGCAGGAGAAATATGAGCTATGTTGGTCTCTTTTTTTTGGGTGCTCATCACTTCCACCCCACTGGAAGACATTTGGATTGATTTAAATAAGGTAGGTGTGCTAATGAACAAACGGATGAGGTCTTTGGCCATTTTAACATGGTTCACCAGTATTTCAAATTACGGTGGATTCCTAGCCTAACAGATGATTCAAGCGCATGAATAGAAGAAAGAGCCACTGCTGGAGAAGAAAAAAGTCCTGGAAACTAAAGAACAGAATGAAGTAGAAAAACTAACATACTTAAAAACTAAGCACAGCTCAGGGAACTCCCTTGACACAACATGCAGTTAAAATCTGCGGTACTATGGAGGTCTGAGGAGAGTGGTGCTCACAACTGAAAGGTTGAAGTCTTTTGAAGTGTGGCTATGTTTATTCTCTCCTCTCAGACTACTGTTGGAATAGCAGCTCAGGGATGATTAAAGCATTTGACAAACATCCATTGCTGGCGAACAGACATACAACAGGCGCATCAAGGGATACTCAACATTATACGGGGGTGGAGGAAAGCCTTTAGTGAAGTTGGGGCCAGGATTCAAGGCAACGCTGAATTAGTCTACAGCCTAAATTTTGTTACTAGGTCTTTCAAAGAAGTTAGTTCTGGTCCTGCATGCTGACAGAGGGAAATGGACCTGGAAATCTGCATGAAGCATAAATGGGAAATGTAATGTTTTTTAATCTAAACTAGAATTCCCAAAACTAATCCATCAAGGATGGTAAGATAACCAAGTTAAAGCTATTGGTCAAAGGAATTGAAGTGCCAGGAAATATCTGCATCTAGCCAACAGGTGGACAAACAAGAATGGTTTGTAAATGGGAAGGCATGTAAACAAGTTTCATAATGTAATGCAGTTTTTGCAATATCACGAGGAGCCAAACATCTAGCTCACCATTGTAGGAATCTGGCTCTGTATATACTATGCCAAAATGAGGTATAGTGTGCTCAGAGACCAGTGGAACCCCAAAGGTAGGCAGAGGTAAAAGTAGATAGCACCTTACTCTCTATTTGTGGTAGTGTGGGCGAGCAGTAAGGTTTTATCAGAGGGTAGTGTTAAGTATTTGTTGTATATGCTCAATCAGTAAATGAGGTCACACACTCAAAGACTGAACTCAGACCAATTTTGTTTGTATAACAATATTCTTTAGTTGTATTTATTTCCTAGAACCAAGCAAGCCTGGCACATGTAAGTGTATTTGATAATTTCCAATGCATGTTGAATACAAGCAAGCTGAATGAAAATGACTGTTACAGGTTTGCAAATGCTTTCAATACAGTGGAAATTACTGTTAGATTACTTTGCAGATTACTTTCTGGATTATTTTTTCTACTCAGTGTGATACACCTGGATATCACACAGACATTTCCTAGAGAAAAAGGTAGGCAAGCCATTTTTAGGTCTTTTGCAGTTTTTCAAAGTTCCATACAAAACCAACTCCACACTTAGAACATTTTTCAAGGAAATTAAGGTATCGGTTAACAGGTAAGTACTTTGCTGTGAGAGTTGGTAATCTGGGGTTAGAACCTGGGTTCCCCCAGGGTCAAGGATGCACTCACAAAACACCCTCAGCTGCACTAGGGTGACCAGGTGCAGAGTGCTGAGGCCCAATATTATCAATGGTTGGTGGCTGCTCATGAGCACGCCACAAGGGTGTGGGAGCAAAGTTCCTGGGGTTTAGCTCAGGGCAAAGGTGATGGGGATATACTGGCATCCTCCCAGGAGCAAATGAATGAAACTCACCAGACATAGCAGGTTTGCTCAGAAACGGAGTGAAATGTATTTATTGGTATCAAAAGCATGCATCCTTGTTAATTAGCAAGGAAGAAGTCAGATCTGCCACCTTAGGGGCTCTCAGACCACTTCTTCCCAGAGTGACAAGTTTCTAGGTGTTATATACAGTATGAAATGCCATGTCAGCGGACCTAGAATAAGACACCAAGCCAAATATGGCTAAAATGGATGTGCAATGTTTGCACCATGCAAATTATAAACAGCCATGTATGAGCAGACCAGAAAGGCTGGCTCTGCACTGTGTAAGCAACTTGCACAACCTGATTAAGAAATATCATGTAGTCAGGACAAGCAAGGTGACCTGTTAGGGGTACAGAATAACTTGTTGAAGCTTGTCCAGTCAAGGTCATATAGGAAGCCCCTTTGAGCTCCAGGCCGCATGTTAATGCGATCTATCTATGCATGATATCTTTTGAAGTGCATACACATGAATTTATATGGATATTCATATATATTTTGCAACAATCCCCACTTTTGAATATACCTATCCAACATTAGTGTAAAAGCAAAATATATATATATGCATATATGAAGGAAACATTAGTTACATATCTTTGGATGGCATTACACACTGTTTGCATAAAATGCATATATTGTCACATTGATACATCCTGATGAGATCATTATTATATCAGCAGGCTGTTGTGATACCAGCAGTAAATGTCCAACAAATATTTTTCTCTGTGCAATGCAATAGTGCTACAGTGTCACTTTAGTAACTCAGTTCCCGGGCACTTTCTTCAAGTGTCAGTAATTTAAAGGCACGCAGTGAGCGGCCATCTGCTTCTCCACCTGGTCCGCAGTCGTCTTGTTCAGGGGCGGTTTCACGGACCTGCCCAGCGTTGTCCTCTTCAGTCTATTTTTCTGCAGGTGCAGACCATCACCTTTCTTTGAGACTGCGTCGTGTACTTCACTCAACAGCATCAGTAGATGTTGTGTCCCTCTGACACTTTATGATGGGCCCTCATGGATCGTAGAAATAGTCTGTCCTCTTCTTGACTGCTGTGTTGCGCAGCTACTCTGGTGACAGATGGTCAACACTTTCTGGTACCGTCCTCTCTGGCGTTGGGGTGCTGCCCTGCATCTTGTCCCCTCAATCCATTCATGGCATTGGTTCACCCTCTGTGGTCCAGTCCACCTAGAACTAAAAGAAACAGCTTTTATTTTTCTCGCAATGACGATGTATCCATAATCGCTTTAGAAGTCTTTGCCACATTGCAGGCAGTACTACAGTACTAAAGGCAGAGCATCAGGCCTGTTCATCAGTTGCTTTTACTAATATTCTATTTTTTTTTTTTTTTTTTTTTTTGGCGCTCATTTACTCCTCCTGGCCTCAAGTTGGAGGGTGGTATGGGGTATGCATGTTATACTTTATTCCCAAAAACAAACTCTTCATCATAAATGTAGTCACTAAGTGATCTCCTTTTATCGCTATTTCTTCCCTGGTGGGTTCTAACCTTGGAGAGATGGCTTTACTGAAGTACTGCTCCCCAGTTGCTGCATCATTCTTCCCTGTTGGATACACCTCCATTCATTTTGAAAACATATCCCCCCACACCAGCAATATTTAAATCCATTCACTGGGAAGCAACATGCATCTGCGCATTAATCCTCCCTTGTGCAATATCAAAGGGTCCCTGCTCTAGTCTTGTAAGGGAAAGGAAAATACTGCGTGGGGACACAGGCATCTCATCCTGGTAGGCCCATACTCTCTTCATTAGTCGGCTCACATCCATCATCAATCCTCCCTCTATGTTCATCTGTTGTTGAAGACCATTGTGCTTCCTTTATATTAGCTTACAAAAATTGTCTCTGTATGGGCTATATTTTTGGAATGCTTTGTTCATTAGTCCCATCTTCACTGGCTGTAACATGCATTCATTTAATGCAGTGTCAGCAATGCATCCCCTTTGGCTAACTTAGATTTAGCTCCTGCGTAGGCTTCACATTTTATTACCGCTATCAAGATGTATAATAGTATTGCTGTAAATAAGATCCTTACTAAAAGACCGTTTTTAATAAGGCGCCCTGTTTCTCCTATGAATCCGTGATACTTTCACAGCTGGCCACAAATAAGAACTGCAAAGCATAATGTGAGTCAGTTTAAATGTTAACAGTTTTACCTTTGACTAGTATTCAGGCTTTGTTACAGCATACAGCTCTTATTGGGTAGATGTTCCAAGTGGCAGAGCTGCACTTCACCTATTGCTATAGCATACCCTGCTCTGTAATCAGTGCCTATCATTCTGCTAGAGGAACCATCAGTGTACCACTAATAGTCTGTCTTTACTAATAGTGTCTAATCTTGGCATGGTGCCGTTTTCTACAATCTCAACTCCAACTTATTTAGGGGTCTTATCTGTTTCTAAGAGAATGGATCTCATCAGAATAACCTATTGCAGGTAATACTTTTGACAAATTAACAGGGGGGCATCCTCTTAAGACATTACAATTAGACAATGCCATTATAACCTGTGTGCCTGCTAGCAGAAAAATGTTGTGTTGATCCAGACAGCAACAACTGCACCAAATATGGCACCTAGACAATACAGGTATAGTCCACAACAATGATAGATGTCCTCTTCACCATCACAGCTGCGGACCGCTAATCACTGCAGAAAGCAAAGTCACATAGTTGTGTCCCACAGGCCTTTCTTTTCCAGCTGTTAGCACACCATTGGCATCACCACTTCATTTACAATGTTATTTTGCTCTGAAACAGAGATGGAAAGGCAGTTTGTAGTCAGGCAGTCCCCATGATGGCACAGTACACAATGTCTCTTTCAATTTCTTGAAACAGTTTGCAAGTTCATTGGTCATAGCATCTGCATTTATCGACCCATTGATGGCCGAAGTTCATTATTCCTAGGAAGGATATCATTCCTTTCTTGTTGGGCAGGAGCTGAATGCCCTGAAACATTTTTACCTGTCAGGTTATATGCAGCGTGTACCTTGGAATATCACAAAACCAAGGTAAGTTACCTCTTTTTGGCAGCATTGGCATTTTGACAATGAAGCTTCTCTTCTGTAAGTATTTCAGCAGAGCTACAGTATCTTTTTCACAAGCTTTCACAGGACTCAAGTGATGGAGATGTCACAAGGAGGTCATCAGCCGACTGCAAGACAATGCTACCACCTTCCAGGCATAGGTGGTCCAAGTCTCTTTACTGCCTGCGCATTGACATTGGGACTCACAGTGAACGAAGTGTACTTGGTATCCCAATATGACAGCAAAGAGGCTTTCACCCTGTGGATGGACTTTAATGCTAAAACCCACTGAGGAGAGAAAAATACTCTGCCTCTACAAGTATAAATAATAATTAGGGCTCCAGGTTTTCCGTTTAAACTGATTTTTACATATAAATACAGACGGAAAACAATTTTTCCTTTGTCTGTATTTATATGTAAAAATGGCAAAATACTAGAAAATTGTGGCGCTGCCATGTTCGAATCCAGAGCTATCTGCCTCCCCGCCCCCTCCTCCCCCGTCGTGTGTGTGTGCCCGGGATGAGACAGCTTCTAGGGCACACACACAGCCGCACCCGAGCGCTTCACAGACCATTCGCATGTTAACCCGTTGCACGCTGATGACGGAACCGCTCCGTCATCAGCTGCGGTGGCACTGTGCTGACGGAGCGGTTCCGTCATGGCCCTGCCGCCGCGCCTGCGCAGTGCGGATTCCGCGCCTGCGCTGGGCGTTCTATTGAGCGGGCGGGGCCATGACGGAACCGCTCCGTCATCAGCACAGCTCAACCGCGGCTGGTGACGGAGCGGTTCCGTCACCAGCATGCGGCCGCCGTGCGGCCGCCCCGCCCCTTAGCACTGCGGCGGAATAGCCGCCGCAGTGAAGGGGTTAATGAAGCATTGTTCACCTCTTAGCTCCCTGCAGCCCCACTCTGGCTGTTGCTTAAAGATTGAGCCCCCCCCCCAATTTTTTTACCCGTGCCATCTCTCACAGTGGCAGTGCTGCTAGGCACCAGCTGCTTGCAGTGGTGGTACAGCTGATTCCCACTGGCTCTCACTGGTAGGGCTTCGTGTTACCTGGAGCACTTTGCATACTACCCAATTCATGCCTCAGTAATATGCTGTCTGGTTGTATGCCACCCGCTTCATCAATTCCCAGCGGCAGTGTTGTTTGCAATCACGTCCACTTACCAGTCATTCTATTGTGTTTATCAGCTGTGTCATTATTTCTCTGGTTTTTAGGGCTCGGGCCTACGCCTCCACGAAGTGGGGGGCTGAGCTTCCGAGGTCTTATGTGTTAAAAAAAAAAAAGAATTCTGAAAGGGGTCCGGCTGGCACATTCTTTAGTGCGCGCCGCGGTTTTTCTGGCATCTGCCTAGTGATTCGTCTTCGCTGTGCTGTCTATTTAGTAGCCTTGACGTGATAGGCTATATTTACTTTTCGGCCGTCATTTATTTCAGTTTCATGGCATAAAGTGTGCGGTTACGTGCCCGGCAGACCTATTAATCCTAATTAGGAGCTGTCAGAGTGCCCGTGTAATGCAATGCAGATGGTGGGAGCGCGTTCACCATTGCAGGAGCTGTCGGAGTGCCGCGTTCACGGCGGAGTTAATTGAAAGAAGTTTCCTGTAGCTTCAAGGGCAGTCACAGTACTTTTTAAGAAACACGCGCAGAAGAATACATAAATCCTCAATTACCAGCTGTCCGAGGTGCCGGTAATTGAAGGCAGATGGAAATGAGATTTTAACCTTAGATTTTAGTTCAGTTCTAGTCTGGCTGTCTTCTGTTTTGAATTGCAGCTTCTTCTACAGATGTTTTGACTGTGTGTTATTTTGCAGCAACAGTGTCGTGTTTTCGTGTTGTTGGGTTAAATATTCGTATCATTAGCGTTTTTTTGTCAACTACATTTTATGTTAGTATTATTGTTTTTTGCGTTGTATGCATTAGCAGAAGCTTTTTTTTACCTCTGGTCATTGGTTGTATACATTATGAGGGCAAGTCACACACAAATAAAATATCTGTACATGTTAAAGTACTGAGAATGGGTGCAGATGACTACTTTTTGGAATTTCAAACTTCTATTATATTATATTATAATTTCTATTCTGTTGAAAATCTACTCCTTGTGCAGGATTGCAGGAATAATAACTGGGAATGCCAGGCCACATATCACCCCAGCTCCCATTTCTCCAATACATAATTCTACCTCAAGGTCAGCAGCTAGCTATGTGCTGGAAGGCACGCCTGCGCCCCTCCCCCCTCCATCCCAAAATGGTTGCAAGACTTGCACAGAGCCCTCACGGCCGAATAGGGTTTTTTTGGGGAGGGGGGACCAGCGGGAGGCTTGCCGTCTCGACTGGGCCCCACGCAGGCAGGACTGAGTAGCTCTTCCTATAAGACAGTCACGATTAGAAGCTAAACATTTCACCATGCAATGTACCCAACCCTTGTGATACCCGAATTTACTAAGGATACCTCTGGTGCAATTAAGGTAACCACACTGTGATTGTGACCCCATGTCATTCTGAAGTCCCCTGCAACGGGCTGAGTGAATGGGGCGTGCAGTGACAGGGGTGGAACGATAGTTATAATAAGGTAGAGATTTTGCTCATATCGCTCTTCCCCCGATTTTTACTTTTATTAATATGCTGAATATTGTTTCTGATGTTATAACAGATATATCAAGTAATATTGTAAAACGTGCGCAACCATCGCTGTAAGTTGTGATCACTGATACACATATGACTGAGAAATTGCATACCGCATGACTCCGGTACTATTACTAAACTTTTACATTGTTAAACATTTGTAATGACAAGCGGAGACACTGTGCTATGTTGTTATGTCTCGTGTAATTGTATTTGTGGCGGATGCATACATTAGAAAAACTAATAAAGACAGCCCCCAAAAAGTACACTTCAGCACTGGGGAAATGATGCCCAAAGTGCAAAGGTAAATATTTTACTTTCCTGTTTTTTAAATGGAAATCCCTCCTCTCTGCATCGCCTCCAAGGTTGACCCATTCCCTCCCCATTTTCGGAAGGGAGTTACTCCAGCCCGCTACTCCGACCGTTTCCCGATCTCAAAATAGTCGGATTGAAGTTTGTGAATGCTTTCAAACATAAAACTCACAAGGCAAACCACCCCTTCGTCTATCCCCCCAACACCCCTTAAAGATAGTCACCACAGCACATTTCTTCACACTCGTGGCGGGTATATATATTCAGTGCCAAACCCGTTTACACGTGCCAAGATGCCTTTTGTGAATTCCTAGGCAGCATAGGGTACTAACCCAGCAATACAATTAACACCAAGTGGCATATTTACAAGGGGGATATCGCCACCCGAATGTCACTTTTAGCACCGGTCTGGTGGTAATATCCTCCGTATATTACAAAGCAGCGTTAAGCCACTTAACTTGGCTTAATATCACCTTGTGAGTAGAAAGTAGAGTAGTGAGTGGAGAGTAGTGAGTAGTGAGTAGAGTAGTGAGTAGTGAGCAGAGTAGTGAGTAGTGAGTGCAGAGTAGTGAGTAGTGAGTACAGTAGTGAGTAGTGAGTAGAGTAGTGAGTAGAGTAGTGAGTAGTGAGTAGAGTAGTGAGTAGTGAGTAGAGTAGTGAGTAGTGAGTAGAGTAGTGAGTAGTGAGTAGAGTAGTGAGTAGAGTAGTGAGTAGTGAGTAGAGTAGTGAGTAGAAAGTAGAGTAGTGAGTAGTGAGTAGAGTAGTGAGTGGAGAGTAGTGAGTA
Source organism: Lissotriton helveticus (assembly GCF_964261635.1). Lineage (NCBI taxonomy): Eukaryota > Metazoa > Chordata > Amphibia > Caudata > Salamandridae > Lissotriton > Lissotriton helveticus. Next base: position 1,104,416,860 of record NC_136057.1, on the reverse strand, counting down.
GTGAGTAGAGTAGTGAGTGCAGAGTAGTGAGTAGTGAGTGCAGAGTAGTGAGTAGTGAGTGCAGAGTAGTGAGTAGTGAGTAGAGTAGTGAGTAGAGTATTAGAGTAGTGAGTAGAGTAGTGAGTAGAGTAGTGAGTAGTGAGTAGAGTAGTGAGTAGAGTAGTGAGTAGTGAGTGCAGAGTAGTGAGTGCAGAGTAGTGAGTAGAGTAGTGAGTAGAGTAGTGAGTGCAGAGTAGTGAGTAGAGTAGTGAGTAGAGTAGAGTAGTGAGTAGGACATCACAGGCAGCAGCTGTGCAAGCTTCTTACACTCACAAGGAGACCACAGGCAGCTGAGGTGCAATCTTCTCCCACTCACAAGAACGACAACACAGGCAGCAGCAGTGCAAGCTTCTTACACTCACAAGGAGACCACAGGCAGCAGAGGTGCAAGCTTCTCACACTCACAAGAAGGACATCACAGGCAGTAACGGTGCAATATTCTCACACTCACAAGGAGATCACTGGCAGTACACACCACATGAACACACTCCATAACACATAGCAACAATACATTGGCATTTACAATGCCATTAGCTCAAACTCAAATAAATCCGAGCCCGATTGCATTTCTAATGCTTGTTTAGCTTATCAGAGCCGTAGTTTTCACTCGTTTATAGTGCTAGGTGCATTTTCCAGTGATAAGATTTGTTGTAGATACCTGTTTTCACAGGTGCTCGGTGTGAGCTGCTAGCACGCATATTTACATGCTCCGATTTACAGCATTTATTCATTGTAATCCCCTCTAGAAATGTCCTGGCCTTTTTGACACAATTCGCGAATGCCCTTTTGCCCGTGTTTTGACAAGATAAGTGTTCCTGCTGGAAATAGTGTTATATAAGAATACATCATCCTTGCATCCCACCTTCTTAAAGTTTGATGGAGTTTTGGCAACGCAAATCACGAACAGCTTGAATCCGTATGCTGTTATTTTGCATTTACACAGGCGGTCCTCTCATTGTGATGCTGTTGGCTTGCAGACAAGAGCTTGCATAGTGTTGTTGGGGAGGTGCTTGGGCGGAAATCAGGAGGATCCTCTGTGGCAGGAGTGCTTTAGTCCTCTTGTGGTGAGTTTAGCAATGAAGCCAAGTGAGCCAGTTTTGCAGGAAGGTTCAATAAAACGGACTGCACATTTCATACTTGCCCTGGTCTTGAATGGCATCACTCTAGTTGTTGCATGTAAAAGCTCTTTGTCGCTGGCAATTTTCCCCACAAACATCAGTTCACCCTGTTAAATATAACACAAAACGTCAACGAAGAAGGCATAGCAACTCCCATACTCATGGACAGGCTCTTACACACAGTCACACCTGCGACTGCAGTGTTTCTTTCCAATTTCAGTTTGGCAAACGGTATTGTGTCAACTATAATAGTAAATTAATTTTTTCACAGAACGCGAGTATGGTGAGAGATAAAATTAAAAGGCAATCTAGCTTGCCTAACTTCCCCCCCACCCAAATGCAGCCTCTTCTAGTGTGTCTCGTCTATATTTTATAATTTTTCTCATTGTGTCCCCATCATTTAGATGACAAATAATAATAACAAGCATTTGCAATGCAATAGGTCTCACATTTGCGAGAGTTTGAGCTATTGTTATTATAAATGACATGCCTTTTATTTGTGTTTTGCAAAACATAAATAAAACGCTTTGTCATTTACAATGCCAATAACTTAAAAACTTGCAAATGCAAGACCTATTGCATTGCACATGCTTGTTTGTGTAGTGCTTGCTGCTAGATTCTTACGGATTCATAGCACTGTAAATGGGATAATGTGCTGAGCTTTGGAAGGGTTAAAAACCGAGACTGCACAGAGATTGAACGCGGGACCTGTATCTTGCACAATGGTTGATATCATGCGCGCAATGCCCATTGGGCTCAAAGGGCTTCAGCTGCTCAGAAGCCAGTACTGTCTTGTTCTATTCTCTATATGAAGAGAACAATATTTGGGCTCTTGAAAGCACAGAATAAAATACAGCGATTCTTCACAATTTTTAAATGTACACTCCCATATTTCAATGAACACTCCAGAATATTTACATACACCCTGCATGGCTAATTCCAGTCTTTGCCAACTGATAGAACAAGGCTGGTGGCAGAGAAGCAGAGGAGAATGCTAAAATGAGGAATAAAATAAATGAGCATTGTTACCGTAAATAACTCCCCATGTTAACTGCCGCAAAGTGATGTTCATACCTTTGGCACGCCTGCATGAAGTACCCGTATCATACTGTACATATGTACACATGGACCATTTCTCATATCATCTTGGCTAACGCTCCTGTTTTTTAAACCTGAAGAATTGCCTAACGTGCACACATTTATTGGAAAATCAAGGCATCCCATTCCATTTGGGAGAACCATATTTCCAGTAATTACGACGTTATTGAACAAAGACAGCTTCAGTTCCCCGCATATTCTGAAACACATTTGGAATCTGTGTACAGGTAGGAGCATTTGTTGCTGCCCTGGCCCTTCGGAGAATTCACTATCTCCAAGGCTCTGCCTCACAAGACTCTGCCTCACAAGTGACCTCTGCGCCAGCCCTCCGCCATTTCAACTCGAAAGGTATGTGTATTTCCCCTATGTAAAAAGTAAATATCTGAGACTCCAAAAGAACCAGGGCACACCATCACCCACTCATCGGGGCCCGGCAGATCGGTACTTCCTCTCCAGTACTACCCTATTACAGTAACTAGTCCCCAAAATTTGCACATCGGTGCTGTCTGGGCTCTCACCTGCCCCTTCTCCACCTAGGGGCGCCAACATTATGCCTTAGCCTCCCTCAATGCCCCTGACTCCTCTCCAACTGTCGCCGCTCAATCTCCAAGCATGGAGGTGGAGACTGGTCAGGTTCGGGTGGGGGACCGTCCCCTGCTGCTGCGACAGAAGGTCCTCCCGAAGAGGCAGACGAGTAGCTCTGGATACCAATATCTTCGTGCCCAGCCCGGAGCCACAAGGATAACTTGGGCCAGGTCGCGTCTGATCTTCTTCAGCACTCTGGGCAGAAGTGGTATAGGCGGAAAGGCGTACAACAGACCGCAGCTCCACTTGCGACGAAAAGCGTCTCCGAGTGAGTGCCGCCTTGGAAATTCCAACGCGCAGAACTGATGACATTGCGCGTTATCTTCTGTGGCGAATAGATCTAACCAATGCTCTCCCCACTGCTGAAAGAGGCCTTGCGCCACGTCCGAGTTCAGACGGCATTTGTGATCCATCATGAACCGACGGCTGAGTTCGTCCGCCCTAGCGTTCAGGGAACCTGCCAGTTGTTGAACCACCAGGGTCACGCCCTGATGTTCCAGCCACTACCAGAGGCGCAGAGCCTCCTGGCATAGGGTCCACGACCCCACCCTACCCTGTTTGTTGCAGTACCACATGGCGGTGGTGTTGTCCGTAAACACCTGTACTACACTCCCCCGGACAGAGGGGAGGAATGCCTTCAGTGCAAGCCGGATCGCCCGCAGCTCCAGAAGGTTGATATGGAGCTGGGACTCCGCCGCAGACCAGAGGCCTCTGATCTCCATATCTCCCATGTGGCCGCCCCAGCCCTGGAGGGACGCGTCCGTCACAACTACGTGCTCCGGTTGGGGTAGGGAGAGGGAGCTGCCGCTGACCCAATCGCGGTCCGTGAGCCACCACCGCAACTGTCTTGCAGTGCCCTCCGAGATCAAGACATGGTTGGACAAGTTGCCCTGATGCTGGGCCTACTGAAACTTCAGGTCCCACTGCAGAGCCCACATCCGCCACCGGGCGTGATGCACCAGAAGGATGCAGGAGGCCATCAGCCCCAGAAGCCGCAGCGTCAACCTGACCGAGACTCGGGATAACGGCTGAAAGATCGGAATCAGAGCCTGAATAGCGGGTTCGGGAGGAGAAACCCGAAACTGCGCCGAGTCTAGAACTGTGATGTATTCCTATAGGTTCTGTATCGATTCCCCTATTCCTGACCCTATTATGGTTAACAAATTAACTAGCAGCCATCCCATGATGCAGAAACCGTTATCTGATTAAGCCAGACCACGGCACAGGAGCGCGTTATCTGATTAGGTCATAACGCTTGCCATCTAATTAGGCAAGCAATATTCCTCCAGCCCCTGATAAGGCATACGGAGTTCTCAAAACAAATCAAACCTATGACAACCTGGGAAAATCCCTGCGGCCATTGTTTTGATTTCTCAAAGAACTTCAGTAAAAGAATGTGCTAACGACCAGCTCGTATGACATCCTTATTGACGTATCTATGTCCATCCTTACGTCAATCTCGGCACCTTACAGGTATAAATATTACCGACATTGCATTAAGCAAACACACGCGGTGGTGACGAGATCGGAGCAGCGAGACTTGCCGAAGCCCAGCAGAGAGCGAAGCCCACTGGCGCTGCCCCGCCTTCCTGACGCGCTGAGAACGAGACGCTGCCTTTCTCCTGCCGAGAAATCCAGCTCCGGCGCTTCCGAGCAGCCCTTGCAGGCAGCTTGGAATATCGAGAGATACCATCCCTCAACCATCCTAGATCTCAGGTACAGAACTGAATAACCCCTTGCAGAGAATTCTTGAGTCAGTCACTTGGCAAAACAAACTTAACTCAAACTGCTACTTTCTACTCCAGCCCACGTATTAGGCTTAGGTCAGGTACACCGGGGTAGGCGTGGTTAGAAGCACCAGTTGAGTACGATTAGTCGAATGTATATGTGTATATATATATTTTATCCATTTTAAATAGCATATGGCTTAGAAACCATATCAATGCTTTTACAGTATTATTTCATAATTCTGCTTTTATTGTATGCACTTTACTTAACCATAAGTATTGCAATAATATCGATTCATTTCTCTTGTACGAGAAAAGAGACTGATCAATAAATAACATCTTTTATTGAACACGCCCGTCTCTTCCTTTTCTCTACAATCTGGTGAAACTAAGAATGCACGTACTGACTGAGTAAAATAAGTTGTCTTTTGTTTTCACACGACTCTAGAGATACACTCTTGATTAGGGGAGAGCAAAGTTGTCATGTTCTATGGTTGTCAGAAACTAAATCCCTTCTTGTCTATCCAGGGAGGTTCAACTCCTCCTTGCCTATTCGAGAAAGTTTCTAGTGAACTCTGAGCTAGCTGGCAAACCCAAAACTTTAAGTCTAATATCGACAGTAGAAGACCTAGTTAACGTCTGGTCTAGGTCTATACTATTGGAGGTATTATTCCAATGCGCAGAGCCTATTGGGATAATAGGAACTACACTACATGGCGCCCAACGTTTGGAAAGGCGATAAAACTAACGCAAGACTTTAGAGTAACTCAGTCGTGCTCTTTCACTCAGACCCTTTTTTCCCATAATACTCCAAAGACGTCTGGAGTGGGTGAGAGGTAAAATCCGCCAAACCTCGCAGGAGGGAACTCCTATGTATGGTTCTTGGTTCAATCAACGTTGAAGGATACACTGTTCCAAAATATTGTGCATCTAATCTTTGTTTCCATAAGAAACCTGATCTGCAAACAAACAGAATAACCTTCCTGACAGTAAAATGTCAGAAAGTGATGATGAAAGAGAGAGAGTTAGATTAGCAGCTGAACTAATAGAAGCTGATAATACTCAGCAGGAAAATGACCCGGATATAAAACTCATCCCGGTCAACATAAGAAGATCTATAACGTTAAAACTTATAGAAAATGGACTGACACCAAGAGGTGGTACAGTCATATTCGTAATAGAGGCACACGAATATCGGCAGACAGAGGTATTCTATTCATGGATAAACTTTCCAGCAGCAAATGCTGTAACAAAGGACTTCCACTATTATAAAATAGAGGAACCTCCTAATGAGTACACTCCTTTCGAGGAGGTGGAAGTACCACTAAAATTTCAAGAGCACCTGCTCTTGTTTAATGGCGCCCTAAAACACAACAAACACATCACCAGGCTCGGTCCACTAGGTAGACCAGGAGCAACGTGGCCGGTCCTAGCCGGATACACACCACATCCAGACATTGAAGAAATGCCTGCACCAGAACTTTTAGTACAACTAAAACAATTAATCAAAATATATAGACAATTAGTCCAATATGTAATGCGGACTTCAACAATCCAACCAGCAATTAAAATTCCACAGCTGACCCCTCATCAGGGGAACACAAATAAAATTACACCACAGAACATACAGTCCTGCCTAGGTAAAGTACCAGCTAAACGGGAACAAATACCATTCTGGTTAGCACAAAAAATCACCCAAATAGAGGCGGTATTTCCAGATACCACCCCGGTAGAAAAACACAGGATTCTGACTATCTGTCTTCCAATGGGAATCGCACCACACGTGGAGGACTGTGACACTTGGGGTACAGTCTTTGCTTCCATTTACACAAAAACACATGGAGTTCCATCCATGTCAGTAATACCAGATGTGCTAAAACAAATTCAAGACGAATACGGTCCAGAACCCGCTTTAACTCTCGGTATGAAATTACTAAAAGACTTCAAGCAGGTCTCGGCAATATTACTAGCCAACATAAAAGGAGAAGCAGCGAATGTGGGGATCCGCCAGAGGTTAAAAGAGACAGATATAGCAGACCAACCAGCTGAAATTGCCAGAATTATAGAAAAATCCTATGAAGAACTAGGTAAAGATAGTTTGGGTGGAATACCAGTGAAGCCCCAACTAATTGAAAGTCCTGAAAAAATATTTATTAAAAATAATCTAAACAGTCAAAAGAAGAACTGGGATGGAAACAAACAATCCAATCCAAAAGAAAAAAGATTCCAGTCCAGAGGAAGGTCTCCTCGGCGGAGAGAAAGATCTCCGGACCAAGGACCCAAGTCTCCCCAAAGGGAGCCCTCTGTGAAAAGAAACAACCTTAGAAATAGGGATAACATAAAGAAACCTGATAGATATCAAGATTTTGATACACGTCCCTCTCAATCTTTTCAGACTTCCTCGCAGAAATCGGAAAGAAGAGGACGATCGGAACCCAGGGAAGGGCACGTCAAGTCCAAAGACAAGGAACCTGCTCATCCAAATAAAAAATTACAGTTTCCAAAGAAGAAGGTAGCCAGTATTAAAGTATTCAACAATGCCGAGAATACTGAGGACACAGCTGAAAAACGGAGAGTGGGCTCAGACAATGCTAGACAGCGCAGCAGAAGTGAGCATAGCACGCAAAGTCCTTATGAATCATCTGGAGACAGTGGACACGAATGAATACATTCAAGTGGAAACTGCAGACACCAGAGTTAGCAAACCTCACAAAATATATGAAATAACTTTACGTATAGAAGGGGATAAGACTAGAAAAATAAGGGGCCTTTTTTGGGATAATCTCTCCAAGGGCTATGACATCCTTCTAGCTGAAAAAGATTGGCCACCAGAGTTTGTCAGGGAGTGCCCACATGGCGAAGAAATAATTATGCCTGCCTTCTCAAATCATATTCCAATTCATAAAAAATATACACTTGCAAGAAAGTGGGCAGTAGTTCAAGCTCCTGCTTTATATAAAAATCATGTGGGATGGGATGAGGAATCTCCTCCACACAAAATCCAGTTAAAATCACAACCTACTGCACAAAGGCAGTATCCGATCAAGCAAGAAGCTAAAAAACAAGTAAAAGAAATTCTAGATCAACTAGAATACCAGGGGGTGATTGAAACTTGCACCTCACAAATGAACAACCCTTTGTTTCCTGTCTCCAAACCAGACAATTCATATTGTCTAGTTTTGGATTACAGACACCTTAACTCATGTTGCAAAACTTTTGCAGTGCAAAACTCGCATAGTGCTGCACTAATGAATAACATAGTGCGCAAAAAATATAAAACAACATTAGACATCTCTAATGGATTCTTTTGTCAAAATATAGCACCAGAGAGCAGATACTTGTCAGCGTTCTCAATAAATGGCGCTCAAAAGGAATTCTGTCGGTTACCCCAGGGGTACAAGAACAGCCCAGGATTATTCTCAGCGAGAGTAACAGAGTTACTACAAACATATGATGACGAAGCATTATCTTATGTCGATGACATATACCTAACAGATGATGACTTGGATACTCACTTGAAGAGAGTGAACACCATAATACTTGGGTTCGCAGCAGAGGGTTACAAATTCAACTTTAAAAAATCTAGAATTGCCCATCTAACAGTCCTGTTCTTAGGATATGAATTATCAAGTGAAGGCAAAAGCCTGGCTGACAATTTCCTAGAGAAATGTGCCGTACTCCAAGCACCTAGAACACTAAAAAACCTACAGTCAATTCTAGGCTTCCTAAATTTCGGAAGAACATACATTGCAAATTACGCAGAAAGGGTCAAACCCCTTTATGATCTAATAAAACCAGATTTTAAAAAAACCAATTGGACTCAAATACACACAGAAATTCTGAGATCCTTACAAACAGATATGTTAATTAAAACAAAATTAGAAACACGTGATAGCACACGCAACCTTGTGATTCGAGTCATCCCAGGAAGATGCGGATTCACTTACCTGACCTCTAACGAGGGAGAAAAGGTACCAATTGCATTCAAATCACACTTGTACACAGAAGCTGAAAAGAAATTCAGCATTAAAGAAAACAATGTTCATGCAGTTCAAACCGCAATAGCTAGAGAAAAAGATAAAGCTGACGGTAGACACATCACAGTCAGAACAGCAGAATCAGCCTTTGAAGCATTAACAACCCCGTGTAATTTACCAACAACAGCATTGAATCCGGAATGGATACAATGGGTGAATTCCATTACAATGGACAAAGTAAAATACTACTTTGATCCGGAACTAAAGGAACTAAAATATCTAGAATATGAAAGAACATTCCCTCTGCCAATCGACATTCTGCCATTACGACAGTACGCTTGTGTAATCTATACAGACGGACATGCTCAACCCTCCGTTTGGGGAGAACAAGCATACAACCCCACATGTGAGATTACAAAAGAAGTGTGGCGCGGAGGTATACTAAGACCTCTATTAACAAAAACACACTCAGTAGAAACTAATTCAGAACAACAGACTGAAATAATAGCATTGAAAATGGCGCTAGATAATGCAGATCGCGAATTCCCGACACTTATAGTGTCCGATTCATATTACTGCGTCAAATCGTATAACAACACTTTGCAGAAATGGATTCAAAACGGTTACAAAGATAACACAGGTGCAACAATAAAGCAAAAACTGCTTTGGGAACAAATAGTTCTGTTAAAAAGAGAACTACCAAAGACTCAAGTGATACACTCACTGAGTCATCAGTGTGATGGCGTTCACGTTGCAGGGAATTCATTGGCTGAGAAAGCCACAACGGTAGCAACTGAATCGGCTTCCGTAGCTAGAAAAAAGCGTGCAGTAAAATACATTGACGGTGAAACAATGCTGGCGGTGAAAACGTCATCAAAAGGCGACTGCTCAGCGTTACCGATCAGTTACCCACTCAAATATACATACATAATCGATGCAAACTCCGTTCCTTTTGCTCGAATCCCTGGAGTGGGGGATAGAGTAATTCCAAACATGGACAGGAGAGGCTTGTTAATAGCAGACGCACATATGGGCGAGGGTCTCAGACACCTCAAATTAAAAGATTCTCTGGAAGAATTACAATCAGTGTACTGGTGGCCAGGCATGGGCCTGCATCATACCATTTTTGTAAAAAACTGCCCAAACTGTAACAGAAATCGCAGTGGTGAAAGAAACGGTATATTACCTTGGCGTTTCACACCAGAAAGGATCAACAATAAAAAATAATCCCAATATGAAAAATGCGTCGTATTAACATACAGAGACTAGTTTTCACTTATAATGTAGACCCCAACTTTCGGCTGACGCCAGAACTGTTATATCAAGATTTGCAAGTCTATAATGGCATATACGCTAGAAGCATGCTACGTACTGACCAATATCTTTCCATTGCCTCTCGGGTTTGTGGGGAGTGCTTGGCCAGAATGAGCATTGCATTTGCGGGAATCTTCTCACTTCCTTCCTGAGGGATACGGGATGGTGTAAAGAAAAAACCAAAGGCAGAGAGCGATCTATAACAGCAAAGGTATTAGGTTCGGGAGCTGGGTGGGTCAAACATCTAATAAGTGTCCAACGTAGTCTAAACAACCTGCCAAGAAATTCTCTGAAGGGATTCAGTCCGTACGAATTATTGTTTGGGACTAGGATGTTAGTCTTAGATCTTGACAGTCAGACTTCAGTGGTGAAAGAAAAAAGCTTTGATATCAAAGATCGTTTGGCTATTTTGCAGGACTTAATCGAAACAAGAAAAGACCTGAGTAACATAAAGTTGAAACAACAGCCAACAACCACTGAAGAAACACCACCTGTCCCAGCAAGACCTGTCTGGATTCCAAAAATCGGGGATCTAGTCAGAGAAAAGATCGCGGTAAAGAAGGAATTTGGGCCTTCTTACAGAAAAGCAGTTCCTGTCTTGTCCATCAACGGGACAAGATCAGTTGTACTACCGCCGCTTGCTGGTAAAAAGGAGAACCGAGTTGTATCCATCGACCTGGTAAAACCACAATCATGTGGCCGATAACAAACAGTAGGCCAAGTGGACTCCCGATAAGTAGTAGAACACCGAGGTTTGCTACAAGTACAGAGGTGCTAACTAAAAGGCTAATCACATTCGAAACGCCTACAGAACCACAACAAGGACTATGCAACAATGCAATGGAACTCACACCTCTGAAAACCCAAATAAAAACGTTTAGTAGAGACACACCAACCTACAATGAAGTAACAAATGAATATGCAAGAAACAGTAATCCTGAAACAATTGGAACAATTGATAGAACAGCATCCGGCTACTTCATAAACTTCAATGATTCTTCTGAAGACCTCAGTGAATCAAAGAGACAGCCATCAACAAAAACCCTTAAAGACAAAGCTAAGGAACTTTTGAAACAACTGAAAGAAACCTACCTGATTTCTCCATGGATTGAATTTTGGGTGTCCTTTGGTGTATTTATCCTCATACTTTGGCTCATCATGGTACTATGCTTGGGACGCTTCATTGAGGGAAAATATGCAAAAATGGACACAGCAAGCCAGAAAATCAACTTGATCCTCAAGCCACACACGTCTTCACACGTCAAGAAAAGAGAACTTTCTTCAGTCAACTTCACAGCCAATCCTATACCGGGTGGGGTAGCATGGGACAATACTTACTATGAAATTTATGGTCCGGTTGAAATCCTCAAATATCCACACCAAATCAAGATCTCGTTGAGTGCCTTTGTAAAACCAAACTCATTTGCTGATGATTGGGACTTTGAAAGTATTAATGACATGATGTCTGACCTAGTGATGTCTGCTAAATTTACCAAACATGATTATTTGCAGGGTTCGTCTAATTATGATAATATGTACTGCTACAACCACTATGGTAACCATTTTCTACATAAATCTGCACAACCTAGAAATGTTTTAAATTATAATCAATGGGAACATTGTGCAACCCCTCCAAAAGGAAGCTCAAGAACCTTTTATGACAAATATTCATATTTTTCAGGGTTCAATACAAGTAAAGCTGAAACATTTTATTTTAAATTGTCAAATAAGACAGGAACAAAAACCATGCTTACAAACACAAAATTGATATATTCGGACTCATTTTTTTGAACAAATGAATACATTTGGTTTTGATTATTGGGACAAAAATGTGGAAGTGAAAAGTGTTTGGGGTGCAAGAGAATGGCAAGTTCAGGGTGTAGAATCATTGTTTCGAGCCTGCATGATCCCAGAACAAATTATATTCTTGAATGACACTATTCAACAAACTACCTGTCTTGGATTAGCCAAAATCAAAGACTTAAATAAACCGTCTATTCCAAAACCAACAATGAACAGCAATAGCTCTGCAGATGAAGAGATAGACGTAAACTATGTATTAAACCAAAACAGAACAAATCCTGATTGGAAACAATGGTTAATCTGGCCCACAGATACTAATAACTGTCAAGACAGATTCCTGAACAAAACACAGGGGTTCACATTGACCAGGCCAGACCCTAGATATTCCCAAAGACAACACCCAGGGATAATCACCACCTACAGTGTGGGCAAACTCTGCCTTCAATGGCTACAAACTTCCACACTGACAGAAATTAAGCAACACCTAACTTCACTTACTGATGGTGCTGACTTGCGTGATTTCATTATGGGACCGCGCAAACAGCGTCAAAAACGCTTCATAGCAGCCTCTATATATGCAGCTTACAACGAGGCCTGGAAGATAACTCAAATTGAGACAGCAGAAAGTATACGGGAAATTGACCATATTAATTTGGAAAAATCGCTTTCTGTAGTGGACAATGGGTTAATGACTCTGTCCTCCAGAATTTTTTCATTGGACAGCATTGTGTCTTCAGCAATCGACATAATATCGCAAGACTTACTGTTGTTACAACACGGCCAGTCGCAATTGCGTTCTATTGTACAGCTTGGATGGACGTTACAAAATCTGCGTTCAGGCTATGTGCCTTGGCGTTTAATCAACACAACGTCACTATTCAATATCTTTAACCTTACTGATAAACAAATCAGTATGGCACAAAAGGGTGCTGATTATACAATCCTGAGCATTGAGAAACTCGAGAGATTACCATTGACAATGTCAGAACGACCTGTCATTGAATGGATAATACATGGGATAATTAATATTCCGATATCTGCTTTCAGGTTTCAATACTGCCAAAAATATATACAGGCTGGCATGTACGAAAAATTAGGAAAAGGGTACATTAAGTCAACATGGAACTTGCCCTATTCACATGCATGTGTCAGTAATAAAGGACAGAAAGTGTTTCTTAGTGGCAATAATTGTGCAATGTCACTAAGCGGTACACTTCTGTGTAATGGAATTAGTTTGCATGGAGCCTGTGAAGGGAACTCAAATAACCTTTCATGTCACCAGCTAGGCACACCTGCATCACAGATAGAACCATTCTTTAAAAGACTCTATAACGGGAGTTACATCCTAATTGTGGATCGCAGATGTTGTAGTCTACAGCCCGGGGTTCCTTATCTCATAAGTACGACTGCGAAGGTCATGTGCTGTGGACGCTTATTGTTCCCCAGCTCCTTTCCAGACAGGGAGGCAAGGACATGGCCTAACTTGAAAATTACTTCTATTCGAATTGATACTTTAAGCAGAATGAAAACAGTGCTTCTTCAGACGCCGACCAGGCTCACGTCATCAAAAGAAACATATGATCTCCTAGTCGCAAGGACGACTGCAGAGATTCACTCATTGTTATCAACTAATTCCCCCATACATTTCGCAGAAATCCTGAATGAAATCTTAAATATTTCTGATACCAGTGGAGTCTCAAATGTATTTAAGACATTGTTTTCAGGGGCATTAACACCATTCAAAGCCATACTGGGTATTTTTCCAGACCTCGTCCATTCGATTTTTGGAGGAGTTCCCCTCATTTTGGGACTAATTGCAGGAATCCTATTCTTGGTCCTTATATTTCGTTATGGCAAACCATGTCACAGACAAAACACCTGCGACAAGGGAAGAAACAATCCGAGCCATTGGATACCGGGACCGGATATCAAAAATCCTGGGACTAACCCGGCTTAGAGACCTGAACATGACTTGGTTTCTTTCATTTCGACCGATATGGCAAAGATGTGTTTTACCTGTATTAAGGTGCATGCTGTGCGGAGAAGAATGCGTGTTGGACACCTGTCTGACGCTACAATCGGATGCGCCAATGGATGCAGAAACATTGTTGGGTCCGGTAACGGCTCATGCATTGTGCTGCCCTCAACGGCTGCCAATCCTGATGACGGCATTCGTGGAAACTTTACCTAAGATAACACAGGTGCAACAATAAAGCAAAAACTGCTTTGGGAACAAATAGTTCTGTTAAAAAGAGAACTACCAAAGACTCAAGTGATACACTCACTGAGTCATCAGTGTGATGGCGTTCACGTTGCAGGGAATTCATTGGCTGAGAAAGCCACAACGGTAGCAACTGAATCGGCTTCCGTAGCTAGAAAAAAGCGTGCAGTAAAATACATTGACGGTGAAACAATGCTGGCGGTGAAAACGTCATCAAAAGGCGACTGCTCAGCGTTACCGATCAGTTACCCACTCAAATATACATACATAATCTATGCAAACTCCGTTCCTTTTGCTCGAATCCCTGGAGTGGGGGATAGAGTAATTCCAAACATGGACAGGAGAGGCTTGTTAATAGCAGACGCACATATGGGCGAGGGTCTCAGACACCTCAAATTAAAAGATTCTCTGGAAGAATTACAATCAGTGTACTGGTGGCCAGGCATGGGCCTGCATCATACCATTTTTGTAAAAAACTGCCCAAACTGTAACAGAAATCGCAGTGGTGAAAGAAACGGTATATTACCTTGGCGTTTCACACCAGAAAGGATCAACAATAAAAAATAATCCCAATATGAAAAATGCGTCGTATTAACATACAGAGACTAGTTTTCACTTATAATGTAGACCCCAACTTTCGGCTGACGCCAGAACTGTTATATCAAGATTTGCAAGTCTATAATGGCATATACGCTAGAAGCATGCTACGTACTGACCAATATCTTTCCATTGCCTCTCGGGTTTGTGGGGAGTGCTTGGCCAGAATGAGCATTGCATTTGCGGGAATCTTCTCACTTCCTTCCTGAGGGATACGGGATGGTGTAAAGAAAAAACCAAAGGCAGAGAGCGATCTATAACAGCAAAGGTATTAGGTTCGGGAGCTGGGTGGGTCAAACATCTAATAAGTGTCCAACGTAGTCTAAACAACCTGCCAAGAAATTCTCTGAAGGGATTCAGTCCGTACGAATTATTGTTTGGGACTAGGATGTTAGTCTTAGATCTTGACAGTCAGACTTCAGTGGTGAAAGAAAAAAGCTTTGATATCAAAGATCGTTTGGCTATTTTGCAGGACTTAATCGAAACAAGAAAAGACCTGAGTAACATAAAGTTGAAACAACAGCCAACAACCACTGAAGAAACACCACCTGTCCCAGCAAGACCTGTCTGGATTCCAAAAATCGGGGATCTAGTCAGAGAAAAGATCGCGGTAAAGAAGGAATTTGGGCCTTCTTACAGAAAAGCAGTTCCTGTCTTGTCCATCAACGGGACAAGATCAGTTGTACTACCGCCGCTTGCTGGTAAAAAGGAGAACCGAGTTGTATCCATCGACCTGGTAAAACCACAATCATGTGGCCGATAACAAACAGTAGGCCAAGTGGACTCCCGATAAGTAGTAGAACACCGAGGTTTGCTACAAGTACAGAGGTGCTAACTAAAAGGCTAATCACATTCGAAACGCCTACAGAACCACAACAAGGACTATGCAACAATGCAATGGAACTCACACCTCTGAAAACCCAAATAAAAACGTTTAGTAGAGACACACCAACCTACAATGAAGTAACAAATGAATATGCAAGAAACAGTAATCCTGAAACAATTGGAACAATTGATAGAACAGCATCCGGCTACTTCATAAACTTCAATGATTCTTCTGAAGACCTCAGTGAATCAAAGAGACAGCCATCAACAAAAACCCTTAAAGACAAAGCTAAGGAACTTTTGAAACAACTGAAAGAAACCTACCTGATTTCTCCATGGATTGAATTTTGGGTGTCCTTTGGTGTATTTATCCTCATACTTTGGCTCATCATGGTACTATGCTTGGGACGCTTCATTGAGGGAAAATATGCAAAAATGGACACAGCAAGCCAGAAAATCAACTTGATCCTCAAGCCACACACGTCTTCACACGTCAAGAAAAGAGAACTTTCTTCAGTCAACTTCACAGCCAATCCTATACCGGGTGGGGTAGCATGGGACAATACTTACTATGAAATTTATGGTCCAGTTGAAATCCTCAAATATCCACACCAAATCAAGATCTCGTTGAGTGCCTTTGTAAAACCAAACTCATTTGCTGATGATTGGGACTTTGAAAGTATTAATGACATGATGTCTGACCTAGTGATGTCTGCTAAATTTACCAAACATGATTATTTGCAGGGTTCGTCTAATTATGATAATATGTACTGCTACAACCACTATGGTAACCATTTTCTACATAAATCTGCACAACCTAGAAATGTTTTAAATTATAATCAATGGGAACATTGTGCAACCCCTCCAAAAGGAAGCTCAAGAACCTTTTATGACAAATATTCATATTTTTCAGGGTTCAATACAAGTAAAGCTGAAACATTTTATTTTAAATTGTCAAATAAGACAGGAACACAAACCATGCTTACAAACACAAAATTGATATATTCGGACTCATTTTTTGAACAAATGAATACATTTGGTTTTGATTATTGGGACAAAAATGTGGAAGTGAAAAGTGTTTGGGGTGCAAGCGAATGGCAAGTTCAGGGTGTAGAATCATTGTTTCGAGCCTGCATGATCCCAGAACAAATTATATTCTTGAATGACACTATTCAACAAACTACCTGTCTTGGATTAGCCAAAATCAAAGACTTAAATAACCCGTCTATTCCAAAACCAACAATGAACAGCAATAGCTCTGCAGATGAAGAGATAGACGTAAACTATGTATTAAACCAAAGCAGAACAAATCCTGATTGGAAACAATGGTTAATCTGGCCCACAGATACTAATAACTGTCAAGACAGATTCCTGAACAAAACACAGGGGTTCACATTGACCAGGCCAGACCCTAGATATTCCCAAAGACAACACCCAGGGATAATCACCACCTACAGTGTGGGCAAACTCTGCCTTCAATGGCTACAAACTTCCACACTGACAGAAATTAAGCAACACCTAACTTCACTTACTGATGGTGCTGACTTGCGTGATTTCATTATGGGACCGCGCAAACAGCGTCAAAAACGCTTCATAGCAGCCTCTATATATGCAGCTTACAACGAGGCCTGGAAGATAACTCAAATTGAGACAGCAGAAAGTATACGGGAAATTGACCATATTAATTTGGAAAAATCGCTTTCTGTAGTGGACAATGGGTTAATGACTCTGTCCTCCAGAATTTTTTCATTGGACAGCATTGTGTCTTCAGCAATCGACATAATATCGCAAGACTTACTGTTGTTACAACACGGCCAGTCGCAATTGCGTTCTATTGTACAGCTTGGATGGACGTTACAAAATCTGCGTTCAGGCTATGTGCCTTGGCGTTTAATCAACACAACGTCACTATTCAATATCTTTAACCTTACTGATAAACAAATCAGTATGGCACAAAAGGGTGCTGATTATACAATCCTGAGCATTGAGAAACTCGAGAGATTACCATTGACAATGTCAGAACGACCTGTCATTGAATGGATAATACATGGGATAATTAATATTCCGATATCTGCTTTCAGGTTTCAATACTGCCAAAAATATATACAGGCTGGCATGTACGAAAAATTAGGAAAAGGGTACATTAAGTCAACATGGAACTTGCCCTATTCACATGCATGTGTCAGTAATAAAGGACAGAAAGTGTTTCTTAGTGGCAATAATTGTGCAATGTCACTAAGCGGTACACTTCTGTGTAATGGAATTAGTTTGCATGGAGCCTGTGAAGGGAACTCAAATAACCTTTCATGTCACCAGCTAGGCACACCTGCATCACAGATAGAACCATTCTTTAAAAGACTCTATAACGGGAGTTACATCCTAATTGTGGATCGCAGATGTTGTAGTCTACAGCCCGGGGTTCCTTATCTCATAAGTACGACTGCGAAGGTCATGTGCTGTGGACGCTTATTGTTCCCCAGCTCCTTTCCAGACAGGGAGGCAAGGACATGGCCTAACTTGAAAATTACTTCTATTCGAATTGATACTTTAAGCAGAATGAAAACAGTGCTTCTTCAGACGCCGACCAGGCTCACGTCATCAAAAGAAACATATGATCTCCTAGTCGCAAGGACGACTGCAGAGATTCACTCATTGTTATCAACTAATTCCCCCATACATTTCGCAGAAATCCTGAATGAAATCTTAAATATTTCTGATACCAGTGGAGTCTCAAATGTATTTAAGACATTGTTTTCAGGGGCATTAACACCATTCAAAGCCATACTGGGTATTTTTCCAGACCTCGTCCATTCGATTTTTGGAGGAGTTCCCCTCATTTTGGGACTAATTGCAGGAATCCTATTCTTGGTCCTTATATTTCGTTATGGCAAACCATGTCACAGACAAAACACCTGCGACAAGGGAAGAAACAATCCGAGCCATTGGATACCGGGACCGGATATCAAAAATCCTGGGACTAACCCAGCTTAGAGACCTGAACATGACTTGGTTTCTTTCATTTCGACCGATATGGCAAAGATGTGTTTTACCTGTATTAAGGTGCATGCTGTGCGGAGAAGAATGCGTGTTGGACACCTGTCTGACGCTACAATCGGATGCGCCAATGGATGCAGAAACATTGTTGGGTCCGGTAACGGCTCATGCATTGTGCTGCCCTCAACGGCTGCCAATCCTGATGACGGCATTCGTGGAAACTTTACCACTACGATTGAGGGGTAGTGAAGTTCAAGATGAAAGCAGCATCGATCAGGTACGAACTTCTGTCAGCAATACTAATCAAAACGTCAATGGAGACAATCATGCACATGAATGCATGGTTACATCTTATTCCGAGTTAGTGGAACTCTCACAGGAAGCTGTTGACAGCTTTTTCGGCAGTCTCAATGATATGATGTTCTCACCAGAGCAGAAATAACGACTCTTGAGCAAGCTAGCACACGGCGTTCCCGACACCTTGAATTTGGCCTTCAACTTTAATAATAAAGTAGCAAGAACAATTTTTTCTTCCAGTTCACGGACAGCAATTTTTTTAGCAGCCCCAAAATATTTTTATAATTTTTTCGGGACACTTATCTTCTGCTTAAAGTAAGAACTATTCTTAGAGAACTAATTTCTATTTTTAGAAACTTCATAGACATTAGCTGCCCGCTGGTATGTTCATAAATATTTTTGAACTGTGATGAAGTGGTCTCGAACTTTTCTTCTGTATTAAGAGCCATTTCATGTGTAAATTCTCATATTCAATTACTAATAATGTATACATATGCGTGATTATTTTAGCATTATTCTACTGCTTGAGTGCATATAGTACATGTGACTATTTTTTCCCCGTATGTTACATAATTTCAAAATGCATTATGTGTATTTTGGGGTGGTAAGGTATATACGATACTCTACAGTATGTTTTACTATGCCTAGATTCGTAAATATGGCCATAGTTAGCGTGGAGTGGGTGTGATGTATTCCTATAGGTTCTGTATCGATCCCCCTATTCCTGACCCTATTCTGGTTAACAAATTAACTAGCAGCCATCCCATGATGCAGAAACCGTTATCTGATTAAGCCAGACCACGGCACAGCAGCGCGTTATCTGATTAGGTCATAACGCTTGCCATCTAATTAGGCAAGCAATATTCCTCCAGCCCCTGATAAGGCATACGGAGTTCTCAAAACAAATCAAACCTATGACAACCTGGGAAAATCCCTGCGGCCATTGTTTTGATTTCTCAAAGAACTTCAGTAAAAGAATGTGCTAACGACCAGCTCGTATGACATCCTTATTGACGTATCTATGTCCATCCTTACGTCAATCTCGGCACCTTACAGGTATAAATATTACCGACATTGCATTAAGCAAACACACGCGGTGGTGACGAGATCGGAGCAGCGAGACTTGCCGAAGCCCAGCAGAGAGCGAAGCCCACTGGCGCTGCCCCGCCTTCCTGACGCGCTGAGAACGAGACGCTGCCTTTCTCCTGCCGAGAAATCCAGCTCCGGCGCTTCCGAGCAGCCCTTGCAGGCAGCTTGGAATATCGAGACCACAGACGAGAGATACCATCCCTCAACCATCCTAGATCTCAGGTACAGAACTGAATAACCCCTTGCAGAGAATTCTTGAGTCAGTCACTTGGCAAAACAAACTTAACTCAAACTGCTACTTTCTACTCCAGCCCACGTATTAGGCTTAGGTCAGGTACACCGGGGTAGGCGTGGTTAGAAGCACCAGTTGAGTACAATTAGTCGAATGTATATGTGTATATATATATTTTATCCATTTTAAATAGCATATGGCTTAGAAACCATATCAATGCTTTTACAGTATTATTTCATAATTCTGCTTTTATTGTATGCACTTTACTTAACCATAAGTATTGCAATAATATCGATTCATTTCTCTTGTACGAGAAAAGAGACTGATCAATAAATAACATATTTTATTGAACACGCCCGTCTCTTCCTTTTCTCTACAATCTGGTGAAACTAAGAATGCACGTACTGACTGAGTAAAATAAGTTGTCTTTTGTTTTCACACGACTCTAGAGATACACTCTTGATTAGGGGAGAGCAAAGTTGTCATGTTCTATGGTTGTCAGAAACGAAATCCCTTCTTGTCTATCCAGGGAGGTTCAACTCCTCCTTGCCTATTCGAGAAAGTTTCTAGTGAACTCTGAGCTAGCTGGCAAACCCAAAACTTTAAGTCTAATATCGACAGTAGAAGACCTAGTTAACGTCTGGTCTAGGTCTATACTATTGGAGGTATTATTCCAAAGCGCAGAGCCTATTGGGATAATAGGAACTACACTACAGAACCGCTCCGATGAAGAGGAGCTTCTGAGAGGGACACAGGTGTGACTTCGGCATATTGATGGAGAACCCCAGCAGGTGCAGGAGGTCGACCGTAGTCTGGAGGTGGCTGACGACTGTCTGGAGCGAGCCTGCCTTCAACAACCAGTCGTCGAGGTAGGGGAAGACTGAAACCCCCAACCTGCGCAGATGAGCTGCGACCACCGCCATCACTTTCGTGAACACCCGTGGGGCGTTGGTAAGGCCGAAGGGGAGCACGGTAAACTGAAAGTGCTCGTGGCCTACCGTGAACCGCAGGTAACGCCGGTGGGCCGGCAGGACGGGGATGTGGAAATAGGCGTCCTGCAAGTCCAACGCTACCATCCAGTCTCCAGGGCACCTAAGACCTGAGCCAAAGTCAGAATCTTGAACTTCTCCTGCCGGAGGAAGCCGTTGATGTTCCGCAGGTCCAAGATAGGGCGCTGGGCCCCCTTTGCCCTTCTTGGGTACCAGAAAGTAGTGGGAGTAACAGCCACACCCTAGTTTTGGCCCAGGAACACGCTCGATGGCCCCCTTGGCCAAGAGGGCCGCAACTTCCTCTTGTAGAAGTTTCAAGTGATCCCCCGACACGCGGTGGTACTGAGGTGGTACTGAGGTGGCATGGCTGGAGGGGACGCCTCGAAGGGGAGGGAGTAGCCTCTTCGGACAATTTGCAGCACCCACCTGTCCGATGTGACAGTGCACCAGTGGTGGTGGTGATGGCACACCCTGCCCCCCCACTGGCATCACATGGACCTGAAAGCACGAACTAGGAGGGTTTTGAGGCAGATGCTGCAGGGGTAGATGTGGACTGGCCTCGCCTTTGTCCCCGACCACCGCCATGGCGGTTTCCACGTCCGCCACCGTGCTGGATGTTAGTCTGCGGCCCCTGGCTGGCAGGACGTGTGGGGGCGCTCCTTCCTTGGCCACGAATGGGGCGAAAGGCAGCCGATTGCTGGCGCGGGCCGAGAGGCCCAAGGACTTGGCCGTAGCCCTGGAGTCCTTAAAGCGCTCAAACGCATGGTCTGCCTTGTCGCCAAAGAGGCGACGGCCATCAAACGGCATGTCCATAAGGGTGTTTTGGACATCAGCCAAAAAGTTGGAGGACCTCAACCAGGCGTGGCGACGAATCGGCACCGTCGTTGCCATCGCTCTGCCCAGTGAGTCCGTGGTATCCAGCCCACACCGGATGGAATACCGTGCTGCATCTTGACCCTCCGCAAGGGATTGGGTGAATTTAGTCCGTACCTCCTCCGGACATTGTGGCAGCACGTCCGCAACCGTGTCCCACAGAGAGTGGGTGTAATAGCCCAAGAGGCATGCAGTGTTGACTGACCGCAATCCCAAACTCAGGGAGGAGAATACCTTCTTCCCATATTGCTCATACCTCTTGGATTCCCGATCGGGGGGAGCCGACGGGAATGCGGTCTGGGAGTTAGAGGCCTGGATGACCAGGCTCTCAGGGTTTGGGTGGGTGGACAGGAAGTAAGGGTCGCCCGGAGCCGGGCGGTGGCACCTGGCCACATTCCTATCTACAGGCGGACCTGTAGCGGTCTTGGACCAAGTGCCCAGAAGAACGTCCGATAAGGCCTCATTAAAAGGCAGCAGTGGCTCGGCCAAGATTGTCTGCGGTTTAAGGACCTCGGTGAGGAGGTTAGTCCTCATGGCCGCGACGGGGAGCTCAAGGCCCAAGGCCTTGGCAGCCCGCGTCAGCACCACACTATTGGCAGCCCCCTCCTCCGTAGCCACTGTAGGAGGGGAGACAAAACCAGTGTCAGGCGAAGTGTCCAGACCACTGGCCTCCCCAAGCTCACCTGTCCAGTCCTGAAAAGACGTGTCAGAGGGTCCTTGGACCCCTCCCAATCCCCCTCGTCACCTGTCGCCTGGTACTCAGGCTCAAAGGACGGGGCCGGGTCGTAGAAGTAAAAGTCTCCAAGCCGCGTTGAATAAGGCGCCGAGCGGCGTTGAATAAGGCGGTCTTGGACCAAGTGCCCAGAAGAACGTCCGATAAGGCCTCATTAAAAGGCAGCAGAGGCTCGGCCAAGATTGTCTGCGGTTTAAGGACCTCGGTGAGGAGGTTAGTCCTCATGGCCGCGACGGGGAGCTCAAGGCCCAAGGCCTTGGCAGCCCGCGTCAGCACCACACTATTGGCAGCCCCCTCCTCCGTAGCCACTGTAGGAGGGGAGACAAAACCAGTGTCAGGCGAAGTGTCCAGACCACTGGCCTCCCCAAGCTCACCTGTCCAGTCCTGAAAAGACGTGTCAGAGGGTCCTTGGACCCCTCGCAATCCCCCTCGTCACCTGTCGCCTGGTACTCAGGCTCAAAGGACGGGGCCGGGTCGTAGAAGTAAAAGTCTCCAAGCGGCGTTGAATAAGGCGCCGAGCGGTGTTGAATAAGGCGCCAAACCCGAATCGAGGGTAGGACCCGGTACGGCGGCGGCGTCCTGGGACGACGCCGGGTGCGACACCCTGGCGGCCGGCACCGGCGAGGTCGTGAGGTCGACCCGCGGTGACCCGGATCCAGATCTGGCAGGGCCCTGCGGCGTCGGGACCGGAGTCACCGACGGCGCCGGGGCCAAAGCACCAG
Source organism: Lissotriton helveticus (assembly GCF_964261635.1). Lineage (NCBI taxonomy): Eukaryota > Metazoa > Chordata > Amphibia > Caudata > Salamandridae > Lissotriton > Lissotriton helveticus. The sequence continues at coordinate 1,104,393,627 of NC_136057.1, read as the reverse complement.
GCCCGCTGGGGGACCCAGTCGGGGCCACTTGGCCCGAAGGCGCCGCGGAACCCGACGGAGGAGTGAGCGACTTCATGGCCATGAGGAAGGCCTCGATCTCCTCCGGCATCGCGTGCTGCCCAGGGACCGGCGGGTATGGAGCAGGCTGCGACGCCTGCGGCTCCGGCGGAGCCGCGAGGGAGGTGTCGCCCGAACTCCCGGCCGCATCGCGCGAGCGTCGGGGGGAGTCAGAAGAGCGAAGTCGCCTCTTCGACTTCTTGTGCTTCTTACCGGAGGACTTCGAGCCCGAAGACTGATGGCGACTCCCGGAACTGTGGTGACTCCGGCCCCTCGACCTCCTTACGGCCCTGAACTCGAGTCGCTTGCGGGACCACTCCCATCTAGCTTTGGACGTCAGGGCCCGGCAGTCGGACCAGGACTTGTCGTGGTGGTCTGGGCCCAGACAATGAAGACAGCGGCGATGGGGGTCAGTAACCGACATCAGTCGGCTGCAATCGACGCAGGCTTTGACCCCGGGCATCCCTACCGGCACCGTCGGAGTTGAGAGACTTCGAAAAGATGATCAAAAAGGATCGAAAAAGTTAGTAAAAAATTGACTAGGGTACAACATTTTCCGGATCAGCGCTTTCTGGCGCGGAAAAAAGAAAAACTGACGTCAGCGCGCGAGGGCGGCGTCTAAGTACTCCGGCGACGTCATCCCGGCGCCAACGACGGACGCAGAGCCACAGACGACACCTACCGACGCGCATGGGTACTGCTACGCAAAAAGTTTCCGGATCCAGTCTGACGCCTGGGGATATTCTAAGGTAAGGAATCTAAAACTAACCTGTTTTTTTCAGATCCTTATTGTTAGTTATGTGTACATCCATCCATTTACTTTTCATATGTAACAAACTGCAGTCTAACAGCATCATTCATCTCTCAACACATCCACACGTGCTCCACAGGGGGTGCATACAACAGAGAATCCTTACTGAAACTGCAAGCAGTAAGTGCCCTGTTCTAACCTATCGTTAGGTATTTGTGAGTAAATTCCATTTATTAAAAGATATATATATATATATATATATATATATATATATATATATATATATATATATGTATATATATGTACTGTTGCAAAATTATATTTATATTAAAGTTGTGAAAGGTATCCCTTTATCTCCCACGTTAGTGGAAACAACTTCCACTTTAGTGGAAACATGAGATTCTCCTTGGGCATACCATACTCTTATCTACTCTCTGGTATTCACGCTGCACCCCTTGATAATGTTATTCAGTGGAATAAACCCACCCTGTATATCTCCTACAAAGGTATAATTTCTCAAGAAAACAGTGATATCCTAAACAGATCTGTGGTTTCCAATCTAGTTCCAGGAAGGCTTTATCAAGGACAAAATGTAATTGTAACAACTAGGTAAATTCTATGTCAGTCCACGGAGGCTCTGATTATGCTTCTCTTATCTTTACTGACCAAACAGCAGCCAATAAACAACTTTAAACTTGCATGACCCCGGAAGGACAACCCCCTCCACTAGTCTGCACCAATCATTATCAAGTCCTGCACAATAATAGTCCATGTAAAACCGGAACCTTCCTCTTTCTTTGCTGCTGCAGCAGCGAGTTAAGTGCCTTTCCCTTATTTTGTTCTGAATGAGGGTTTATGGTGTTGGTGATTGAATTTCATGTTGAACGTGTGTGGTCGAGTGCGCACCTGTTTATTGCGCTTTGCGCTTTCCGTCGGTGCGCCTTGCGAGCGTGTTGTTGTTGCCCTTAGTCGGGTTTTGTGTTCCCGGTCCGCCGACCGGCGGCGTGCGCTGAACACCTGAGCGCGTTAGGGGGCGGTGGAGTAGGAGGAGGCAGACGCGGCTTCGCCGCGCACAGGGAGCAGTCGAGTGTGCCCCAAGCGATACGCGCATGCGCGAGGAGCCGAGTTTCGCTTTGACTCTGCCGGCTCCTCGCGTTTGGCGCGCTATACACTGCATAAATCCCTGGCCTCGTAATAACGCTGACCGGAGCGTCTCCGGACCAGAGCTTTGCTCGAGGGGAGTTCTGTATATGCTGAAAGGGGTCTCCTTCCACCTTAGATCATTTTGCCTCTGTGGTGTGTGTGACGACTAGAGTTGCTTGTGTGTGTGTCGAGGCTGCACCCCTGGGCTCTCCCCCCCCTGTTAATCTCCTCCATACCTCCTGTGCATCAGATATGGCGTATTACGCCGAGGAGGACGGCAAGTGGGTCGAATTTGATGAATACAATGAGTATGAGCCTGAAGAAGAAGTATTGGAGGAGAATTTAGGTGAGGCTCTGGCTACCCACGACCAGAGCTCTGTAAGTAAGGCCCTGATTAAGGCGTTAAAGCCTTTTACTAAGTCCCATCACTCGGGCAAGAGGAAGAGTAAGACCTCACGTAAGGGGGACGCCTCAGGTCAACCCCAAGCCCACAGGATAGCGGAGATGGCTAAGTCAGTGATGAGGGACCATGGCTCTATGGCCGTTCAGACATCGGGGGATTCCTCCTCGACACCGCCTGACACTTCCGACTCAGATGTAGATTCTTTAGCTCCTAGAAAGAAGTTTAGGAAAACTAAACATACAGCTTACAAGGCGGACGATAGCCAGGTCCCGAGGAACCTGCTTTTTGACCCCAATAACATAGTTCACCCTAGATCTACGGAATGGGTGCCTTGTGCCGAGGTTGCGCATTATGTCACTAACAACTTGCGCCAGGGTTTTGAGAGTGGGGTTCGTGCCACTCTGAGATCAGAATGCCCCAGACCTTCAGTTACGGGGAAGGTGGCGGATACTCCGGACCTTGACCCCACTATGACTGCATTCATGCGAAAGTTTGCCAAGGACCCTAAGAAGGAACTGGATAGGGCTTGGCGGGGGTGCCAGGACAAGCTTCTTGACGTCTCTGGACCCCTTACTAAAATTCTTGAGGCGGCAGTCAAGGCCAAAGAACAGGGCGTGCCTTTGGACACCTCTGACGTCATGGAATGGGCCCAGCGCGCTATGTGCTTTCTGGGGAACGCGAATGTGGCGTTGTCTACTGAACGGAGACGCTCGTTTCTGATGCGTATAGACTCTCAATTGGCGGAGATGGCCACCAACGAGCCTGGCTCCATGGCTAATGGCATGCTCTTCGGAGACAAATTCGTGAAAGAAATGGGCAAATACGTAGCCACCTTTTCAGCGCTTGACAAGGCGCAATCCACAATAAAGAGGGTGCTTCACACCGGTGTTTTTGACAGGGCCGGACGCCAGCGAGGTCGAGGGTCCGGCCGAGGTTCCAATCAGACCTCTCGTGGAGGCGAACAGAGAGGCAGAGGATATCGACGTCCCAATTTCTACCCCTCCCGTAATCGAGGAGGTCGTGGCGGAGGACAGAGAGGAAACTACAGAGGACAGCAACACAACTCTGGAGACAATTCCTATTCAGGTACGAATTCTTTGTGCAACAGATCACAAGGTGGGAGGCAGACTGGCCTTGTTTGTCCACAAGTGGCGAGAACTGACATCAGATCCCTGGGTGCTACAATCAGTCCAAGGGTATCAGATAGAGTTTTATGCCTCCCCCGCGCAGCGACAAGCGCCCGCGCCACTGCATTTTTCCCTACTAGAGCAGAGTTTCATAGACAGGGAGGTGCTGGACTTGCTCGAGAAAGGGGCGATAGTGGAATCTTTGCCGCATGCTCACGGCTTTCTGAGCACGGTCTTCGTGGTCCCCAAAAAAGACCAGGGTTTTCGATTAGTTTTAAATCTAAAGGATTTCAACGCATGGGTGGTGTATCGACACTTCAAAATGGAAGGCATACACCTACTGTGAGACATCCTGTTGGAGAACGATTGGATGGTACGTCTGGATTTGAAGGACGCTTACCTGACTGTGCCCATTTTTCCACCGCATCGACGGTTTCTTCAATTTCAATGGCGCAACAAGTGGTTCGAGTTTGCCGCCATGCCCTTTGGCCTGTCATCCGCTCCTTGGTGTTTCACCAAACTGATGAAACCTGTGGTTCAGTACTTGAGGGAGAGGGGAGTGAGGATGATCATCTACCTAGACGACATCCTGATTCTGGGGTCCTCTCCGGAGATAGTAGCCCTCCATTTGTCTTGGACGATTTGTCTACTTCAGGACCTGGGGTTCCTGTTGAATTTGCAGAAGTCCATTCTGACACCTTCACAAGCAATGGAATTCTTGGGATTCCAGGTGGACTCGGTGAAGGCCCAATTGCTCCTCCCGCTCAAGAAGAGGTTGGCAATCAAGAAGGAGTTGAGGAGAGCGTTGGCATCTCCGACAATTTCCTTGAGGACTTTGGCTCGCCTGGTGGGACTGTTGGCCTCGTCCATCCAGGCGATCTTCCCGGGTCCCTTGCACTACAGGGCGATGCAACGATTGAAGGCCTTGCATCTTCGCAAGGGTGTGACTTACGCCCAGCAGGTTCGACTATCGACGGACGCACGCACGGAGATGAACTGGTGGTTGGAGCATCTGGAAGCCTGGAACGGCAGAGCCATCTTTGCTGCCACCCCAGAGGTTGTGATAGAATCGGATGCGAGTCGATGGGGCTGGGGAGCCTGTTGCGGCTCGGTGGAGACCGGGGGCCGGTGGTCCCGCGACGAGTTGAAACTCCACATCAATTGTCTGGAACTCCTAGCGGGTTCTTTTGCAATACGGACACTTTCCCCGCAGAAGATTTCGTGTTGTATTCTACTACGCATGGACAATGTGTCCGCAGTACGATACATCAATCGCCTCGGGGGCACCAGGTCTCGTCTCCTAGCGGAGATTGCCAAGGACTTTTGGCATTATTGCCTGGATCGTCAGATTTCAGTTACAGCGGAATACATTCCGGGTTCAGTCAACGTGACAGCGGACTGGAACTCGCGGTATTTGAGGGATGCCAGCGATTGGATGCTGCATCCCAGAATATTCAGGGCTTTGGACCACCTGTGGGGTCCATGTGTGATAGATCTGTTTGCCTCACGGCTCAACAGACAGTTACCAAATTTTTTCAGTTGGCGTCCGGACCCTCTGGCGATCAGCTCGGACGCCTTTCTTCAGTCATGGACGATGGGCATTCTTTATGCATTTCCACCGTTTATCATGATCCCGAGGGTCCTTGCCCAGATCCGGAGACAGAAGGCCGAAGTGATCTTGATCTCCCCGTGTTGGAAAACCCAAGCGTGGTTTCCAGTCGCGATGAGCCTGACATGCGCACCCCCGGTGCGGATCTCATCGTTTCCAGACCTTCTGACAGATCCGGTGGGCCTTCGACATCCGCTGGTCCTTCTGGATCAGTTGTCTCTCATGGCGTGGAGACTTTCAGGAGACATTGGCAAATGCCGGGTGTTTCTCAAGACACTCTCTTTTTCTTGTCACAGGCATGGGCGCCTTCCACCCATAAGCGATATGAGTCTGCTTGGAGACGATGGGTTGGTTGGTGTCACGAGCGACAGGGTGATCCGGTGGGATCTCAGATCTCTATGATTGCAAATTTCTTGTCAGATTTGGCTCGTTCAGGCTTGGCATACAGATCGGTAAACACTTTCCGGTCAGCTATTTCGGCGGGGCATCCACACGTGGATGGTAGACCTGTCGGGGAACACCCTCTGGTGTGTAAGGTTGTCAGGGGGATCCGAATGCTGAATCCTCCGCAACCAAAGTATACGGAGCTTTGGGATGTTTCCATCGTCTTGCGTTTTTTGTCGGCGTGGCCGGCTAATGAGGGTTTGTCTAGGAAGCAACTCTCAGCGAAGCTTGCGATGCTGCTATGCTTGATTTCTTGTAGACGAGTCTCGGACATTCGAGCGCTGGATTTGGCAGGTAGAGTATTTACTCCTACGGGAGTTTCCTTTACTATTTCAAAACGTACTAAATCACACTCAAAATGTATTTCTTACCCTGCCTTTCCTCATCACAGCAAATTGTGTGTAGTGAAATGTCTAAAAGTTTATGAGGATTGTACTAGAGAGTTTAGGAAGGACTTTGGGCAATTATTGATTTCGCTACAAAGACCCTTCCGCCCAGTCGCTAATGCTACTCTGGCCAGGTGGGTTTCATGGTTGTTGAACCTGGCGGGTATTGATTCTTCCAAGTTTGGAGCTCATTCTGTGAGGGGGGCTATGGCCTCAAAATCCTTGGGTGCCGGTTCTCGGCTTCAGGACATCATGACTGCGGCTGATTGGTCCTCTGAATCTACTTTTAAAACGTTTTATCATAAACCTATTGTGGATGTGGCCTCGGTGGTGGTAGAGACACTTTAAACTAGCATAATCAGAGCCTCCGTGGACTGACATAGAATGAAAAATTGTCTAGCATTCGCGACAAAGAATTTTCAATTCTATTAAGGACACGGAGGCGAGGATTATCCCACCCGGGTGCCAATGATGTAATTGGTATATCGTTTGAAATGGTGATGTATATTTTCCCACCCAAATGATGTTATGGCTTGTTGTATTCCTGGTTGTTGGAATGGCCATTACGACATATTTTTTCGTTTCAGGAGATCAGCACAAACAGACCTGAATACGAATCCTGTGGACTGAGCTGGGTCTCAGCTGTGGAGCAGTTTTCCCCTTCGGACAAGAGAATGCGATAGTTGCCACGTTGGGCTACAGTCTTGGTTGGACTGCGGAAGACATCGCAAAGAAAGAGGAAGGTTCCGGTTTTACATGGACTATTATTGTGCAGGACTTGATAATGATTGGTGCAGACTAGTGGAGGGGGTTGTCCTTCCGGGGTCATGCAAGTTTAAAGTTGTTTATTGGCTGCTGTTTGGTCAGTAAAGATAAGAGAAGCATAATCCTCGCCTCCGTGTCCTTAATAGAATTGAAAATTCTTTGTCGCGAATGCTAGACAATTTTTCATTCTTCCATGTATTAAATGTAGTTAAATTACTAATGGCGTTATCCCTAATATTATTACCATGAATTGAGAATTAATTTTGTCCCTAATTTCCCTAGGCACATTATAGATTTAGACATCATTAGAGCAAAATTTACATTTACCTGAAGTGTTGTACCCTACAATGGTTAAATCAGTATATTTAATTAATACAAAGGAATTCCGTTGTTTAAACTACTCTTCAAGCCCTGCTTGTCTGCTTGTTTTTGGGGCCAGCTCGCTTCAGCACAACTTGCCGCCACCGCCAGAGAGTCAGGGAGTACGGCCGTCAGCCTCACCATCCCGGGACTTCAACTCCCGGCAGTCCCAGCGGCGTGCGCGGCGCGCACTTCACACGATGGAGGCAGCGCCAGGAGGCACATATATTCAGCACAGGGCTGCGTTGGAGCGGGAGCCCTGCTTGTCTGCTTGTTTTTGGGGCCAGCTCGCTGCCCACGGCACTATCAGCGCAACTTGCCGCCACTACAAGAGAGTCAGAGAGTCCGGCCGTCAGCCTCACCATCCCGGGACTTCAACTCCTGGCAGTCCCAGCGGCGCGCACTGCACACGACGGAGGCAGCGCCAGGAGGCGCATATATTCAGCACAGGGCTCCCGCGTCGCGGGATGCGCGCGGGGAGCGTCGGGCGTCTGAGGCCGTCCGGGACCATCCGAGGCCGGGCTGGGCCACCCCTCTTCGATTTTGTTACTCCAAATTTAGCTTGACCCTGCAGTGGTGAGTGGGTTGCATTTCTCAAGTGTCTATTGAATGTTTAGGGCAAATAACACTATGGGCAAATGGAACACAAGCATTGCAGCACGTAATACTAGGTCCATAGACACTATGCTGGAGAGGGCGATGAATATAGTCAGCACGGAAATTGAGCTGACTGAAAGGCGATTGTTCCTGGGCCCCACAAAACCCCAACCTGCAGTACAAACTGAGAATACTGATATTAGTGATCCTCAAATAACGGTACTCAGTGAGCACATCCATTAACCAGAGAGAACATATTGGGCTTGGAAGGGCCTGGCCATACAGGAGCAATAGCTGACTCAGACTTAGACTTTGTACTAGCGAGTTACCCAAATGATACACTAGCTCCGGCTACTCAGGCCATATCCCCTAACACAGAAGTAGGCGGGGCGAAAAGGAAAAAGAAGGCCGTGAAACCAGCCTACTCCAAATGGAAACAACCACCACGCCTGAACTCACAACACGCAACATTAAACACATGGATTAAGGGCTCGAAGGCGCAGTAGACCCAATCCCCAGCAGTGGCGCAATTGACTTAGTCTCATTGGACATTTTAAGTAACTCTGCACACACTCAGACGGAATCCACACAGACTGCCTTCTCCAACTTTACACTCTGGGACACTGCTATGGACATTATCATTGACACATTGTATGAACGTGTTAAGGGGCATGTGGATGAAAGTTCTGTAAAGTTATGGAAGCATTTAGACCGCTTGGAATCTTTAATCACCAAGGCAAAATTGCCCTGTATGGAATCTAAACAGCCTTCCCAAGAGACTAGTCCCCAGGAAAACCTATCCCTGAGTGGGCAATTGGCGCCCCAAACTGTAAAGCCGTCATCTGCTCCCTGTGACACTAATAGTAAAACTAAAAACTCTACAGTTTCTAAAATATGCAGTGGATCTGCCAATACACAAAATATAACCCTTAGTGGCGCCCATGCTGGTCTGACAGTTTGCACCAGCACTGCCGACATTTGTGCCAGCGGGGATGTTGAGCTTAATAAGGATGTTTTAAATCTACCCCCAGCTTCTTGCCCGTATGTTCTGATCCTTGCAGCGGTAACCCCATTAACCCCTCCGCTGCGCCGAACGTTCCGCGCTGGTGCGGAACATTCTATTGCGCGGGCGGGGACGGAACGTTCAGCGGACATGCGCAGCACTACCGAGGTAGTGCACGCGACATCCGTTGAACATGCGCCGCACTGAAGGGGTTAAAGAAAAATAAACTAGAATCCTTGGAACAATTACGGAACAAATGTATAGATTGGTTGGCTAAATATAAAGGGCATAGGAGGTCTGATATACAGGATATTTTAATGGTACGAAGGGTAGGATGGGTGGGACCAGTAGAAAAAAATATAAGGGGCGATTGCATTGTTATCAATTTTCATCGCCCAGGTACCGTTAGATCTATACTGACTGCAAGAGAGACCAATTGCCCCTACCCACAAACATTTGTGCCTTATCGCTTGGCTTCTTTTATAGATCTGCGCCCACACAATGCCTAGTCACTAGCCCATTTTTCCAGCTGACAAACAGGTTCTCTGCTATCTCTGATCTAGATACTCTTGATTGACCTTCATCCCAATCCCAACTGACTGACTCTGCCCTTACTGCTCCCTTGGAGATTCTTAAAATTAACATCGATAATGAGGTGGAAATTATGTCTTCAAATGATCGTTTTGATCCTTCATTATTATGGGTGTTGAGCTGGAATGTGGCCGGTTTGGCCTCTAAATTAAATATTGATGAATGGGTCAATATGATAAATAAATTCGACATCCTTATGCTCCAGGTGACTTGGGCAACTAAAGAGTTATGTCTTGAAGGATATGAGTGTTTTAATATCATATCCCCTCATCCTAAGCATGGCAGACCCTCGGGTGGCTTATCAATTTAGGTCAGCATTGCTTCAGGCGGCAGAGTGAAATTGATTCCCACCAACAATACTAACTTTCAAGTATTGGTCTACACACGGGGTATTTCTATTTGTTTTCTTAATTTATATAATAATGACTTTTTAACTACACCTAATGTTAATTTTGTTAATCTTTTTAATTTCATCATGGATATATATAATTTGTTGGAAAAGTATAAACTGATAGGGATATGTTTGGGGGGTGACTTTAATACAAAAATAGCAGGGGGAAATATTGTGAGTCCCACCGACCATACCTCAGCCAATCGATGTAAGAGAGGATAGGAATTAATATCCCACTTATCAAATAGTAGTCGTTTAAATGTTATGGATATTGCAGCTGTAAATAATGAGGATAAACTAATACCTACTTACAGAGGTTTTGGACGAGCATCAACTATAGTATATGTCTTTATATCTGCTCAGTTAGAAGACCACTTAGTTTTGGCAGAGGTCAGGGTATCAACTTTTGGGGATCACAATCCTATTTTAGTTTCTTTTAGGGTAGCCCCTAGGCCCAAAATTAGAAAGGAGCCAGGGGCTGGTAATTTAGTTATCTCCACTGATAACCTAAGAGTTAAATGGAAGGGCATGGACTGCACGAAGGTGTTCCAAAAGATGGTACAAACATATCCATCACTCTGTGAGACTTGTCTCACAATGGCTGACCCTGACCCAGAGGCAGTTTCTGCTTTTTATTTATTATGTTCAGGCATCAAAGAACTAATTTCTAGACCCGTAGCTACATTTAAATCTGCCCCAGGGCTAACAGGGAACTCAGAGCTGCCCTTTCAGTTTCCCCCAGAGACCCTGACCTTATTAGAGCACTAAGGCACACCTATAAAAGTGCAGTAAAGCATTGGCAAGATGCGGTTTTAAAAGAGCACTGGAGTAACCTAGCTTGTGCTGCAAAGCTTAATACAAATGGTTTCTGGTCAGCCACTAAATCATTAAGTACGTTTGGTACTGCATCTACCCCGTTAAGCTGTAATATAACACTTCTCAAAAATATATGCCTCATCTCAATGTGAAGCAAACAATCACAGGGGGTTGATTCAATTAAGGTAATCAGAGGCTGGAATCAAATGTAAATTGTAGCAAAGAAAGGTTACCTCTGACACCATAGATTACACACTTACTTTGGTGCAATGTCCTAATTTATTGACATTGTAAACAAATTCTATTTTTGCATTTGGTTCAGAATTGTTCAATGGTGCACAATTGGGTGTTAGCACATAACTAGTAATCATCTCCTTAGAAGGAAACTAATTCGACAAAAATCAAAACAATGATAACACTACATTCATTACATAGACATTACTATACACAACATTAAATAGTGCTCAACGTATGTACAAATATAAAAAAACTTTTTGTCCTGGTGTGTTATTCCTACACATACAATAAATATTTCAAATAATTAACTGTCTTTGGGTATGGGTACTTTTCCTCAAAGAGACAATCAATATAGTCCTGTATAAGGTCGGAGAGTACTTGTAAAATGTTATTTAGGCCGTGGTGTGAGAAGCGTCTCACACTAGGTGTCCTAATGATTTGTTAGGTCATAAGGCATAAATTTCTCCTGGCCTTAATAGTACGCCTACGCGTTTCGACCCTCTGTATGTTGACAGGTGATAAATTGGTGAAGGGTCTTCATCAGGGCTCACTGTTGTGATGGTAGGACATCATGCTACACCTGTGGGGGTGTAAGGGTGCATGTTTTAGTAGAAAATCAGGATTTTTGTGTAACATTTCTAAACTAATGGTGCATACTGTTGTGAAGTGGTTAAGTTTCACGTACCCATGTGGTGAGGAAAAGGTTCCTCGTGTCTTGGTCCTGTCTTTAAATGAAAACGAACGCTGAGCCCAGCGTCGTGACGTTTTTTTCTTTTTTTCTTTTCTTTCAGTATTGGCCAGCAGGGTTAATTCTTTTGCTTGAATAAATCACAGTTGCGCTGGTGGGAGGAAGAGGCAATGACCAGTTAAGAAAGGTTTTTTTTCTTTGTGGATGTTCTTCTTTTGTTTTATCCAGCCATCTAAACTACAGGGGGAATAGTGTTGAAGTGCACGCTTCGTGTGTTACGCTCTATGGTTCATGAGCGCTGTACATTGTGAGCGGGCATTTTCAGGCTCGTACATGTACCTGTGTTTTTCATCGTATTCGTCCTTCCGTGTGAAGTCGTTGGCTTCAGTCCGTTCTTGCAGGCGTTCTGTTCGTTGTACAGCGTCTCCCCGCTGTAGGGCTCGAACGTTTCCGGTTAGGGGCTGGAGTCTCCGTCATTGGTTTTTACCGGGCTGATTTCTGTGCAGCTTCAACCTGGTTGGTCGCGCTCGTTCGCGACGTAGAAGCTTCTTTCTCATTGGTTGCTTGTGTAGGTGGTCGCGTTGCTTGGATACGTGACGCTCCACGCTGCTCCGAGACGATGGTGGATGTGGTGATTCCTTAGGATTACAGTGTACAATCGCCTGGACGCTCGTTGTTTTCGTGTCCTTAGTTCAGCGTGTTAGCGATCTGTGGGATGATTTCTCCATAAGCGTTCTAAACATTAGATAACGTGACTCCATTTCTACAGTTTTTTGTATGGTAGCGTGTCATATGAAGTTTGCTATTTCTGCAAGCTCATTCAAGCCATTGTCCACTGTGCCCAAGTACATAATGGTTTTGGCTTCTTGTCTAGATAAGTTATTGGCCACATTTTTGCCTTTGATGTGTTTAACAACTGTCCATTTCATGTCATCTGGTCCATGGTTTTTGTCGATGCAATGAGATACCATTGGAGCATTTTCTTTTTTGCATCGGATCCTCGAGCGATGTTGAGATATTCGTGTCTTGACGGGCTGGCTAGTTTTACCGACATATGTAAGTCCACATGGACATACCACACAGTATATTACATTGTGTGTGTTGCAGTTCGTAAATGCCTCATGTTTAATTTGTTTCTGGCCATATGAAAATGTGGTACCTTCCAATGTACTTTCACATGATACGCAGTTACCACATTTGTTGTGCCCTCTGATTGGTGGAAGATTCAAGAACGCCTGTATTGATGTCTCTTGTCTGGGTAATGATGTGTCTGCTCGTACCAGTTTATTTCTTACGCTTTCATTCTTTTTTAATGCAAAAATTGGCAGTGCTTCAAATGGTTTCAGACCTTTTACTGTATTCCAATTTCTGGAAATGATCTTCTTAATTTCAGTAGTGGCTCCTGAGAATGTTGTCACACATACTAAAGGTGTATCTTCTTTGGTTTTGTCTTTGGGGGTCAGGAGCGTATCTCTAGGGATATACCACGTTCTTTTCATGGTTCTTTTCAGTAATTTTCTTGGATATCCCCTCTCAAGTAATTTTTGCATCAGCTCTTGGGCATTGGCGAAATAATCTACTTTCCTTGAGCAATTCCTGCGCAATCTCATAAATTGGCTCAAGGGCAAGTTCTCTCGTAAATTTCGTTGGTGGAAGCTTGAAAAATGTAGGAATGTATTCCGATCAGTCTCTTTAGTGTATAGGGTGGTGTAAATAATGCCTTCCTCATGTTTTACCTTGAGATCAAGGAAATTGATTTCTCTTTTGTCATATGATAAGGTAAATTGAATATTCGGATTCCTATTGTTATGCCAAATGACAAACTCTTTCAGTTGATTTTCTCCGCCTCTCCATAGCATGAAGACGTCGTCTATATAGCGACGCCATATTTTAATATGGCCGTCATAGGGATTGTTGTTGTAAATCCACTTAGATTCATATAGTGCCATGTACATGATAGCCATTTCTGGGGCAAAAGGACATCCCATAGCCGTCCCCATAGTTTGTAAGTATTGGACATTATTAAATTTGAAAAAGTTGAATTTCAAGCAGATTTCTGCTAGTTTCAGGAGGCAGTCAGTAGGAACATTATGTGGTCTTTCTCTCTTGTCCAAGAAGAATTCAAGAGCTTCCAATCCTTCTTCCTGTGGAATATTTGAGTATAAGCTGACTATATCCATGGTGACCAGGATTTCCATTGATTCATCAAATGTTTGTCCCTCAAGGAGGTTTATAGCTTCCATAGTATCTTTGATGTAACTGGTTGTTTGGCCCACAAGGGGTTTGAGAAAGGTGTCCACATATTTAGCTGGACGTTCAAGTATGGAATTCACTCCCGAAATTATTGGGCGACCTGGTGGGTTCATGGGATCTTTGTGGACTTTCGGGAGGACGTACATGATTGGTGTTCTGGGATTTTTGTTTATTAGGTATTCTCCCTCCTTTTTGGATAGCCAGCCTTCTCTGCGGCCATCATCTACAAGTGTCTCCAGTCGGTTTGTCAGTTTTTTGTTCCAGTTTTCATCTGTTCGTTTGTAGTATTTTTCATCCGAAATTTGCCTTTGGACCTCTGTTTCGTACATTTCCCGTGGGAGGATAACAATCCCTCCGCCTTTGTCGGCCGGCTTTATAATTAGACTTTTGTTGTCTCGAAGTTCATAGAGGGCGGTCTTTTCATCTTTCTTTAGATTCCATTTTATGTAGCGTTGCTTTTTCTTTTCGAGGGCATCAAGATCTCGTAACACATTTTTCTCGAATGTTAATAGTTCTACAGGCATCTGACTTGAATGCGGGAAGAATGTGGAGGGATTTTTGAGTCCTGAATAGTTTCTTGCCGGCATGTCTTGTTGATCTTGGAAAAATATTTTAAGTCTCATTTTTCTGAAGAGTTGGATTATCTCCAATTTGGTTTGGCAAATGTCTGGTTTTACTGTTGGGATAAATGTTAAACCCTTTTGTAATACACTCATTTCACTGGTTGAGAGGGTATGGTTTGATAGGTTGAATACTGCACAGTTGTTCGCATTCACCATCTGTGCACTCGCCTCCTCGTGGTGATTTCTCCTTGGTACTGGTTGGTGGAACGATTGAACCATCTGTTTCCTCTCTGACGGCCACGTTGTCTGCCTCTGCCTCTGTCGGAAAAAGGTGCCGGCTGGTAGTGCTGGCGGGCTTGGTCGTCTCTGTTGTCTGTAGGTGCGTCTGCGTCACTAGAGCTGTTTGACGCTGAGGATTCGTCGGAGAATGTTATATATTGCCTCCTACTTCTGCCTCCGTACACTCTTAGAGCTCCAATGTTTTGTGGCTGTTTGTAGAAATCCTTGTCCAAATACGGATACGTTTTTTCTCTGAATAGTTTGTGATATCTTTTTGTAATTTTTGCCTTTTGAAATCTTCAGTTGTTTTTTGGAATGTTTGGTTTTCTTTTTCTACTTTAGCCAGGAGTGCTTGTGCGTTCTCAATCGCTCTGTTATTCAAAAAAGCTTCTTCTAAGTCTTGAATTAGAATATTTAGAAGGATTTAGCCACATTGGTACAAAATGTTCTAGAGATTGGATGTTCCACTCGATCAAAACTGCAGAGCGACTGGGACTAAAAGAACAACAGCTAATTCAAGACTTAGAAGAAGCTTTTTTGAATAACAGAGCGATTGAGAACGCACAAGCACTCCTGGCTAAAGTAGAAAAAGAAAACCAAACATTCCAAAAAACAACTGAAGATTTCAAAAGGCAAAAATTACAAAAAGATATCACAAACTATTCAGAGAAAAAAACGTATCCGTATTTGGACAAGGATTTCTACAAACAGCCACAAAACATTGGAGCTCTAAGAGTGTACGGAGGCAGAAGTAGGAGGCAATATATAACATTCTCCGACGAATCCTCAGCGTCAAACAGCTCTAGTGACGCAGACGCACCTACAGACAACAGAGACGACCAAGCCCGCCAGCACTACCAGCCGGCACCTTTTTCCGACAGAGGCAGAGGCAGACAACGCGGCCGTCAGAGAGGAAACAGATGGTTCAATCGTTCCACCAACCAGTACCAAGGAGAAATCACCACGAGGAGGCGAGTGTACAGATGGTGAATGCGAACAACTGTGCAGTATTCAACCTATCAAACCATACCCTCTCAACCAGTGAAATGAGTGTATTACAAAAGGGTTTAACATTTATCCCAACAGTAAAACCAGACATTAGCCAAACCAAATTGGAGATAATCCAACTCTTCAGAAAAATGAGACTTAAAATATTTTTCCAAGATCAACAAGACATGCCGGCAAGAAACTACTCAGGACTCAAAAATCCCTCCACATTCTTCCCGCATTCAAGTCAGATGCCTGTAGAACTATTAACATTCGAGAAAAATGTGTTACGAGATCTTGATGCCCTCGAAAAGAAAAAGCAACGCTACATAAAATGGAATCTAAAGAAAGATGAAAAGACCGCCCTCTATGAACTTCGAGACAACAAAAGTCTAATTATAAAGCCGGCCGACAAAGGCGGAGGGATTGTTATCCTCCCACGGGAAATGTACGAAACAGAGGTCCAAAGGCAAATTTCGGATGAAAAATACTACAAACGAACAGATGAAAACTGGAACAAAAAACTGACAAACCGACTGGAGACACTTGTAGATGATGGCCGCAGAGAAGGCTGGCTATCCAAAAAGGAGGGAGAATACCTAATAAACAAAAATCCCAGAACACCAATCATGTACGTCCTCCCGAAAGTCCACAAAGATCCCATGAACCCACCAGGTCGCCCAATAATTTCGGGAGTGAATTCCATACTTGAACGTCCAGCTAAATATGTGGACACCTTTCTCAAACCCCTTGTGGGCCAAACAACCAGTTACATCAAAGATACTATGGAAGCTATAAACCTCCTTGAGGGACAAACATTTGATGAATCAATGGAAATCCTGGTCACCATGGATATAGTCAGCTTATACTCAAATATTCCACAGGAAGAAGGATTGGAAGCTCTTGAATTCTTCTTGGACAAGAGAGAAAGACCACATAATGTTCCTACTGACTGCCTCCTGAAACTAGCAGAAATCTGCTTGAAATTCAACTTTTTCAAATTTAATAATGTCCAATACTTACAAACTATGGGGACGGCTATGGGATGTCCTTTTGCCCCAGAAATGGCTATCATGTACATGGCACTATATGAATCTAAGTGGATTTACAACAACAATCCCTATGACGGCCATATTAAAATATGGCGTCGCTATATAGACGACGTCTTCATGCTATGGAGAGGCGGAGAAAATCAACTGAAAGAGTTTGTCATTTGGCTTAACAATAGGAATCCGAATATTCAATTTACCTTATCATATGACAAAAGAGAAATCAATTTCCTTGATCTCAAGGTAAAACATGAGGAAGGCATTATTTACACCACCCTATACACTAAAGAGACTGATCGGAATACATTCCTACATTTTTCAAGCTTCCACCAACGAAATTTACGAGAGAACTTGCCCTTGAGCCAATTTATGAGATTGCGCAGGAATTGCTCAAGGAAAGTAGATTATTTCGCCAATGCCCAAGAGCTGATGCAAAAATTACTTGAGAGGGGATATCCAAGAAAATTACTGAAAAGAACCATGAAAAGAACGTGGTATATCCCTAGAGATACGCTCCTGACCCCCAAAGACAAAACCAAAGAAGATACACCTTTAGTATGTGTGACAACATTCTCAGGAGCCACTACTGAAATTAAGAAGATCATTTCCAGAAATTGGAATACAGTAAAAGGTCTGAAACCATTTGAAGCACTGCCAATTTTTGCACTAAAAAAGAATGAAAGCGTAAGAAATAAACTGGTACGAGCAGACACATCATTACCCAGACAAGAGACATCAATACAGGCGTTCTTGAATCTTCCACCAATCAGAGGGCACAACAAATGTGGTAACTGCGTATCATGTGAAAGTACATTGGAAGGTACCACATTTTCATATGGCCAGAAACAAATTAAACATGAGGCATTTACGAACTGCAACACACACAATGTAATATACTGTGTGGTATGTCCATGTGGACTTACATATGTCGGTAAAACTAGCCAGCCCGTCAAGACACGAATATCTCAACATCGCTCGAGGATCCGATGCAAAAAAGAAAATGCTCCAATGGTATCTCATTGCATCGACAAAAACCATGGACCAGATGACATGAAATGGACAGTTGTTAAACACATCAAAGGCAAAAATGTGGCCAATAACTTATCTAGACAAGAAGCCAAAACCATTATGTACTTGGGCACAGTGGACAATGGCTTGAATGAGCTTGCAGAAATAGCAAACTTCATATGACACGCTACCATATAAAAAACTGTAGAAATGGAGTCACGTTATCTAATGTTTAGAACGCTTATGGAGAAATCATCCCACAGATCGCTAACACGCTGAACTAAGGACACGAAAACAGCGAGCGTCCAGGCGATTGTACACTGTAATCCTAAGGAATCACCACATCCACCATCGTCTCGGAGCAGCGTGGAGCGTCACGTATCCAAGCAACGCGACCACCTACACAAGCAACCAATGAGAAAGAAGCTTCTACGTCGCGAACGAGCGCGACCAACCAGGTTGAAGCTGCACAGAAATCAGCCCGGTAAAAACCAATGACGGAGACTCCAGCCCCTAACCGGAAACGTTCGAGCCCTACAGCGGGGAGACGCTGTACAACGAACAGAACGCCTGCAAGAACGGACTGAAGCCAACGACTTCACATGGAAGGACGAATACGATGAAAAACACAGGTACATGTACAAGCCTGAAAATGCCCACTCACAATGTACAGCGCTCATGAACCATAGAGCGTAACACACGAAGCGTGCACTTCAACACTATTCCCCCTGTAGTTTAGATGGCTGGATAAAACAAAAGAAGAACATCCACAAAGAAAAAAAACCTTTCTTAACTGGTCATTGCCTCTTCCTCCCACCAGCGCAACTGTGATTTATTCAAGCAAAAGAATTAACCCTGCTGGCCAATACTGAAAGAAAAGAAAAAAAGAAAAAAACGTCACGACGCTGGGCTCAGCGTTCGTTTTCATTTAAAGACAGGACCAAGACACGAGGAACCTTTTCCTCACCACATGGGTACGTGAAACTTAACCACTTCACAACAGTATGCACCATTAGTTTAGAAATGTTACACAAAAATCCTGATTTTCTACTAAAACATGCACCCTTACACCCCCACAGGTGTAGCATGATGTCCTACCATCACAACAGTGAGCCCTGATGAAGACCCTTCACCAATTTATCACCTGTCAACATACAGAGGGTCGAAACGCGTAGGCGTACTATTAAGGCCAGGAGAAATTTATGCCTTATGACCTAACAAATCATTAGGACACCTAGTGTGAGACGCTTCTCACACCACGGCCTAAATAACATTTTACAAGTACTCTCCGACCTTATACAGGACTATATTGATTGTCTCCTTGAGGAAAAGTACCCATACCCAAAGACAGTTAATTATTTGAAATATTTATTGTATGTGTAGGAATAACACACCAGGACAAAAAGTTTTTTTATATTTGTACATACGTTGAGCACTATTTAATGTTGTGTATAGTAATGTCTATGTAATGAATGTAGTGTTATCATTGTTTTGATTTTTGTCGAATTAGTTTCCTTCTAAGGAGATGATTACTAGTTATGTGCTAACACCCAATTGTGCACCATTGAACAATTCTGAACCAAATGCAAAAATAGAATTTGTTTACAATGTCAATAAATTAGGACATTGCACCAAAGTAAGTGTGTAATCTATGGTGTCAGAGGTAACCTTTCTTTGCTTCAATTCATCTCAATGTGAAGACATCTTTGAAAACCATAATCCTGTCCAAATTCAAATATCTCTGACAGAAGTTGAGGATACAATAGACCAGAGCTTGGGAAATAAGACCTTATGAAATCTAGGCCAGAGTTTTGGGCTCCTTTGCTACTTAATGTTTTTAATAATTTAACAACACAAAATTCCAAACACCTGGTCCACATCTGTAATTGTCCCCATTTTTAAAAAGGGAGATAGATCTAAACCAAGTTGTTATAGACCAATCTCCCTAATTGACAATACTCTTAAAATATTGGGGAGAGTTTTATTTAATAAGATCAGAACATGGGCAGAGAACGCACCCATAATAAATAAATGCCAGTTGGGTTTCCGAAGTCATCTTGGATCAGTGGAACAGTGTCTGAATCTTAATTTAATCTTAGGGAAATATACCATCGCCCGACACAGTCCCCTCTACCTGGCATTTATGGACCTTGCATCCACTTTCGATTTTGTTAATCGATCCAGGCTCTGGCAACGCCTTTTAGATTATGGGCTGGACAAAGATATGGTGTATTTTTTAGCATACTTGCATAGGGATTTAAGGGCTCGGGTGAGAATAAGCAAGGATGGGGCAGTTTCAGGGGACATAGCAGTTGGCAGAGGTGTTAGACAAGGGTGCGTCGTTGCCCCACTTTTATCTATTTTATACATCAATGAGTTACATAATGTATTGTCTAACCAAACTACAGATGTCCCAATAATTGGTAATAAACTGCCCTCCCTATTATATGCGAATGACGCTGTTTTAATGGGGCGCACACCCAATGCCCTACGAATTTTAGTCAGGGGTTTTGTAGCTTTTATGAATAGCCTGAATCTTTGTACACATTTTAAGAAATCTTTTTTAATGTGCTGTGGCCCCAAAAATTGCTCTATTAATACTATTACTTTGGGCCCAGATTCTTTGCTATGCACTCGCACTTTTCCTTATCTAGGCTTACAGTTTTCAGATAACGGGTCCTGGACACCGCATCTGGCAAATGGCCAGACCAAATTTTTAAAAGCAATAAACTCAGTTATAAGCCTCCCCGATCAAAAAGAATTGAGGTGGTACTGTCCCTACTTAAAATCTATAGAACACAATGTGTACCAGTTATGACTTATGGGGCTGAAATTTGGGCCATATAAACCTGAAAAGTGTCCAGGCTGAGGAAAACAGATTTTGTAGGAGAATTCTGGGTTTACCGATTTCATCATCTACTTTTATTTGTCATAATGAGCTAAGATTACCTTACTTGGAGGACTATATTAGGTCCCGCCCTGCCATGTTTTGGCTAAAAGTCTGGCAAAATCCAGCAGCCACGCTAACAAGGGAGATTTTGGCTGATTGCCTAAAATGTGACAGGGGTGGTGACATACCGTGCATTGCGGAAGTACTGGCAAATTTGATAGCTGTTAATCTTAGCCATATTTTTTATAAACCTGATCAATTAGATGGAATTGATGGAAAGATTATCCGTAAAATGTTATACAAACATTATGGGGACATAAGACATGCTCAGGAGTTCATTAAAGTATCTGTGGGACAATATATATCAATGGCAGAAGAAGGCGGACCTCCATCTTGTTTACCTGCTAGTTATCTGTTAGGAGACATTACTTTTCAGGAGCGGAATCTTCTTTTTCGCCTTAGATCGGGCACAATAAAATATTTGCTGTGCTTCCCCATAGGATATCAACCCAATATCGAGGATCTGGCTTGCCCATGCGGCAATTTAGGAAAACAGTCTATGCTGCACTTTTTTTTTTTCTGTACCTTTTATCAAAAATATAGTATACAGTTATTGATACAGTTTTTTAAGTCAAAGGGAATAACGGATTTTAAGGTCACTTATAAAATAATTTTGCAGGTTAAAAATGATGATTTAATATACCGAGTATGCACCTTTTTGGAAATGGCTATCCGCTCACGCTCCTCCATGAACTCTTGAATGTTGGATCAGGTCGCACTTTATATATACTTTTGGATTGTATATTTACTTGCACATTGGCACTTTTACACAATACTGCTATTCGTAATTTTAATGTGATCTATTAATTTGCTTGTTCATGCTGCTACCCCCTGCAATATTTGCACATTGCACTTTGGCACTTTAGTATTGAAGCAGCAATTGATTATGTGTAATATCCTTGCAATACTTTTATTGAATAGTTAGAGAATCAAATTTGGTTTTAATTACTTAATTGTTGAAGGATTATGTGATTGACCATGAAAAATGCTTAAATGATAACCTTGCAATATATTAATTGATTAGTTGTAATTTTTAATGACGATGGATTATGTGAAATGTGTGCACTTTTATGAATAATACATATCCGAATAAAGACCAATGAAACAAACTACTCTTCAACATTACAAGCAGGTATTATATCTATGTTTTTTCAATTTAGAACAAGTTGCACTGGAGTTTGCATTTGCTTAACATGTGTTATTTGCTGTAGGCCAAAATACAAGCAAATCTGCTGAAAAGGAATATGTTCCCCGTTCAATCAAACACAGCCCTGTACAACCACACACACACACACACACACACAGTGCCTAACCTCAGATAAAAAAATGCTCAAAACTCCCTGAGTGGGCATTTTCTTTTGGTAGTGGTGGTCAGTTCTAACTATAGAACTTGGCCTGACCCTTAAACCTGTTCTTCCTTGTCTGAGCGGCGTTACCCCATGTGGCTATCATATTTGAAAGTATCTTTCGAGAAGCATGACTGAAAAGCATTCCTACTCCGTGCCTGTCCTAATATTTGAAAGGTAGGATCTAACTTCTGCTGAGTTTTTTTTATACCTATTGTTATTCGTGTGCAGTGTGCTTCCTAGCACCTATTGTGCATTAAGGCATGCAACTACTGGCATCGAGCAAACATCTTTAAAGGAGCAACACAGTGGACGTAGTGAGTATATTTCTGTCGCACCCATGTTAGATACTTTTTCTATCTGCAATGGTACTTTAAAATGGAGGACACAGCATTTTGGAGGAGTAAAATGGTTGGACACTCAATCAAAGGGTATGAGAGGCACATCCCCCACAACCTTTATCCCAGATGATCTTATCCCAGATTTACCAAACACCAACCATTGTAACTGAGGTAGGACAAGCCCATGGAAACAAAAACAAGACTACAACCAACAACCCTAATCCATGGTAAAAGAAATAGGATTGCATTGCTCCTTTGTAAACTCTTTATTTATGAAGCGGCCATATTGGAATAGGTCACACTAAGGATATAGCACGAACCCTGCAGCTACCAAGCTTACTTTCCAACTACCATAGATCTACATTAACACTTATCCTGAGACAAGAGTTCTGTGTATTTCAATTGAAATTCTGAAACTTTCTTTAAGGGACTGTTTATTCCTTGACCTCAATCCCTCTGCGACTCTACTGCCTACTGTCTACCGTCTACTCTCTATAATATTAGGATTGTTCTGTGACTCACCTGTTTTAGGCTTATTTTACTATTATTAGGACTACATTTACGCCCTGTGTTATCCTACTTATGATTCGTCCATTCTTGTCCAGGCACCCTTTCTCCTCTATTTACTATTTATCTTATCACTCTCCTTTACTATTCAAATTATGATTTAAGCCTCTCCTCTCCTCCCGTCCCCTGTTTCTACGCATCCTTATTACACAGGTCTTCTCCCCTCTATCCCGGTTTCACTATTCTCACAATGGAACCTACAGGCACTCACTTATACAATATCATCTACCCTCCTAAACTCACCAAAAAATCTGCCAAACGCTACAAACACAACTTTCTTAAATCTCACCCAGAAACGCCTTTTGCTGACCCTTACTTCACACCACATAATGGAATTACGACCACTGATATCATTCTCTTCACTAGACGTAGAGCCCAATGGAGGAAAGCTCTCCTAGCCTTATTCTCTATCTCCTCGGCGAAGAAATCAGCACACGGTCTCATGATCTACACTGCTCCATCACAATTCTTCCACGCCACAGCCACCTTCACAATCTACAACAACGGAATTATTCTCATTCAATCCACAGACCAAATCTATTTGATAACATCTTCTCCACTATAAAAGACTGTGTCTAATCCTCCTACATCCTCCCAACTAACCCAACTGACCCATTCTCCCAACACTCCGGTCACCACCTCCCCAACCCTCCTTGCTACCCTCCCATCCTTTACCCCCCTGCCATCCTTGATCGCTGCTCCTCACTCCTTCCTCAATCTCTCTTTCTCGCCTTCCAGCACCTCCCTACTCTCTACCCCTAACCCTCTCACGCCACCAACCTACTCTACCTCATCGTCTAACTCTCCTCTTGCACAATCTCTCAGGCCTCCCACTATACCCACAGCCCTTTTCACTTCTTGTCCCTCTCCCCCCTCCACCGTCCCCCTATCTCATAACAACACCTTAGTCCTCCCTCTACCGAGTACCACTTCTGTTCATGCTCCCTATTCAGCAGTCGTCCCGTCTCTGGCTCCTAACGTTGACCATTCACCTCCTATTGAAACCCCCCAAGAACCCTGCACAGTTGTCGATCCCTCTATTGCTCCAAACAGAAACCATTCCCCTCCCACTGAATCCCCTCACACACCATGCACAGTAGTCGTTCCACCGCTGGCTCCAAGTTGTGACCTCTCTCTTCCCAATATTATTCCAACCATCATACCTCTCCTCCCACCATTAGCCATTTCCAGTTCCCTTATACCTTTGCCTCCAATGTGCACCACTCTCCACTCATCATCACCCTCTTCCCCACTTTTACCTTCATCTGATCGCACTTTTAACCAAGTCTGACAGCCCCAATCCCAACCCTCTTATCACTCTAACACCAACACCTCCAATGTTCCAATCTTCACCTTGGATAAGATTATGACTACTCTTTTTCAAATAAAAGATGATCGCCATTCCTTCAAAGAGTTATTTTTTAATCAACTCAGGAACCCTTTACCCCCTAAACCTTCGTCACCCTCCAAACCCCTCACCCATCCCCCTCCTCCCTGCAAACGTAACCCTCTTTATTGGACATCTATCCCCTCGCGTAACTCTATCACCCGTCCTCATCGCAGCGTCAACCCTCTCTCTTCATACGACATACGACTCTTACACTCATATGATATCACACCCCTGACCCACGCAGCCCCAACATATCTTCCCATCCCTACTATTTCTCTCAATCCCCACAGGCCCTCCAAACAGAATGATAGAGGTATCGTGCCTGATAATCTAAAAAAAAGTCTCTCTCACTCCCGGCCCCTCTTCCCCCCTCGTCACTCCTCGGCTTAAATGCACTCTTCTAAACTGCAGATCGGCCCCCAGACATGCCTCAGACATTGCAGACCTCATCAACGCACATGACCTAGACTTGATCATACTCACCGAAACTTGGTTATCAGACTCCTCCTCACCACTCATTGACATTCTAGTTCCCCCTAACTACTATATCACTAGGCTAGACAGAGTTGGCAAAACAGGGGGTGGACTTGCGTGTATTCACCGTAGAAATCTGGCAGTCAATAGAGTTAGTTCTCCTCTATTCTCCTCCTGTGAATACCTTTGTCTTGATATCATCAGCGAAGCTAACCCTGTTTGTTCCCTACATATTAACTACCATCCTCCAGGAGACAACCTCACCTTCTCTGAGCACTTCATGGATCTGGTCACAACGAACACTGGACGTCTACATACACAGATTTTCCTGGGGGACTTCAATCTTCATTGGAACGACCACGACGATTTCTTAGTCAATTGTCTCAAAAACGTCCTCAATGACCTAGACCTCACACAAATCTGCAACAGCCCCACCCATGACAAAGGCTCTATCCTGGATCTTATCTCCAAAGCTGACTCCATCCAACTTGAGTCAATCCAACCCTGTGACTGTTCTGACCACTTCATTATCACTTTCTTCATTACTGAAAAAATTAAGCTCATCCCGCTCAATCCACCAGACCTAAGGTTTGGAAGAGAGATCTGAAGAAACTCAACCCCAACTCTCTACCCTCCCCCAACCACAATCTTCTCTTACCCCCCATTGGCGTTGTTGATGTTCAGGTCCTTTACCGATCACTACCTCAATTCGATGTCTTCTATTATCAAAGCAGCTGCCCCCCTTCAATTAAAGAATGTTTCTTCAAAAATCTCTAAACCACGACAGAAGAGCGATGAGACAGGCAGAACGTAACTGGAGATCTGTCCCATCTGCTTTGCACCTCAAAACACTCAAGAAAAAAAGAAACGCTTACTTCAGAAAATTCAAACGCTCAAAAACTGCTTTCTTTAGCCTCCAGCTTGATCAAGCAAAAAACCGACCTAAAAAACTGTTCGAGTTAATAAAAACTCAATCCAGAGATGTCCCACAATCTCTTTCAAACACCTCTAATGCACTGCCGTCATGTGAAGAATTCTCTTCCTTCTTTAACTTAAAGACAGACAACATCAAGAATGAACTCCTTATGGTTCTAAATCACTACTCTAGTGCACACAATAAAACGCCCATTGAGTTAAAAAACAATGCCTCGTGGTCATCCTTTGAAATGTATTCTGAAGATAATTTTTCCAAGATTCTCAGCACACAGAAGCCCTCCAATCACCTCACTGACCCTCTACCCGCAAATGCCGTTCAGGACTTTATACCATTACTTCTCCCCCTTTGGACCAAAATCATTAATAGCTCACTTCAACAAAGATGCATCCCGGATTCCCTCAAGGTGGGGCAGGTCTCACCCATTTTGAAGAAACCCACAGGCGACCCCTCTGATCTTAACAACTATCGCCCTATCACTAATATCCCTACCCTAACCAAACTACTAGAAAAATGCGTGCACCTTCAATTGACTAAACACATCGAGCACTTTCACCTCCTCAACCTATACCAATCAGGCTTCCAAGAAGGCCACAGCACTGAATCTGCCATGACCCACATCATTGATGATGTACTTCAAGTACTGGATCAGAATGGTTCTTGCCTCCTCATACTACTCGATCTCTCCTCAGCCTTCGACACGGTCAAGCATGAGAATCTACTTTATCTGTTGAATCTCAGAATGGGTATCTCAGGGACAGTTCTCAATAGGTTCACCTCCTTTCTGCACAACAGGACCCAAAAATTCAAGATTAATAACACTATGTCCTCTCCAGTTCCTGTTACTCTGGGTGTCCCTCAAGGATCCTCCCTCTCCCCTACTATGTTTAATCTAGTCATGGAACCTCTTACCGCACTACTCCAAGCATCTAATGTTCAATTCCACATGTACGCTGATGACACCCAACTCTACCTCAAAATAAACACCATCGACGACATCAAATTACTCAACACAACGCTTAGGAACACTCAGACCTGGCTAGCAGAGAATCACCTCAAACTTAACGTGTTAAAAACAGAATTCCTCCTAATAGCACCTCCCTCCAAAGTCCACATCATTCAGCCCTGACTCAATCATCTCACTGCTCTCAACGTTCAACCTACTATTGTGGACTCTGCGAAATCGTTAGGCATAACACTCGACTGTAATCTCAACACGCAACATCACATCAGCAATGCAACGAAGGGAGCTAATTTCCACATCAACACATTGCGTAAATTGAAACCTTTCCTTCCTCCCATGGATTTCAAAGCTGCAGTCCAAGCCTTGGTCATCCCTAGAGTGGAATATCGCGGTGCAACACTCTGTGGTCTCCCCCTTTCATCTATAGCACCATTAAAAGCCTCTTTTAATGCTGCAGCCAGACTTATCACAGGCTCGAAAAAAAGGTCACACATCACTCCTGAACTAAAAGCTTTAAACTGGCTGCCCTACGAAGCCAGAATACATCTGAAAATAGCCTGTATGACCCACAAAGCCTTACACTACAACTCCACCAGTTATCTCACACAGAAACTGACAATATCTGGTGGATCAAAAGCGACAAGAAGTGCAGACAATATTCTTTTGAAACCTAAAAGATTCCACAAGAAAAAAACCTACAAACGTTCCTTTTCAGGAATGGCGCCCAGGATTTGGAATGCCCTTCCTCCAGAAATCAGACTTATCTCATCTACAGCATCCTTCAAAAAAGAAGTAAAAGCTCTCCTCCTAGCCAAATTATCATGAACTCTGTCTTTTGTATTCGGTTAATTCAATACTTCTCCTCCTCAGACTATTTTGATTGTATTTTGCATGTAATCTGGTAACTCAATACTTCCTTCATGTGACTAGTTTTATATTGTACTTTGTATGTTTATTGACCTCCTGCTTCTTTATTGTAACTTTTAGTCACACTCTGTCTGTAAAGCGCTCTGATATCCGTAAGGATGTATGTATGTATGTATTTGAGCTTGTAAAGCGCACTGCTACCCGTCCTTAGGTTTCCTGCTGCTGTATAACTCTGGGGAACCCGTCCTGGCTTTCCCTGTGGGATGGCCCCTGCTGGGAGTCCCCAAGGTGGAGCCAGGCATCCCCAGAGTTGATGGAATCATGTTTGCGCTCTATAAAACTTTCAAAATAAATAAATAAATACTTTACACAGAATAATTTTCAACAGTGCTAAATATTCCAAACCAGTCTAAATCTATTGTTAGCAGTTTTTATTTTACAGCAGCTCATACTATGAGCAGCCACCAACTACTAATATAATGTGAATGCCTTTTAATATTTAATATCATGTATCTAAGGATAGTCAAATTTACTCCACATCAATGATAAATTCAGCTTACACTACTGACATTTTCAGTTTTCTTGAAATGTCATTATAAAGTGCTTATGCCATAATAGTGCTGCAACATTTTGCACCCATTTTTAATATTTGTAATATCCTAGTTTTGTAAAAACACACAAATTCGTTTTTCTCTGTGAGGCCTACTTTTTTCTATGTAGTGCTTTTTCCTAGGAACAGTCAGTATTAACATTGCCATGTACCAATTAGTATTAAAGACCTACTGAACTACCCACATCTAGTTCCCCTTAAAGGTGAAATAAGGGAACAGCAATCTAGACTACTCATCCTTTCATAAAAACATCAGACAGGACGGGCAGTAACATAGCATAAATATATTCATTTTATTAATGCTAACAATTTTTAAAACAGTATTACTGAATAGCCAATTAAATGTCTCATGGCTATTTCATAGACAGTTTAGACAGGCTCAAAAGAGATTGAGAAAGAGGAAGAGAAAACATAAATTTGCCTACCCTTAATTTGTAGAGGAGCTAACCTCCTTCCCCCATTTTGACAGTAGGGAAACCGGAAACAGGTTTTACTTCTGTCAACACTATTATATTGCCTTCTATATGAGTGCATAAAACTGGCTTCTGTCAAAAATAGTAAGCAAACTTCTTTTTCTCTCCCTGCGCTGACATCTTGTCCTTTAAAAAGTTTCAGAAGTCAAAGCAAACCTTGCTCTGAGCCCTGCTAGGCTTCTAAATGCAGAACTCGGCCTCTTATTCCTCAACAGCTGTCCTATTTGTGTGCAAGGCTTTCCCAATTCAAAGTGACCCTGGAGAAAGCTGCTCTTAGTGGCAGAACTACTTTTAAACAGTGAAGTTTGCTCAATTTCGACTTTGGTGTTTGGGGGAGTTAAAAATGAATAACCTACAATATTTTGGCTTATTAGTCATCCCCAGAATGCTCTCTTTTTATATGCAAATATTTGTAGATGCTTGAAAGCAAATGATGGTCTGAAATTGACTTGTTTAGGCATGGTTTTTGTAAACTCATATCAGTGTTGGAGCTGCTGGGTCCTCGCTATTCTAACAAGCATTGGCAAAAGCAAAAATCTTTTTTTTGTCTCAAAAAGTACACATTTCCACAGGAGTCCTGGGCACTGTACAAAACTATTTTGTGTGTCAATATGCTACTTGTGAAAGAGCTACTGTCACTCACAGTGATGCCAGCTGTTAGAGAGAGAGTGACGGGCATAATTTTTATATACAAAAAAGGTCATGTCTAACGCCAGGCCTAATTAGAGGTCCATTCTTAAAGAAAGTCTCAAAAGTGCATGCATGGTATATATCCTTGCATTTATACGGTTTCCTTGAGTTCACAAGAATTTACAGTAGTAGGCCAAGAAATAGTACTCCTAGAAAATATTTGTGAATTGCATTTTTCCATTAGCAAATCTGCATGTGTAGATGTGCTCATGTGAAAAGCTGAATGTTTCCAAGTTCACTTTTCCTCCAACCACTATTTTCCTAACCTTGGAAGAAGTTTAAACGTCTGCCACTGTCAAGAGTAAATTTCCAACCTTTCTCCTTATGAGAAGATTTGAGAAGAATTGTTGAAAACCCTTAAACATGCAAGTTAGTAGGTTTGCACAGACTCAAAAGGGCTTTCGAACCCTGGAACTATTGCTTACCACTAACTTCAACCCCAGTAAAATATCTTCTATGAAATACAGGACAATGTATGCAAATCCAGTCTCTTTTTAAATGCTATACTTTGTTACTGCTTCACTGTCCATAGTAGAGTGCAGTCACTTAACATATTTTCTATAATTCATATTCTCACCTTCATTTGAATTTTTCTCTCCTGACGCTTTTTTAAACGCCGTTCTAGTGAGCTTACCATGATTTTCATCTGAGATCCTGTCTTGTGAAATTTGCTTTGTACTCACAATGTGCGCTTACACCCTGAAAGATAAATTCAAAAGGTTTCCTATAAGGGAAAAGTTGTTGGGTAGTGGATAAAATGTTAAATAGAGGGAAATCAAAAGTAATGGACCAGCCAGAGACATCACATATAAAACCAATTTCCTTCTCTCATGCATTAATGCGCTCCATTTTTTATATAAATCAAGGAAACAGAGGTCTAGTACTGAAGATCAATACTCTATTCAAATCCATTGATTCATCCATGACATAACTACGCATATTTCAAAATTATTCCCTGTGTTCAGGGGCAACCAGCAAATCAGAAGCTCCACTCACTATATTCTGGGAGGGTTTCTTTTTTTTGTGGGTAAAATCAATACCCCCTACTAGCATAGGGTCTCCTGAAAATGGATTTTATAAACCCCCCAAAGGGTCTAGCCATTTGTCAATATTTATTGAAATAAAGTAACTTAGTTACTTATCAGTCACTTGCTTCACTACTTCTTATATGTGTAGGTACACATAAATTATTCTCTAACCCAGGCTCTCCTGCAGTGTATGCCACATATCAATTAGTGTATTGATACAGAGAATATTTAAAAAAACATTCTCTACAGTCCTCTATTTTAAATGCCAGTCAATGCCCCTTTTATTAATACTATGTGTTAAATACACATTTGAAAGACTGAAAGGTCACTTGCAGCAAGGCAAGTTAGTTATTTAGCTTACATCTCACTTACCAACTGGTGACACCAACCAGATTAAGAAATATCATGTAGTCAGGACAAGCAAGGTGACCTGTAAGGGGGTACAGAATAGCCTGTTTAAACTTGTCCAGTCAAGGTCAGATAGGAAGCCCTTTTGAGCTCCAGGCCTCATGTTAATGTGATCTATCTAAGCATGATATCTTTTGAAGTGCATACACATGAATTTATATGGATATTCATGTATATTTAGCAACAAAAGGGATCACAGTTAGCATCCAAAGTACACCCGCAGCGGCGTCTGGGTGCAGGGTGCTGTTTTGGTGTTGGGTGCCGCGTTTTCAATGGGGATTGCTGGTTATGGTTCTTAGCTGCAGGCTCAGTCCAGGAAGACCTACGGGAGGGACAAACATCTGGGCAGGTAAGTTAGAGGGCTCGGGGACATAGGTGCACCTCAGATTCTTTTCTCCATAGCACAGGGCGGCTGGATGCAGGGGTGTCTTTTGAGGTCGAATTTCACCTTATAGGGTCACTCGCGGTTGGGGGGGTCTCCTTGTAGAGGCTGCAAGCGACATCGGGGAGTCCTGGAGGGGAGGGGTCAACCCACGTTCCCGCTGAGACTGGTGGGCCACTCAGACTCAGACTTTAGGCGTCAGGTGCAGTGGTGGTTTCAGGCATCGGGTTCCTTGGTCCTCAGGAGGTTCGGGGTCTTTCTTGGTTATTTCTTTTTAACAGAGCTACTGTTCACGGGAGATCCGGTCTTTGTTGAAGGCAGTCAGTTCTCCCAGGGTTCTGGAGGTTGCTGACTGCAGGACACGGTGACTTTTGGCATAGGATCTCTGGAAACAGCAGACGGACTGGTAGGGGTGGGGCCATGTCAGATGTTTTCTGCAGTCTCCTCTGCTGGGGGCATTCTTTCGTCCTTCGTAGGTTGTGGGAATCTGTCTTCTTGGTTCAAGGTGCCTCTTAAATACTGTATTTAGGTGGCGTGTTTGGGTTCCCGAGGTCAGTAGCTAATAGGCTACTGACCTAAGGGTGACTGCACCGTTGGTGTGCTCACTAAGGGTGGGCGTAAAATCCGTTTCGCGGGCGAATTTGCGGATTTTCCGCAATTTCGCGATCCGCGAATCTCGCGAAATCGCGGTAAAATCCGCGAATCAGCGGGGACGAATTTTCAGCCAAGCAAGGGTTATAGCAGCAGGTGCAAAAGTTGAACCTAATTTCTTTGTAACCTTTTACAAAAGAGTTACAAAGAAATTAACTTCAACTTGGGCACCTGCTGCTAAGTGCTTCCTGGCGCCTCGTTGCCTACTTGCAAATATTCTCTGACCCTGCTCTGACCCTTGAAGCAGGGTCAGAGAATAGTTACAAGTAGGCAAGGAGGCGCCTGTCCCAGGAATTAAACCTCATCAGGAAGCACTTACAGATATAAAAAACAGGAAGAAGGGAGAGGATGGCAAATACACCCATTTTGAGTTGTCAGGAGGGGTTAAACAAAAAGAGACCTCTACAGCACAATTTTCAGATGCATTTTGCTCAAAATAAAAAGCTGTATGTTCTGTAGGGGCAATTAAGGAATCTGGCCCTTCAGAGATCCGGCCTCTCTTTCTTTCGCTCATTCTCTCTCTCCCTCTCTTTCTCTCTCTTTCTCTCTATTTATCTCTCTCTCCCTCTCCTTTCTTGCTCTATTTATCTCTTTCAAGTTCTTCCTCTTTCTCTGCTTATCTCTTTCTTTCTCCGTTGCTCTCTCGCTCTGTCTCTCTATCTTCCTCTCTTTCTTTCTCTCTCTCACATCCTCTCTTTCTCGCTCTCTCTTTCTCTCTCTTTCTTTCTTTCTCACTCTCCCTCTTTCTCTCTCTTTCTCTTTCTCTTTCTCTCTCTCATCCTCTCTCTCTCTCCCTCTCTGTGTGTCTTTCTCTCTTTCTCTCTCTCTTTCCATGTCTCTCTCTCTCTTTCTCTCTCTCTTTTACTTTCTTGCTCTTTCTCTGTCTCTTTCTTTCTTTCTTTCTCGTTCTCTCTTTCTGTCCCTCTCTTTCTCTCTCTCGATCCCTCTCTCCTCTTCTCTCTCGCTGTCTCTCTCTCCCTTTCGCCCTCTCTTTCTCTCTTTCACTTTCTTGCTCTTTCGCTGTCTCTCTCTTTCTTTCCCTCTCATTCTCTCTCTCTCCCTGTTTGTTTCTTTCTTTCTTTCTGTCTATCTATCTTTCTTTCTTTCTTTCTTTCTCCCCTCTCTCTCTTACTGTCTCTTTCTCTTTCTCTCCCTCTCTTTCCCTTTCTCTCCCTTTCACTTTCACTTTCTTGCTCTTTCTCTGTCTCTCTTTCTTTCTCTCTCTTTCTTTCTTTCTTTCTTTTTTCTTCTTTCTTTCGTTCTTTCTTTCACTCTCTCTCTCCCTCCCTCTCTCTCTCTCTCTCTCTCTATCTCTCTCTTTCTCTCTTTTGAAACATTGCAAAGATCTCGTAGATGACAAAGTACAAACAAGCATTAGCAATGCAATAGGTCTCGCATGTTTTGTATTTACGTGACCTAGCTGTCTTGATATTACAAATTACAATGGCTTTTAATTTTTTAAAATAATTAATACTTAAATAAAATTGATTTTAATTTATAATGGCAATAGCTTAAACTTTTGTAAATAACTTTTGTGAAAATTATGTTCAGTGTATTTTATTGTGACGAAAATCCAAGAACAGAAGTGAAATATTAACATCTTTTTGTGACATTTGTAATAAAGTTTAAAACATTGAGAGAACATATTTGAACCAGTTGTTGTTAATGGTTGCGCAGATTGATGCTGGAGTGGTGCTGTGGTGGTGCTGAGTGGTGCCTTGGTGATGCTGAGTGGTGCTGTGGTGGTGCTGAGTGATACTGGGATGGTGCTGAGTGATGCTGGGGTGGTGCTGAGTGGTGCCGTGGTGGTGTTGAGTGATGCTGTGGTGGTGCTGAGTGATGCTGTGATGATGCTGAGTGGTGCTGTGGTGGAGCTGAGTGGTGCTGGGGTAGCGCTGAGTGATGATGTGGTGATGCAGAGGCCAGAAAGGCACAAAAAGAAGTCTAAAAAAGGGCAGAAGGGCAGAAAAACAAGGGAAAAACGAGTCTAACAGAGGGCAGAAGCGCACAAAAAACAGTCTAACAGAGGACAGAAGGGCAGAAAAACAAGGGAAAAACGAGTCTAACAGAGGGCAGAAGGGCACAAAAAATCAGTCTAACGGGGCAGAAAGGCACAAAAATGAGTCTAACAGAGGGCACAAGGGCACAAAAAACTAGTCTAACAGGGGGCATAAGGGCAGAAAAACAAGGGAAAAACGAGTCTAACAGAGGGCAGAAGGGCAGAAAAACAGAAAAACAAGGGGAAAACGAGTCTAACAGAGGGCAGAAGGGCACAAAAAAACGAATCTAACAGGGGGCAGAATGAATCCCGCCCTGCATGTTTGTCCACGAATATGCCACCTTTTTGTGGAGTACTTTCTACTGTCTAATCAGTAAGCGCTCCCTAGTTGGCTAAATGTATAGGGGAAGATTTACAATAACTGGCGCGTCCCAGGGATGCGCCAGTTATTGTGCGCTGCAGCTCCGCCACCCATGGTGCGCCGCATTTACAATGCGGCGCACCATATGGCAAAAACGGCACAGATGCGTCACGCATCTGTGCCGTAAAAGCAGCACATTGCTGGAGCTGTGTCGCACTTGCGACCCAGCTCCAGCAATGCTCTGGGGGGGCCCTATCTCCCCAATGCTGCATCAAGCCTTGCGCCTGCTTCAAGCAGGCGCAGGGTTTTGACGCAGCATTGGCCTAAAAGTGACTGAGTGAAATTTTGTAGATTTCACTCAGCCACTTTTAGGAGGCTGAGTGGGAACGCCTCCTGATGGCGCAGGGCTTTACAACGAGACGCATCTCACAGAGAGATGCGCCACGTTGTTAATACCCAGCACCATGGCGCATCTTTTGTGCTGGCGCTGCGTCACAAAAGGTCTCGGTAGAGGGTGGCAGTGGTGAACCAGAGGGTGGCAGTGATGAACCAGAGGGTGACAGTGATGAACCAGAGGGTGACAGTGATAAACCAGAGGGTGGCAGGGGTAAACCAGAGGGTGGCAGGGGCAAACCAGAGGGTGGCAGGGGTAAACCAGAGGGTGGCAGTGCTGAACCAGAGGGTGGCAGTGCTGAACCAGAGGGTGGCAGGTGTGAACCAGAGGGTGGCAGGTGTGAACCAGAGGGTGACAGTGCTGAACCAGAGGGTGGCAGTGCTGAACCAAAGGGTGGCAGGGGTGAACCAGAGGGTGGCAGGGGTGAACCAGAGGGTGGCAGGGGTGAACCAGAGGGTGGCAGTGATGACCCAGATGGAGGCAGTGATGACCCAGATGGTGGCAGGGGTGAACCAGAGGGTGGCAGTGGGGAACCAGAGGGTGACATGGGTGAACCAGAGGGTGGCAGTGCTGAACCAGAGGGTGACAGTGGTTAACCAGAGGGTGGCAATGGTGAACCAGAGGTGCTGTGATGAACCAGAGGGTGGCAGTCGTGAACCAGAGGGTGGCAGTGGCAAACCAGAGGGTGACAGTGCTGAACCAGAGGGTGGCAGGGGTGAACCAGAGGGTGCTGTGATGAACCAGAGGGTGGCAGTGGTGAACCAGGGGGTGGCAGGGGTGAACCAGAGGGTGGCAGTGGTGAACCAGAGGGTGGCAGTGGTGAACCAGAGGGTGGCAGTGGTGAACCAGAGGGTGACAGTGGTTAACCAGAGGGTGGCATTGGTGAACCAGAGGGTGGCATTGGTGAACCAGAGGTGCTGTGATGAAGCAGAGGGTGGCAGTCGTGAACCAGAGGGTGGCAGTGGTGAACCAGAGGGTGGCAGTGGTGAACCAGAGGGTGGCAGGGGTGAACCAGAGGGTGGCAGTGGGGAACCAGAGGGTGGCAGTGGGGAACCAGAGGGTGGCAGTGGTGAACCAAAGAATGGCAGTGGTGAACCAGAGGGTGGCAGTGCTGAACCAGAGGGTGGTAGTGGTGAACCAGAGGTGCTGTGATGAACCAGATGGTGGCAGTCATGAACCAGAGGGTGGCAGTCATGAACTAGAGGGTGGCAGTCATGAACCAGAGGGTGGCAGTGCTGAACCAGAGGGTGACAGTGCTGAACCAGAGGGTGACAGTGCTGAACCAGAGGGTGGCAGGGGTGAACCAGAGGGTGGCAGGGGTGAACCAGAGGGTGGCAGGGGTGAACCAGAGGGTGGCAGGGGTGAACCAGGGGGTGGCAGGGGTGAACCAGGGGGTGGCAGGGGTGAACCAGGGGGTGACAGGGGTGAACCAGAGGGTGGCAGTGGTGAACCAGATGGTGGCAGTGGTGAACCAGAGGGTGGCAGTGGTGAACCAGCTGGTGGCAGTGGTGAACCAGCTGGTGGCAGTGCTGAACCAGAGGGTGACAGTGGTTAACCAGAGGGTGGCAGTGGTGAACCAGAGGTGCTGTGATGAACCAGAGGGTGGCAGTCGTGAACCAGAGGGTGGCAGTGGTGAACCAGAGGGTGACAGGGGTGAACCAGAGGGTGGCAGTGGGGAATCAGAGGGTGGCAGGGGGGAACCAGAGGGTGGCATGGGTGAACCAGAGGGTGGCATGGGTGAACCAGAGGGTGGCAGTGGTGAACCAGAGGCTGGCAGTGCTGAACCAGAGGGTGACAGTGGTTAACCAGAGGGTGGTAGTGGTGAACCAGAGGTGCTGTGATGAACCAGAGGGTGGCAGTCATGAACCAGAGGGTGGCAGTGGTGAACCAGAGGGTGGCAGTGCTGAACCAGAGGGTGACAGTGCTGAACCAGAGGGTGGCAGGGGTGAACCAGAGGGTGGCAGTGGTGAACCAGAGGGTGGCAGTGGTGAACCAGAGGGTGGCAGTGGTGAACCAGAGGTGCTGTGATGAACTGGAGGGTGGCTGTCGTGAACCGGAGGGTGGCAGTGGTGAACCAGAGGGTGACAGTGCTGACCCAGAGGGTGGCAGTGATGAACCAGAGGGTGGCAGTGATGAACCAGAGGGTGGCAGTGATGAACCAGAGGGTGGCAGTGGTGAACCAGAGGGTGGCAGTGGTGAACCAGAGGGTGGCAGTGGTGAACCAGAGGGTGGCAGTGATGAACCAGAGGGTGTCAGTGGTTAACCAGAGGGTGATGTGCCCATAAACGACTGCATGGGTAACTTCGCCATGCAAGCGGCCCGCGAACACGCAACAAGCCCCGCGAACACGCAAAAAACCCCGCGAACACGCAAAGAAAACCAAATATCCGCAAATTCGCACGAATTCGCGGATTTTGCGGATTGCGAATTCGATTTCGCAAATTTTGCCCATACTTAGTGCTCACCCCACGTGGGGGAGTGAGCACAACCCCTAACCCTGATTGGGGAGTGTCTACTATCTGCAAAATGGCAGGCACTAAAGTGGGCTTCACCTCACCTTCCCCTTCTGAGGGGTGGGTTAGACAGGGGAGCATACCTTCTGGGCTGGCAAATTTTTCCTGCCTGTCTTCCCGGTGAAAAGGAGAGGAGACAGGAAGGGGGCCTGCTCTTGGTAAGAAGAGAGGCGGAGGTAGCATTACAAAAGGTGCCAAGACCTTTGAAGCCCCCCTGCCACAGATGGCTCTTCCTGGCCTGGGGAAGGTTTGAACACCTCAGCCCAGGAAAGGCTTGGTTTCTGGGCTCAGGGAGTGAAGCCTCCCACCCCAGGGGTCCATAAACATATCTCGTGGTGGCAGGCCAGTGTGTACCAGTCAGGGAATCCACCAGAGGCTGGTAGGTTTTTAGGGGGCATCTCTAAGATGTCCTCTGAGTCGATTTTTCATTAAATCCCACACTATCATCAGTGTGGTTTTAATGTGCTGGAAAGTTCGATTTTTCATTAAATCCCACACTCGCATCAGTGTGGTTTTAATGTGCTGGGAAGTTTGATAGCAAACGTCCCAGTTTTCAGGAAAGCCATTATGATGCTGTGGAGTTCGTGATGACAAACTCCCAGCACCATATACTCATAATGGCATTACTGCACTTAGAATGTCTAAGAATTGGTCTAGACACTGTAGGGGTACAGGACTCATGCACCTGTACCCTTAGCACTAATATAGAGCACCCAGCTAGAGGGTTGGCTGACCTATGCCAGGGCAGTGGGTTGTAGGCATTGCACATCGGGATGTGTGCCAGGTCGACTTCACTTTGTTCTGCACCAAAACACGCAGCCTGCAGTAGCAGTGTGTGTTTAAAGGTACAGGGCCTCTAAGGGAGGCACAATAAGTGCTGCAGCCCTTAGAGGCCTTCCCTGGCCACAGAGCCCTTGGTACCCATGGTTCCTTTTACAAGAGACTGACATGTGGCCAGATCAGTGCCAATTGGGGGTACAAGGTACAGTTTTGGGAAAGAACATAGGTCCTGGGAACCAAGGCACAGAGTCAAAGTGCATCAGTAGTCTGGAAAACAGTGCGGGAGGTTACTGCAACAGAAACCCAGCTTACTACAACCAAGGAGTCCCAGAGAAAGCATAGCTAGAGTGGGATACTTACCCACATATCTCAGTCATACTGCATCCACATAAATGGAGACAGAGTACTAATAAAACATCCAGCATTGGGTATCTTTCATAGATTCACATGCTTAAATCATTCCCCATTGTCAAAGTCAGAGTCCCACAGTACAATAGTAAGCATTGTACCATAGGCCATATGGCAATAGAATTCACTTCTATAGCCCAAGTCTTTTTGTTTAAAAAGAAAAGAAAGAAACCAAACATAACAACCAATCTGGTGACATCACCCTCTAGCACACCAGACAGGCGAAAACCCTCAGATTTTCTACCGCACGTCTTGTGTAGGGAGTCTCCCCGAGATCTGCTCTGTTTTTTCTTCAGATTTTGTCTGTATTTGGTATATCTTTGCCATGTCTGAATCTTCAAAAACAGGTCTCTTCAGACACTGCAATTACTGTGGGAAAAAGACTTCATGTGTAAGACGCACATAAAGACTGTTTTACCTCAACAGGTGAAGGAGTGCAGGATATGTTGCACTTTCTCTTCAAAGACATTATGAGACAGAAGGACATCATAGCTGAATAAATCAAAAGCCCAGGAATCCAGTGCTTCTGGTGAAGACCGTGACTCTTCTTATACCACCCCCACCCAAAAAAGGTAACGATCTTCTGACCGTGGGGCTGCTCAAGGCAGTAGATAGGCCTTAAAGAAGGATCCCCTCAGAAAGGAGAAATTACAGCTAATCTCAGCAGGAGCAGCCACATCACAACCATCTACTCCTGACTGGAAAAGAGACAAAGATCGCCTTCCTCAGAGCAGTCAACAACCAAACGGCAAAATTAGTAGACGACCCAGTCAACGAGTACATTGGCATAGCCTAAGACATAGTCATCGAACGACTACACCCAATGCAGCTGCAGTGGTAAAAGCACAATACTCTAAGTCAACATCAACCAAGGCAGTTTCCGCAGAGGAATGTCAAGAACAAGTTCCCTTCTGGGTGAGACTTTGTAACATATGAACTTTCAAACACCACCACTCATACAGACAGGAGCAAAGAGGAAAACTAAACTAAAATTAGACAGTTTATTCAGTAATCTTTTAAAAACATATCTTCTCTTGTCATCAAAAGCACAGTTTAAAAATTACACAGTTATACAAAATAAATTCACAAAAATGGTAATACAAGTGGGAAACAAAATTAAGGAATAAGTGGATCCTATTGTCATGAGATAAATACAATAGTCACAAATGTAATCAGACTCTGGCATCCAATTAAACTTTGACAGTCAGAGTTGTTATTCCATGGACTTAAGGTACTTAAACTCAGTAAAGTGCATCGACGCGTTTCGGTGGGCATATATTTTAGGAGCCAACACCTTCTTCAGGATATAATAATAGATTACCACATAAATGAAATCTGAAATACAAGAAAAGGTATCTTAAAAAAGCATAGCTGCTGAATTTCACATCGAATATAACTATCAAATTCATTTAGAAGAAATAATCCTAGATGCTCCACATTATATACAATACATATCATTCTAACATACACAAATAATCTAGTCACACATGGTTAACGCAAACACAAAAGAAACGTCAGATTTGATGAAATGATAGTCACACACGCTAATCACTGTAATCACTTAGCAATCCATTCATATGGATATGATAAACATAGCGCAGCAAAGGTGCCCATCTATTTATATAAGCGTGCATATTCATATCACATCGGATTAACACGTCAGTCAAGGATAAGGCATTGTCTATTCTAATTGAAATAACATGGGTATAGACCTTTCGTACCTTAAAAATGGTCAATAACTGTTTGGCCGTAAATCCAATTTAGAATGAACCATATATTGAAATATTAGATGATATGTTGGGTTACGTCGTAATCCCACTCATCTATTACATTCAGCCGCCAGCGGTCTACAAAAGGAAAACTAACAGAGAGTAAGTAATTATATCCCACTCCCTCTTCGAAATTAGCGCTGTCTGAAGCATCGGGTAGGGATGGCGGATACGCGTGCTCATTCCTGCTGTACATCAGAAACGCTGGAGTACGGGCGTGCGCCTCACATGGTTTGTCAAACGATCGTCCATTAAAACAGGGTTTAAATACTATCCGGTGCGTGAATATACATCCATAACCGCGTACCCTGCATCGTGTATGTATTTGCACTTCCGGTGTCAAACAATGACTTCCAGTTACCTCTAGCTGAAAAGCTGGAGTGCTCTCACCATTGATTGAATCAAGGTGAGCATAGACGAAAGACTATCGAATAGTATGTCGTTCGCAATCTCGTGATGATTCTGTTGATATTGCTAAAAGTTCTTCCGCTACTAACAATGAACGTCAACATAATTTTTATACGTCACAAATGTAATTGTTGCACATTTAAAGTGTTTTTAAATCATCGGTATGAGCATCGAAACTGGTTTCAAAATTGTATTAGACGATAGACTTACCAATAGTATGTCTTTCGCAATATCGAGGTATTTATATTGGTTTCACTCATAATTCTTTCGCTTCTAACGATAAACCTCGATATTATTCTCATATGCCAAAGATGTCATTATTGCACATTTTCAGTATTTTTGAAACATCATCATAGACATTAGTATTGATTTCAGCACTATATTACTTATACTATTACAGATCAATATGTCACAATCATATTAATAATCATGATTTTTGTATCAACAACCATATCAATAATACTATAGATATAGTTTTCCTACTCTTATGTACAAGGCATATCACAGTACTAATTAAGGTAATAGTCACATATTTGCATAATGACAGATATTTAACAGCGTCTAGGATTTATTAAAAACCTATATTTAATGCTTGTCTCATCGACATATTTATTAAAAGACAAATGAAAAACATCTGGCAATCAAACGAGCCTCAAGCAGGTCTCAACAGCCGTTCCCATTCTTCCTTGGAGTTAAGCCCGTCTCTGACAGTATTAAGATAAGAAATATACCATTGTTCACGCATCTTCCGTTTGGATTGCATATTTCCTCCTCTCTTCCCAATTTTAATTTTTTCAAGGATGAACCACATGAAATCACCTTAATCGTGGCCAGCCTCAAGAAAATGTGTCACCAACGGTGCGGTAATCTTTTTGGCCCTAATTGCGGACCTGTGTTCCTGAAGTCGAACACAAACCTCCCTTCCTGTCTCTCCAACATATCCTAGACCGCATGAACATTTTAAGTAGTATACAATGTTCTTGCTTCTGCAATTATTCATGGTTTTAGATGTTAATGTTAAGCCGTTGTGAACTATTTCATCGGTCTGTAGACATTGTGGGCAGATATTACATGAACTACATTTAAAATTTCGTACTGCTATGGTATTTTCCAATGTCTTCTGTAGTGTAGTTCTTATATTCCCAATAGGCTCTGCGCATTGGAATAATATAAACAGCAGTGTAGACGTGGGACTGAGGTCGACTAGGTCTCTACTGACTATATTAGACTTAATTAGTTTTGCCAGCTAGCTCAGAGGTCACTAGAAACTTTCTCGAATGTTCAGGAAAGAGTTAACTCTCCGGATTTAGACAAGAAGGGATTCGTTTCTGACAACCGCATACACATGACAACTTTGCTCCCTCAGAATAAAGAGTGTATCTCTAGAGCCGTGTGAAAACAATAGACGGTTATTTCACTCAGTCAATCATGCATACTTAGTTTCACCAGAGTGCAGAGAAATAGAGAGACGGGCGTTTTCAATAAAAGGTGTTATTTATTGAGCAGTCTTCTTTCTCATGCAAGAGAAATGAATTGCCACAATTGCAATACTTATAAAGTAAAGTGCGTACAGTAAAATGAGTACTATAAAATAATACTGTAAAAGCATTGATATGGTTTCTTAGCCATATGATACTTTAAAACGGATAAAATATATACATACATAAAAACATTGACTAACGTACTCAACTGGTGCTTCTAAGATACGCCTACCCCGGTGTACCTGACCTAGGCCTAATACATGGGAAGGAGTAAATAAGTTGCAGTTTAAGTTAAGTTAGTTTTTTGCCAAGAATCCGAATCAAGAATTATCTTAAGGATTTAGTCAGCTCCGCACCTTGGTAATAGAATGTAGGAGGTCTTGTATCTCTTTCTCAGGACTCTATATCCCAGCAACCCGCAAGGGTGACTGGAAACACCGGAGCTGGAATTTTCTCGGCTGGAGAAAAAGACAGCGTCTTTCTCAGTGCTTCAAAGGGGAGGGGCGGCTTCCTTCGGCTCTCGCATCAGCTGGGCTTCCGGGCAAGTAGATAGCCGCTCTGCTCCAAACCACCGTGTGTTTGCTTAAGGCAATGTTGGTATATTTACCTGAAAGGTGCCGGGTTTGACGTAAGGTTGGACATAAGACGTCACTAAGAATCAACAGTTCTGTCTGGACTCTAGGAGTTCTTGTGCAAATCAAAACAAGAGCAGGGGGATTTCCCGGGCTGCTGAAGGCTTGGTTTGTTTAAAGAACGCGTTGTACTTTCTAGGAGTCTAGGGGAGTAGCCTTGCCGTATTTGGACTGCATGGGCTATTACTAAATATGGATATGATTCTTATGCCTTTATAAGGATATTATTTATTATAACCATACAAGGGCATACATCGGGAATATCTAATTAGGGTCCTAGATAGAAACACAACACTTCTGAAGAGATTGGTTCTACTCTCAATAGTTATGTACTAGGAGATCACATTGGTTCTTATTCTTTTTGAACGCGAACAGTGGTTTCTCTAGAATAATATTTTCATCGTGTTTTAAAATATGCCAGTTTTTGTTAACCACATTTTTTATTTGATTACTTAGAGTCGAGAACTTACTCACAAATACAATTTTGTTTAAAGGCTCCTTTTCTTTCACAGGTTTATTAACTAGAGCTTCCCGGTCATAAAACCTTGCTCTCTTCATCGAATGTGAAAGAAGTTTTTAGGGTAGCCCCTGTCTCTAAAAAAATTTTCTTTAAGACCTCAGAGTGTTTGTAAAAATCCTCGAGTTCCGAACAGTTCCTCCTAAGCCGCAGAAATTGACTGAATGGTATACTTTCTTTCTGCGACTTAGGGTGAAAACTCGAGACGTGGAGAAGCATGTTCTTCGCTGTGGGTTTAGTGAATAGTTCTACTTCCAAAATCCCACTGTTTACTTAAATTGAAATATCCAAAAAGTCCACTTTTGAAGTGCTGTGGTAGGACGTAAATTTTAAATTGGGATCACCCAAACTTAACCACAACAGAAAATCATTAAGAAGTTCAACAGAACCTTCCCAAATGAAACAAATGTTGTCAATGTAGCGGTACCAGCCCGCTACATTTTCGAAAAAAGGGGCCATTTCATTATATACATGTTTGCCCTCAAACTGACCTACGTAGAGGCATGCCAGGCTGGGGGCACAAGTAGCCCCCATACTGGTCCCCTTCAATTGCTTAAAGAACTCGTCTTTGAAAAGAAACACATTATTCATCAGGATGAGCCTGATATATCTGACGATGAAATCTTTATTGGCCTCTCCAATGTCCTGGGTTTCTAGAATATCCCTGATTACACAAACAGTATCCTCCTGAGGGATGTTTGTGTAGAGAGACTCAATGTCCAAAGTAACTAGACACCGAGTCTCTCCACAGAACTCTTTGCACATATAATTTCCCTCATTGAGGGAAGAGTCCCTCACATTGGACTTCATGTTACACACAAGAGGTCTCAAAAAATGATCTACATATTACCGATTGGCTCAAGCAGTGAGTCAATACTGCTAACAATTAGTCTCATTAGGGGATCATCATACTGCTTGTGCACTTTAGGCAGGCCAGAGATTGCCGGAATTCTAAAGATTCTTTGAAGATAGGGAAACGAGAGAACGTACTAATTTGTCAGGATTGAAACCCAAATCGGCTTTCACACCTACATTAGGCATGGTAGGCAAAAATATTGAGGCCTTTGAAATGGCCATAGGAAGTGGTATTCATAAGATTCTTGATAACGCCAACGGGCCAAATTCATATATTCATAAAAATCGTCTTCGCCCACCGGGAAGACCGATAGTTTCAGGTATAGGTTCTTTATTAGAACCCCTCTTTAAATATTGCATCTTCTTTTTAATACCTTTGGTTCAGGTTACTAGCACCTATATCAAGGACACTAAAATCCTCATAGCTATGTTTTTGACTGTAAAACTACCAGCAGAACCCCGTTTACTAGTGTCTTTTAACATAGAAAGTCTCTATACCTGCATCCCGCAGGATGCAACCATCAAAGTGTTGGCTGGTGTTTTGGATCAGTCCACCTGGGATTACAACACCTCCCGCACTTTTGTCATCGATTGTGCTATGTTAGCACTTAAACGCAATTATTTCCAGTACCAAGATAAGATCTATCTGCAGAAGACTGGGACCTCGATGGGCAGTACTTTTGCCCCCAGTATAGCGGGGCTATATGTGCAATATTTTGAAAAAACTCACATTCTATCTGCCACTAATCCCTACACATCCAATGTTATCCTATGGCAGAGGTACATTGATGATGTGCTTTTAATCTGGCAAGGCCCTGAAGAGTCTTTTGGCGCTTTTTGATTGGGTAAACACGTGTGATCCACACCTTAGATTTACCACGAGTACCATCCTGATTCCATTGTATTTTTGGATGTTACCATCACCAGGGATACTGATCATCTAACAACCAAGACTTACTATAAACCCACTAGTAAGAATAACCTCTTACATTTTTCGAGTTTTCATCCTTGTGCACTCAAGGAAAATGTACCCTTTGGGCAGTATCTGCGCATTCGCAGAAATTGTAGCAGCTTAACTGATTTTAAGAAACAGTCAAAAGATTTAACATCCAAGTTACAAAAAAGAGGCTATCCTGATAGGAGCCTGAATAGAAGTTGCAAGAGGGCAAAAAATCAAAATAGGGAGGCCCTTTTGGAGACTTTTGATAAGGAGAGAGCAGTTGATGCCCCTCTGACATG
Source organism: Lissotriton helveticus (assembly GCF_964261635.1). Taxonomy (NCBI): domain Eukaryota; kingdom Metazoa; phylum Chordata; class Amphibia; order Caudata; family Salamandridae; genus Lissotriton; species Lissotriton helveticus. Next base: position 1,104,348,689 of record NC_136057.1, on the reverse strand, counting down.
TGTAACAACCTACAGCAGCATTTCTAATGCTGTCAGTCGCAGCATCAATAAAAATTGGAGAATTCTCACTAGCAATGGACGTGAGTGGCCAAAACCTTTGTATTCCTACAAATGAGAGAGGAGCCTGCAAGACTCATTAGTCCACACCCGTCCTAGAAGAAATGATGTAAGACAGGACTCTGGAGTTCTCGTCACCTGGGGTTTACCCCCAGTGAGTGGCCATTTCCCATGTGGGGGGTGTAGCGTCTGTCACTTAACGACTGCCACAAAGACATTACATTTAGAGGAAGGTAAAGTTTGGCAGCAAAGAGGCCATATGAACTGTAATTCAAGTAACGTGATTTATCTTATTAGCTGCCCCTGTAATTTGAAATATGTGGGCATGACCACTAGAAAAATAAAACAACGCATTACGGAACATCGCAGCAATATAAGATGTCACAAGGGCACAACCAAATTGACCTCGCATTTCTTGGAACTGGGACACAACCCAAATGACATCAAGTGGACGATAATTGAGCAGTTGAAGCAAGGGACTGAGAGTACCATCTTTGAGAAAGAACAAAGGTGGATTTATCGCCTTTCTACACACAAACATGGTTTAAATTATGCCATTCCATGGGGTACAGTGATGAGACGATAATTCCGTATGTTTACAATAGTTTTCTTCTTTTTCAAACCCTTTGCAATTACTCTCATTCGAGTCATGGCCCTGCTTTTTTCCGTTTTTTGCCCTTTTTCGCATTTCCTTTCCTGTTTTTGCATTTGTTCTGTTGTTTGCCCCTTTTGAATAAAGTTGGAGCAAAACACCAAAAAAAACAGAAAATAACAGGCAGTTCGTGTAGTTATCCTTGTGTATATGAGGGCTACCACTTTCAGGCAAGAAATGCATTAGCAGCCACGTGACTACCACGTGACATCACCTACGTCCTTTCAAATACAAACCACGCCATTAACACAGTCTTATGCGGGCCGTGGATGTGACTGCAGTAGGTGTACTAGAGGGTAGCCGCCTAGAAATAAGTAAGTGTTCCTATAGTATTGGAATTATACTCCAAGGGGCAGATTTATGTTAACTGGCGCATCCCCAGGGATGCACCAGTTAACATGCGCCACAGTGCGCCACAGCTCCGCCACCCATAGTGCGCCGCATTTATGATGCGGCGCACCATGGGGCAAAAACGGCACAGATGCGTGACGCATCTGTGCCGTAAAGGTGACGCATTGCTGGAGTTGCGTCGCAAGCGCGACGCTGCTCCAGCAAGGCTCGGGGGTGCCCCATCTCCACAATGCTGCGTCAAGACCTACGCCTGCTTCAAGCAGGCGCAGGCTTTTGACGCAGCATTGGCCTGAAAGTGACTGAGTGAAATCTTATAGATTTCACTCAGCCACTTTTGCGAGGCGCACCTGCCCCGGAACGCCCACCCTGCGCCGGAACGCCCACAAGCAGCGCAGGGCTTTACAACGTGACGCATCTGCCTAGATGCGTCACGTTGTAAATCGTTTGTAGGGATGCGCCACGTTTACGCCGCCTTGCGTGACGCAACAGCGGCGTAAACGTGGCGCAAGTGCCTCATAAATCTGCCCCACATGTTCTGCTGTTTTAGAGACGGAAGTAAAACTGTCTCAAGTCCGCTCTTGCATGAAGTACATTAATTACGAGTGTTTTGAATTTACATATACTCTGGGCATGAAGGTTTTCCCCTGCCACGAGCCCATGCAGTATCTTTAACGAATCGTTATAGTAAGTTTTTATGATTGTTTGGGACATTCACCTACTTCCATTGCTTAAGGTGTATTTCTGTACAATGATGTTTTTAACTAACGGGCACTTGTTAGACTTTCACCTCGGCGATTACACGCCATTAAGGGCGATGTTTACGAATACTGAAGGTCACTATATCCTTGCAAAATGGCTTTATAAAAACACACACAACACCAATTAAGACGTGTAGTGATACTGAATATAGTACAGCGGCCTGAATGTTTTGTAGGTTTGCATTTTTTATTTGGTTTGCAGTGTTTAAAAATGCCTCTGCTCTAATACCAAATAAAAACGTTTCACAGCACTGGGTGTGGTTTGTTTCACATTGGCTATGTTTTTAATCCACGAGCTGCATTAAGGAATGGGATTAGGTTACCACCTAGAATTAATATATTCTTTTGGCAGGTAAAATCACTGAAAGGATTAACATTCCATGTGTTTGTGTATTTCTTTCAGATTGGATACCCCTCACTTACCGGAGGGCTTGCACATGAGAATTCGAGTGCTTTTTGGTATAATACGTTTATTTGTTCTTTCTTCCACATCCGGAATGTGGCACCTTAGCGTGTGCCTTTCACTGATTGGGGTATGTATGGCCCTGACGAATGCTGAGCTATAAGTTTGCTCGTGATAGCAGAAACATGTTGACCGTTGTTTTGCCTTAGGACACTTTTGGTTCATATTAACCCAACCATCTAATGTCCGCTTTTTCACAATTTTTAATGGAGTTAGGACTATCCCTTTATTAAAGGAATCATTCGATATTTGGGAATGGTCTTGGCTTCTTTTAACTATCACTTTTTGACTCTATCTGGTACTAACTCACGTATCCACAATAAGGACCCAATGAAGACAACTGGCTACTGACTTTTGTTGGTGCCTGAGGGTTCTTTTTCTTGCACAATATTTGCCAACCCATCCTGTTTTGTTTTTTATTTTTCTGGTGGTGGTGATTGATCTTGCTGACTTGATCTCCCACTTTTGTATTCAAGCTACTCTTTTGTTTGTTGTATTTACTTTAGGGGGTATAAGAGTGGCTTATTGACCCTTACTCTTCTGTTGTTTAATTATCAATATTCATATGAATGGATTGCTAAGTGATTACAGTGATTAGCGTGTGTGACTATCATTGCATTCTATACACTGCAAGCAGTAAATAGAGGACACACTCGAATGGGTTGCATTCACTAAGTCCGATTCAGCGATCCAAAATTTTATGTTCCACAACTCCGACTTTACGCATAGGCCAGCATGGAGTTGGTGATGAATAGGAGCCATGATATATACTCCTTAAAATTGGTAGTATTGATATGGCTATTATTATTACTATTTTTTAACGGTAACTATATGATCTGGTTTTTCAGATCATACAACAGTGCCTTCCATGGGAAAAGGCGGATTTCTATGAAACCAACATAAGGAAGGTTCTGTCGGAATAAAGGTGTGTGTCAACAATGGGTTAATACATAGACTAAGTATAACCTAGAAAAGCTCAATATTTGAATGATGTTTTTTCTCTAATGTTTAGATAGCCACCATTGTGGCATTGGATACATTATTCGAAGAGCGTGAGATCCTGTGTGATCCCTCTAAGAGGTAGCCTTATGCTGTTTTGTCTTGTTGCTGACCATATTTAAGGAGTATTTACTTTTAATATGCAGTATAGAATAGGACAATTAGAGGGCGGATCTCTGTGGGTAATATTTGATTAAACCTAAACTTAAATCACAGATTATAAATATGCCAATTATGAAATTGGACTGCCTTCCTGATGAAATAGTGTATCACAGAGACTGAAAGGTCATCAAATCTGACGTTTCTTTTGTGTTTGCGTTAACCATGCGTGACTAGATTTGTGTATGTTAGAATGATATGTATTGTATATAATGTGGAGCTTCTAGGATTATTTCTTCTAAATGAATTTGATAGTTATATTCGATGTAAAATGCAGCAGCAATGCTTTTTAAGATACCTTTTCTTGTATTTCAGATTTCATTTATGTGGGAATCTATTATTATATCCTGAAGGTGTTGGCTCCTAAAATATATGCCCACCGAAACGAGTCGATGCACTTTACTGAGTTTAAGCACCTTAAGTCCATGGAATAACAACTCTGACTGTAAAAGTTTAATTGGATGCCGGAGTCTGATTACATTTGTGACTATTGTATTTATCTCATGACAATAGGATCCAATTATTCCTTAATTTTGTTTCCCACTTGTATTACCATTTTTGTGATTTTATTTTGTATAACTGTGTAATTTTTAAACTGTGCTTTTGATGACAAGAGAAGATATGTTTTTTAAAAATTACTGAATAAACGGTCTAATTTTAGTTAAGTTTTCCTCTTGGCTCCTGTCTGTATGAGTGGTGGTGTTTGAAAGTTCATATGTTACAAAGTCTCACCCAGAAGGGAACTTGTTCTGGACATTCGTCTTTTTGGTACCCTACCCTTTTTGGGTCTTGGGGTCCCTCTCTTTTATTAGAGTTTTCGCAGAGGTCCAGTCAGTATCCAAAACAGATGAAGACACCATCCACGGACATTTTCTCTGACTTTGGTTTAATTGCTGATGACAGTCGGTTTCCACAACTCCGATGAAAGTCAACAGATTTACCATCCAGTTATCATAGTAAAGTACAGTAGACTATCTTACCTTCGACAGACGGAGTGACAACTGCACAATCATCAACACCATTTCAAAAAGGTTCCATCGTCAACGCCACAACTCTCAACTAGAGTAAAAATTGCAAAAACTGTTTGTTGTTTTTGGTTTAAATGTGTTTTCTTTATTTCAGAGAAAAACAAATACAGTACTATGTAGTGATGAGTCCACGAAAGTGTGCAAAACTGTTTTAAACACCAAGACTGACCTCGCCATGTAAGATCTCTTTTGCCTAGCCTATTTGCTAGATATACAAGACTGATTACTTGGAGCCCAGACGAACTGTACACATCCCCATAATTCCTTTTTAAGTGTCAGGTTGACTGATAATGACCACCATTCATCATATTATGCTTGACCAAGGAATTACTATGAACATAGTTATCAGCAACCCAGGCGAGATAAGGTACTTCTAGCCAATTTCTTATTGTACGAATTACTTACTTTCGGTTATGATGTAGCTGGTAGAGATGATTCTAGCTGCAGATTCCGTCACGTAGAATTATCCCCAGGCGTCAGACTGGGTCTGGAAACTTTTGCCACAGCCTCCCTGTGCGCCGGGGGCGGGGCGGCATCACGCGACTCTGCCCAGGCATCTTCTGCGCACGCGACGTCAGCGAGGTCAGATAAGCCCCACCCCAGCATCAGTTTTCTTCTGAGAACTTTTCTGCACCACAACGCGGAGCCACCAGACAAAAAACTATGGGAGCATGTGCGAAAGAGTAGAAAAGACACCCCAAGGAACAGTGCAACACTGCATTGTCCAAAAGCGGGGCAGAATAAAGAACAGAGCAGAGCCTTGAGCAACCACCCTGCCAGTACGTAGACAGCCTCCCCACCTCCACCGGAGGCAAGGAACCTGCGTAAAAAGCCATGGCACATGTAGCAGACCTACAACCCCCATTCAGAAAGAAGGAAGGGGAGCCAGTCTCAAAACAGACTGGAACAACCAACCTCCAAGCCATCCCAGAGGAGGGCAACCACACCCCAAGGAACAAGGGTGAGGCACGACCAGATGGCCCCAATTCAGAGGGGCCAGGACCCCCAGCAGCAAGAGGAAGGGAAAGAAGGAGAGAGCAAGATTGAAGGCAAACCTCCCCAACCCAGTGTAGCCAGAGCAGCGGGGCACAGGAGCGCTGTAACCCAATCCACCAAAGAACCAAGAGGAGGACAGAACAGCAAGAAGACGGAGCCACCGTCAGGAGCATAAGAAAGCACTCGCAGGAGACACAGCCCTCCACCGGGAGGTGAGTACCAAAGACCAGCCCAAGGGTCCTCGCAGAATGGGGAGGAAGGTCGGGCCGTGAAGGAATCTGCGGCTAGAATCAACTCTACCAGATACATTGTTACCGAAGGTAAGTAACTCATACATCTGATAGAGACTACTAGCTGCAGATTCCCTCTGTAGAATTAGATAACCTAGCAATACCCACAGGGAAGGAGGGCCTGCGAAAGGACCCCACCAACCTGGACAGGGCAGAGGGTCCCACAAGGGACCAGATCTGCGGACCAGGGAGTAACCTCGTCCCTGCCAGGCAAGAGGGCCTCCAGAACCCGAACACCACCGACCCCAAGAGGCAGGTAGGTGGAAGAGGGAAGACTGAAGAGGCCCACAGAGGCACAACAGAGGAACCAAGGGCTAGGCCGGAGAGGCTGAAGCACCCCACTCTCCCCAGGCAACAGAGCTTCCATTCAATGCCAGGACAGGCAGAGGAACAAGGAGAGAAGAAGCCCAGAGGGCCCAAGGAAACAAGGGAAAATAAGGTGAGCCCACCCAGAAGGGAGACAACGGGAAAGCCAGAACAGCACCGATAGCCATAGCCGCCAGAAGGAAGAAGAACAGAGATGCATTCCAGCCCTCAGGATAGGAGCGGGAAGAAGAGGCAATGCCGGGACACACCACCACAAGGGGTCATGCACACGACCTCAAGAAGCAATAGCAACATACAGAAACGCCATGGAGAACAGGCACTCTAAGGCGACCAAAACTACCCAGCATAGCTCAGCTATATCACAGCTACCACTACCCCACATAGAGTACACGTTAAGTCCCAAGACATGGGAACCCTCTTTGGAAAAACTTCTGCAGCAGAGGAAAATACAAAAGGGCCACGGGGAAAAAACACCCCAGCGGAAGGCTTGACAAGCAGCCCATGCAAAGCAGAAGGCCTAATCTCAGGGCCAAGTCTGCGCAACAACCCCAGCAAAACGCACACAGTCAACAAAGGGCCGTCCAGCAGCCAACAGTGCCAAAGTCCCAAGGAGGACTCAATGGCCAGAAAACACACTCCACATCCAGTATAAGTGGCTTAAGAAGGCCCAGAACCAGCTCAACTCAGCAGTAACTGAGGAGGGGAAGGAGGAGGAGGATAAGGCTGAGGATGAGGAAAAGGACGACGGAGCCCTGCCAAGAACCTTTGGATGGCGGAGTCAGCCAGGGCATGGAACAACAGGCTGCCATCAAACGGAAAATCAATGAGCCACTCCCGAATATTTTCAGGGATCCCGCTGTCCCAAAGCCAAGCATGGCGATGGAGGGCGACTGAGGAAGCCATGGCCCGGCCCGGCACCTCCGAGATGTCCAGAGCGGAGTGGAGAATAAACACCGCCAGGTCCCGGCCAACCAAAGCATGATGCCGTAAGTCCACCTGAACAGGCTCTTGGGAAGCTGCTGATCCCAGAGACTCAACCGAGCCCAACAAACAAGAGGAGGTCCTAGCCAATACACACAAGGTGTTAAGGGCCCGCAGGGCCACGCTGGTAGAGGCGAACATGTTGCGCCCCCAAGAGCCCAGCCAGCGTGCCTTGTGGGACAGAGGAGTCAACAGCGGCGGGAGGGAGGGAGGGAAAAGCGGTCCGCAAAAGTGGACTGGCAGCAGAGTGGAGGAGGGGATGGCACGCCGGGTCACGCTGCGCTGGAAAAGTGCCGATGCAGAAGGTACTGAGGCACTGGATCCTCTGAGGCGGTATGCCTCCAAGCCCCCGTCAGGGAAGAAAGGAGCAAACCCTCAAAGGGAAGCAAGATCTCCCTCCCACCAGAGCCCTGGTGGAGAACCTCCAAGAGATGGTCCGCCGGAAAGTGAGCAATCGGGTCACCCATGTGCAGAACGCCCACAGCCGTGGACACCGCGTGAGCGAAGGCCGCACCCACCTCCGTAAGGCCCCCACGGTGGAGGCAAAGGCCAGACCTGGAAGTCAGAAGGAACGAAGAATGGGGGACCTGCCGCTCCTCTGACGAACATCTGTCTCAGAAATGGCAGGGAGTCGCCTTTTCGACGACGCCGGTGAAAGACCACACGGCGGCCAGTCTCCGGGAAGGACAACACCAACATGCAGCCAGCCTCCGGAGTGTCCGAAGACGAATACGCAACACGACGCCTGTCCGGAGCCGTAGAGTCCGCTGCCTGAGGCAGGACGGCAATGCCATCCGGCGCCGAAGGAGACGCCGGACAGGGCTCCTCTAAGCCACACTGCGACAGGAACCGGAGCAGGCCGGATCCAACGTGGACAGGGGTTGGGTCGGAACAGCGCCGACTTGACCTCCGCCAAGGCAGCTGCCTGCGAGGAGGAACAAGAGGGACCAGGGGAGTGACATGAAGTCCTCAGCCAGCCTCGGGCCAGCATGTAACGGAGGTGGCCCAGTGAACCATACGGCGCTGCCAGGGCCGACTCCACCTCCTACGTGCTCTCCGACAAGGCAGCCATCTGTGTGGAGGGACGTGAAAGGCCCGGAGGACGAGGGGTACCCGCCCAGCCTCGACTCAGAGCAGGACGAGGAGGGTCCACCGACCCCTGTGGCACCGCCCGGTCCAGCAGCTGCCAGCACCGTAGCGGCATCACCTCAGCCTTAGACAGGACCACCTTGTCAAAGGACCGGGAAGGGCTCGGGGATGTGACCCGAGCCTCAGCGACCTCCCACGACACCACAGGGACCCCCGCTGGAGTTTGCGGCGAGGCAGAAGCGCTGTGGTGTGAAGGAGAGACCCCCAAGGGGCCACACCCCAACAGCACCAGATCCTCCAAGCCTGGATCCGAACAAGTCGGCGCCGGAGCCACCGGCGGTGCCACAGAGGGCCCCACGCAAGGCAAGGGATCCGCTGACGCCCCAGGAGGTAAAGGAGGATGAGACCCCAGCGGGGCCTGCAAAGCCGCTGCATATGTCTCCATCTGGACTCTTGACGCCCCATCACCGGGAAACAGTGGATAGGACGACACGCAGGGCCGCATCACCCGTGGAGAGTACATGGCCTGGCAGTCCGAACACCAGCTCCCGGGGACAAACTGCGACGCTCTCGCGACATCGGAGAAGAGCGAGGACGACGACCACAGCCGTATCAGAAGCTGTATGCCGAGGCTGATCAAGGGGAGGAGGTCGACCTGGAGAGACACGCCGAGAGTAGTTTCATCCAGCGCTCCCGCCGCAACTTCGGCTTCAACCGTTGGCACGCCTCACAATCAGTGGTGCTGTGATCCTCCCCTAAACACCACAAACAAATGAGGTGAGGGTCCGTCGCCAACATAAGACGCCCACATGACGTACAGGTCTTGAAGCCCGAAGGCATTCAAACACTGTTCCCCAAAAGAAGAGAATGATGAGGGAAAGAAGGGTCCTAAAACAGGCCCGTAGCAAGACCAGATAAGCATTGCAAAGGGAAAAGGAAAAATCTGACGTAGGCGCGCAGGGGTGGGGCTTATGTGACTTAGCTGATGTCACGTACGCGGACCACACCTGGGCGCAGTCGTGTGATGCCGCCACGTCGAGCATGGATGCTGTGGCAAATGTTTCCGGATCCAGTCTGACGCCTGGGGATAATTCTATGTGTAGGAATCTGCAGCTAGTAGTCTCTATCAGATACAAGATTTACAGGCTATGCTGCAGACTAGGAGATGCTTCCCTGAAACCCCACAGGAGCATCCACCTATTCAGCCAGTTCCTCCTGCCACACCAGTAAATCTGCCACCTATCACACCAAGAATATCAGGCATACGTTACCACTGTCTAGAGAGGACCATACATCCTCTAGGGGAGAGATGCAGGAGCCCCAACAACCACCTGATGAGTGGGAGAACCTTACTCAGTCTCCTCCCCCACCTTACCTTGGGGGTTTCAACAACTTCATGGACAGACCAGTATCAAGGTTCTACCTGCGAACTTCAATTAGACTGTTTCCTGCCTGATTTTAATGAGCAGGCCAGAAAATCAGTGAGAGCAATTCCAGTCATTGATTACATTTGTGAGGAAGGTATAAATTATGGCATGGTTGTACCCGTTCCACCACGCCGTGCTAAAAATATTTTTTTTTATAAGGCTACAGACTATTCTCAGCCTACCTTACTAGCCATCCCAAACCAGATTCTGTCATCTTACAAGCTGCTCAAAGGCGTTCTAAAAATCCATCCACTCCCATTTCAGCACATCCGGATAAAGAGGCTAGGCACCTCGATAATACAGGGAAGTGGTTCGCCCTTATGTCAGCAATCAGTCTGCGCAGCGAATACTCTGGCGACCTTAGTGCGCTATGACAGGCAGATGTGGTCAGATGTTAACAACCTTCTTGACCTCATTCCTGAAGATAAGAAAGCAGAGGCACAGAAGATCATACACAAAGGCAAGCACAAATCCACCGAAATTACTGACTGCACTCTAGACCGCCTCAACAGGGTTTCGACAGCAAGCAGGGGCAGCTGTCCCAAGATGCCAGGGGTGGCTCCCGGCTACAACATTTAGACCAGAGATTCAAACAAAAATTCTCGATATGACCTATGATTGAGAGTCCCTATTTAGGAAACAGGTAGATGAGGCTCTGCTAGCAATAAAAACAGATACACTGCGAGATCTCTTGGCACGCTATAATATCACAAGCTTCCCTTTTGTGGTGGCAAATGCTTCACTACCTATAGAGGGGATACCAACAACCCCAGCAGTATCACCCACAGTTCCAACATAGAGCAGGTTACCAACTACCCTACCACCAACCACCTACCGCAGCCTAAAAGGCGTGAACGAATTTCCCAAGGTCATCACACCTGTCACAAACAGTGACCAGGATCAGGTACCTCTTTCCAACTACCTCCCACAAAGGGAGGAAATCACATCGCACAGATGTGTAGGATTTGGTAACGAACAGACACACCCTGGAATTTGTGCAGACCTACAGCCAGTCCTCCAAAAGGAGCGCTTTCATTTAGTATGGAAGGAAGCTCATGCCAAAAGGAGCAATAGAGTGGGTCCATGCTTCCCAAAAGAGCAAAGGTTTCTACTCCCATTTCGGTCTTATTCGAAAGAAGTCAGGGGAATGGAGACCCATCCTAGTGCACAGAGCATTAAACAAATCCCTGTACAAACAGTCTTTCCAACATTCTCATCTCTTGAACAGCAGAGATGACTTCCATGGATTTGCAAGATGCTAATTTCCATATTCCCATGCATCCAAAGCATCACAAGCATCTCCATTATACCATAGTCGGTGCCCATTTCCAATTCAAAGTCCTCCCATTTGGGCTCAAGTCTGCTCCGAGAATCCTTACAAAATCTCTTGTTCCTGTGTCTGCGACACTACGCAAGCAAGGTCCTCAGGTATTTCCCTACCTAGACTGGCTCATGAAAGCTTCCACACCGCAACCAGCCTCCAACACTACAGCAGCTTGACTGGCATTTCACAGATTGGTCTCAGTCAACTACCAGAAGTCCATCAACCAAAGTCAAATGAGGATTTTCTTCTTCTTAGGAGCCAACCTCAATACAATAAACAAAGCTTATCGCTGGACAGGCAACAGTGACTGTCAAACCTGGCATTAAAAAAATTTCAAAGTCTAGTGGCTCCTTGGCATGATGTCCGCCATAAATCTAGTTCCACTGGCTCAACTAAAGGTACAATACATTTGTAGAGCACGGAGCTACCTAAAATGGTGCCCCGGTGCCAACAGTAAGAGTGACCACTGAGTTCGGGAAGATCAGCTCAGAAGGAGGTTATTACAGAGTCGGAGAAGAGTTTTGATCTTTTTCCTGAAGATAGTTTTGGAGGGACAGCTTCTCAATGCCACAGGTAAGGCATTAGGGTCTGGCTGTCAGATAGGCCAAAGAGCAACCACCTCTTCTTGATTTAATATGCAGGGTTTGAAACCGCTTCAGATTAGAGATCGTTCATCAGTGATGTCACTGACCATGTCATGAGTGATGTAATATGTGACGTCATCAGCAGTGCATTGCGGGCGCGCGAGTTATAGTTAGCTGAATTAACTATAACTGGGGAATTTCAATGGTTTTGTATGAGTGAAATGTCCAGCTAACTATAACGTGTGAAACCTATGGTTTTTTCAGTGAATTTCAAAGGTTTTTTAAATGCTAATTCCTAACTATAACATGTGTGAAACCTATGGTTTTTTCAGTGAATTTCTAAGGTTTTTTAAATGCTAACTTTTAACTATAACATGGCTGAAACCTATGTTTTTTTCAGTGAATTTCAAAGGTTTTTTAAATGCTAATTTTTAACTATAACGTGGCTGAAACCTATGGTTTTTTCAGTGAATTTCAAAGGTTTTGTAAATGATAATTTTTAAATGTATGGTTATATTTTTGTATACTAATTTACTACATTATTTTAAACTATTTATTTTTAGCTATTTTTTTTTTAAATTACATTACACAATTTTAATATGAAATTATTATTTTTTTTAAATATTGAAATTGTAAATTGTTTTTATTTAATATTTTTTTAATTTATATATATTTTATATAGCAGGCAATGATATCCTATGGAAGGAAATTCAAGTTACTGGTGAGTACAGTTAAATTTACTTTTCAGGAATAGTAGTGAGCTAGATTGGGGAATTAATTCCTCTTCAATCCTGAGGTTCCCTGTGAGCCAACTAGCCCACCAGGTACCTCCAGTATGCGCCAGGCAGCTGTGTTGCAGAGAGTCTTTCAAAGGGCACGCTCCCTTTTTACAACACTCTGCAACACAGCTCCGTGGCACTTACTGGAGATACCTGTTGGACTAGTTGCCCCCTAGGGGACCTCTGGATTGAACAGGAATTAATTCTCCAACTTAAAACGCGCCTCAGGGCAGGTTTGCACTAACATCACCTCAAGCTCCGTCCCCCACCTTGACCACTGTACTAACACGCCCTGTAGAGTGTTCTAAGTTGGGGGATAAAGTCCCCTTGCATACTGGGGGTCCCTGGGGGCCAACTAGCCCACCGGGAACCTCCAGTATGCGCCAGGAGGCTGCGTTGCAGAGACGTGTAATGAGGCCATGCCCCTTTTTTCACCTCTCTGCAACGCAGCCCCCGGGCGTGTTTGCAGAGGGGGAACTAATTCCCCTTGCATACTGGGGTCCCTGGGGGCCAACTAGCTCACCTGGAACCTACAGTATGCGCCAGGGGGCTGCATTGCTTTGCCCCGATGGGTGGTGGTCCCCAGGGCAGTGTGGGGGGGGGGGAATTAGGCCCCCCCACACTTTTTTCACTATGCCCCCGGGATTTGGTCCCCCTAGGGGGTAATTTAAAAAAGCTGACAGGGTTTTTAAAAAACATTTTTGGGGCTTTGGGGGTCCTTGTGGGACCACCTGAGCAGGCCTAGGGGGTCAAGCGGTTTCTACCCTGCCCCCTTTTAGCGTTCTACACATTTGTTTTTCTGCTTTTTTGTGCCTCGGTCTACCGAGAACAAGATGGCTGTCAACACTTCCTGGTTTGGAGTGTTCACAGCCAATGAGCCTGCAGTTCGTACTCTGAAAGGTACTCGTACCCCGCAATTTTTGTCCCAAAAAAAACTTTGGGGGGCCTTGGGGGTTCTTGTGGGACCCCCTGAGCAGGCCTAGGGGGTCAGGGTGTTTCTACCCTGCCCCCTTTTTGCGTTCTACACGTTTGTTTTTCTGCTTTCTTGTGCCTCGGTCTACCGAGCACAAGATGGCTGCCAACACTTCCTGGTTTGGGGTGTTCACAGCCAATGAGCATGCAGCTCGTACTCGGAAAGGTACGCGTACGGTACTCGTACCCTGCGATTTTTGTCCCAAAAAAATTGTGGGGCCTTGTGGGACCCCCTGAGCAGGCATAGGGGGTCAGGGTGTTTCTACCCTGCCCCCTTTTTGCGTTCTACACGTTTGTTTTTCTGCTTTCTTGTGCCTCAGTCTACCGAGGCACAAGATGGCTGCCAACACTTTCTGGTTTGGAATGTTGACAGACAGTTGACAGCCAATTAGCATTCAGCTCATGCTCGGGAAGGTACAGAGTACAGTAAGCTTACCGTAACACCTCCAATATATACTTATGATTTTACTTTTGATTTTCTCCGGAACTACTGAACGGATTTACACCATTCAACAAAAAGCGTGATCTGCGAACAGGACTCTACCTTTTTGCCAAGTTTGGTGTAATTCCGTTCAGCCGTTCGGGCTGTAGCTCTGGCTAAAGGTCTTATGGGAAATTGCAAGGGGAAAACATGTTTTGGGACCCCCCCTTTTTTTCTCTGCCCCCGCTTCACGAATCACCCCCAAACTTTCAGGGAAGGAGCGGAGCAGGCCATTTTCTTGGAGAAAATCGCGAAGAATCGTCCACCGGCACCAAAGTTATTCCAAATAGAATGTTGCAGAATTCCTATGGAAACTAGGTTTTAACTATAACTACCTACTGGCGACCGCCAGTAGGTATATATATATATATATATATATATATATATATATATATCACACACATACATACACAGATTGTGCTGAAACATGATACCCTGAGGCACACCACAATTTAAAGGCTTAGCTGCAGATGTGAAAGGAGGGAGAAAGACTGCGGTTGCAGATAATGGACCTAACCAAGACAAGATCAGCAATACCCATGCTTTCCAGTCTCTCAAGCAAGCTAGCATAAGACCGCATCGAAAGCTGCCAAGAGATCCAGCAGCATAAACAGAACTAGAGATTTCAGGCCAAAATTGATTTTCATGTACTCAAACAGAAGAGCGGTCTCAGTACTGTAACTGTGTGGAAAGTCAGATTGCAAATCATGTAGAGGACGTTTTCCTCCAAGAAAGAAGTGAGCTGTCTGTGTAAATGTTTTCACCCAGCTTTTCCATGGTGGGCTGGAGAGAAATAGACCTGCAATTGCCCAACATTTTAGGATTGGCAGAAGTCTTCTTGACCAAGAGGGGGGGTGGGGGGAGGTGTGTGAAGGAAGGCCTGCCTCCAACCAGAGGGGAGAGTTGCCAGGGCAAGAGACTCCTTGAGTCGGTAGTTCACCCAGGGATTAATCATCACTATAGCCTTTAAGAATCAGTGCGCATGGGTCAAATGTGGTTCCATATTTGCAATTGGTAAGATCTGTGGCCGAAGTTTCCAGAGTGATAGGAAAGACTAGATAAAAGAGTAGCTGAGTAGTTAGCAACAGGGGAGGGTTGTGGGAGGAAAAAAACAAACATAAATAGCCTGAATTTAATTATGAAATCAGAATGTTCTGCACAAAGTTCCAATGATGGAGTAAGAATAATGTTATTTACCCAGTAAGCATCTGTTCTCGGCATGTAGAGCTGAAGACTTGCATGTTTTGCATATTCATGCCATCTAGTGATGGCTCCAGATATTTGCACTTTGGAAAGACTTCTTCGAAGAAAAACAGTCACGAGGTAGGAGACTTCTTTCGGTGATAGCACATATGGGCATTGACTCCATTGTTAGATTGTTTTCCCACAGAGGGTGAGAATGGAGTTAGTAAGTGCAGAATAAAGATGTCCATGAGTATGTATACAAGTAAAACTGCAACCGGTATAGGTACGCGGGTGGGCGCATGTGAATCTACAGCTCTATATGCCAAGAGATGCTTACTAGGTAAGTAACATTATCCATTCGAGGCATGTCAGCTGTAGATCACATGCTTTGCATAGACTATACAGTAGTATTCTCCCAAAGCAGTGGCTAACCTGTAGCTGTTGCAGTTGTCTGAAAGTGCGTCTTAACCCCTTCGACGCTCATGACGAGCTCAGCTCGTCATGAAGTACACCTCTTGTACACTCATGACGAGCTGAGCTCGTCATGAACCGCGGGATTCTGCATTCCTTAGCGCACAGCGGGAAAATGCGCCGCACCGATGCGGTTAAGTACTGCCTGGCCTACATTAGCCTGTTGTCTGGCTAACACATCTACACAATAGTGCTTGGTGAATGTGTGCGGTGTAGACCATGTTGCAGCTTTGCAGAGGTCAGCTATGGGGATAGCTCCGAAGAAAGTCATAGTAGCCCCTATTTTTACGGGTGGAATGTGGTCTAGGGGGTATTGGTAAAGTACTTTTTGCTTAGCATGTTTGAATACATTTATCTATCCACCAAGCAATACCAGATTTAGAAATAGTATTGCCTTTGTGTGGTGGAGCAAAAGCTATAAAAAGTGGTTTAGTTTTACGAAATGGTTTTGTTCTCTGTAATACAATAATGCTTGTAGTCTATTGTGTTTAGAGCTCGTTCTGCCACTGAATCTGGTTGAGGAAAGAACACAGGCAACTCCACAGATTGATATGAAAAACAGATACCACTTTGGGTAGGAATGTGGGATTGTTGCGAAGGACAACTTTGTTCTGGTGGACTTCAAGTCAAGTCACTTTATTCGGTTATTAATAATAACAACCATAAAAACATATTTCATTAGACATATATTAACTCATACATACAAGAAAGTTTTAAAAACAACATAAAACAGGGGAGTCTCAAGCAGAATGTACTATAGAAATATAAAAGGTACTATAAAGATATAAAAAGTTATTGTTAGCTAAGAATATATCTGTTAATGGCACTATTACCCCTCCATGCTTTTCCTAAATTTAAGTGCTAATTTTAAAAAGCTGCATACGAATAGAGTGCAATCACAACTTAACAGCTGAAGGTAGTAAAGTGCGGGTCTGATTTGTGTGAAATTCAATTTTTTGAGGCAAGGTTTTAGATATAGCCTCCGTGGTACAATATAGAAGGGGCAGATAAAGAGAAAGTGTGCCAGGTCTTGCGGAGACTTTTCGTCGCAGCCGCAAGCCGGCAACACTTGACCGCGGTGGGTCCCCTTAGGCACGGCCAGTAGTAAGTGAAATAAGTCCAGGCGAAACCTCGTCAGCAGGAAACGATCGTAACCTGACATAGGCCATGACAGGTACGGTTCCATGAGCAAAGATGTTTTTAATAGCACATGTTTCCGTACACTTCCTTTCTTTAATTCACCATCCTCCCTAGCTAAATACCTGGATGTAATAAAAACCTTCTTCACATTAGTAACATCCAATTTCGTGATGGATTCTGGGGTTAAAAAGAGTTCAGGGCGCCCTAATTCAGTGAAACTATTACTTAGATACTTTATCCAAGGGACCTTAAGCCTATTTTCCCATGTTAATGCTTCCCTCAGGATTTGCTGGGTAAGAGGTAGATCACTGTTTAACCAGCAATTTAGCCAGCACAGTAAGGGGTTAACAGCCAACTTATCACACAGGTAAGGCATACCCAGCTCTTCATG
Source organism: Lissotriton helveticus (assembly GCF_964261635.1). NCBI lineage: Eukaryota > Metazoa > Chordata > Amphibia > Caudata > Salamandridae > Lissotriton > Lissotriton helveticus. The sequence goes on along the minus strand of NC_136057.1, from coordinate 1,104,331,785 downwards.
TACAGAAAAGTTGTCTGTTCCCATTGGAACCCTCAATATCTGTTTTAAAAAGTTGTTTTCTACTACCTCCAGGGCTCCTAATGAGGCATATCCCCATAACTCGCTGCCATAACATGCAATAGCAACACTCTTGGCCTGGTAAAGTTGAAGCAGTGCAGCCACCGGGCTATTTCCCATTTTTCTTGCAAAGTCAAGTATTGCTGCGTTTGCCCGGGTTACCTCTCCCTTTTTCTTCTGTACCGCGGGTCCCCAGTGTGAGAAGTTGGCCTGATATGCAGTGCTCACTATTCTAGTGATCACTATGTATCAGTCCAAACAACCCTTATTGATGATTGGTTGTAAGTCAACCTTATAGACCAGCTATCCTAGTAGCATGGATACGAGCAGTCTAAGGCTAAGACTCTAGAGGGCGTGTCAAGCCAGCTGTTTTACCATCACATTACCCCTTGAACACCAAGTGAAAGGACACCACACAAGTTGTTATAAAAAATAAAGTGTATTTATTTATAACAGGACTACCCTGGCTCTTTGTGAGACAGGGAGCTAAGCACACAACAAAACTCTTAAAGAATTACTGAAAGTCGCACAATTTACACAAATGCCCGAGGGGCACGGAAAACCATATACACAAGAAGTGGAATGCGAAATTACTAGCAGGTAAGTAATACTTTTCTAGACTGTAGAAACGCTAGGCCTACAATGCTGAACCCTTGGATTAGAAGCAGGAGGCCTAGGGACGCCGTGTGCAGAGTGGGAACTCTCACGCGTAATGCGGGAACAAGTCTATGGATACTAGCAATTGCAAAGTTACTGTTCTCGGGCGAACCCGACTAGGTGGGTCGAAAACAAAGGTGGATCCGAACACTTAGGGTGTTGGACTATGCTGGAGCACCGGAGTACTCAGTTTACCTAGCCCAGGGGCTGCGGCTGCATAGGGTTCAAGTTGCGTCGGAAACCCTTGTTGAAGATCCAGGAGCCTGAAGAAAGAAGTTGCTGGCAGGCGGCCAGTGAAGAAGTTCGTGGTGATCCAAGCCTGGATCAGGGAAGAAGAAGACCTGTAAGCAGAGGGGACCAAGTTCTGAATCACTGGCCAGTGATTTAGGTGGGCACCAGGATGGCACCGGACGAAGTCACCTCGACCAGGTGAGTGGGCGCTGCTGGGCTCTGCAGTCTCTCGGACCAGGAGGCGTTGTCGGCGACCAGGATGGAGGTGCGAGCTGTCCCACGAAGGTCTCTGCTGTCGACGTCGCTGGACCCAGGATTGGGGCAACAAGTCTTGGCAAATGCAAGGCCCACGCGGTGGACCTAAAATGGCGTCTTGAGTGGACCAGGAGGGTCCAGGGTACTTCTCTGAAGGAGGGAAGCAAGGGCCAGTCTGGAGCAACCAGACCAGCGGTGTTTGTCGTTAGAGTTCGTCGTCAGAGGGTCACTAGCCAACGGGCAAGTGACCTGGACAACGCGGTGAGCAGCAAAAAGCAGAAGGGCCCCACGCAGATCTCGTGGATGCAGGGGGGCTGAACTTCGGTGCTGGAGCTGCTCAGGGTCGGGGCTTCTCTTACCCCAAAGCACTCAGTCGAGGGTCACTCGGTGGTCGTGCTGGACAAGCGTCGTGCAGTTCTGAAGATGGCCGGTCCCTCGAGGTCTCGTCGCACCCACGGATCACAGCTGGGCTGATGATGTAGGTTGAGGTCAGAGGTGCCAGGGAAGCCGGTTCTCGTCGTGCTGGAGCAGTCTTGATCCGGAGGAGAGACTGGCAACAAACCGCGATGCTTGGTTGGTGCCTGCTGCTGCAGGGTGACTACTCCTTAGTCACAAGGGAGAAATCTTGAGAAGAGTCTTGAGTTCTTCGTGTAGAAGGTCGGTTCAGGATTCAAAGATTGATCTAATTTGGAAAGGGGCCAGTTCCTACCTTTATCCTGCAAAAAGGGGCTGGCACGCGACTAAGTCCTGCCCTATGGGTGGGACTAGGAGGGGGGTGGTTACACCCCTCTCCTTTGGCAGGCTTTCCCCAGATCAGGGGCTGGAGTGCCCCTGGAACTGGTTCAAGCCGGCCTATGCACAGTGAGCACCGGGGTGCCACTTGCAGTCACCTTCCTCTAAAGCCCTGCCTACCTAGGATACACAAAATCCTGTCTGGGACGGTGCTGGCACCGCCCCTGGCAGGAAACCCTTTGTCCTTGCCTCCTGGGCTGGGAGGACTCCCAGCAGCAGGAGGGCAGACTTGTGTCTCGGTGGCAGCATCCATTTTGTGGAGCTAAGGCTCTGTCTGACTTTAACCGGGGTTACAGGTTACATACATGTCGTGTCCCTCTAGAAGGGTGGAATGCTAACCCCGTCACCAGAATTGGCGAGGGGTTAGTATTCCAATTCGTATGACACCTTACTCGACATGTTTTGATAAAGCGATACCAGAGTTGGCACATAACCGCGAGGATTATAATGCACTTAAGAGTATATGGTATGCGATATCATGGAAACGGCTACGGGATGGATCCCGAAAGCCGCAGACAGGCTCAGCTCATGCCAGAGCACTACCTCACACGATTCCAAGCACTCTGCCTTCAGGATTGTCAAGGCCTGCCATAGGAGTGACTGATAGGAGATCTGTGTGTACATTTAGGTTTAGATATAGGAATACTATATCTACAGCAGAGGGTGAGTACACCACTTTGCCCCAGCTGTCAAGCAGCCAGTTGTGTCTGATTTAGTTAGTCAGCCCAGGGGTGGCATAATACATGCTGCAGCCCCTGGGAGACTTCTGGGTGCACCTCAGCCCTGGGTACAGGGACTTGGAGAGGGCCCAGTGCCAATTCAGTACCTGGGTACAATTTGGAGTAGAGAGAACAGCTAGGCTGTGGGTCTGATTAGCAGGCCCACAGCCAGGGAAAGTCGTAAACCAGTGAAGCAAAAAGCAAAAATCTGGGTGATCATAGGATTGCAGACCCTACTCTCCTACATGACCCCCCCCCCCAAACTTTGGGACAATAAGCTAACCTTGACCAGGTGAGTCTTCTTGCTCTAAGTGGAAATACCTGGAGAGCCCATCAGCATTACCATGATCAGTACCAGGTCTATGCTCCACTGTAAAATCCATCCCCTGTAGGGAAATGGACCACCTAAGTAGTTTGGGGTTTTCACCCTTCATCTGATTTAGCCATAAGAGGGGCTTATGGTCGGTCTGAATCTTAAAGTGAGTGCCAAACAAGTATGACCTCAACTTTTTCAGGGCCCACACCACAGCAAAGGCCTCCCTCTCAATAGCTGACCAATTTTTCTCTCTGGGGGTCAGCCTTCTGCTAATAAAAGCAATTGGCTGGTCGTTACCATCAAAATTCAGCTGAGACAGAACAGCTCCCACACCCAACTCAGAAGCATCTGTTTGGACAATGAAGGTCTTGGAGTAATCTGGACTCTTTAGGATAGGTGCTGTGCACATGGCCTGCTTTAGCTCATTGAATGCTTTCTGACAGCTCGCTGTCCACTGAACTTTCTTTGGCATCTTTTTACTTGTCAGGTCATTAAGTGGAGTCACAATGGACCCATAATTCTTGACAAATTTCCTATAGTACCCAGTCAGGCCCAAGAAAGCTCGAACCTGAGTCTGGGTGGTTGGAGGAGCCCAGTCCTTGATGGCCTGTATCTTGCTCTCCAAGGGTTGAACCTGGCCTCCACCTACAAGGTGGTCCAGGTATACAACCTGTGTCTGCCCTATCTGGCACTTAGTGGCCTTGATAGTGAGACCTGCCTTTTGCAGTGCCTCTAACACTTTCATCAGGTGGACCAGGTGATCCTCCCAGGTGGAACTAAAGACAGCTATATCATCAAGATATGCTGCACAGAAGTCATCCAACCCAGTGAGAACTTGATTCACCAGCCTTTGGAAGGTGGCAGGTGCATTTTTCAAACCAAAGGGCATTACCACAAATTGATAATGCCCACCAGGGGTAGAAAATGCTGTCTTGGGTTTGGCCTCCTCAGCTAACCTGATTTGCCAATACCCAGCTGTCAGGTCAAATGTACTTAAGTAGTTGGCAGAAGCCAATCTATCTATAAGTTCATCTGCTCTTGGTATTGGGTGGGCATCAGTCTTAGTGACTGCATTGAGTCCTCTGTAGTCTACGCAAAACCTCATCTCTTTCTTACCACCCTGGGTGTGAGGCTTTGGCACTAGAACTACTGGGCTAGCCCAAGGGCTATCTAAGGGCTCAATGACTCCCAGCTCCAACATTTTCTGCACTTCTGTCTTGATGCAGTCTCTGACATGATCAGGCTGTCTGTAGATTTTACTCTTGACAGGCAGACTGTCTCCAGTGTCCACTTCATGGGTACACCAATCAGTTTGACTGGGTGTCAGAGAGAACATATGTCTAAAGGATTGCAGAACTGGTCTACAATCCTGTTGCTGATGTTCAGAGAGGCTGCCACAAAAGACAACACCATCTACTGATCCATCATCAGGATTCTGAGTGAGCAGGTCTGGGAGAGGGTCACTCTCTTCCTCCTGTCCCTCATCTGTGGCCATGAGCAAGCTCATGTCCTTCCTGTCGACATATGCCTTGAGCCTGTTCACATGGAGCACCCTGAGGGGGCTCCTGGGGGTTCCAAGGTTCACCAGGTAGGTGACCTCTCCCTTTTGCTTAATGATGGTGTGGGGTGCAGACCATTTGTCTTTGAGTGCTGCTGGGGCCACTGGCTCCAGCACCCACACCTTCTGTCCAGGCTGGTACACAGTCAGGACAGCCTTCTGGTCATGCCAAGCTTTTTGGAGTTCTTGGCTGGCCTCAAGGATTTTAGTTGCCTTCTCCATGTATTCAGCCATCCTGGAGCGGAGACCAAGTACATAGTCCACTATGTTGGTTGCAGGCTTTTTGAGAGGTCTCTCCCATCCTTCCTTCACCAAACACAGGGGTCCTCTTACAGGATGCCCATACAGAAGTTCAAAAGGGCTGTAGCCAACCCCCTTCTGTGGGACCTCTCTGTAAGCAAACAAGAGGCAGGGTATCAGGACATCCCATCTACGCCTGAGCTTTTCAGGTAGTCCATGAATCATCCCTTTGAGGGTCCTGTTGAATCTTTCAACAAGCCCATTGCACTGTGGATGATAGGGCGTGGTGAACTTGTAGTTGACACCACATTCCTTCCACATTGCAGTCAGATATCCTGACATGAAGTTTGCACCTCTGTCAGAAACAACCTCCTTAGGGAAGCCCACTCTGGAGAACACTCCAACTAGGGCCCTTGCCACTACAGGTGCTGTAGTGGTCCTAAGTGGAATAGCTTCAGGATACCTGGTGGCATGGTCCACCACCACCAGTATAAACTTGTGCCCTGATGCTGTCTGGGGTTCCATTGGACCAACAATGTCAATCCCCACTCTTTCAAAGGGAACCCCCACCACAGGTAGTGGTATGAGGGGGGCCTTTGTTGTGCCACCTGACTTACCACTGGCTTGGCAAGTGACACAGGAGCGACAAAACTCCTTGGTATTCTCACTCATGTGAGGCCAGTGAAAGTGTGAGACAAGCCTGTCCCAAGTCTTTGTCTGGCCTAAGTGAGCTGCAAGGGGAATCTCATGGGCCAAGGTGAGAAGGAAACCCCTCTGAGACAAGGGGATGACCAGCCTCCTGGTTGCACCAGGCTTGGGGTCTCTTGACTCAGAGTACAGGAGTCCATCTTCCCAGTATACCCTGTGGGCACCTGTGGCATTCCCTGCAGCCTCAGCAGCAGCCTGCTGTCTGAGGGGTTCAAGGGAAGGGCAGTCTAACTGTGCCTTCCCCAGGTCTTCTCTGGAGGGTCCCCCTGAGCCCAGAAACTCAACTTGATCAAGTTCAAGCTCTTTAGGCTCAGTTTCCCTCAGCTCTCTCAGATCAGCCTCCTCAGAGACTTGATCCTCAACCTGGGGCAAGGGGGAAGGCAATGCCTTAACCCTACTGCTCCTCTTCTTGGAAGGTGTCTGGTCCATTCTTCCAGGATCCAGCACCTGTTCAGTGGGGCATCTTCTGGCCTGTGACCTAGTCACAGCAAGCACATGTGCTGGCAAGCCTAACATTTCCATGTGAGTCCTCTGCTCCACTTCTGACCATAGGGATGACTCCAAATCATTGCCCAACAAATAATCCACTGGGAGGTCTGAACTAACCACAACTTTCTTTTGGCCACTTACCCCTCCCCAGGAGAAAGCAACAATCGCCATACTATGACTGGTAGTGACGTTGCTGGCATTGGTCACCAGGACATCTGTACCTGGCATGATCTGTCCAGGGTCCACAAAGTTAGGTGTCACCATGGTGACACTGGCACAAGTGTCCCTATAGGCCTGAGCCATTTTGCCATTTATCAAAGGTGTCTGCCTGTATTTGCCCAAAGTATTGGGATTTACATCAGGGGACATATCCATATCCCCTGTACAGACAAGGACAGCCTGAGTGAGTGTGCCAACTAAGTTGTCAGACCCCTCAGTTCCCAAGATTAACCCAACTATTCCCTTGGGAGGTGCACTACCACTACTGACTGTATTAGGGGGTGCAGTTGCCTTAGGGGGTGCAGTTGCCTTAGGGGCTGTAGTGGTAGGAGTTTGCCCTCCTCTTTTGGTGCACTCACTAAACCAGTGAGACTTACTTTTACAGTACTGGCACCACCTTTTTGACTGGCCTTCTTGAGTCTTCTTTTTCTGCTGTGAAGCCTGACCCCCCACCCTCTTTGGTTTGTTGGGGACCTGTTGAAGACTTCTGGTCATTTTGTTCACTCTTGGTATTACCCTTCTGGTCTGCTTTCTTCTGACCACCCTGGTTCTGGTTCTGCTTGATCCTTGTTCTGACCCATTTGTCTGCCTTCTTTCCCAATTCTTGGGGAGAGGTCAGATCTAAATCAACAAGGTGCTGGTGCAACAACTGGTTCTGACAATTATTTAAAATCTGTTCTCTCATCATAAGATTATACAATCCTGTGTAATCAGTAACCTTGCTACCCAGCAACCAGCCCTCCAAAGCCTTAGTGGCACAATCCACAAAGTCAGACCAGTCCTGAGACTGAGTTTTCTGGGTGTCTCTGAACAGCAACTTGTACTGCAACTTGTACTGCTCAGTGGTTAAACCAAACCCATCAACCAGTGTATTTTTCAGGACCTGGTAATTGTTAGCATCCTCCACTCTTGTAGTGAGGAGCTTATCTCTACCTTTGCCATCAAAGGAGAGCCACAGTATAGCTGCCCACTGACTCTGGGGAATGCCCTGCACAGTGCAGGCCCTCTCCAAAGCAGCCATCCATTTCTGGATGTCATCCCCTTGTTTAAAGGGGGGCACTATCTTTGTCAGGTGTTTAGTATCTAAACCCTTCTCTCTATCTCTTGGGAGATTGCTGCCACCAGTGGGTACTACCCCACTCATCTGCTGCTCCCTAGCAAAGGCAAGCTTCTCTTTGGCCAGGGCAAGTTCTTCCCTTTCAATCCTCAGATTAGCCTGTCTCATCCTTGCTTCATGCTCTATTCTCTGAGGGGAAGTCAATCTCCTCTGGGGAGAGTTCCTTCTCCTCTGGGAGTGCAGAGATCTATTGGAGTCCCTAGAAAGAGATCTATCTCTCCTAACTCCAAGGTTAGGCCTCATTAGGGTCAGTACTGGGGGTCCCCCAGATCCTTCCCTAAGTAGGTCTAAGTTGGCCCTAGTAAGTCTGCTGACTAACTCAGACCTCTTGTCTGCCTCATCCCCAGAGAGGTCATCTTGATCCCCCTCCTCAACTCTGTCTTCAGTGTTAAGGAGGTCTGGATCTCCAATGGTACCCTCTAGGGCTGGCATATTCCCATCTAACTGAGAAATCTTTCTCGCATCATATGTCTCTAAGAGACCTATTAGAAAGGGAATGGTGGGGTTAGACCCCTGTTTCAGTTTCCTGGAGGTACACACTTGTCTCATCTCCTGGAAACTGAGAGCTGCATATCTTGACTTGACCTGTGGAGGGTCAATATCCACAAGGGGAGTCTCAGTAGACTCTCCATGGGTAGACATGCTTTTCTAGTGAGGTGTAAGTGGTGCACTTACCTACACTATATGTTTACCTACTGATCCCTTGCTAGAGTTGTAGTTTAGGGTGTGCTAGGCCCTAGGAGCTACAGCTGGTTCAGTAGAACTCAGAGTATTCTAAGCTAAGTTATATGTACCTTAGTACTTATGTGATCTTTCAAATGATATTCTTAGGATATGTGTGGTAAAACAACAGCAAGCTCAAATCCCAACCGCTGCTCACCAATGTGAGAAGTTGGCCTGATATGCAGTGCTCACTATTCTAGTGATCACTATGTATCAGTCCAAACAACCCTTATTGATGATTGGTTGTAAGTCAACCTTATAGACCAGCTATCCTAGTAGCATGGATACGAGCAGTCTAAGGCTAAGACTCTAGAGGGCGTGTTAAGCCAGCTGTTTTACCATCACATTACCCCTTGAACACCAAGTGAAAGGACACCACACAAGTTGTTATCAAAAATAAAGTGTATTTATTTATAACAGGACTACCCTGGCTCTTTATGAGACAGGGAGCTAAGCACACAACAAAACTCTTAAAGAATTACTGAAAGTCGCACAATTTACACAAATGCCCGAGGGGCACGAAAAACCATATACACAAGAAGTGGAATGCGAAATTACTAGCAGGTAAGTAATACTTTTCTAGACTGTAGAAACGCTAGGCCTACAATGCTGAACCCTTGGATTAGAAGCAGGAGGCCTAGGGATGCCGTGTGCAGAGTGGGAACTCTCACGCGTAATGCGGGAACAAGTCTATGGATACTAGCAATTGCAAAGTTACTGTTCTCAGGCGAACCCGACTAGGTGGGTCGAAAACAAAGGTGGATCCGAACACTTAGGGTGTTGGACTATGCTGGAGCACCGGAGTACTCAGTTTACCTAGCCCAGGGGCTGCGGCTGCATAGGGTTCAAGTTGCGTCGGAAACCCTTGTTGAAGATCCAGGAGCCTGAAGAAAGAAGTTGCTGGCAGGCGGCCAGTGAAGAAGTTCGTGGTGATCCAAGCCGGGATCAGGGAAGAAGAAGACCTGTAAGCAGAGGGGACCAAGTTCTGAATCACTAGCCAGTGATTTAGGTGGGCACCAGGATGGCACCGGACGAAGTCACCTCGACCAGGTGAGTGGGCGCTGCTGGGCTCTGCAGTCTCTCGGACCAGGAGGCGTTGTCTGCGACCAGGATGGAGGTGCGAGCTGTCCCACGAAGGTCTCTGCTGTCGACGTCGCTGGACCCAGGATTGAGGCAACAAGTCTTGGCAAATGCAAGGCCCACGCGGTGGACCTAAAATGGCGTCTTGAGTGGACCAGGAGGGTCCAGGGTACTTCTCTGCAGGAGGGAAGCAAGGGCCAGTCTGGAGCAACCAGACCAGTGGTGTTTGTCGTTAGAGTTCGTCGTCAGAGGGTCACTAGCCAACGGGCAAGTGACCTGGACAACGCGGTGAGCAGCAAAAAGCAGAAGGGCCCCACGCAGATCTCGTGGATACAGGGGGGCTGAACTTCGGTGCTGGAGCTGCTCAGGGTCGGGGCTTCTCTTACCCCAAAGCACTCAGTCGAGGGTCACTCGGTGGTTGTGCTGGACAAGCGTCGTGCAGTTCTGAAGTTCTGAAGATGGCCGGTCCCTCGAGGTCTCGTCGCACCCACGGATCACAGCTGGGCTGATGATGTAGGTTGAGGTCAGAGGTGCCAGGGAAGCCGGTTCTAGTCGTGCTGGAGCAGTCTTGATCCGGAGGAGAGACTGGCAACAAACCGCGATGCTTGGTTGGTGCCTGCTGCTGCAGGGTGACTACTCCTTAGTCACAAGGGAGAACTCTTGAGAAGAGTCTTGAGTTCTTCGTGTAGAAGGTCGGTTCAGGATTCAAAGATTGATCTCATTTGGAAGGGGGCCAGTTCCTACCTTTATCCTGCAAAAAGGGGCTGGCACGCGACTAAGTCCTGCCCTATGGGTGGGACTGGGAGGGGGGTGGTTACACCCCTCTCCTTTGGCGGGCTTTCCCCAGATCAGGGGCTGGAGTGCCCCTGGAACTGGTTCAAGCCGGCCTATGCACAGTGAGCACCGAGGTGCCACTTGCAGTCACCTTCCTCTAAAGCCCTGCCTACCTAGGATACACAAAATCCTGTCTGGGACGGTGCTGGCACCGCCCCTGGCAGGAAACCCTTTGTCCTTGCCTCCTGGGCTGGGAGGACTCCCAGCAGCAGGAGGGCAGACTTGTGTCTCGGTGGCAGCATCCATTTTGTGGAGCTAAGGCTCTGTCTGACTTTAACCGGGGTTACAGGTTACATACATGTTGTGTCCCTCTAGAAGGGTGGAATGCTAACCCCGTCGCCAGAATTGGCGAGGGGTTAGTATTCCAATTCGTATGACACCTTACTCAACATGTTTTGATAAAGCGATACCAGAGTTGGCACATAACCGCGAGGATTATAATGCACTTAAGAGTATATGGTATGCGATATCATGGAAACGGCTAAGGGATGGATCCCGAAAGCCGCAGACAGGCTCAGCTCATGCCAGAGCACTACCTCACACGATTCCAAGCACTCTGCCTTCAGGATTGTCAAGGCCTGCCATAGGAGTGACTGATAGGAGATATGTGTGTCCATTTAGGTTTAGATATAGGAATACTATATCTACAGCAGAGGGTGAGTACACCACTTTGCCCCAGCTGTCAAGCAGCCAGTTGTGTCTGATTTAGTTAGTCAGCCCAGGGGTGGCATAATACATGCTGCAGCCCCTGGGAGACTTCTGGGTGCACCTCAGCCCTGGGTACAGGGACTTGGAGAGGGCCCAGTGCCAATTCAGTACCTGGGTACAATTTGGAGTAGAGAGAACAGCTAGGCTGTGGGTCTGATTAGCAGGCCCACAGCCAGGGAAAGTCGTAAACCAGTGAAGCAAAAAGCAAAAATCTGGGTGATCATAGGATTGCAGACCCTACTCTCCTACACCCAGTTCAGTTGTTAGTCGAACAGGACTCCGAGATAAGAGAATGTTTTTGTTACTGGGATTTTTTCCCCGTTAACATTTAGGTAATTTGGCTTTTTATTACCTTGGCCGACCTTCATTAGGAAAGATTTGGAGTTATTAATGCTCAGGTCTCGGGACTTCATAAAGGCAAAGAAGGAATTTAACAGTATTTGAAGACCAATTGCAGTCCTGGATAGCAGGACTGCGTCATCTGCATAAAGCAGAACCTGCAGTCCCTTCCGTACTACATAAGGGTAGTCTGCTCCTGTATTTAAGAGGTGCTCTTCCAGGTAATTTATGTATAGATTGAAGAGGAACGGGGCTAAAATGCACCCTTGCCGGACACCCCGGTGCACTCCAAAGTCTTTTATCACTTTTAAATCTTGTGTGTACCGTACATTTGCTCTCGTGTCAGAATGCATATCTGCTAACAAATTAATTAGGTTCCGCTCTACACCCATTTTAGCCATGGCGTCCCAAAGCTTTCCACGGCTTACGCAATTGAAAGCCGACGATAGGTCCATGAACGCCATGTGAATTGTACCTTGGCGGGCCATGGTGTATTTCCCTATAATCAGGTACAGGTTCAGACACTGAGTGACCGTGCCTAAAACCATATTGAATTGGGGATATTACTTTATTTTCATCTGCCCATGCAACTAACCTGTTTAGAATTACTCCCCCCACTACTTTGACCACATAATTAATTAAAGATATTGGTCTATAGCAGAGGGGGCTATTACGATCTCCTTTCTTGAACACAGGTACAATGGTGGACACCCCCCACGACTTTGGGCAGCCAGAAACCACAGCCGCATTAAGTACAGCAGTGAGGACGGGCGCCCATAGCGATATACAAGATTTAAAAAGGTCCGGAGGGAGGCCATCCGGCCCTGGGGCCTTGTTGCTTGTTAGCCCTTGTATTCCTTTTTCAATCTCATTAGTTGAAAAGAGCAAAAAATTCTCCTTAGATGCAACAATACTAGATTCTGCTTGAAGCTCATTACTTTTAAAAATCGAACTAAAGTAGTTAACCCACTCCTCCTCTGGAATGTTTGTACCAAGAGCAGAATTACTTGGATGGTCAAACAGGGGTTTATTTATAATTTCCCAAAACTTCGCACTATTTCCCAAAGTTTTGGGATCTAAGAGGGTCTCCCAGACACTTTTCTTTACCTCTTTCTTTCGATTAGCAAGGGACTTTTTATACCTGGCACGCATGGCCTTAATGTGGTCCGAGTCTCTGGGTTTTTTTTTTCAAAGCTATCTTGAGATCTCGGCTGGCCTTAGAGCAGGAGTTATCAAACCATTTTGGGTTTCTGCTAGCATTCCCTTTAACTGGCACCATTAACAACGACCCTACTGTTAATGCAATACCCTCAAACGCAGCCAAGATTTGTTGCGATGGTGATACTAATGACACACATAAAGAGAGTTCAGAACTACATAAACTATTAATAGAGGTGTACACATTTTCACAGTTCACCATTGTCCATTTTAGGCAACGCTTTCCATTTATACACTTTAAGGACCCGCAGTCTTCACGTGGCTTTCGCTGTTCAAAGATTCCCCCACCCAATTTAATGCAGATAGGATTGTGATCACTATAAATGTTCATTTGAATGGAGAAGTCCAAGACAGTGTTGGCAAGGTCAGCGGATAATAAAATGTGATCCATGTATGACCCATTTGTGTGACCTTTATACGTGGGGACGGGGTAAAGAGTTTGTTCCGCCACCGTAGTCATGGCTGTAATTAGGTTATTTTCGTTCATCAGGGTATTTAGTTGTGTTCCACGCCGCGAGTGATCGAAGTGGAAGCCTTTCAGGCTATTACATCCCAGTTGGTCGATAACAGTCACTCCTGGGTTTCCACAGGGATGTGTATTAAAATCACCTGCGATCAGCATTTGGCGCGGTAGATTCCTCACATTGTCTCTCAAAAAGTCACACAAGGGCAATATATTACAATCTCCATTCTGGTTTACTGCATTATAAAAGTTAATTAGGGTAAGGGTGTTTTTGCCCCTCTTTAGCTCTAGAACTTGGATATTTCAGTTTCCAGAATAACGCTTAACTTTGTAACAGGTAAGAGCCATATTAACATAGGTTGCCAGGCCCCCCCCTTTGCTCTTCCACTATTCGTTGGTTCTGCTGGAGTGAAAAAGCTTTGATACCCCTCAATGTGAACATTTGTTTCCACCAGCCATGTTTCTTGAAGGCATATCACTGAATATTGCTTGACAAAGGACAAACAGGTGATGTCGCCAGCTTTATCAGCCAGCCCTGCAATATTCCAAGAGACTAAGCTTGCACTACAGGGTGTTAATGAGCACGGTATTTTGGTGTCTATATCTGTGTTTGCCTTTTCATCTGGGTTAGCATACGATGTCTCTGTGCATCTGTCTACCTGCTCTTCTATGATGTTATAGGTTTGGTCTACTTGAGTGGGAACAAGACTATGCGCATTTAGTAAATTAATGGATCGATTTAGCCGGGCTAATGATGGTGCGGCCTCGGGTAGGGATCCCATTTCTTGATCTATGAGATTATTTAGTTCAGGATTTTCAGCGGAAATAAATCCGTGCAACGCATTTGTGTTAACCTCCTTTCCTAGGCCTATATCATAATGTATATAGTCGGTGTAATCGGACAGAATTGGTGTTCCAAGTAGTCAATCAACCCCTTCCAGTACTCCCTGTCCGTAAAGGGCGTCAAACCTATTTGAGATAGGGACACTGTACTGGTTATTTAAATGGGTTGAGTGAGGATACTTGTGTTGATATAGATGATATGGGCCTTCCCGCCTCTCTAGACTACTCCCCCAATCGTTAACAGGAGCACCTATACCCCATCTATTTGTCATTGCGTTCCACTCTGGCCTTGTAGAATTAGGGAATATCTTGGGATATGTCATGCTTCGCTGTTTTCCACAAAAAAATTCTAAGGTGAGTGGAACGATAGTACCACTCCTACGTTGAGGGGGGGGGAGTATATTTGACAGGACGTTGGGGAGTACGGCCGAGTTGGAAAAGTTTAATACTATGCAATCTCCTTTAAACTTTGTTGGGTTGTTCCCTATCCAGGGTACCCTTCTGGCCAACTTGACCTCTCCTGTAATTGTTGTTTCCCCCAAGGAGCCATCTGCATATTACCTGACAGCCAGTGCAAGGCCTTGCTTGTCAGGGATGTTGGAGATTCTGATTGGCGAGGTGCCAGAGGAGGTACATTTGCCAGTACCAACACCAAGGGTGAGGCTTCTACTATAAATTGTAAGGAGTCTTTTTCTAAACCTGATGTGGTCGTTACAATTGATCTTGGTAGGGAGTCTTCTATTGTCTCTGCCTGATTATGTTCTGTTGCTGGTGCATGTCCAGGGGGGATAGTCAGTACCACATTTTCTCCTCCCTCTGTCCCACTCACAGTGTGCTCTTTGTTTGTGTGGGCTAGATTTGAGACTAGGGTTGTTGTGTTAGCCACCTCCTCCGCTATCTTTTTCTGGGCCCCACCCAATTTCTTTACTTCAGCGGTGAGTTTATCTATTTTAGCCACCAGCTACTTACAGTCGATCATATCCGCTATCCTATTGAATAACTCATCGTCCAAGATTTGTTGTTCGCTATCTTCCCCGTACCCCCTACTTTTATCCCTTATTTTCACTGGCGGTGCAACCCTTTTTCCCCCAGGTCGTGACCCTCCGCAATTAGACTGGGCTTTTCTACATGTTCTAACCGCCCGAATTACAGGCACAGGGGTGGGGGGTTCCTCTACTATTGTGTCCGTCTGTGTGTCCACCTTTGTGGGGGAGTCCTCTACTGTAGCATCATCCTGTGACTCGGGGTCAATTTCTTGATCAGTTTCTGGGTCAACCTCTAAAAGTACACTTTGATTAAAAGTTTCACTATCACGTGGATCAGTGTCGGGGGCTTCATTGCCTACGGCCTGAGATGGTATATCTACCCAAGGGGAATTTGGGGGTGGGCTCAGGGAATGAAGAATAGGGGATTGGCTTAGTCCTAGTGACTGCCTTCTTTCACTATTAATTTTAGTTACTACCTGGACCAAGTAGTTATCTATAGTGTTAGACACTGCGGCAGGAATCTTTTTAGGCATACTTTATAGTGTTAATTGCAGCACAATTTCAATACCATACCGTTAAATGTACAATGTGAAAGATTGAAACTAAATAATGTTCCTCAGTAAGGTAATAGTCATACGCTATATGTCTTACTTTAGAGGGATATCCTAGTATCAGCACGGGCAGTATGTCGTGCCCAGTCCAGTCACGGCCTGTCTCGGACTGTCTAAGACTGTCCGGGCTTCGTCCCGGGCTGCGTCCCGCTAACGCGCACTGGGGCCGCCTTAAATACAGGTCAGAGAGTGAAGGGGAGGAGACACGGGAAGAGGCGGCAGGTGTGCGGGATGTCAGAACGCACTGCCTGGTGGGCCTCGCAGTCCCGGTCTCCCGCTGGATTCAAACACGGACGTTACCGATATCCCAGCAAGGGCGGCTCAGCTCCTCAAGGTGCGGCGAGGCAAAAATCCAGGGTCCAAAGTCACAATTACGACTGCGGCGGGAGCCGCGAGTCGTGTTTTAACAGGCCAGGTCACGGTGTCAGCAGAGGGGAGGAGACACGGGAAGAGGCGGCAGGTGTGCGAGATGTCAGAACGCACTGCCTGGTGGGCCTCGCAGTCCCGGTCTCCCGCTGGATTCAAACACGGACGTTACCGATATCCCAGCAAGGGCAGCTCAGCTCCTCAAGGTGCGGCGAGGCAAAAATCCAGGGTCCAAAGTCACAATTATGACTGCGAGCGGCACCCCTGGTGCACTTGACAAAATGGTTCCTTTTCTGGTTAGTGCCTGAAGCTCACCCCCTCAGTAATGTAATAGCAATGAGGAAAGCAACTTTCCAAGGGAGAAATTACATTTCACATTTGTGCAATGGATCAAAGGGTGGACCCATTAGTCTGGTAAGGAAAATTTTAAAATTCCACACTGGGGCAGGTGGCCATCTTGGTGGAATAATTCTAGTCCTTCAATAAAAGCCTTGATAAGGGGTACTCTGAAAAGTGACAGGTGCGGTCTGTTTTGAAGGTATGCAGCAAGTTGTAAGCGTACGGGTGTAAGCTAATCCTGACTGCTGCAAGTGTAGTAACAAATATTTTGAATGGAAGTATCTAGGGGACTGATATGGTTATGACAATATGTAACAAACCGCTTTCATTTAGCTGGGTGGCAAGCCCTTGTAGTAGCTTAAAGTAGCTCGTTAATGATGTTCATACAGTCTGGTGGAAGGTTTAGGTAGCCAAACTAGGATTTCAGGTGCCAGATTGCTAGGTTGAGATCTTTGGGATCTGAATGTTTTCTCGCTCCATGTGAGGAGACTGGATGTGAGATGTAGTTTTGATGAGGAACTGAGAGCTCCAGCAGGGTAGTGAACCAAGGTTGACCGGCCCATGTGGGAGCTACTAGGATCAGTGTGAGGGATGTTTGTTGAGCTTCCGAACCACTAGTGGAGTGAGTGGGAGAGGAGGAAAAACGTAGGCAAATATCCCTGACCAGTTTTGACGTGTGGCCAACAGACCTATCTGTCTATCTTTCTACCTGAAAGCCCCACATTTGAAAGAACTGGAGGAGAACTCTAGGGTGAGGTTCCCACTCATGAATCAGTTGTCGGCCTGCTGAGATCTGCGATCGGATTGTTCACTCCTGGGAGATGTTCTGCTAGGAGATAGATTCTGTGATGTATGGTCCACCTCAAACTGGCTTGTACAAGGAGTGACAGCTGGAAGTGCCCCCCCCCCTGTTTTCTGTGTGTAATACATGGCTGTCATGTCAGTGCGTCTCAGGACAGTTTTGACTGCAAGGTGAGTCTGGGAGGCTAGGAGCGCTAGAAATACTGCTAGCAGCTGTAGATGATTAATGTGAAGGTGTTTGCTTTTGACTCCACATTCCTTGAATGGTGTGTGTCTGTAGAGGAGCTCCCCAACCAGTGAGCGATGCATCTGCTGTTAGCAGAGTCTGTGGAACAGGGTCAATAAAGGGACTCCCTTTGGATAGGTTTTGTGGATTCCACCGCTGCAGAGAGCGATGGGTGCGGCAGTCTACCAACAACAGATCTGACCCAGAGACTAATTCCACTGACATGCTAAGCATTCCTGAGGGGGATGCATTTGAAGTACTGCATGGGAAACTATGATACAAGATGCCATCATCCCTAGCAGTTGCATATACACTCGAGCTGGTAATGACAGGTTGGGCTTTTTGTGTATTGAGTGGCTCCCAAATAGGTTTGTGTTGGCGGGTTGGAGATGGGTCAACAAGTTTACAGTAAATTCCACAATGTGCAGCAATTGGTGTTATCGGAGTGTGTTGGACACTGAGTAAAAGCTGGTCGTCCAAGTATGGAAAGACATGAACCTGCTGTCTTCGCAGGTGCACAGTGACTGCCAGACACTTGGTGAATACTCTGGGAGCAGTAGTGACTCCGAATGGAAGCACTTTGAACTGGAAGTATTTTCCCACTACCAAGAACTGGAGATATTTGCGATGAGCGGGATGTATCAGAATATGGAAATATGCGTCAGTTAAGTCTAGAGTAGACAAAGTTGCAATGCTGTAGCAGTGGGAGCACTTTAAGTGTCACCATGTGAAAATTATCTGAATGAATATTAATTTAGCTCTCAGATCTAGTATAGGCCTGAGAGAGTGGTCCAATTTGGGTATGAAAAAATATAGGGAGTACACGGGCTCTATAGCTGCTTTTTGCAGAAGAGTTAACCTCCTGTGTGAGGCAGTGTAGATGTTCTGGTGACATTGTGTGAACGTGGGGGAATGTTTGGAGGATTGTTGGTAAGCTTCAGGCAGTAACCAGATTGGATAATTCCTAGGACCCATCTGTCTGAAGTGATTGTATGCCAGACAGGGAGGAATTGAGACGTCACCAGACAGGTGTGGAATGTTCAGGGGAAGGGGAGGCAAGTAACTGTTGCGGGGTGTAAAACCTCTACCTCTTCCCTTGCTGTTATTGCCTCGAAACCCACCTAGAATGTAAACTCTTGAAGAGGGAGACTGACTTACCTCTCTCTGTATGATGTGGAGGTGTTGTCTGTGGAGGTTCTTGGAGTACTCTCCCTCCCCTACCTGTAGGAGTGACGAAAGGATCCCGGATTAGATGGGGACTGCGGAGCTCCCATGGATTTAGCGGCATGTGACCTTTTTCATCTTCTCTAAAGAAGTGTCTAACACAAGACCAAACAAATGCTCTTTGTCAAAGGGTAGATTTAAAATAGAAGCCTGGTCTTCGGGTTTAAACACAAATTCAGAGCCAGGCATGTCTCTTTAGCAAAACACTGGTGTTAACTGCCAAGCTGCAGTGTCCACTGCATCTAAAGCACATCTAATGGAGGTGTTCAAAATAAGATTCCCTTCGAGTTCGTCTGGTAAAAATTTGAGCAATTGCTCAAATTCGTCATAATGCGCTCCATCTTACCTGCCTAAAAGAGCCTGAGTTCTGGCAATACGTCAGCGATTAGCTGCTTGCACAGCTACTCTTGCCAGACACCTATTCATTTAGATTTTTTGTCTGGAGGAGGAGCATCTCCAACATTTGCATGTTTGCCCCTTTATGGGCGGTAGAAACTACTAGGGAGTCTAGTGGTAATGGACCCTGGATGTAAACTGGATCTGTAGGTGCCGGTTTATACTGGTCTACCCTTGGTGTAAGGATTCTTGCAAGCACAGGATCTTTAAAAACATCTACATGTTTCAGTATACCCTTAAACAGGGGCAT
The DNA here is from genome assembly GCF_964261635.1 of Lissotriton helveticus. Lineage (NCBI taxonomy): Eukaryota > Metazoa > Chordata > Amphibia > Caudata > Salamandridae > Lissotriton > Lissotriton helveticus. Next base: position 1,104,313,020 of record NC_136057.1, on the reverse strand, counting down.
GTACTCAAGTTTCAAACAGAAAATCTTCCTGAAGAGCCTCTTTGTGAAGCTGGACTCCAGGATATTGAGCAGCTCTATTTAATAATTTTATGTACCCTAAATTATCATCTGGTGGAGAGGATTTTGAAGGGTAAAAGTCTGGGTCAGTGTTTGGAACCATATTGTAATCATCCCAAGGATCGGGACTATTGCCATACGGTCTATCACAATCATCCTGGTGGTCAGGTGAATGTGGTGAATTTGTGGGTGTTATAAGCAAATTTGGGTCAGGTGGGGAGGCAGGTGATAAAAGGAAAAGCATTGGTACTAACCCTTTCCCTCCTCCAAGAGAATTGTGGTATGTGTCCTCAGACTCTGGCTTGCGTTTAACTTGCAATTTTGCATGATTGTCCAGTTTTAGGATTAATTATCAATTGCTTTTGTTTCAGGTCGGAAGGTGGGACCGGTAAACAATGCTCCTTGAATGGAGTGAAAGCTATATTTTTTGGCGCCAACATCTCTGGAGCGGTGTTCTCGGTGCCAAAGTTTTCAGATCCGAAGATATTTTCAGTTTTGGTGAAGGGATAGTCACAAGAACGTGTTACAGTATCAAATGCTTCAGCTCAGTGCCCGAATGGGGCTGACTCAATCCCAAGCTGGAAGGCTTTGTTTCAGTGCAGAGCCTGAAAGCAGGGCGTTGGAAACCTGTTCTCGGTGCAGACCTTGGCCCGAAGGCAGAGTAGGGACTGGAGCCTTTTTCCTGGGCCGGGTGGGTGAAGTGAAGCATCAGTACTCCAGTCTGTTGACCCTTCAGAATGTCCTCTTCCATGTCGGAATCAGCCTCAGACAAGGAAATGTTAGCCTTCTTCAGCTCTCTGCCGTCAAAAGACATCATGGTCGGAATCTTCTCCAAAAGAGATCTGGAGCAGAGCTGCTTTGTTGATAGATTTCGTGACATCAAGGCAGACTGTCAGAGTGTTATCTTGGATCGTAAGGATCAGCACACGTCGCAGTCTTGTTCGTTGTGCTCAGGAGACCGACTGAAGTTGCAGACTTCATGGGAGTCAGTGTGCGGGTTCTTGGCTCGGCATCTGGTACAGAATTTAAATGGAGCCAGTTCAATTTACTGCGAGCTAACCAGACACGGCTAAGCCCAACAGCCTTCAACTAAGTTTCCGATCAAAAGAAAATGGCCGAGTCAATATGCGGAGAATGGGAAACGCAATCGTATGAAATACCTTTGAGGGTAAGTGGATTGCACACAGAGGGGAACCAGAGAAACTGTTGAAGCAGAGCACAGCAAATCCCGTCCGAACCAGATGGTGGAAAAACAAACAAAGGAGTCTATGCCCATATGCACCATCACCAAAAAGTCACCAACTTAGTGACTGGAAAGACTTCTTAGAAGAAAAACAAAGTAAGTGCAAACATCTGGACCCAACACTAGATGGCAAGAGTACGCAAAGCAGGTGATCTACATTTCACATGCCTTGAAAGCATGTTTTTTTTTTTATTGCAGTTGGAGAAAGGGTTAACCAGTGCTTTAGGAAAGTTGTCCAATTCCATGATTGACAGGGCAATGAAAGCTTTACGATCCATATATGGCTTTATAAAACTTCTTAAGAGCCTGCTGATAAGTTGCTTTGGCCTCATAATTAGTTCTCCAGTATCTCTTCAGCTTCTTGCAGCTAGATTTGAGAAGTTTTAGAGAGTGAGAACCAAAGATGAGACCACTACAGGGCGAGTTGCAATGGGTTCAGTCGACCGGCTTATTGGACGACTTGATCAATATCACCTCTGGAATGCTAGAAACCTTGACTTTGTGGTCTCAACTGTCTCATTTATCTCACGGTCTCAATTCCAGACTGCAACACCAGATTACATCACCACAACAGACAACCCTCGATAGAGGAGGACTGGGGAGGTAATTTACAAGATCTCAGGATTCAAGGGAAACGGTCATCACCGGAAATAACTCCACACTAACCACCTGGAATTAAAGGCAATTTCTCGCTCTCCAAGCCTTCCGACCACATATTGCAGGAGCATACATGTTGCTACAGACAACACAACATGCACTAGAAGCAAACAAGGCAGCACAAGGTCTCAAGGTGCTCATGCCCCCTGGAAAAGGTTAAAAAGGCACCAATTCACCCTGAAAGCAAAATACATGTTCCAGATATCAACACATTAGCAGACATGCTCAGCAGAACCATGGACAGTTGCCACGAGTGGGAGCCGATCAGCAGGTGTTAATGGGATTTTCACACAATGGGGCAAACCAGCACTACCTTTTTGCAACCAACAAGAAAGCAAAATGCAGACTTTGCCAGTCACCACCCACTCTCTGGAAGGGTATTTCTTCATGATCCTAAGAGATGGTCAGGGATTAATGCTTACGGTCCCCATCCCCCTCCCTCCCAGGATTCTCGCAAAATTGAAGATGGAGGGATGTTGCCCCATCCCATAGCTCCCTGGTGGCCCAGACATTGGTTCACCGAGCTTCTACACTGAAGCCCACTCCATCCTTATCCCCAGGAAAAGCCACCTTCTCACATAGAAAAGCAAAAGCATCCATCCAGAGCAAGCATCTCTTCAATTGCATGCATGGCTTCTGAATTCAATGAAATCCACAATGTAAATATGTAGAGGAGTTGTAGGTGAGAGGAGTTGGCCTAATGGCTAGGGCGCTAGACCTCGGACCTGGGGATCTGGGTTCGAGTCTCAGTAACGATGCGGAGACTGAGATGTGGAGAAGTGTGGCTCACTGGTTAGAAGCGGCAGACCCTGAAGCAGAGGTCGGTCCGGGACCAGGGTTCAATTCCCGAAGCGGCAGGGTCTTGGGTCAATGTCCACGGACTCGATAATTCTCGCTTAGGTGCCTACGCTAACCATAGGTCCCACTCTGCAACTCTGGGCAATAGCTTGCTTAATCTCCACAACGGCCCCAGCAACGCCAGGGATGCCTGGCTTCACCTTGGGGTGCCCTCTCACAGGGAAAGCCAGGACGGGTTCCCCAGCGGTATACAGCGCCAGGACACCACGTAACGAGGTAACAGTGCGCTTTACAAGTATACATACATACAAAACCTCCTGTGATTCTGGGCAAATCACTTAATCTCCCCGTGCCTAAAATGAATGTGTGTTCTCATGTAACGTAACTGGTTCTATGTAAAACGCTCTGATTACCCGATTCGGGTCTAGTTCGCGCTACATAAAACTCTACAAAAAAAAAATTGTAAAACAATGTAAATCTCTTAAGTGCGACGCTTCTAATATCCATCCTTTGGAATCATCACTTGAACAAGTTCTTTAATAGCTATTATCTATTGCTAGTTCCGGTTTGGTACATTCATTAATAAAGGTCCACCTTGCAGCAATGTCCAGATTCAGGTTTACCTCCAATTTGCTTTGTTCATCCAGAAACAAAATTCATGAAGGGTTTATTTACGACCTTCCCTCCAGTTAAGGCTCCTCAATGTGGTTCTCAACTCATGAATTCCCACTTTGAACCCATTCATAGAGCAGAGCCCAAGATCATCATCCTTATGTCAACCAGAAGTTAGTGCGCTTCAGGCCTTCACTATTCATGAGCCTTTTCTCGATTTTACTGAGGAGTATGTGATGCTCCTACAAACCCCAAGCTTATGCCATTCGTTTCATCTCAATGGACCCATCATTTTGCATACCTTTTTTCTACATTCAAAATTGCCAGCTGAACAGTCTTCATACCTTGGACATAACGAGGTGTCTTAAATTCCATCCAAGAACAAGGCAATTCAGAAAATCACCAGTTCATCTCTTATGGTCTTCCTCAAAGAGGTTACAGTCAAAACTACAATTGCCAGATGGACAGCTGCCAAGATTCAATTAGTCTCCTAAAGGCTGGGAAACCACTCCGCTAAACCAAGAAAACTCTACAAGGGCATTTTCTACTTTTGCAGCTGTTTGCCAGGATTCTACTAGCCAAGATTTGTAAAGCAGCAATGTGGCAGAGCGCTCATACATTTACTCAACACTACAGCTTTGACTCTGCCCATTAAAGTGATGCTGCTGTGGGGGAAGAAGTTTTACAGTTGGAGGCTCACCTCAATGGAATAAATGCCATAAGTGATCTAAGCTCTGTTAACAGTTTACAGTGTTGTGTGCATATTTAACAGGTTTATGCATAAGATGTTACATTGTTCCCCACCATCCACAAGGGTACCATCTGTATAATTATGTATATCTATTCAGTTATGCTTGAATCCAAATAGCAAGCAGCCTGTGAACCTACGAAAGAATACTGGTAAGAAGGAAAAGGCTACTTACCAGTATGCATTAGTTCTGGTCATGTAGCACTGCAGAAGATCATACTTTTGCTTAGAATGCCATCTGGTGTTGGGCTCAGATGATTGCTGTTTGTTGTCTTGGAAGAAGTCTGTAGTCACAAGATAGGCGACTCCTCCCTTGGACAATAGTGTACATGGGCATAGACGTCTTCCTCATTGGTTTTCGTGGAAAAGATGGAGTTTGGTAGAAACAGAAAAGATGTCAAGGTGAATGCATCCAAGTAAGATAGCACTGGAACAGATAGAGGTTCTGGGGAGGCAGGTGAGCCTATGATATTCTGCAGTTCTACATGCCAAGAACAGATGCATACTGAAGGGTTTATTTAAGACCTTCCCTCCAGTTAAGGTGCCTCCACCAGAATGGCACCTCAATGTGGTTCTCAACTCATGAATTCCCACTTTGAACCCATTCATAGAGCAGAGCCCAAGATCCTTATGTCAACCAGAAGTTAGTGCGCTTGAGGAGAGGAGTTGGCCTAAGGGCTAGGGCGCTCGACCTCGGACCTGGGGATCTGGGTTCGAGTCTTGGTAACAACGCCAAAAACCTCCTGTGATTCTGGGCAAATCACTTAATCTCCCAGTGCCTAAAATGAAAAAGTAACTGGAAACGTAAAACGTAACTGGAAAAATATGTAAAGCGCTCTGATACCTGATTCGGGTCTAGTTCGCGCTATATAAAACTCTGCAAAAAAAAGCAGCATTTTCCGTTCGAGGTATAGGAGCTGCAGAATTCATACTTTTGCGTAGACTGTATAGGAGTGCTCTCCCTTAGCAGTGGTCACCTGTATGCATCTGTTGCAGTGGTTTGAAAAAGTGTTTTAACAGCCTGGCCTACTGAAGCTAGTTTTGCGTGCACGCCTACACAATAGTGTTTGGTGAAGGTGTAGCGTAGCCCATGTTGCTGCCTTACAAATGTAATATATGGGAATGTTCCCTAATACCATATGCCATGGAAGCCCCTAGTTTGCGTGGGGAGTGCGCTTTAGGAGGAATTGGTAATGTGAGTTTTGCCTTTTGGTAGCATATTTGAAAGCATTAGACTATTCACCTGGCAATTCCAGCTTTGGAGATGGGGTTTCCTTTAAGAGGTGTAAAGCTACAAACAGTTGTTTTTTTTTCTAAAAATTTAGTTCCATCAATGTAATAAAGTAGATCTCTTAACATAGTGTTAAGAGCTCTCTGCTACAGAATCTGGGTTTTGGAGAAAAAAAAACAGGTAACTACAGATTAAATCAGAGATTACTTTGGGAAGGAATTTTGGATTTGTTCTGAGAACCACCTTGTTACGATGGATTTGTAAGAATGGTTCTTCTTTGGTTAAAGCCTGGATCTTTAACTCCCAAGACGCGATTGCAACAAGGAAAGCTACTTTCCATGTAAGGAACTGCAGTTTGCATTTGTGTAGAGGTTCAAATGGAGGACCCATGAGCCTAGTAAGGACAATGTTTAAATTCCACACTGGAGTGGTCTTGTGGGAGGAATTATTCTTTTAAGGCCTTCCTTGAACCCTTTGATAGCGGCAAAACAATGACAAATGTCTGTTTTACAGGTAAGCGGCAAGGGCAGCAAGTAGTAATCATATGGATGTGTATGCTAGATGCAGCAAATAATGTTCTGAATTGAAGCATCCAGCAGCTCAATTTTGTTATTGCAGTAAATGACAAATCTTTTCCATTTTGCTGCATAGCATGCTCTAGTAGTAGGGAGTCTGGCTTCTTTAATAATGTTCATAGTCTGGTGGGAGGTTGAGGTAACCAAACACTAGGACTTCAGGAGCCAGATTGCTAGATTCAGTTGGTTTGGATCAGGATCAGGATGCAGGTTGAGAGAGCCGTGGTTTTAAGTGAGGAACTATAGAGCGCTCCAGGAGTGTTGTGAACCATGGTTGTCAGGCCCACGTTGGAGCAACTAGGATCATCTGGAGCCTGAGCTTGCGTACTACTAGCAGAAGGAGTGGCAGAAAAGTGTAAGCAAATCTGCCTGACCAGTTAATCCATATCGCATTGCCCTTGGACAAAGGGTGTGGAAACCTGGCAGCGAAGGTTAGCCATTTTCTGTTTGTTGGTGTGGCTAACAGATGTCTGGGTGGTCCCACATTTTGGAAAATGGTTGAAGAACTTTATGTTCCCATTCATATCTGCTGTGTCTGACAACTTCGCAGATCCGCAATCTGATTGTGTACTCTTGGAAGATGTTCTGCCAGAAGATCTAGGTTTTGTGGAATGGCCCATCTCCATATGCTTTGCGCTAGTTGAGAAAGTTACAAAGAAGGTGTTCCTCCTGGTTTCTGTATATAATACATTGCCATCATTTTCCGTGCGGACAAGGACAGTCTTGATGAGATTTTAGTTGGAATTATTTTAATGCTAAAAAAATTGGCGGTGATTGATGTGGAGCACTTTGTGGAGTGGTCCACCTGCCCAGAATGGTGTGACTTAGGAGATGGGCTCCCTAGTCGGTGAGTGACGCGTCCGTTAGCACCATTAGTGGAACAGCTGCCCTTTGGAAGGGTTTTATGTTCCACCACTGCAAACAGCAATGTGCGCAGCAGTCCACCAAAAACAGATCTGAAAGCGAACCTTGAGCCTAGTTCCACTGACATGCTAAGCATTCCTGTGAAGAGCGCATCTAAACTCTTGCATGAGGGTACTATGAAAATCCAAGAGGCCATCATTCCTATGAGCTGCATAAACACTTGAGCTGGTAGGGAGTGTTGGGGGTTGGATTGTGTTGAGGGTCTACATACTGGCTATCCTGACTTTGGAAGGCCCTATTGTGGCCTCTAGATACTGATGTATGTAAGAGGACTATAGATGGTACTTGGTAAGGCTTATTGTGAACCTTAGGTGGTGGAGCAGCTGAATTGTTTTTTAAGTGTGGTGAACACACTGGCTTTCTGACTTTGCTTTTATGACCAGTTGTCCAGGTATGGAAACATGCATCTGTGCAGCTACTACTGCAAGACACTTTGTGAAGACCTTGGGTGCTGTGGTTACTCCGAATGGGAGAACCTAGAAGTGTTTTGGCTGTCCACTGTGAACACTAGATATTGCCTGTGCGCAGGGTATGTAGGAATATGGAAGGTGTCCTTGAGATCTAAAGTGGCAAGGAAGTCGCCTTGTTGAAGTAGTGGAAGGATTTGTTGAAGAGTGATCATGTGGAAGTGATCTGACTATGTCTGAGGTCCAGTATTGGTCTGAGTACCATCCTCTTTGGGTAATAGAAATTACAGGGAGTAAACCCCTGTCCCTTGATGGTGTAGGGGAACTGGTTCTATTGCATGCTTTTGAAGCAGTGAGAGAACTTGCGGTTTGAGGAGCATTAGATGTTCCGTGGACATTAAATGCTGTTTGGGCAGTAACCACATTGGATAATTTGGCTTACCCACTGGTCTGTAGTGATGGAGTTCGACAGAAAGGAACTGTGAGTCTTCCTCCAACCCGAGTTGTCTAGAGGGAAGTCATTGTTTGGTAGTGGGGGTACAATTGTTACCTCAGTCTCTCCTGTTATTTCCAATGTACCCACCTCTGAAATTTCCCGTTGGGAGATGTTTTGTGGGGGAGGAAGCAGTGCCTGCGTTGTTTTCGGATGGGCCCCTATAAAAGGAGCCTTGTGTTAGAGACTGCAATGCTCCCATAGATTTTGCAGTGTCTCCATTTTTTCTAAAGCTGTGTCCACAGCTGGGCCAAACAGGCATTGTTGATCAAACCGCTGATTCAAGATGGTAGTTTGCACTTGTTCAAAACCAGAAATGGGCAACCATGCATGTGTGTGAAGTAAGACACTGGTGTTGACAGATTTAGATGGTGTCTGCTGCATCGAGGGCACATTTAATGGAAGCATTGGTAATGGACTTGCCCTCCTGGACCAGATCATGGGCTTTGGCCTTGTATTGGTCAGCCAAATGCTGCATTAGGTTCCCAAGCTCATCGTAGTGAGCCCTATCATACCTGGCAAGCAGTGCTTGTGCATTAGGTATCTATCGGCCGGTGATTAGCTGCTTAGGAGGCAACTTGCTTGCCTGAGTCTAGCAGTTTAGAATGTATGGAGGTGGAGCATCACCAGAGGTTTGAGAATTGGCACTTTTCCATGCATTGGACACTACCAAAGAATCTAGAGGGCGTTGTCGCACAAGTTACTTACCTTCGGTAAGGATAAGTTACTTACCTGTAATCCTAGTTCTCTTCCAGGGGTATCCTCATCAAAGTCATAAGCACTGAATATTCCCGCCCATGTGCGGGACCCCGGAAACAATATAAAAATATATATGTAAAAAACACATATCTCGCTCCACATATATGTATGTACATATATTATTTTTCTCACACCAATGCAGCTCCATAACTGAGGCTAAAACAATGTAAACACATATACATGCACTGCAATTAGTAAGGAAGTAAAAGAAAAACACATTAGGTCAAATAACCTTTGAACTTTGCGTTTTAATGAGTAGACTACTCATAAATCCTGAAAATTGCTTGTAAAATTGCCCTCAGGCTGCATTGCAAAATAATAGCATAGAAAATGAAACCATTTTCAACAAAAAACTGGCACCTTGCCTTTAAGGCAGCCATGACCCCAGGCTTCCCATCATGCCTCAGGGGTGACAGTTAGGTCAGTTCTTTGCATAACCCTGAAGACAGGGCTCAACCACAAGTACCAAATCTCATTTACCTGGGGAGGCGGGTGAGTTGCTTATGACTTTGATGAGGATACCCCTGGAAGAGAACTAGGATTACAGGTAAGTAACTTAACCTTCTCTTCCAGGGGATCCTCATCAATAGTCATAAGCACTGAATAGAATAGCAAGCCCATCAACCACCTGCAGGTAAATGAGCAGTACATGACCCAACCAAGTAATAACAGCCAAATAAGTCAGCTGTTAACAGATTCCTCAGGGAGGCCTGGCCCACCTGGGTATCTGCTCTCGTGTCAGAATCTAGACAGTAATGTCTGGTAAATGTATGGACAGACCTCCAGGTCGCCGCTTTACAAATCTCAGACATGGGCACATCATGTAGGTAAGCCGCCGTGGCCGCTCTACCTCTAGTGGAATGCGCTTTAGGAGTAAAAACCAGCGGTTTCTGCGCCAATTGGTAAGCAAGTTTTTTTTTTTTTTTTTTTTTTTTTTTTTTTTTGGGGTTCAAAACTGCTTTATTGCATAAAACGAAGTGCAGTACACAGCTTGTGTTGCCCACAACCCGGAGGCCGGCAGCAGGATAGAATAATCAATACACAGCCTTGTAGCCGGCATCCCGGGGGCCCGGCGGCGTATCATACATGCATGGTAAACCTGGTCAGCAGCCGGTGGTGTAGGATGAGCAAGGATGAGCAGCAGTTGAACAGAGTTCTGCGCGAGAGAAGATTCTCTCCATTTTTTCGAAAGTCAAAAAACAGTAACATAAACACCCAGAACTAGGTAACAACGAAGAGGCAGTGTTCGACTGTGTGGTGGGAGAATTGATAGTGTTCTGACGTGACGGTTCAGGCAGGTAGAGGAGTGTGTGAAATCTCATGTCCAGGATGCCTAACCTAACATAAAGGAGACCAATATTGGCCGGTTGTAGGAGGGCGTAGGAAGTCCTGGAGTGTCACCCGCTAAAGATGTACGTGCGTGAAGCGAGCATGGGACAGAGTAGGCATGTACAGAGAGAGGGGAGCGGCGTGTAGGCCAAAACTGAAAAGTCTGTGATGTTAGCGACTGCTCAGGGGGACAGGGGAGCACAGGCGAGGGAATCCGGTTAACCCAGTCGTGATTTCAGGCTAGGACCAGAACAGAGCATGGGGTCCTAAGTTATGACGAACTGACTGTCCGACTGAGCGCTGTCGTCCGGGCGTGTGAGCAGATAGTGCACAAGCGGGTCCCAGATGTTACTGGGACGACACGAGGGAGGCAGCAATTCAGCAAAAGTAGTATGCTGATCTTGGCAGTATATCAGGTCTGTGAGCCAGTCCTTGAATTTGGGCGCCCTTCCTCTGCCCCACCGGCACGCGACACGTCGCTTGGCCAAAAGCAAGGCAGTGTCAATGAATTTCCTGCAACCCCTAGGCATCCGCATCGTATACCCGAGGAGGGCCATCAAAGGGTCCGCAGGGATCACCTCCCCCACCATCTCAGCAAGAGTCTCCGTCACTTGCCGCCAGTAGCAAGCAATCTGGGGACATTCCCACGCCAGATGAAGAAAGTCGGCATGGGCAGCATGGCAGCGCTCACATCGGTCATCATCCGCCAGCCCAAATCTACGTTTCCGCACCGGTGTGTAGTACACTCGTTGAAGGAATTTATAGTGGATAATTTTCAACCTGCTACTGGCAGATATGCGAGCAGTGAGCGCACAGCAGTAGTGCCACTGGTCATCTGATACATCGGTCGCAAGTTCAGCAGACCAGCGCAGTCGAGCAGTGGAGTCTGGGCTTGGAGCAGCACTGCGGATCTGACGGTAGAGTCCAGAGACCAGGTGTGCCCCATCCTGCGATCCTAATAGGAAGTGTAGTGGAGGTAGGGCCTCGGGCTCATCAGGATAATCAGGTAAGATGTCTTTCATCCCTGCACGCAAACGAATATAATAGAAGAGCTCAAGGGAAGTACGCTTGTGTGTTTTAAAGAACAGGTCCGCCGACTTGAAATTACCCTCATGAAACAGATCGCCCCAACAGGTGATATGTAATGCAACACAAAGACGTCGAAAACCCGTTTCCGATAACAATGTAAGCTCTGGGTGATAGGCAAGCGGTAATCTGGGTGAGTAGAGCAATGGGCACGATAACCTTTTAGCTATGCGGCGCCACGCATCCAAAGTGCAGGAGACTGAGGTATTCGGCGTGGTTATGCACGCCTCTGGACAGTGCAACAGCCCATTGAGCGGGACCGGGTTCGCGATCCAGTCTTCGACCGCTATGTGCGGCATAAAAGGGGTAGGAGACATCCAGTGGTAGGCGAAGTGCGCCTGCGCGCACTGGTAGTATGCCTCAAAGTCAGGGACATCGAAACCACCCTTATCATAGGGAAGGGTCAGCGTCGACCATTTGAGCCGGGGGCTTTTGCCTCCCCAGAAAAGCCTGCGCAACTCCGTTCGGAGCGTTTTGAAGAAGAAAGCGCCAGGGAAATAGGGAATATTGAGGAAAAGGTACAGAAAGCGGGGTAGTACCACCATTTTTATAAGTGAGGCCCTCCCGGCCATGGAAAGTGGCAGCGTAATCCATCTGTCGACGGAGGCAGTCAATTTGGTCATGGCCACTCCATAATTAGACCGCAGTGTCTCGTCTTTGTCGCGAGAGATGCGGATACCCAAGTAACGGAGATCTGTACTGCACCACTCCAATGGGTAATCGAGGGGAAAGTCGCATACCGCGTCCGTCAGTGGGAAAAATTGCGACTTGGCCCAGTTGATGTGGACTCCTGACACCCCGCCAAATAAAATAAATTCCCGAAGTAGGGGATTCAGATGTGTCTCAGGATATTTTACATACAGCGTTATGTCGTCCGCATAAAGGGATACGTCAATTTGTCGCTGCAGGCATTGCACAGCACCAGCACGGTGCAGCTGTCGTAAGCGGCAAGCAAGGGGCTCGACCGCGATGGCGAATAGCAGGGGAGAGAGTGGACACCCCTGACGGGTGCCTCTCGTGAGTGCGATAGGTTGTGATAGTCGTCCGTTAATCAGTACCCTAGCCGTGGGATCCGTGTATAGTAGGCGGACCCAAGATAGGAACAACTTGGGGAACCCCATGCTGGCAAGTACCGAAAAGAGGTAAGGCCATTCAATCGAGTCGAACGCCTTGGTGGCATCGAGGAACACTGCTGCCACAGGGATGTCAGGGTGAACCGTGCGGAGCAGGGAGAAGAGGGTGCGAAGGTTGTGGGACGTAGACCTGCCCGCCACAAAGCCAGACTGATCAGGCAATACTAGTCTGGTCATCAATAGCGACAGCCGGGTGGCCAGTATCTTAGCAAGTATTTTGACGTCACAGTTTAAGAGGGAGAGTGGACGGTAAGAATCGCAGGTTGTGGGATCCTTATCTGGCTTTAAGAGAGAGGTGATCACCACCTCACGCATAGAACTGGGAAGTATCCCGTCAGCTAGAGATTCCGTGAACACTTCACGGAGCACTGGCGCCATGACATCGATATAGGCTTTGTAAAACTCGGCAGGGATGCCATCGAGGCCCGGAGCCTTGCCGTTTCTGAGGGACATGATGGCCTCGCGCACCTCATCGAGCTCAAAAGGCGCCACAAGAAATTCCCTGTCCCCATCGCTGAGCCAGCATAACGCAACATCACTGAGGTATGAAGCATATGGCGCGTCTACTTCCGCCGTGGAGGTGTACAGTGAGGAGTAATGTGCTGTGAATGTGTGCAGTATCGCCTCGGAGTCACTGATAGTGGCACCGGAGGTATCAGTGAGTTCCAATATGGTATGGTGTACCCGTGAGGGTTGCGTGAGTGTAGCCAGTACCTTCCCGGGCCTATCCCCCTCACAGTATTTACGGGCTATCCAGTGTTTGCCTCGGTATTTCGCCTCCCTGGCAGCCTCCTCCTCATACCTCGACAGTGTCTCCCTAAAGTTAGCATGCAGTTCTGGGTCAGTGTCGGATACCATGCGGAGCTCTAGAGCCCGCAGTTCCTTTTCAAGTGTGGTGATGGAGTGCAGGATATCACGAAGTACCCCGTGACCCTTAGATATGCAGTACCCCCTGACAGTGACCTTGAACGCCTCCCATATGAGCTCGACTGATTCAACCGACCCCTTGTTTCTAGGAAAGAACTCCGCTATCTCCTCCCCCAGCTCAGTGCGAAACAGGTTATCTAGAAGCATGTCGGGGCGTAGTCTCCACTGCGGACGCGGATTGTCCCATCCAGGAGTACGAAACCGCAAGAGCACAGGGCTGTGGTCAGAGTAGGTTCGCGGTAGGTGAGTCACTTCCACCAGCTCCGCAGCAACCTCCCTAGTGACGAAGAAGTAATCCAAGCGTGCCCATGTCCCGGTATGAGAAGTGAAGTGGGTACCCTCCCTTTCATGAGGATGTAAGTGTCTCCAGGCATCTAAAAGACCACCCTCTTCCACAACTCCCTCCAGTGCCTCCCTGGCCCTAGGCTTATAGGAGCCAACACTATCCGCTCTGTCTGAGGCGGGTACCAGCGCTAGATTGAAATCCCCACCCCATACTATGTGTCGTGCCCCTACCGCCATAACCCTACCCCATAGAGTGGTGAAAAAGGCAGGTGAGTCAACATTCGGCGCATATATGGACACAAACAGGTACAGATCTCGGCCCACTCTACCCCACAACATAGCATAACGACCCTCCCTGTCCACCACTTCCCCACATTTGTGAAAGGGCACAGTGCGGGCAACGAGAATTGCCACTCCTCTGGCATAAGTCGAATAAGAGGAAAAGATACGGTGTCCGGCCCATCGTTTCGCAAAAGTGGCGTTTCCCTGTGCGGACAAATGAGTTTCTTGCAACATGGCCACACGTATACAATGTCTATCAAGGTAGGCAATAACATTGCGGCATTTCTTGGCATTGTTCAAGCCGCGGACATTCCAAGATAAGCACGTCAGTTGTGCATTCGCAGTCAGAGCAGCCATGGACAGAGCAATAATGAATAGGTTAGTGCCCGAGAGGGCCGCAGAATGTAACCACCCCCACCCTGCCAGTGCCACCGTTCATACCTGGTTAGTGCAGATATACACAGTTCAGTCAACAAAAGCCTCTTAGAGTCCATCCTCCCCCCACCCACCCCAGCATCCCAATCATGCCAGTGGCCGCGGAACCCCCCCCAGGAGCCCCCCCCCCTCCCACCGCCCCTCAACTGTGGCGGTATGAAAAACAAGAACAGAAACAAGACTGTGGGGATCGCCCAGTAGGGGTAAAACAGAGTGCGCACAGCCACTTCCCGGTCCGTAGCTCCAGAACCGTGACCGCCCTCGGTGGAGACTAGGGACGAGAAAGTGGTCCTTGGTGTACGTTACCACAGGGGTGTAGAGTCCATGCAGGCCCATCGGTCTGGAATCGCCCCAAAGTCAGAAGTCCGAGCTGCTGGAGGAGCGCCATCTGCCGTGGAGAAAACTCGATCCGCAGTGCAGACGGACAGCTATTCATCATGTGGCGCTGGGGACAGGTCGGCATCATCCTGATCGTTAGCAGCAGCGCCGTTCGCTCTGAGCTCCCTACGTATCGATTTGAGGTAGTCCTCTGCCTTTTGCGGGTTGGTGAAAAACCTCTGCCTACCCTGGTGGGTCACTCGAAGCTTCGCAGGGTATAAGAGAGCATAGTCTATCTGAGCCTCTCGTAGCTTTTTCTTCACCGGCAGAAACTTTCGCCGTTCATCCTGCACCATCGGCGTAAAGTCCGGGTAGACAGAGAATGTAATTCCATTAAATTGTAGTGATTTTTGAGTGCGGGCCGCTCTGAGAGCAGTGTCACGATCACGGTAATTCAAAAGTCGCGCAATTATGGGCCTCGGTGGGAGGCCAGGCTTGGGCACAGGCGCCAGGGAGCGGTGGGCCCTCTCCACAATGAATTGAGGCGAGAAAGCATCTTCTCCTATCGAGCCTCTGAGCAGCCTTTCAACGTATAGTTCCATCCTACCCGTATCTGTAGATTCCGGCACATTCGTGATGCGTATGTTGTTCCGGCGGCTTCGCGCTTCCAAGTCCTCGTTCTTGGCCGCTATAATTCGGAGTAGGTTATCCATCCTGGCCAGTTGCGTCGTATGGGTCGTGGCGACATCGGTGTTATCAGATATCCGCTGCTCCGCAGTTGTGATCCGCTCCTCATGGCGGTCAACCTTGTGTACCAGAGCATCCAGCCGGGCCGTGACGCCGTCCACTTTTTCCACGACAGTGGCGAAACCCTGCCTCATCTCCTGAATCAGGCCGGTAAGATCTACATCAGTAGTAGGAGGCGGAGTAGGCAGCGGAGAAGAGGTGCTGGACCCAGGATTCAGCTGCACCGATTTGGCGCTTTTTTGCACACTGTTGAAGCTCAGTTTCGGCTGACGATTCTCAGTCCGTCCCATAGCGGTGTCTGGGGGATGTCTCCCAGGCCGTGGTATAGAGTGGTGGTAGAACCTGCGGCCGCGGGATAGATGAGCGCAGTTCTCCCAGAGCAGGCACAGCCGGCAGCGGAGAGGAGAGAGCAAACGCAGGGCCGCCAAAGGGGTTGCGAGGGGGGCCCAATCTGCAAGAGGCGCCACGTGGCAAACAAGCGCTGTGATGGCGAGGAGGTCCAGCAGCCACCAGTAGTGGATCGCGGCAAGAGATGCTCCCCTCCCAGTGCCAGCAGGGAGGCGGCCCGGGTGTATGTTGCTGCTGCAGGCAGTGCGCCCCAATCAAGCAGGGCAAAGGATGGCAGGACCCCGCTGTGTGGCACGTAGTGAAGAGTTGCATCAGTCAGGGGGGCAGTCCAGGGCCACTCCACGTGGCAGCCGCGTATCAGCCAAGCAGGCGATAGCCTCCCCCCGCCCGTCCGCTAGTGCAGGGGCTCGATGGCAGCAGGAGTGGTGCGGGATGTCAGCTCCGAGTGCGGGGGGGGGCAGTCACGACCCAGGAGCAGTGGTTCCGACTGCTCGCGCCGTCCAGCATAGGCGCCGCAGCGGGCAGAGAGCCGGAGCGATGGTGCGTGGGGGCCGCCCGGCCCAGCAGGCTCCTCTGCAGAGCGGGGGTCAGCAGGAGGGGGGGGGGGTCTCGCGGCAGGGAGAACAGCAGCCGCCTACCTCAGTTGAAGCCCCCCCGCGATGTCTCTGCAGGAGGTCGGTGTCCGCGGCGATCCGCGGCCCAGAGTCTCGTGGCAGTCCCCGGGGTCGCGTAGCAGCAGCGGCCGGCCACACGCTCACAGCAGCTCCAGAGCGAGCATCGGAGAAAAATTCAGCAGCCTGTAACTCCGGCCCTGGAGCACGTAGGGACTCCGGAGTTCGGTCGAGTGTCAATGGCGATGACCTGAAGCAGGGCCCAGAAGATGGGGGCAATACAGCACCCCGTGGCACAGGATAAATTAAGGATTAATCACCAAGGAGCGGGAGCTACGCGCCTAGGCAGCCATTCCGCAAGTGCGCCCTCTAGCGCCCCCAATTGGTAAGCAAGTTTGATACACGAAACGATCCACCTGGAAATGGACAGTTTCGATGCTGCATGGCCAGTTCTGATCGATCTGTAGTTAACAAACAATTGATCAGAATGTCGAATAGACTTGGACCTGTCCAGATAGAACTTTAAAACCCTTTTCAGGTCCAACGCCCTCAGCTGGAGTAGAGGGATTAGGAAAGAAAGTGGGTAAAGAGAGACTGATTGACATGAAAATCTGACACCACTTTTGGCAGGAAAGAAGGGTGCGTTCTGAGCACCACTCTGTTCAAATGAAAAACTGTATACGGTTCTTTAGTACATAGGGCCTGAATTTCGTTCACCCTACGGGCTGACGTAATCGCTACCAAAAAAGCCGCTTTCCAGGAAATATGCTGTAAAGTAGCTTTATGAATGGGCTCAAAAGGTGGGCCCATCAACTTTGATAGTACTAGGTTCAGCTCCCAGGGAGGAGAAGGAGGCCGTACAGGAGGAAAAACCTTTCAGACCTTGCAGGAAATCTTTTACTGCTGGCAACTGAAAAAAAGAGGTTTGTGAAGGTGATCGCCTATAAGCAGTTATAGCAGCTAAATGCACCTTAATGGAGTTAAACTTCAAACCTGCTTTAGCAAGGTATAACAAGTATGGAAGAACTGCTTCTTCCTGACTCTTCACCGGATTGTGACCATTCTGCACGCACCACATATAGAACCTCTTCCACTTGCATGCATAAGAATGTCTCGTGGAAGGACGTCGTGCTTCTCAGAATGGACATGCAGTCTTGTGGCAGCCCTAGATGGCCGTACTGAATGACCTCAGGAGCCATGCTGCCAAGTTTAGTGACGGAAGGTTGGGATGGTGAATCCTCCAGTTCATCTTCGATAACAGGTCCAGCCTGCATGGAAGCCTCTTGTGAGGAGACACTGACAGGTGAAGGAGGTCCGTGTACCACCATTGCCTCGGCCAGTCGGGGGCAATCAGGATCATTGTTGTGCACGAGTGGCTCAGCTTGCTCACCACCTTCAGGATCAGAGGAAGGGGTGGAAAGGCGACCAATCGATCAAAAGAGCATTCCCCCTCGTTCCTGGTCGATAGAACCTTGAGGCGAAGCTTGGGCATTTGCTGTTTACGTCGTCCGCGAAGAGATCTATGGAAGGACGACCCCAAGACTGGAACACATCGTCTAGCACTTCGTCGTTGAGAACCCAGTCTTCTCTGTCTTCGCAGTGCCGACTTAGTGCGTCCGCCCTCACGTTCTGCTCTCCTGGGAGGTGGACTGCTTGAACAGACTACTTGCGAGCCAGAAGCCAATGCCAGATGCCCTGAGCTTCTAGTGACAGAGCCCTTGAGCGGGTTCCTCCCTGCTTGTTTAAATAGTACATAGTGGTGGTGTTGTCCGTCTGTACTAGAACCACCTCTTTCTGAAGCAAGGGAAGGAACGCTTTGAGAGCCAGGTGGACTGCTCTCAACTCCAGCAAGTGGATGTGGTAGGTGCTTTCCTTGGACGACCACAGACCCTGCACCTGAAGAGGACCCATGTGCACCCCCCAGCCTTGCAATGACGCATCTGTGATGATCGTTTGTGTAGGAAGAGATTGATGGAAGAGAACTCCCACTTGCATGTTCTGCTTCTTCGTCCACCACAGGATGGAAGATCGTGCTACCTCCGACAAAGTGATCTGATCGTCCCAGCGATCTGATTGCTGGTCCCATTTGTCCTCCAAATCCTGCTGAAGAGGACACATCCGAAGTCTGGAGTTCGGTACTAAGAATATGCAGGAAGCCATCGATCCTAAGAGGGAGGCTATCTTTCGCACTTTGAGTCCTGTTGCGAAGAACTTGCTGGCACTTGAGTGCTATTGAAAACTGTCTCTCCTCCGAAGGAAACACTTTTCCGACCTCGGAGTCTATCAGAGCTCCTAGGAAGTGAATCTTCTGAGTGGGATGGGAGACCGACTTCTTGTCGTTGACATGCAGGCCTAGACGTTGACAACGTTCTATGCATGTCTGGAATTGATTCCTTACATTGTCTGGAGTTGGACCTTTCAACAGCCAATCGTCTAAGTATGGGTATACGAAGACTCCCCTGCGGCGTAGAGCTGCCGCCACCACTGCGACACTTTGTGAACACTCTGGGGGCCGACTTCAACCCAAACGGAAGGACTTTGAACTGGTAGTGAGAGGTCCCCACCCGGAACCGAAGGAATCTTCTGTGATCTGGTCGTATCGGGACATGAAAATATGCGCCCTGAAGATCCACCGAACACATCCAATCCCCCTTCCTGAGATGTGGATATATTTGGTGAAGCGCCAACATGCGAAATTTTTCTTTTCGTACATGTAGATTGAGTGTTCTCAAGTCCAGAATAGGCCTGTATTCTGCCTTCTGGCCCTTTTTTCTGACCAGAAAATACCTAGAGTATACTCCTTTCCCCTTTGAGCCACCGGTACCCTCTCGATGGCTGATCGAGGAGTGTTGCTACTTCTTTCTTTAACATTTGTAGCTGTTGGCTTGACGTTGACATCTGAGGAACGGGTGGAGGTAGACGATGGAAACGAAGACAGTACCCATTCTGCAGCGTACACCACACCCATTGATCTTTTGTAATGGCCTGCCACTCTGTCCTGTGATGCGCAATGCTTCCCCCCCACTGGAGTGGACAACGGCGCTGGGGGAAGTGAAGACTCATTGCTTCTGCTGAGACTTATTGAAGTTGTTGCCTTGTCGCTGATTTCCATTTCCTTTGGAATTGCGCTTGCCTTTGTATTGCGACTTTTGTTGGCCTTGCTGGTTCTGACCCTTCTGCCAGTGAGGGGTTTGAACCCTCTGCTTCGAAGAGCCCTTGTTGTCCGAACGGAACTTCTTCTGGAATTCCTTTTTCTTTTCAAGCCCCACAGCTTTGAGGGTGTCTAACTCAGTCTTCATCCGCTGCATCTCCTCATCAGCACTCGCACCAAAGAGACGTGCCCGAAAAAGGAAGATTTAGAATTCTGGCTTGAGCCTCGGGTTTCAATGCCGTAAGGCGCAACCATGAGGATCTCCTCGCTGTGATTCCATGCGCATAACCATGCACAGCCAACGTTGCCCCATCTGCCGCCGCTCCTATAATCTGATTGGAGACTTGACTGCCCTCCAACAGAACCTCCTCAAAGTCCTTTCTATCTTCCTGAGGAAGTTTTTCAGAAAACCTCTGAAGTGAGTACCACAGAGATCATATCTGCCGAGCAGCACTTCCGCATTGGAGACCTTGAGGCAAGAAGCTGAGGTGTTACAAACTCTTCTCCCCCATGAGTCTTGCACCTTGCGGTCCTTATCCGGCAGTACCATGGATGAGGATGCTACCGCATTGGATTTTCTTTCCGCCGCAATGATTACTGAATCAGGCGGGGGATCAGACTTGAGGAACAGAGGATCCTCATCAGGAGGACGATACTTCTTGAGAATCCTCGCTGGGACGGACTTCACCGTTGCCGGAGTCAGGAAGACTTCATTCACTGGGTCCATTATACCCGGGACCAACGGCAACAAAGGTTTGGGTGTCGTTCTGTGCTGTAGGGTTTCAAATATGACCGTCGTCTTGATCTGCGGAGCAGCCATAGGCACTCCTAGCTTCAGGGCTCCCCTGCCTAAGAGGTCTTGGAACGAGAAAATATCCTCAGTTGGAGATATCCTCGAGCGTGGACTGTCAGGGTCGGAGAGTAATCCCTGTGAGATCGGGTCCTCGAAGAACTTAGAGCTACGGGTCCTCCTAGATCTACTTGAGCGCGTTCTAGAATGAGATCGGTCTCTGTGACGAGATCTTCTATTACTCGAGTGCCTAGAACGAGACCGTTCCTTGCGGCGGGTAGCCTGGTCTCGATACGCCTTCAGCCGATCTGCCGTCTCCTTGTCCTTGGCCCAGTGGTGAAGAGGTCTATACCACCTTGGGGGAAAGACGAATAGGAGGAGATGTGTGTGGGATCCTTCACTGGTGAACGTGACCGTGGAGGTTGATCCTGTTGCGATCTTGCAGGGGACTTGGACCTCTCCCTATCCGAATCGCTGTTTTGTCCATCCGAAGATCTGCCACTGCGAGATGCTGAAGAGGATGAGGATAGGCTCACTAGAGATCTAGAGGAAGACCTCGACCCAGATCTCTCTTCTGCGACCCTCCTTCTCTTGGCAGGAGGATCCTGCACTGGAGATTGTCCCACCTCCGCAGCCGATGCGGATCCTGGAGAACCTAATTGAGGCCTTAGGACTTGAGACTGGTCCAATGGTTCACCCTCTTTCTCCTGCAGCATCTGCTTCAAAGGCGACCTCTCCTGTGACCTTGCAGGAGAGATGTTCACTGGCTGCGAAACGATCAGTTCCCTGGATCTCCGCTGATCCATCGACGGTGGCTGTATCGACGCAGAGCAGATAGACGCTCGACGCCGACCTCGAGTGGCGATGACTGTCCTTCGGCATAGAGCATCTCGCCGTTGAAGGCTGTCTACTCGACGACGACTGAGGCTGCTTCGACGCCGGTGCTCTGTCGGCGACGGGGTGTGCCTCGAGGCCGAATGCCGCTTGTCTGAATGCGACGGAGGCTGCCTCGACATCGAACGCCATTGATCGGGCGTCGACGTGGGCTGCTTCGACGTCGAAAGACTGTCGACAGAGGCTCCCTCGACGCCCAACGACCATAACTAGTCGTCGACAGAGGATGTTTCGACGCCGAACGCCGGTGGCCAGGCGTCGACAATGCCTCGACGTCACAGCATGACGACGCTGTTTCGACGTCAGGTGGCTCGCCGTCGAACTCTTCTGCTTCGACGTTGACCTATCCCTCGACGCTGTCTGTAGCGGAGGTACCTTGGATGTTGACGCTGAAGACATCATCTTCGTCGTCGACTGCTTCTCCAACGCCGATCTAGACACCGAATGTGAACCAGTCGGGGCTTCTTTCGACGTCGACCGCGCCTTCCGACTTTTGCTTCTTGGGAGATCTTCCTCTCAGAAAGCCCATAAACACGAATCCTCTCACGTTCTTTCAGAGTTCTGGATGATAAAACCTGGCAGTGTTCACAGGTTTGAGGAATGAGTCTGGTAGGCACAGGATACACACTGAATGAGTGTCAGTCTTGGCCATCTTCCTTCCACATGAAGGGCATTTGTCAAAGAGTGAAGGCATCTGACAGAAAAATCACTTTTAAGCCTAAAAAAGGTAGCAGTAACACCCTAGGTCAAAAAGACGTCGAGTGAAAGCAAAAAAAATTGTAGGTAACAAGAATATTTTTTGACAAAAAGCCAAAAAGAAAGGGAGCGGTTTCACCAGGGTCCTGACTGAAGGAGTCGGAAAGAACTGACCTAACTGTCACCCCTGAGACATGATGGGAAGCCTGGGGTCATGGCTGCCTTAAAGGCACGGTGCCAGTTTTTTGTTGAAAATGGTTTCATTTTCTATGCTATTGTTTTGCAATGCAGCTTGAGGGCTAACTGTCTATTTACAAGCAATTTTCAGGATTTATGAGTAGTCTACTCATTAAAACACAAAGTTCAAAGGTTATTTGACCTAATGTGTTTCTTTTACTTCCTTACTAATTGCAGTGCATGTATATGTGTTTACATTGTTTTAGCCTCAGTTATGGAGCTGCATTGGTGTGAGAAAAATAATATTTGTACATATATATGTGGAGCGAGATATAGGTTTTTTACATATATATTTTTATATTGTTTCCGGGGTCCCGCACATGGGCGGGAATAATTCAGTGCTTATGACTATTGATGAGGATCCCCTGGAACAGAAGTAACTATCAGTAATAAACAGTAGTTTGTATTAGATTCCTTACCTTAGAATATCCCCAGGCGTCAGACTGGATCCGGAAACGTATACATAGCAGTACCCTTGCGCGTCGGTAGGAGTCGCCTGTGGCTCCGCATCAGTCTGCGTTGTCCTCACGGGACTACTTAGACGCCGCTCTCACATCGTTTTTATACACACCTTTTCCGCGCCAGAAGCGCAGAGCTATGATAAAAACCAACACTTTAGAGGGATGCGGAAAGGTGGGCAAGGTGATGGACTGCCAGATGTGGAAGGCTGTGACTACCTTGGGCAGAAAAGTGTGTCTTGTCCGCAACACAACCTTGTCCGGATGGACAGAAAGGAAGGGAGGCTTGAATGAAAGCCTGGAGCTCTCACTCTCCTGGCAGAGGTGATGGCAACCAGGAAAGCAGTCTTAAGGGTAAGAAGACTGCGAGGACAGTTATGAAGTGGCTCGAAGGGAGCGCACATCAGAAAAGTAAGTACAAGTCCCACTGAGGCATCACGAAAGGAACAGTGGGAACCATGAGTGATGCCCTTTAAGAATCTATTAACAACCGGGGACTTGAACAAAAAAGGCTGATCAGGTAGCCTTAAGAATGCAGAAGGGCAGAAAGGTAGCCCTTGATAGTGCCCAGAGCAGAGCCCTGCTGGGCAAGAGAAAGGAGGAAGAGGACAACCTCAGAAAGGGGGGGGGGGGCAGAGTGTGGATCCACAGACTTTCCTGTGCACCATGCCACAAACTTGTTCCACCTGCAGGCGTATACAGACTTTGTGGAGGGACGCCTGGCTGCCAGAATTATATCACAAACTTCAGGAGGTAAGTCAAATGACCTCAACTGTTATTGCTCAATCTCCAAGCATGGAGGTGGAGACTGGACAGGTTCGGGTGGAGGACCATCCCCTGCTGCTGCGACAGAAGGTACTCCTGAAGAGGCAGACGAATCGGGGGAATAGACAGACATGCTGAGTAAGTCAGGATACCAGTATCTTGGTACCCAGTCCGGAGCCACAAGGATAACTTGGACCCGGTCGCGCCTGATCTTCAGCACTCTGGGCAGAAGTGGTATAGGCGGAAAGGCGTACAACAGACCGCAGCTCCACTCGTGACAAAAAGCGCCTCCGAGCGAGTGCCGCCATGGAAATTCCAACGCGCAGAACTGATGACAATACGCATTCTCTTCTCTGGTGAATAGATCTAACCAAGGCTCTCCCCACTGCTGAAAGATGCCTTGCGCCACGTCAGAGTTCAGACACCATACGTGATCCATCATGCACCGACGGCTGAGTTGGTCTACCCTGGCGTTCAGGGAACCTGCCAGGTGTTGAACCACCAGGGTCACACCCTGATGTTCCAGCCACTGGCAGAGGCACAGAGCCTCCTGGCAGAGGGTCCACAGCCCCACCCCGCTTGTTGCAGTACCACATGGCGCTGGTGTTATCCGTGAACACCTGCACTACACTCCCCCGGACAGAGGGGAGGAATGCCTTCAGTGCAAGTCTGATCGCCCGCAGCTCCAGAAGGTTGATATGGAGCCGGGACTCCGCCGGAGACCAGAGGCCTCTGATCTCCACCTCTCTCATGTGGCCCCCCCCCCAGCCTCTGGAGTGACGCGTCCGTCACAACTACGTGCTCCGGTTGGGGTCGGGAGAGGGATCTGCCGCTGACCCATTTGCGGTCCATGAGCCACTACTGCAACCGTCTTGCAGTGCCCTCCGAGATCAAGACGTGGTCGCACAAGTTGCCCTGATGCTGGGCCCACTGAAACTTCAGGTCCCACTGCAGAGCCTGCATCCGCCACCTGGCGTGATGCACTAGAAGGATGCAGGAGGCCATCAGCCCCAGAAACCACAGCATCAACCTGACCGAGACTCGGGAAAACGGCTGAAAGATCGGAATCAGAGGCTGAATATCCCGAACCCGCTGTTCAGGAGGATAAACCCGAAAATGCGCTGAGTCTAAAACCGCTCCGATGAAGAGGAGCTTCTGAGAGTGACAGGTGTGACTTCGGCACATTGATGGAGAAACCCAGCAGGTGCAGGAGGTCAGCCGTAGTCTGGAGGTGGCTGACGACTGTCTGGGGCGAGCCCGCCTTCAACAATCAGTTGTCGAGGTAGGGGGTAGACTGAAACCAGAAACCTGTGCAGATGAGCTGCGACCACCGCCATCACTTAGGTGAACACCCGTGGGGCACTGGTAAGGCCGAAGGGGAGCACGGTAAACTGAAAGTGCTCATGGCCTACCATGAATCAAAGGTAACGCCGGTGTGCCGGCAGGACGGGGATATGACAAGAAGCATCCTGCAAGTCCAACGCTACCATCCAGTCTCCTGGGTCCAGGGCAGTTAGGACCTGAGCTAGTGTCAGCATCTTGAACTTCTCCTGCCGGAGGAAGCAGTTGACGTTCTGCAGGTCCAAGATAGGGCGTAGGCCCCCTTTGCCCTTCTTGGGTACCAGAAAGTAGTGGGAGCAACAACCACACCCTACTTCTAGCCCAGGAACGCGCTCTATGACCCCCTTGACCAAGAGGGCCGTAACTTCCTCTCGGAGAAGTGCCAAGTGATCCGACATGCGGTGGCATGGCTGGAGGGGGTCGCCTCGAAGGGGAGGGAGTAGCCCCTTCGGACGATTTGCAGCACCCACCTGTCCAATGTAACAGTGCGCCAAAGGTGGTGATGGCGAACCCTGCCCCCCACTGGCGTCACATGGGCCTGAAAGCTCGGACTAGGAAGGTTGAGGCAGATGCTGCAGGGGCAGGTGTGGACTTGCTGCGCCGTTGTCCCTGACCGCCACCATGGTGGTTTCCACATACGCCACCACGCTGGACGTTAGTCTGCGGTCTGTGGCTGGCTGCACGTGTGGGGGCTCCCCTTCCTTGGCCACGAAAGGAGCAAAAGGCAGCAGATGGCTGGCACGGAGCCAAGAGGCCCAAGGACTTGGCCATAACTCTCGAGTCCTTAAAACGCTCCAGCGCATGGACTGCCTTGTCGCCAAAGAGGAGACAGCCATCAAACAGCATGTCCATAAGAGTGTTCTGGAAATCGGACAAGCAGTTGTCAGACCTAAACAGGCGTGGTCGTTGCCATCGCTCTGCCAATTGAGTCCATGGTATCCAACCCACACTGGATGAAGTACCGTGCCGCATCTCGACCCTCCGCAAGGTCTTGGGTGAGTTTAGTCCAGACCTCCTCCGGACATTGTGGCAGCACGTCCACGACCGTGTCCCACAGAGTGGGTGTAGCGGCCCAAGAGGCTGACTGACCGCAATCCCAACTCAGGGAGGAGAATACTTTCTTCCCGTACTGCTCATACCTCTTGGATTCCCGATAGTTGGGAATGCGGTCTGGGAGTTAGAGGCCTGGATGACCAGGCTCTCGGGGGTGGGGTGGTGGACAGGAAAGCAGGGTCGCCCGGAGCCAGGTGGTGGCATCTGGCCACGTTCCTATCTACAGGCTGACCTGTTGCAGGCCTGGACCAAGTGCCCAGAAGAACGTCAGACAAGGCCTCATTAAACAGCAGCAGAGGCTCGGCCGAGCTTGCCTGCGGTTTAAGGACCTCAGTGAGGTTAGTCCTCACGTCTGACGGGGAGCATCAGGCCCAAGGCCTTAGCTGCCCATGTCAACACCACACTATAAGCAGCACCCTCCTCCTTAGCCACTGTAGGAAACCAGTGGCTGGCGAGGTGTCCAGACCACTGGTGTCCCTTAGCTCACCCGTCTAGTCCTGATAAGACTGGCACTCATGCGCCAGAGGGTCTTCAAGACCCTCCCCATCTCCCTCATCACCAATCTCCCGTGACTCAGGACCAAAGGATGGGGCCGGGTCATAGAAGTAGAAAGCTAGCGGCGTCCGATACGGTGCTGGTCCGGCGCCGGACCCGAATCGAGGGAGGGAATTGAGGACGGCAGCACGGGGGGGGGCAGCACCCTGGGGGCCAACGCCAGTGAGGTCGTCCGGCAGCGACCCGGAACTGGATCCTGCAGCGCTGGAACCGAAGCACCAGACCTGCTGGGACTCCGTCAGGGCCACGGAGCCCGACGGAGGAGTGAGCGACCTCATGGCCGCGAGGAAGGCCTTTATCTCCTCCGGCGTCGCGTGCTGCCCAGGGACCGTTAGGTATGAAGCAGGCCGCGACTCTGGCAGAGCTGCGCGGGCGGTGTCGCCCGAACCCCGGCCGCATCGGGGGGGGGGGGGGGGGGGAGGGCGGGGTCGGAAGAGCGATGAAATCTCTTCGACTTCTTGTGCTTACCTGAGGACCTCGAGCCCGAAGACCGTGGATGACTCAGTCATGGTGGCTCCGGTCCTGCGACCAGTCCCTCGACCTACTCGCGGACGGGCACCTCGAGCGGCACAGAGCAGACTGCCAGAGCTCGAGCCGCTTGCGGAACTGCTCCCGTCTAGCCTTAGAGGTCAGGGCTCGACAGTCGGAGCAGGCCTGGTCAAGGCCTAAGCAATGAAGACACCGGCGATGGGAGTCAGTAAATGACAGTCCGTCGCAGTGTTTGAACCCAGGCATCCCTACCGGCACCATCAGAGTCGTACAGACTTCAAAATAGATCAAAAATGATCGAAAAAGTTTAGTCAAAAATTGACTAAGGGTACCACTTTTCCAGATCGGCGCGGAAAAAAGAACAGACGTCAGCTCGTGAGGGCAGCGTCTAAGTACTCCAGAGACACCATCCCGGCGCCCATGATGACAGATGTGGAGCCACAGCCGACGCCTACAGACGCGCAAGGGTACTGCTACGCAAAAGTTTCCGGATCCAGTCTGACGCCTGGGGATATTCTACGGTAAGGAATCTAATACTAACCTATTTTTCAGATCTTTAATGTACATGGGATCATTTGGGGCAGGTTTATATTCATCAATGCAAGGGTTGTGAATTCTGGTCCTGACGGGGTCCTTGATGTCTGGTGAGTGTTTAATGACACCTTTGAGCATGGGCAGTGTGTGTATTGTCCTTTGTGAATGGGCAAAAGTATCTACCAGGAAGTCTTTCTCCATGGTGTCTGAATGCATTTGTATGCCATGATATTAGGCAGCCCTTTTAATAAGCGGACTAAACCCTTAAGTTGTCATCTGGGGCTATGGAAGTGTTTGGTATGCCTCTGGATCCTGACGGTCTGGAAGATCTGCAGGATCATGGTAATCTGCCCATGTGTCCAGTGGTATAGTAGTATCAGGGTTATCTAAAGGGTCATTATGTCCACCTACGTCCCCTAGGTAATCATCCTGTGGTGGTGTGTGGAGAGAGTCAAGGAGTGTATGGGAGAATTCAGGAGATAAAGGCTTAGTAGGAAGAACAGTAGAGGGTTGTAGGGGTGAAGTTGCAAAGTTTCTTCTTCACAGGCACCTCATGAGTGTGCGGTGTCAAATTTCTTGTTTGTGGGGAGATCAATATGGCCTGTTTTAGGGTCCACATGCAATGTGTTTCGGATTGATAGGATCTGGTTGGAACAGTTCTTCCTGGTTTGAGTCCTTTTGGTGAAGATTTTTTGGTTCTGAACATGGTTTTGATTTCTGCTCTGGAGCAGGAGGTTTTTTGATCCTTTGGCTTCAATTCTCTCGGATTCAAAGGTTTTTGGGGTTTTTCGGATCCGAGGCCTTCTGGTGCCAAAGAGCTTCCTGATTTCAGTACCAACTGTTTGTTGGGCACATATGTGGCTTGCTTGGTCCCGAGCTGCCGGAAGGCTTTTCCTTTGTCTTCGGAGCTGGGCCTAGAGGTGGGGCTTCTGAAGTTCTTCGGTCACAACTAAGACCTTCAGGTGAAGTTTTGACCAGAGCCTTCCTTCTCGGGTGGAGTAGGGGCTGTTTTACTCACTAGTTGACCTGGAGTGATGTGGTAATCTGAGTTGGCTTCAGACAAGTTGAGCGCCTCAGACCCCTCTGCAACGTCTGGGCCCTAGTCGAAGAGGTCTTCTGGCACCAGTGCAGATAGCTGCACCATAACGTCAAGCCCGGCAATCAGTCTTTTTGGATCAAAAGGAGGCGCAAGCTTAGCAATCTTTTCCCATGTGATCTGGCGAGAGACAAAGGTTGCAGACCTTGTGATGGTCGCTGTGTGGAAATTTAGCTCTAGGCTAGGGCATTTTTTAAATGAAGTCCTTCCCATTAGCCCTAGGCCCAAAAGGAGTCAGTAGGCCCAGCGGCATGCACTGACAACCGAAACAGTATTTTTGAGTTGGTGCATTGAAGGGCACGTAAACTAACAATAGAGTTGTGATGTTTTGCATGTCGAAAAAGCTTTGGGAACGCGGTACCGAACTGCTGTAGTAACATCCAAACCATATGGCAGAAAAAAAATTCAGAGAATGGAGTCAATGTCCATGCGCACAATCGTCCAAGGGAGGAGTCACCTCTTGAGGCTACAAAGACTTCTTTCAAGACAGACTGCAATCATCGGAGCCGAACACCAGAAGGTGATCTATGCAAAAGTATGAATTCTGCAGCTCATCCGCCTCGATCATCAAGTTACTTGCCTGCAAGTGTAGTTGGGCAATATTACATTTTCATAGATTCACATAACCAATCCTCCCCAAAGAGGCTCCCCTTGGTTTAGGTGAGCTTTTAGACCCCTTGTGCTTTAAAAACTTGGGGTTTTAGCCTCTGTCTGAAGGGTTCTAGAGGGCACTGTTGTCTGATTGTTTATATATCATGATTTTTTTTTTAATGATTGGTTCATTTTTACAAAAAAGTACTTCAGTATGCTATAGGAGTGAATTCTATTCCCATTACGGCTTATGGTACAAGACGTACTGCTTACTATGGTACAGTGGCACTCCACGACGGGGAATGATTCAAGCATGTGCATCTATGAAAGATACCAATACTGGATAACTTGTTACAGGTAACTTAATTTAAAGTTTCATCGGTGAAATAAAGTGCATTATGCTATAGTTGATGCACAACACATTTTTTAAAGGACTAGTTCATCTAAAATGTTGACATAGAAAAACACCAAATACCTGGTTTCTGAAAATACTAGGTTTTATTCACACCCCAGTGGTAAACAATAACCTTAATAAGGTGACTAGATTTTATTTGTAGATCACCGTCACATAAAATACAAAAACCCATTGCAAACAAGCTGTTATGAACATTAGACATTGTCTGTTATCCGTTTTTGCCAGGAGCATTAGTCTTGTAAATAGTCAAATTGAAAATGCACTGTCTCCTAGTGAGCACAGAGTACTGCATTTGTAGAGATGTAATGGAAAGGCACAACTAGTGCAAGCAGACAAACCCCCAACTACTGGGCTGAAATACTTTGGTTGGTTCGAGGAGATGACTTTCTAAAATAAATCTTGGAAAACAGTTTATGACCCCTCCAAGGCTGCAGTCAAAAACTACATGACAAGACTTCACAAGAACCAAACAATGGAGCAGTGAACTAACATTCATGCCAGGATTTTCTGCATTTTAAATATGCAAGAAAATGAGCCTTAAAATGCTAAGTAGAATGGAGTCTTACATTTGTAACTTCTTTAAATGTTTTATTTATATTTTAACAAAAATTCATTTACTTGATTCTACCAAGAAATACAAAAACATAAGGCTGCAAGTAACTAATTGTGTAGGCTATTACAGTGCAGGTAAATCCTCAAGGCCACTTATTTACACACGGCTTCACTGCTGTTTGCACTCTGCTGGATTCTGATCCTTCTGCAAGAGAAAAGAGATTAGAATTTAGAATTGCATTCATGTTATACATGTATAGCATCATGAAAGATTTATGTATAGAAAAAGACATCATATTTTTAAAGATAGTCTGTCAAAGTGTATCACTTTTTTATAGGATAAAGGACAATGAAAATTAGTTTCACACTTCATTTCCAACCCTAAAGGTACAAGCGATTGATTAGATCTGCTGACATTTGTGTATGCTAGGGGTTCGTTTAAACCAGCTGAATTAGGGATGCTACAATTTATTGGGTTGCTAGTGCTGCACAAACTGCACAAGTTTCAGGGACCAGCATTCAATGGTTAACTATCCTAAGGAGATTCAAGAAAAGTGCATCTTAGCCTACCGCATAGACTTTCATACCAAACAGACATGTCTAACTGAAAAATGATTTCCCACCTCTACTGCACAAAGGAATGTCATTTCTATAACGCTCAAGTACACTGATGGCACAAGGTAATTAGAAAAGTTGTGTAAGCTGGCAATTTACTCAAAGGCCGCCCCCTTTAACTGGGTAGAAAGGTAAGCAGCCTTTGACCATAGAACATTTCCAAGAGGCCTAACAGAGGCTGCAGTACAGGAGCCAAGAGAGAAGGTAGGCACTATACCTGCTTTACCCTCTTACAGCATTCCTAGTGTAGCAATTAGACTAACAACAAATTAGAGTAACACTTAATATTCACACCTGTATGCAGGATCCCAGACCAAATTTACAATAAATTTGTAAAAATGGAAGGTCCTTTATGCATGTGCCTATAGACAGGAGACTTCATCTCGTTAATCCATGTAGGCTTCGAATTAACCACTTTTTTTGCTTGAAGTGTATGGTTGGTTAACAGCTTGCAATTTATTATAGTCCCATCTGAAGTTAAGGTTAGTGTCGGTAGGCTTTCTTAATTTTCCAACAAAATTTGAATGCTGGCATCCACACAAATTTCAGATTTATAAAATGGGTGGACCCTTTGCCATCTTTAGAGCTTGGAAGACAAGCTACACCCGGTTTCGTTGCCTATCAAATCCTGCACAAAGGAATAAGGATCCTTGAAGTCCAATCAAGGCAAGTAAATGAAAGGTTGCAAGCCCCTACCTGGTCCTTGATTCTTTTTCTGCGACCCAGCGAGTCCCTGCATTCAAGGATCACCACAGCGCCTCACTGGACCCACTTTGCGGGTCCCGCAGCGCCTTTGTCTGCTGAAGCTGCTGGCTGTCTGGGAACCTTTCAGAGAGGAGCGCGGGGTAGGTGACCGCGTCAGCGGGGCTGCGAGCATACAGGCAGGGACTCTGCGCGCCCGATTCAAGACACCTGGGCTGCTCTCCCCGCTGGCCACGCCCACCCGCCTATCAGCCTATGAGCTTGCTGTATTGTTGTTTAAGGGTGACCAGTGCTACCGCTTCGCGGGAGCGCGCCGGGAGAAGCCTGGGACAAGGGCGGGACAGTCAGGGGCCGGGCTGGGCCAGCCCTCTGTCATCGACCCTGAAGGAAAATACTGTACAAAGGAAAGGGCTGCGACAGATAAGTGCTAAACTACAAGCTTTTAAAAGGATTGGAGCCCACAAGGATGTCTGTATCTCCCACCAGTTCTATTCCGATGACCCTACTGGTCGAGCCCGGGCCTGCAGTCATTAGACCTTTAGACAAATACTTTAACCGGCCCATCGTAGAAATTGACAAAGATAACGCTTGCAGAGGCGTGCTGAGCGTAGATTGTCTATTGAACTTTTGAAACATCCTGTAGACAAGCGCTCAGTACAAACCTACCCTGCTCTGGTAACGCCCTTATCATCTTTAAATCTACCTAACATTGCCGAAATACGTTCTAATGTCTCTACTAACGAAGAGAATCAGGGGACTGCGGCAGAATTGACATCTCAGTGAGAGTCATACCGATCTTATTATATGTACATCACAAACAAGTGCCCCAGTTTCTCTGTCCCAACACAAACCAGGTTCAAAAAGAAAAAGGGGTACTGCACCAAAAAAATATTTAGCAAAACCCCCACACAAACTTAGGAAAGTAGGCAGGAGCACGTGCCCCAGCAAGGCCGAGACTGAAGCTAGCAGCAGTGGGAAAAGAATACAAGAGGGAGATGTTGTCTTACTTGATAGTTCAGATACCAGTATTAATTCCTCGGAAACAGACCTGCCACTGGATGCTATACCGCCACTTTCTAGCAACCTGCTTCCTGATCTAGAAAATCTCTTACGGTCAATTTTGCTTCCAATAGAGGAACGAATCAGTAAACTATCTGACCGCCTAGACCGCTTTGAGCAAGTAGCACTAGATAACTTTTTTTCAACTAAGGCACTTATAAAAACCCAAGCAAGGCCAGTGGAAAATAATAAGCCCCAGAACAACACCCAATGCATAATGCAGGAGAAGGGACGAAGGACACAATTTAACTCCCCAGTGTTACCTAAGTCGGGCAGTGCGGTTGGGAAGAGATTTATTTTATTTATTTTAACAGTTTTATATAGCGCGAACAAGATCTTCGCAGATATCAGAGCGCTTTACATAGAAGGGTGCATGGGGGAACATAGTCAAACAAGTAAATCAATAAATCACAGTACAAATAGTACAACTAAGTGACTACAAAGCCAATCATGTGAATGATAAGACAACTCATACAAATAAGGGGTCAAACATGTAATACAGATCGGTGCAGGGTGTTAATAGGGTTCGAGATAGTAGTTCAAGTGTATTTAGCCATGAGGATAGCTTTTACTTCTTTTTTAAAGAGTGTAGTGGAGGAGATAAGCCTGGTTTCGGGAGGGAGTGAGTTCCAGATCCTAGGTGCCATTCCTGAGAAGGAGCGCTTGTATGTTTTTTCCTTCCGGAATCTTCGAGGTTTCAGCAGAAGATTGTTTGTGCCTCTCGTGTTTCTAATTCCCCCAGAGATTGTCAATTTCTGAGCGAGGTAGCCGGGTGAGTTTAGGTGTACCACCTTGTGTGTCATGCAGGCAATTTTCAGATGTATTCTGGCTTCAAAAGGCAGCCAATTCAGGGATTTCAAGTCAGGGGTAATGTGGGAGTACTTTTTTGACCCAGTGATGAGTCTCGCTGCAGCATTTAGAGAAGCTTTTAGTGGTGCGGTTGTAGTTAGGGGGAGTCCACAGAGGGCGGTGCTGCCGTATTCAATTCGTGGGATGACTAGTGCTTGTACTGCAGTTTGGAAGTCTTTGGCTGGGAGGTAGGGTTTAAGCTTCCTCAGAGTATTGATCTGGAAGTTCGCTCCCTTTGTTGCCTTGCTGATATGTTGCTGCATGTTGAGATTAGTGTCGAGTGTTATGCCTAAAGATTTTGCTGAGTCCACGATGGTGGGTTGGACATTGAGTGCGGTTAGGAGTTTAAGCCAATGTTGAGTGGTGGATATCTTCGCTGGAGGTGAGATCAGAAGGAACTCTGTTTTCAGGGCATTGAGTTTGAGGTGATTAACGTCAAGCCAGGATTGGGTGCATCTGATCGTTGAGTTCAGGAGCAGGATGTCATTGGGTGATTGTAATTTGAGGTAAAGTTGGGTGTCATCAGCGTACATGTGAAAGTGTACATTGGATGCTTGTAGCAAGGTGGTGAGAGGTTCCATGACTAGGTTGAACAGAGTTGGGGATAGAGCGGATCCTTGGGGGACGCCTAGCGTTACAGGTATTGGCGAGGACATCAGGTTGTTGCTATTGAATTTCTGCGACCTGTTGTGAAGAAAGGAAGTGAACCACTGGACAGTTCCAGATAAGCCCATTCTTGTGTTTAGTAGTTCTAGTAGATTCTCATGTTTAACGGTGTCTAATGCTGAGGAGAGATCAAGAAGGATGAGGAGGCAGGTGTCGTTTTGGTCTAGCATTTGAAGTGCGTCGTCAATTATGTGAGTCATAGCAGTTTCTGTGCTGTGTCCTGCTCGGAAGCCTGACTGGTGAGGGTTGAGGAGATCGAATTGCTCAATGTGTTTAGACAATTGTAGTTGTAGATTATCCAAGCCTCTTGATTTAGTTACATCTGGGGCTGCCAACAACTGTCCTAATATTGTAATAACATCTCAGACTGAGGCGCAAGCAATGCCGCTTAGTCTTAATCCCCCGCTTGTCGAGGGACTAGGCGGTAATGCGTCTTCTGGTACAGGCACTATCACACCCACCGTTCCCCCAATGAGTAACCAGCCCATGGTAAATAAACCTGCACCCCGCCCCTATAGCTTCTAAACCGTCCTTACAATCATTGATAAAGCCACCTCAAAAGAAACCCCCAATGAACCTTACCCCTGACTCCTTTCCTTATGTAGCAGTCTTTACAAATGTCCCACCACTCTCAACGGGACAGAGAGAAACCTTCCAGATGCTCAAAAATAAAGTTATGCACTGGTTAAGGGTGAAGCGGCCTCTGCCAGGGGAAGTGGATGGACTAATATTGGAGGTAAGGAGAATAGAATGGATAGGTTGCACTCCCAAAACCCTGAGGGGGGACTGTATTGTGGTCAACTTTCAAGACTCAAGGGTGGCAGGATGGATAACAAGACTGGGTTGGGACACAAATAATGGAGGGATCAACATCGTTGATCTTACCTTCTTTTATCCACGTCCCATTAGCATTATGACGGGGCTACTCAATAAGCAAAACTGTCCCCCCAACCCACCATGGTCAAGGATTTCTCCACCTGCTCCACCGTCACAGTGCCAAAACCATCTTACTGGCCCGATTTATAATCCTACGGTTGGATGGCAAGACCCAGGTTGGGGATGTTGACAAACCCTTGTTCACATGAATACTGGTGGGGAGGAAACAGCATGAACTATTAAGGGGATTGCAATGAACCTGATCCAAATGCTGAGACAAGGTTAGATGACATGATCATTGGCGAGGGCTTGGTGAACGTGGAGGAAGGGTGTGGAGAAGTAAGTGTTCTTGACGAAAGGGGGAAATTACCCACACCAACCGCATATGCAGCTAGTGACAGGGAATTGCTCAATCAAACTACGATGTTGACTGGGCATCACGTCCCTCAAACAATTAAAATGCTTTCATGGAACCTGGCAGGCTTGGCCAACAAAATAGACTCAGATTCATGGGTCGAATTAATAAACTCTCAAAGCATCTGTCTCTTCCAAGAGACCTGGGCCAGGGAGGAGATTACGCACAGGGGCTTCCAAACATTTTCAATACAAGCTAGTTGGGGAGGAAGAGGCCGACTGTCAGGAGGGCTAGCAACCTGGGTAACTTCTGACCTAGGTTGCACAGCTTCACGATATACTGTGCAATCGGAGGACATACTGGCCGTTCTACTCGAATGGCCAGGACTTTACAAATTACTTGTAATAAACATTTACTCCAGGCCAGTCCCAATAGCTGCCTCCTCCAAAACCATTGAGGCATTGTCCTGTCTTCTAGAAACCATCCCAGAGGATATGCCATACCTAATAGGAGGAGATTTTAACTCACATTTCAAACCGTTACCTGACTACTTGATGGACCCTCCCTAGAGGAGGATTCAAGTTGGCAGGTTCCCTCCACTGAGGCTCCACCTCCGAGAGCATGGGCACCGCTGGCTGTTCAAATAAACACATTAAACTCACCTATGGCTTGAGAGCTTGTAACGGCCGCACTAGGTCTGATATCCCGAGTAAATGCACGTTTAACAAAGCCGGGAGGGAATCTAGATTAGATTACTTCCTGGTACAGTTGCATACCTGGAAAAGGGTGATGGATTTCAGAGTAATGCCAAGACAGGACAGTGATCATAATGCATTATTAGACTTCGCCATTCCCTGTTTGGAGGAAAGTGTGTCATGCGGGCAGGAGCCAAGATCGGGACATCTTTTGGAAAATAACAAAAGGAGGATAAAATGGGAAAATCTTGTATCCAGCGAAGATAAGTTAGCCTCCCTTTACGCTGGAATCATTTCAATCCTAGAAGAGGCCTTCCATCTATGGAACTTAGACCCCACTAGGGAAATTAGTAAGGACCCCGCGCAGATACATGAACATCTAATTAGGCAGCTTGAAGTACACCTTTTCAGCACCAGACCACCCAGAACCCAGACACAGAAAAACGTTACTTGGTTCAACAGTGCTTGTCGAGCTGCAAAACATGACCTCCTATCTATCATAAAAGCAGGTGGCACGAGGGAAGAGATCTCCTCTAGGAGGAGGGCCTATAAAACACTTTTAGCAAATGCTAAGATAGAATGAGACATACAGCACTGGGAGAATCTATCGGAGTCCCTAGCAACAAAGGACTCGCTTAGATTCTGGAGAATAATAAACCATGGAAGCGGGGATCTTCCCACGGCTATTGAACCCAATATTGCTGCAAGTGTCTGTCAAAGACACTTTGAGCAGCTATATTCCCTAGAGAATGAGGGGACAGAATTAGCTCCGCCTATTATCCTTGAGGGACAGACTGCCGAACCCTTCACTATAAAAGACATTAGGATGGCGATAGCCGGGCTGTCCTCCGGGAAGGCACCGGGCTTGGATAGGTTGCCGGGCGACCTCTTAAAGCATGAACCAGGAATTTGGGCACCTTACCTGATTCTGTTCAATGCAGTGCTGGGGGAATGAAAATACCTGATACTTGGTTGGGAGCGGAGCGGAGGTGGTCCCGATATATAAAAAGGGCCGCCCCTGCTCCCAGCCAACTACCGCCCAATCAGCCTCATTGATGTGTCCCAAAAGTTGTTTGGCAGACTAATTCTTGATAGGTTGTTGAGCTGGATGGAGGAGACTGACATTTTAAGCCCTCTTCAGGCGGGATTTAGGAAAGGAGTTTCAACAGTCGATCAAATACTCAGACTGAGTGTTTTATATTGGAAGACAGTGCTCGTAGAAGGTGGGACACTATGCGGTATTTGTGGACCTCCGCGCCGCCTTTGATTTAGTTCCTCGGGCTAGATTGTGGGCGGTGCTGGCTGATCTGGGTGTCCCGAGAGATATTTTCCATATCTTAATTAGGCTGCATTCAAACAACTATGCCCGAGTTAGATATGGAATGAATATGCTACTTACCAGTATGCATCTGTTCTTGGCATGTAGGGCTGCTAACATTCATATCTGATGCATACGATCTATGCATCAGATATGAATGTTAGCAGCCCACATGCCTCGAACTGAATATGCTACTTACCAATATGCATCTGTTCTTGGCATGTAGGGCTGCTAACATTCATATCTGATGCATAGATCGTATGCATCAGATATGAATTTAGCAGCCCACATGCCTCGAACAGGGCGGTAGGTTAACAGATAGATTCCCAGTCCTTAGAGGGGTGAGGCAGGGCTGTGTACTGGCCCGACCCTGTTTTGCTTATTCGTGAACGGGGTGATAGAGTACTTAAACAGGATCATTAATACAGATGCACCACAATTGAATGGCAGCAGGGTGCCAGCAATCATGTTTGCAGATGACACCCTGCTGCTGTCCAAAACTCCAATGGGGCTTCAAAGGGTTCTGAACGGGTTTTTGGGGTTTTGTAATGAGGTCTAGAAATAAATCCAA
Source organism: Lissotriton helveticus (assembly GCF_964261635.1). Taxonomy (NCBI): domain Eukaryota; kingdom Metazoa; phylum Chordata; class Amphibia; order Caudata; family Salamandridae; genus Lissotriton; species Lissotriton helveticus. The sequence continues at coordinate 1,104,275,692 of NC_136057.1, read as the reverse complement.
CCAAGACCAAATTTATGATTCTAAGCCCCAAACCTAAAAGCTGCCCAAACCCTCGCCTGGGACCTACAACCCTAGAGAGAGTCCAAGTAATAGAATACCTCGGTATAACCCTCAATCAGAATCTGACTTGGCTTCCACATAAAACAAAAGCAACAACAAAGCTGGTTCAGAGGGCAGGTGCCATTACAAGAATTGCCAAAAAATCATCTTTGCGTCCACTGACACCCGCCATCCACATTTATAAAACCCAAGCTAGGGGGGGTATTATTTACGGGGGTGAGATATGGGGACATATACCTTTACACACGGTACAGGTCGCTGAAAATAACTTTATAAGACAACTGGCAGCTCTCCCCCCGAGCACCCCACTTCTCCCCCTAAGAATGGATTTGGCGCTACGACCAATCACGGAGGTATTGGGCCTAAAACCTCTGACCGATTGGAGGCGTCTGGAGCAGTGAGGACCGGGTACACTATAGAAATGAACTCCAGGAGCTTCTGAGATCAACCTACGCCACTAAAATCCCATGGATAAAGTACATCAGGGATATGTGTATTTACCTTGGAGTCCCAGAACTATGGTCCAACCCGGAAGTAGCGTCCGTAAGGCTCTCTAGAAGAGAACTTTCAAATTTATTCTACAGAGCTATGCATCAGAAAGCTATGTCCTCTCTCCGGGAAGGATCTCCAACTGACTCATTTATCAAGATAAAAGACTCCTACAGCCCTGAATATGTACTGGACACCATGACATCTGTGTCTGTGCGGAAGATCTACATGCAATGGAGGTATGGCTCTCTTCCCCTGAGGTCCCTTACTAAATCGTGGGAAGGCAATCTGGACTCAGGGGCATGCCCCGCATGCAACTACAAACTGGAAAGTGATCTTCATGTGGTCCTTTTCTGCAGAGCCTACAGCAAAATTAGGAATTATTGGTTGGTCCCTTACTTAAGGAACTTGGGTTTCAGAACTTTTGCTCCGGCTTATAGAGTCCTCAAGACAGATTTAGCGGCTCCAACTGTGTTTGCAATGGCAAAATTCCTGACAGCAATGTGGCGAACACATGCTTTAATTATTAGAGACACTAAAGTTATATGAAACAAATCCATTTCCTCTTTTTCGAATTATGATTTTTTTTTGTAATCAGATTTTAACTATGACTTTTTTATAGCATATGCATAAATGTTCTTAAATGATAAAAATTTGTATATCTTTTATGGTCTCTCATGACCGAAATAAAGATTATTTGAATTTGAAAGGTCTAAAACCAAACCGATTGCAGCACCACTCATTAAGGCAAGGCAATCGAATATACATTAACCTTTAAATGGAGCCGCTATCAAAAAGCATGTTTGGGGGATAGCTGGGCACGGTGGAGCTGTAGTCCATGACATGGAATTCTGTTGAAGGCTTGGGAAGCTGGAACATGTACCAGGGCCATTTGCAAGACTAAAGTGTTAACAGGCTTTCAGAAAAAGCTGTGGTATTAGCAGGTGGTCTATGGAACATTCACGATACAAATACTGGAAGAACCTATTCAACTTCAACCCAAGTTTAATCAGATTCGTTACCTTTTATCAGTTTATTCTCAAAGTCCATAATGCTGTGACAGTGACTTTAGTAAACTAATCATACCTTAAATACACAAGTGAATTTTAAACCTACTCAGATGTGTGGTAGTTTGAAAAATAAATGGAATGCAGTCTGCAAAATTGTATTATCTTGTGGTCTACCAGCAACAAAAAAGCAGTAAATGCATGCAGACCACATAGTGCCAATGTAAAATTCCTCCACTTTAAAAAGTAAGGAGTACAAATATAGGTATATCCAATTGAGCCCACGCTTTCAGAAGTGAGCAGCCTCAAGTCCTGTTCGATTTAGGAGAGCACATTTTATTCTACAAATTGTCAACTGCCTCAATCTTAGTGATCAAAACTACATTAAGTTAACTGTTATGGACAGGAACCATGTGTTCAGCAACGGGCAGACTGTCCATGTCCTACAACCCAGTGTACCCGCAAGCCTATAGTAGCCTTGGTGGCAGCTCAATTATAGGCAGAGTGGTTGTACACAATACATGACCTACCTTTCAGAGGCACAATAACCAAGCCCCAACATATCTGGAGAGCAGAGAGTGCCCCTTCAACAATCTTTAGCCTCTGCATCCAATTATGGCCACAGGTGCAAAGTGTTGACCTTTTTTGGACAAGTCAAGCATGCTCCATGTGCAGCAAAAGCAGGTACACATGCCTGTAGCTCAAGGATGCCTCAATTTAGTTGTGTACCAGAAATTCAGCCTATAAGATTCTAGGAGTGGCGCTCAACGCTTCTGCAGCACTTTGGTGTTCGCACTGAAAAACGAATGTTAACAGCCTATATAAAAGATGACTGCTGAAGATTCTGATAGCAGAGGAAATGCAACCATGCAATATATAAAAAACCCTAATTCTGGAAAATTCTACACTGTCCCACTGAAGCAAAAAGCTGAGCGATAGTTTAGTCTATTAAGGTAAAGTAGGCTGGACTCCAAACAAACCAGGAGGTCACTCAGGGAATTCAATGCTAGTTCTACCCTATCCAGAATAGATACGTTCTGGTAGGCACACAAGGGGCTCAAAGAGCATAGAAAGGACCTACTGCAGCAGACTGGTTTGCTGGATATGGGACCAGAATAGATCAAATGCCAAGGCTAGGCGTAGACAATTGGATAAATTGTGAGTGCAAGGTATACTACATTACAGGTGTTTTCCTTCTGCAGATATACATAGCCCTGTCTCATTGTTTCAAGCTCTACCATTGCTATCAATCTCGCAATTGTTCTGCTGTTTTGTTCAAAGAGGTTTCATATGATAGTGTTTGACTGCTATGCTTAGTTGAATTCCATTTGCTCAAGTAATGTAAACTGCTCCAAATACTTGCCTAGTCAAAACTTGCTCTGCAGTGTAATTATAGAAGATAAATGTTTAAGGATACACTAGTCTTCAAGTCCAAGTTAAAACGGCAACTAATATAGACTTGATATGCAAGATAAGGAAAGCCTTCATAGGTCATTAACACGTTCCGTTAGCAGCACAGAATCACTCATTCCCTGATGCTGCGCACGACCGTTGGCCGACGCAGCCCCACCCTTGGCCGCGTTAAACGTGTTAAATGTAATATTATGGGTTGTACCTGTACACAATGTTAGAGCCAACTTAAACGCATTTGCAATAGGTTGTGTTTATGCGAGTTCGAGCTATTAACATTGTAAATGACAAAGCCTTTTCATTAGGTTTTGGTTTTTAAAACTAAAGACATTGTCATTTACAATGCTAATAGCTTAAACACTTGGCAATGCGAGACCTATTTCATTCCAAATGCTGGTTTTACTTCTGGAAACAGGCTGGACATCAACTTCATGAAAACCACAGTGCTGAAAATATTGAGATGATAAATTGTTGGAGCTTAAATGGGAAGCTGCTTGCAAATTAACATGCAAATATATTAGGGTTACCATCATTAACAGGGGCTCTTTCCATCACCACAAGTGAGAAATTATGGCCAAAGCCTGGTCACTCAATTTTGCCTTTGCAACGGTCAAAATAATTAAGAACCCACCACTCAACCCCCAACGTAAAATCCTCAGGGCAAAACTGACTCCATTACCATATGGTAGTGAAATATGGAGGGAAATTGAGCTCCTACATTGATTAGGAGCCAAAATGTATGGCTCCTATTGTATACAAATATTTTCTTCCCAAGCTCAAATGAGTTTGGAATTTTAGAAAGTAGTGCGGCCAGATAGCGCATGTCTCAAAGCATATTATTTTAAGAATGAGTAACTGCGCACTTCGGATTATGTAATCGTACAAGTATTAAGCACCACCAAAATGGATCCTTCTTTAATGCAGGCATGAGACTTAATGACCATGCCATGCATTACATTTCAAAAGGCTTAGATTCAACAGATATGATTCCTAGAGGAGGAGGGCATGAACAGCCACGAAAAGCTAGCGGACATATTAGTATGGCTGTGGAAGAGACCCGTATTCCAGACCCAACTGGGTGGTTTGCCAGTCGAGCTCCCTGCAAAGTGTGACAGTAGGGCATGGCCAGTGATGAGCTGTGGCGATCCACAAGATCTGCAGGACTGGTTGATGCTCTGGGCAGCCTAGAGGGTTGAGACAGTGGGAGCTCACGCACCTGGAGTCAGCGGGACCGGTGTTATGGAGTGCTAGTGTGTGGGGGAGGGGGTGCCTCGCCTGAGATCAGTGGGTGGGTAGCCAGACAGTGACAAGAGTGCAAACGAGATGGGCTAGGCTCCAGCCTAGCATGGACCCGTCCAGCCTGACATTGTGGTGGGTGGCAGGGGGCCTGGAGGCCATTGCACCCCTCCGTTTCTTTCCCCATCCAGTTCATGCCTTGACCAGCAGTGCCTCTGTTATAAGGGAGAAGCGAGGTAGCATAGTGCTACTCATGTGCTGCATAGACAAGCAGGCAAAGGACTGGGGAAAAACAAGAAGCTGCATGGGCCAGGAGAGACTGTCCTAGTCAGTGACAACTCCATCAAACACGGACAAGAATTCCAGCCTACAGAGAGCAAGTTTCCGAATTCAGCAGAGCGTGCTAGCTGCTGACATTAAAACAGAAGTGGCAGACGCTGTGAAAGCAGCGTCCTGCAAATGTTGCAAACAAAGTGGGTGCCGTAGCAGGTAGTGTTTGAGTAGATGCTCATTATAGAAAATGTACACAGGCTGTAAACACAGTAGAACAGAAGTAAAAGATTCAGTCCTCATGGGAGGTTACAAATGAAGACAGGCTGTACTAAGGAGGCACTAAAACCTTTCAATGAATCAGAAGCCAGCATTTCCAAGGACAATGACAAGCCAATGAAAAATATGGGTAGAGTGTGGGCAGGGCTTTAAGTCCATACTAATACAGCATGCCTTTGAGAGCTGTATTTGATACAATTACATAAGAGGGCAGCCATCTAAAGCCACAACTGCGCCAGATAGTCCAGGCTGCAAATCACGGGATAATGTCTGGATCACATTTCTTGCATGGGACTTGACAAGCTCTAATACCAAGCCCAGGATGTTATTACCCTAGTCTCAGTGTGTGAATCGATTTTCTACTAGGAGCAGTATACACACAAAATCAGCTCATCTTGGTTAAGAAAACATTTTCACAAGATTGAACATTGGTTAGCAGTAAAAGCCAATCTAGGCAATCACTGAAGCACTTCCTCTTCAATAGCACTCAAATTAAGGCATGCATTAGTATAGTCTGGTTTATGAGTTTTGGGCCACTTCGGTCACCAAATTCCTCAGGCTAACTTTACCTCAGAGGCTGTGTCAGGAATAAGAGAAATAGGTAAACCAGACATGCATGAAAATTGTAATATCTTAGAGAAAGGTTTTAATGAGGCTGGTAAATTTCTTCCAAATGACCCAACATCAGTTTGATCAAATATATAAATTCAGAACAGCAAATCTAGGTTAACAATAATATCACTTCACTGAAAGTGTGGCAGAGAACCGCTACACAATACGAATGTCAGACCTAACTGGGCTCACGTGGAGTGTGACAGGTTAGTGTAATTTCTATCTGCATTAGGCACGTTTATAGGAGAGAAAGCTTATCTATAATAAATATGGTAAGGAAAATCTGCTTCTGAAAGCAATGGTTGACCAAAAGATACTTAAGTGAAATTGTATCAGTATTGTTTTGGAGGAAATTCCCATTTCAAACACTGTAAACTAACAATACTTGCACCTACCATATTCTAGCTTTATAACTCACTGTAGTAGGCTATACCGGCCATTAAAGGCCGGTACCAGCGTTAAAGTAGCGAGCCGCAGCAGAGTGCCTTTAACAAGGCAGCGTGACTTTAATGGTCAGTATTGCACAGCTACGAAAGGCTATAAGACTATTTTAGAACATTCTGCCCTCGGTGGCAGAATGTTCTAACAAATAAAACAAAGGCCTCTTGGAGCCTAACTGGGTTTAAATCCCCTCTGGCTCCAAGAGTCCTTTGTTCACAGCAAAAGCTGTGACCGAAAGCAACATTGGAATGTTGCTCGGCAGTTGTTTACTGGCCCGTAGAAGCAAGGAGCACTCCATTGTATTCAATTCCAATATTCTAATCGTGTTCATTTTGTTTATAAAAAAACAAGACCTCCCTCACTACTCTGCAGCTTTAGTGGGTTGCTGAATAGAAGAGGGGAAAGGTCTGCCACTTCAGGATTAACCGGATTAGACTTCATCTTTTGATTAGCATAGAGTATTATTCATCCTTGGAGACACTTTCATCTAGAGGCAATAGAAGAGTACGATGGTCAGGTATGGGCCTCAGATGGTAAAGGGTCCCACTCACCAAGCAGGACAGATGGTATTTTTAGGATGTTCTTCCTCACCTGGACAGGCCATAGCCCCATTTTATTTGTTCTAGTTTTTGGAATCAGATCTTGGAGTAATGGTCTCAAATGGCAATCAATCTGGCAACCAGCGCACTTTGAATCCTACAGGAGTGTGTACCAGAAAATTCACAGGACTAATATAGCAGTAATTAACTATACAGGTTGGATAAAAGCAGTTAATCTACTAGCCCCAGTCAGTGCCTCTAAATCTAGGATTAGCAATCACTCTGCCCCCTGGTTTTTCAGAGGATCTAAAAACTCTGAAACAAGGAGGAGGCAACAAGAAAAAAAGTCAGAAAGATTAGGAGTTAGAAATAAGTAAATACAAAAATGTTTGCTGGATTACAAGATCATGAATAAGGGGAAAAAATGCAGTAATTTAATCGAATGATGGAAACTGCAAAAAAACTGGCTGAAAAGAATAGACTAAAATTATTAACAGAAACATCTAATAAACGATCAACACAAGGCAAGTGTTCGACACTGAAGCTAAATTCTTTAAGCATAAAGTAGGTGTATAACTCTCAAATTCTGTTCCCTCTTCCCCCACCAACCTTACCCCATCCTCAAACGAGCTGGTCTACACTAAGTCTCACAGGACAAGTCACTCCTGAAAGCATTCACCCCTCCCACCTTTGATGTAGTGACCTTGGATCAATGCTGCTAAATCTGGCATACATTCACTGGAAAGAAAGAAAAAAGTTACAGGGACATTAGCCTCATATTTTACTCATACAAAACCAGAGTAATTCAGCAGTTCTAGTAACCAGAGTCAACCAACTTACGCCACTGCAATGCGCTGCTTTGGACCTCTATATCACTCATGACAGTTTAATTGTATTTCCTAACTAACCTTTGAAAGTGGGTGTGTGCCTGTGTGGGTCTGTGAGTAGCTTTATGGGTCCGAGTATGAGTGGCTGTGGGTTTGCTAGTGGTGCTATGGATTAAAGGAATTATTCAGGGCATTTAAGAAAGAGAACCATTGACTGCTCTCGGACAAGGAACCCCCCTTGTCAGTCACTTGCGCTAAAAAAAGCAAGAATGTAGACACCACAGATAACTTTGCCTTGGCCATGTGCACAAAGTAAAGATGATTAGTGCTTTATATAAGTGGAGCTTCAACTCGGGGAAAAAAAAAAAAAAAAAAAAAAACAAAAGGACAGGCAGCCCCTCCACAGGACGAGCCATTTGTCCTATGTGCCCCTAGTGTGCTATGGGACTGCAGGGAGAGCATCAAGGTGCCTGAAGTCGCTGACTGCACCCCACCTCGTGTGGGAGCCCACATTGCCTTCACACAACAGGAGCTGCTAAACATGTAGCCCCGTGTTTTAAAGCAATCCTCTAATCTGTTTCCCTGCTCACTTGACAGCAGGCAGGGAACCATACAAAAGCTCTGCTTCTGGCAACCGAGAGCATTGCTCCACTCTCGCTTGCTGGAAGTGAAGGGTTTGCTGTGACTTGGCTGGAGCCATCAAAGCTTCCACCAAGCCACAGCAAACATTTATGTTCCAGGGGTGTTCACCCTGGTATACAGCAGGATACTGCCCTAGGTGGGTAGCGATCCCCAGGGCAGGGACCAGCCCGGGAGGGTGGGCCACATACGCAACCCCCCCGCCTATTTAAAATCAATAGAATTTGGCCCTGGGGTGGTTCCAGGGCCTGGTTAGGTGGTCCCAGGGACTTTTTTGGGGGAGCCCCTCCCATTACAAAGAAAATAGCCCTAGGGAGGTGGCGATTCCCAGGATGTACAAATGCCCAAGGAGGGGGGCATGCACCCCCCTCTGTAACTGTTAGGCTGCATGACCATCGGGACCTGGACCACCAGGGGACAATTAGTGGAGAACAGGAGTGGGTCCTGTTATCAGGGAGCTGCGGAGTAAGACTCCCACCAAAAAACACACCTTTATTTTTATTGGGGGTGGGGGGCGGGGAAGCAAAAAAGTCTGGCAAATGCATGGTTCTTAGTAAAGGATTCCATGCGGGTTTGGTTTTTAAAAAGGTTTCACTGCTTGAGTGAAAAAAATGTGCGCCAGTAACAAGAAAAATTTTAAGTAGGTGGGTTAAATATACAAGTCCAATATGAATGAGTAATAAACCGATAGCCAAGAATTAACTGTAGGTTTATCAATGCAGTTCCTCATTACCAATAATCAAACTAACATTTTCTTCACACATAATGGATACACAATAGCAATCTCTTGCTCAGGTTAAAGATTAGTGGTATGCTTTGCAGACTAACACCCAAGACAGTTAGTGTGTTAATGCAGTGTTAAAAATGGCAAGCGTTACCTACCCAGGACAAGATTTCTACAAGATTTAAACCTAGTGAGGAAAAACGAAGAGGAACGGATGTATGAAGGAAGAAACATGCTTACAAATTAGACACAGCAAATTAGCAAAGATTGTTATCTTGACTTGTTATCTTGCCATTTAGTATCCAAACTGGCCTGTTTATTAAAATGGACAGATTTTTTCATTGATACTAAATGATTGAGTAACCTTAACAAAGTGCACAATCATAGAAACGAACTCTTAAACCAACTGAGAAGAAGACCATTTACCTTGGGCTCGTAATCTGGATCATTTTCTTCATCAGCTTCCTCCTCACCCTCCTGTCAAGAAAGATGGGCATTAAGCAATGATACAATAATACCTTGAGAACATTTCGGATACCACTAAGGGGGGGGGGGGGGGGGACAAAAACGACAAACAAAGACTTACCTGAAGTAAAAACAGCCAGAAAGCACGTCAAGGACTATCCACAGTCCGTTGTTAAAGGGTTTTACCTCCGACCTTTCAACTGCCCACTACCATCTTCTCCTCTGTATTTCAGATTAATTATTGGGTTCTGTGGTCGGGACTATCTGGGAATGTGATCTGCTACTGCATATCATATTCCATAAGTTCATCCTCAACATGATTGGCTTCTGCCTAAGAGTAATCTTTCAACCAGGACAGAAGCTACAGGCATGAGGCAAAGCTCAAAAGCAAACTCCAAAAGCTAGTAAAGAGTACTCTCAGACGCCAAATATTCCCTCCAATGCTGCTAGGGGTGACTGGACAAAAGTTACTAAAACTAGGCCCAACAGTGGACTGCAGATAACTATAGGCTGTCAGCCACAGGCATTACAGGAAAACGGATACTTGGCCCACTAGCACCAATACAGGTAATGTTCAATTATTTCCAAGGCAAGCCAGGAAATGAACCTCAATTCACAAGACTTACTCACACTAGCCTGGGAATGGAATATTCTTCCAAGACTAGTTTGCTAAAGGAGGCTGTATTACCCCCTCCGTAGGTTCAATAGGGCAGTCAGTCCTTAATACAGCATTCTAGGGGGGGACACAATTTTCAGACAGCTATGCTTGCGAGACCTGCACGATTAGGTTTCAAAAAAACCTGTGCAGATCAATAGACGTCACTGCTGACCAGTAGTGTAGAAGTTAATTCAATGTATAAATACATTTAAGATTTTATTGTAGTTACTGAATACCCCTACTATTAAAACAGATTGCCTAGTTTGTGGCCCAAATCGCTTGCCTCCAGTTACCCAATAGAAAAGCATTAGACCACCCTCTTCCCCCCCCATATACCAGTAATACAATAGACATACGAATAATACCTCATCATCCGCTTCTTCGCCTTCTTCATCATACTAAAAAAAAAAATGAATGTAATTAGGAACCGCCATGCTGCACAACAAAAGGTTTACACAGACACATTACAGCACACAAATGTATTCTTATGACCCAGTTTAAACCCCTAGGAATCAAACATTTAAACCATGACAGCCAGTCTAGGTAGTAGTGGGACTTTAATCTTCCAGCCCCCCCAAAGAAAGTTCTTGAGAAGTCATACAAGAGATCTAATTTGCATAGAAAAAAATTAGAGCCTGACCCTGAGGAATGTTTGGCTTCATTAAAGCTGGAGAAGACCCCAAAATAGTCCTATTTGAACCATCTATCTTAAGTTAACTGGTACTGGAATGGGCCACAGATTTATTTATTTTAGTTTTATAGAGCACAAACCAGACCCATAAGGGTATCCGAGCGCTTTACAGGAATGACAAGTAGTATACAAGGGACTTCGGAGGGGTGGATACATTTGGGATCAGACAGAAACAGTTAGGATAAAACTGGTAGATACGTTTTTCAAGAGACACGTTGTCTCAGATCCAGGGTGGGATGTACAGAGAGGTGCCAGGTGGGTGTCATCCAGACATCTTGAGAGCTAACAGGAGGGTAGCACAAAGTCACTAAGGTGATTGTTAGTAGAGGGATTTGCCCATAAGGAAAGTTGTCCTCCATTTTAAAGTGTGCCAGGGATGGAATTTTTCGAATGGCGGGCAGGAGTGAATTCCAAATTCTTGGTGCAGCCACGATTGTATGTGGTTCTCCCCCAACGCAATTGTGCAGATTGGAGCAAAAGGTTTGGCGGATCGGAACTTTCTGGCTCCTCTGGAGCCTACAAGTTTTTGGGTGAAGAACGTCGGTGAGTTTGAGTGTAGCACCTTGTGAGTGATGCAAGCCAGCTTAAGTTGGATTCTGGCCTTGAACTGAAGCCAGTTGAGAGCTTTAAGGTGAGGGGGATAAGTGGTCGAATTTATTTGAGCCAGTTAGGAGTCTAGCAGCAGCATTGAGGCGGGCTTTAATGGTGCCAGGGAGGCAAGGTAAATTAGCATGCTTCATCCCACTCCAGCCATATATGTAGGAGATCCGGCGGGGGGCACATTCATGTATCCAAGCATGGGCATGAGTGCATTGGACCATCCTATAGTATGTTTCTAGGTTTGTTCAGTCTTTTGTAAAGCACATGGCTGCCCAAGGGTTTCCCAGCACTAAATGTGTGCTGTAAGAGGGTGGATCATTGGGGCTTAGTGGGAATAACCATGCCTTAAGCTTCTTGCTGAAGCTGGGCTCCTAATCGAGCAGTCTCCGTTTCCGGGGCTTGGAGTTTCACAACTTCAGGACCAGGTGTGAGAACGATCTGCCGCCTCATCTTGCTCTTAGGTCTGCACAAGACAGTCTTATGAGCACTTCCAGAACTAAGGCATCTTATAGAAATATACGCAGAGATGAGGTCTGATTTTCCGAGGGGCCACTGATGTTAATTGCTTTGAGCAAGGCAAAGATTTAAACTTGATCTTGGCATCAATGAGTAACTAGTGGAGCAGTTGCAGGGATGCTTTTACCGATTTGTGTCTTGGGTTCTGAGCAATAACCTAGCCGCCGCATTTTGTACGACCTGCTGGCTATTTGTGACATTTTGGTGAGCCCAGATGGGAGTTGCCATAATCAAGGCGGGACACCACCAGGGATTGAATAAATTCTTTTAAGGTGTTCTGGCATAAGCCCAATCCTTTGGATCATTCCAAGAACACCAAAGCACGTGACTGCGGATTTATTGGCTTGATTGTCTATTGTTAGTGCTTTGTCCAGCCACATACCCAGGCTCTTTATGGATAGTTTGGGAACAGGAGTATTTCCCAGGTCCTTCGGCAAGCTAAACAGGCCTGGGGGAATGGTTATTCACCAGGCACAATTCTGCTTTGTCACCATTAATTTTAGGCAACAGTTGGCCATTCAATTTGACTCTTCAGACAGGGCACTAATTGATGAAGTTTCAAGTTTGGGCCATTCGCAAAGGAGACCAGATATGTCAAGCATCGGAGATGAGACCGCCCAGACTGATATCTGCCAATGGGTGCATATACATGTTGAAAAATGTGGGACAGACAAACCCTGTGGGACTACACATTTAGCTGGCATAGTGTTAGACAGGCGGGTTCCATAATCTGAAATTATCTGTCAGAAAGGAGGTGGGCCACTCTAGAGCTTTGCCTTGTGACTGATCTTAGTCAGCCTTCGACAAGTGAGCAATTTGACATGACTGGAAGCTATTTAAAGGCACGTCTGCTAGATGATGAATGCCTACAGACAGTGAAGGGGTCTCTTGTTAAATATTCTCAGGCAGAGGAGATTAGTGGTACACAAACTGAACTTTGCTTTGAGGTTAGTTGTGGCACAAAACCCCTTTCCAGAGGCTTGCGGTACTAAATGCCCAGAGTCCACTGCATCACAAGAGAGGAAAATGTGCTGTCTACCTTGCAGTTAATGCAGATGGCCATTTAGTTCTGGGCTCTGAACGGTTATAAGGGGACATGAACCCACAAATGGCCCTGGACCTTTAAGATCACAGGTAGTGGTTGACAAACTAACATGACTGAGGGCTACTACTGCACCAGCTGCATAGAACACAGGAGTAATCCAGCTAAAGAAAAAGCCAACATAAACAAAAAAGCCTTTTCCCATTGTCCCTAAATACCTTGAGGCCCATCTTCAAATGAGCAGTTTTAATCAAGACCCATTTATGGTCACCAAGCACAATAACTCAAGCCATAGGCTGAGGTAATAACCACCCCATCCCAAGATGTACACAAATAAAAACCTTTTCCAAAAGGTACAGAAAACTGGATGTTATTTACTTACATCATCGTCATCTTCTATAGCTTCACCAGTGAAGTACAACACCGATCGTGGGACAATACGCTCTCTCAGAAAGTGACCAATTTCAAAATCTGCAGCAAGGATTGCTTCTGCATCGTCATCCTGCAAAACGGGATTAAAGTCATGTGTGACATACTAAAACCATTCCACATTATTAAAATGCAGGCATGTGCATAACCAAAACAGTACCAACTCTGCTGCAACTTGCACTAGATATTTTTGATGTGTGTTAAAATAAATAGCAACCTGTATTTTAGGTACACTTTAACAGCAATCGCAGCCAATTTCACAATTCACCCGTTATGTACACCATTTCAACAGGAAAATATTTTTAATTACATAAAAATAGCATGTGTCTAAAATTGTAGCCTAGACTGACTTTCAACACATAGGAAATTAAGGGACACAGCAGCCAATTACTTTAGGTCACCAACTTCACTATTCCATCAGGGCTTGTATTGGTAGCTGCGGTGAACAGCTATTTGGAAGTGATGTCCTTTAGGAATCGCCAATAAAAATGCCTTACCATCCAAGAATTCAGGGCACTGAGCAACTAGTTTTCAAATATTCCACACCATGTAGAACTAGGAGTAAAACAATTTTTCTAGAATAGAAAGCAGATACTTCAAATACCCCAGAGGCTTGTAAAGAAGAGCTCCACGTCTGACAAGGAGACATTAACCAAATGTATTTAAGGGCAGTTTTGCAGACAGTATAAGCTCTGGAATCCTATGAACAGAAATGCCGGAGAAAGCAGTAGACTTCCATTTCCACTATCCTACAAACCTCCCCTAATGGCCCACTTGGTCATGCAGAAATTGAGGCTTTGCTGTTCACTTAGTGTATGGAAACATTTTGTTCAGCAACAGCACAATATACAAAATTCACATTGGAATTTGATAAATGCAAAGTAACTGGGTCCTAATGGCACCTAGTTTACGAGCCAAAGCTTCCTGTTGCCCGTAGTGGAGCAATTTATAAACACTAAATGGGGTTTGATACTGTAAAGCGGAGTGTGCGTGGGGTTGGATCAATTAGAACAGGCCAAGAACACATTGGACCCCCAAAAAAGGCTATCAATTACTTCAATACACAAAACAGCACATTAGTCCTGTGTGTGCTCATGTAATTTCTTATTTCATTACATCTCATTACACAAAATAGCATGTTCTTGCATATGTAAGATTATATACAAGCCACATTGTGATATTTAACAAAAAGTAAACGGAACAATGGTTCCCTACACCAAAGACCAATACATAACATTGTCAACTGAAGAGGATTAAGGTTGTGAACTAACAAGATATAAAAAATGTACCGCTCCAACAAATCCTTGGGTTTGCTTTAAACAAGTGTGCATAGCCCAAATTGCACAGCGATTAGTGTATTTTATCTACATATAGAGTCCCATTCCCTGCTAGTCTCAGTCCATTTATTCTCCATGGGGCTGGTTATTCAATTTCTTGACCAATACCGGAAATGGTCACTCCTTACTCGTGCACTGCACTATTTGGGTTATTCACAACTTGCTTAAACCAAATGATTTGTTCGAGGAGTAGCTTTTTATATCTTCATGTTAGAGTTCTGGACATTGTTCATTTCTATGTGACAACCTAAAAATCCTCTTAATAGATGGACACTGTTAAGCATCTGTCTTTGGTGTATTATCTTGTGCATTTGTTAAGTATCTCGACGTGGCTTGTATACACATTTATATATGTAAGAGGCCATTTTGTGCAGTAAGATGTAATGAAATTGAATGAGAAATACAGGATCAGTTACACGGGTTAATGCGCTATTTTGTGGCGTGGCCTAGTGAGGCCAGACCAATATGTTTGAATATCTTTATTCGGCAATTTTTCACCATAAAAGAATGCACATACATAAACATTTCATCCCAATAAAAGATTATAAAATACAATAAAAGCATGGACAAATCGTCCTCAGCTAGTAGTATCTTCAGTTTGTAGTTTAAGTAACCGGGAACGTGTCAACCACGCACTTCCTAAAAACTTAGCCACCCCACAGATCATACTGGCAGATGAGGAATCTGTAGAAAGGACACGTAGTGCCTGGCTGTGGCACCTCAGCCCCATTTCCCTGCAGACAGGTTTCAACCAAAATTTCCGTGCCCCTTTGTAAGCAGGGCAGGCAAAGAACAAGTGAGCCACCGATTCCTTGGGGGCCGCACAGCCCGGGCAACCACGGGAGCAGACATCTGTGTTCAGCCATCTCACTGTAAATTCATTCACCGGGAGTGTCCCATACCGCAGTTTAAGGTACAGCGCTCGGTCCAATGGTTTGGTTATTAAGTCTAAAAAGGGTTCCAGTTTACGCACAGACTTAGACAAAAACTGGTCAGTGAGTGAACCCAAATTCATAGACCTCATGGTATTATTCTGTACCCAATCCCAGTATAGTTTTTTTAAAACATCTTTTGGTGGTGGTGACTGCGACTCCCATGCCTCTCTAAGACCCAAGCTAAAAACCAATTCTTTTAATTTGTTTAACCATCTTATTTTTTCACAGGTATCCAATAGTAACAGTTCATCCAGCCCTTCTGCATACTTTGCGAGCTCCTCGGTTCTTCTTAGTCGGGACCAGAATAACAATGGACGAAGCCTCACTAAGTCCTTTACTGTTTTCCTGCCCAGATCTAATCTAAGAGGGATCATAGGGGTGGAAGTGGGGAGAGCTACCACATTCCTAAAAAAATTGTTTTCCGCTCTCATCAAGGCCGAAACCCCTTCAAATCCCCACAGTTCAGAGCCATAGAGTGCTGCAGGAAGGATCTGGCCCTCGTAGATGGTCATAGCTGGCGAGACCGGTTTGCTGGTTGACTCCCGAATCTCCTTCAACATCACCCCGGATACTCTATGATGGTTTAATAGCATCTTAGACAAATGATCCTTCCAAGACATATGACTGTTAATTCGGACACCAAGATAGTCAAAAGACTCAACCAGCTCAAGGGGGGCGCTATTAAGCACAAAATTATTTCTAAATCTTCTTGAGGGTGCAAAAGCCATCAGTTTGGTTTTTGATGTATTGATAGTTCGACCTCGATTGGTACAAAAGGAGCTAAACCGATTTAAGAGTTTCTGCAAGCCCACCGGGGATTTAGAAATTAATAGGGTGTCGTCAGCGAAGAGAAGTGTGGGGATTTTCTCCCCCGCCAGGGATGGGGCATCCGACTCCTCCCCCATCAGATGGTCAACCACTCCATTTACGAATAGGGAGAAGAGGGTCGGAGCCATGACACAGCCCTGACGCACTCCTCTTCGCACAGGGATCCTATCTGTAAGTTGACCCTGGGATCCCCATCTCACCCTCGCATAGTTCCCTTCGTGTAGCTTGACGATTAGGCTCAGAAGACCACTGGGAATACCCATCTCTCCTAGAATTCCCCAAAGTTTAGTACGAGGGACCAGGTCGAAGGCGGTTTTAAGATCAATGAAGGCCATATACAAACTGCCCTTCATGATAGTAACCGCCTTCCAATAGATGGCAAAGAATCGAAAGACCTGGTCCATCGTACCTACCTTCCTTCTGAACCCCGCTTGTAAATGGGAGAGGATACTAGCCTCCTCTATCCAATCGCCTACTCTTGAAATGATGACCCTGCCGACCACTTTCTGGATTATGTCTATCAGACTGATAGGTCTGTAGTTTGCAGGGTCATCTCTAGCCCCCTTCTTGTACACGGTAACTACCTCGGCCCCTTTCCAGGAGTCTGGAACCTGGTGTCCCCTCATAATCAGGTTCATTATAATCGCGATTAGTTTAGCCCAGGACTCTACAAGATTACAGCTCCCAATATCTACAGGACGACAGGTCCTATGTGCTGGTGATGTATTTTAAAAAAAGGTTGAATTAGTAAAAAGTGAAGGATCTACATTATAACCTGACACATGGAAGAGGGGTGCAGGGTTGCTGAAGTGATAGAACTAGCTTCTTCCATGAAAGATGCAGTAGGGGCTTTGTACTAGCTCAAATGGTAGACGCACCAATTTACACTTTAAATTCCCATGGGTAGATGTTTCAAGATTGAAGTAAAAAAAAAATCCTGTATAAGTGGAATTGTGAAAAAGTACATTTAAGAATTGTGCGTTGCCAGCCGCTTCTTCCAGATAAGTAAACTGTGCTCTTTGATTTGGAAAAGGTTTTACTTATTGTTATCAACTAGGCCACCCCAGTGTTCTGCTTAGGCCACCCCAGTGTTCTTCTTAAGACTACAAACATCCAATTGGTATACGGATTTCTAGCACCTCTTGAAGAGTTCAAGGGAAGTGGCAATGTCACTGGGCAACACCCTGAAAGGCAAGCCCAGGGGCAATTGAGTGTATCAAAAGTGAATCTTAGGTGTGTGCTTAAGAGGAGACAGTCTATTTTCCTTTTCATGTGGTGGGACTACTATTACACCTTTGGCAGATGGACAGGATGAGACAGCAGTTCGCACAAGATGAAAGACTTCCGCAAGAAATGGTCATAACCAATGTAGGTGTGCTATTTGTGGGACAAACCAGCCATTTTAAAAGTTCAGATTTACAATTCAAATGTTAAGGTTTTAGACAAATTGCAACTTCCTAGGTTTAAGGTTTTACTTACCAGTTCGCCACTTTCTGGAACTGTAAAACAAAATATAAAGTATCAGTATCCGAATATGTGTAGATAAAGATGTGAACAAGTTAAAGACTCCATAGTTACCTTCTGGAGGAGTGAAGAAGTTGAAGAATGAATCATTTGGTACAGTCTTTGTAACCGTTCTAACTGTGCCACGCCCCTTATGCTTCTGTTTCTTCTTGATAGTTTTCAAAGTTACATTTTTTCCTTTCTTCCAGTCTATTTGGCACCTAAATGTACAAAGGAAACATTCAGATAGGGCTTCTAAAATCAGCATTGTTTTCAGTAGTGGAATGAACCAAACAGTCATGCATCATCACCGAATTAACTTTTGGGCAATAGCTGTGTTCTGAGAGAACCATGACCAAGTAAACACTGGTCACTTAAAATCCAGGTCTAAAAAAACTCCTTTCATAGGCAGTGGTTTGGCATAGTGTACTTGAGCGGTAGGTGATCAGGTTGAACATGTATAATTACCCCTGATAGCATAGGTGTAGCACTTAATGGCCTAGTTTGCGTTCTGGTAACCTTCCACCCCCAGTAGCATAATTTGCAATGTTTGAGGTGCAGACAGTAGTACTAAGCATGAGTATCCCTGTATATGCTACAGTTAATTTGGTTAAGATCGCTGTTGGAACAGAGCAGAAATTCAACACTACTACTGCAGGCAGATGTTGAGATGGTTGGTCTGTTCTTCAGCGCTTCAGGACACAGTGGCTAAAGTGGGCACTTTGGACAGAGAATCAGTCCCATAAGACTGAAAAGTGTCCTAGGTCTCTAAAGGTGGATAAAAACAAATTAAAATTTAACAGTAGAGGCCTTATCAGGAGATAGACAATAACGCTTTAAATTGATGCTTTTAACCAATTTTAAAAGCACATTTTTCAAGCCAGAGCATAAGCCACTGTTTAAAATATTCCGTGTTAAACAATCTAAACAGGGTCTAACAAAACGATTCCCATCTTAAGGTTGATCACATTACCTCCCAATACCAACAAAGTCCTTCAGAACCCTACGTGTGGGAAATATCAGGATGAAATGCAGCTATCACTTTAGCAAAGTAATGATGTTACAGGTGAGCGATCAATACAGCCAAAAAGTTTACCGAGAGAGTATATTCAATTGATAAATCAGTTTACAAAAACTAGATAAGACTAGGGACAATAGTCTTCTGTTCGCAGAGAAATCTGAATTTCATGTGGCGTAAGTTCTTTCACTAGTTGGGGGAAAAAATGCTAAAGCAAGTCTGGCGTTTACCCCCAGCCCCCTGCCCTTGTCCATGCTGGTTTTGACATTGTTTTTAAATAACTTGAAGCAGTCCGAATCATTTTAAAGTAAAGAATTGGTTATAAGCAAAAAACACTTTAGATTCAAAAAGCACAGATGTTTAGTCCCCAGCACTTTGAACTACTTTGCAAGTGATTTAGTCATTGTGAAACAGCATAATATTTCAATCGCGGTGAAGTTAGCCAATGGGCAGTGAGCAGACCAACTGCCCCATGCTGGAGTGGGTGCAAGAAAAATAAGCGACAGCTATGGAAAAAAGAGGGCTGGAAGACAGCCCCTAATAAATCTGTATTTTAGTAAAAACATGCATTGGCCAACAGACCTAATTATCTAAGAAACCACTAAGCCAATCCCACTTCACCAGACTTCAACGTTTATAAAAGATACAAAAAGCAGCATTGTAGGTTTTAAAAATTACATTAGTATGAAAGGCAGAAAGTCGGATTAAAAGTGTATATACTCACCCTGTACAGCCCATAATTTCTGGCCCATCAAAGGAAAAGGGATCAGATTCATCTGGCTCAGACCTCATTTTGTAGGATTTTGTCAAGATTTCATTTGTGAAGAACTCGTTTGATTCAAAGTAAAACTCTAGTGTGAAGCTCTGAAAAAAAGGGTCTTTGGTTAGTCCCAAGGCATACGGTACACACATTCTTGCAGACAAACGTAAACAGCCAATTACTGAAGTAATTGGGTCAGAGGATTCACATGAACAGAACCTTCGTACAAAAAAAAGCACTTCTGCATTGTATAATTCAGGACAATTCCTTCACCCTATTACTGCTGTTGCAGTTATCGGTGGTAAACAATTAGAAAAGATAAGGTTAAAACTTGTTTAAGTAGGGCTTCATGAAATCAAATTACATTTAACTGATGACTGGTTAAGAACCCCCGATTACAATTTAAACACCCCCTGCACCCCCCCACACCACCCCATCACACCCAGTCCGAAGCGTAGTGAGGGTCAGGAGAAACTGCACAAAAGCTTAATAGTAATAAAAGCCTAGGGAAAAATCTGGGCATTAAAATATAACTTCACCACAACCCAATCAAGGAAAGGGGCGACCGGAGCAAGGAAAATTCACAAAACAGCTAAACGGATAATCTGGACTACCATCTACACATCACTAAATATTTGTGGTCAAAATAGTTTGCAGTTAATTGTAACGATTCACACAAACTCCATTCCTTTCAAGTAGCATTTTGCCTAGTCCAGGTACTCTTTGATCACTTAAACTAATGAGGAATTCCTCAAAGGGTCAAAAGGTCAGAATAAAGTACACCGGCAAGTCCAAATGTTTAGAGGCACAGTAGTGCAAGGTCTTTATTCCAAGGTACTCAAAACAAGATTAGACCATGTCATTTCTATTTAGTTAAGCATTTCTATAAGGAACAGTAAATCTTAACTGGTGATTCTTGGCCACTAAATTATACAACCAGGCAAGAGTTTGGGGTGATCCTGGGCAAGAATTTTTATTGGTGGTCAATTTAAGAGCATACTACCACATAGGTTACTACATCCAGAACACAGCTATTAGGCACAAATGGGTTTTGTCACGTTGCGAGTCTCATTTGAGACCATAAGCCAAGAAAAGCTTTAATAAAATGCTCATGCAGTGTCACAAGACTAAGTATGAACCTCAACTTAAGAGTGCCCAAAAAAGTTACACCACTTCCATGTTACTGTCAGCATAAGTGTGCAAGAGTAAGTCATCAGCACTAAAACCATATTTTAACAGCACTCCACTTTTTTATTTTCTAAAGCCAAATGTAGGGGGGGTCGGGGAGAGGGACATCAAGTTGTGAAGTCCATACCATCACCAAGATGCCATTTCAAAAATATACCCATACACCTTAAATCCGATGCTTCGTGTACATCACTAGCCTGGCATGCCCAACAATTACTGGAACACCAGAGCAAGAGAAAATAGGATTCCAATGTGGTTTGCTTACTGGTCCCCATTTCCAGTCAATGTCAAGCCCCTGGAGACTGAAGCTGCCAGTCGATAAATGCTTTTGACAAAATACGATCCCTGCTGAAAATAGATCTTCAACAGTTGCAAGGAAATGGGTCTCTGGTCAAACCATACACCTAGGATTGACGATGCTTTACCAGTCAGGAATACAGTTGTCCCCCACAATTAGGCAGTTGTAGGAATAGTCTTAGCGTGTACAATTATGAATTAGTACAGCAACAAGACAGTTCAAGAAGCACAAGTGAGTAGTACGTTGATGTAAATACATGTTAAACAAAATGACGTTTGAAACCTTGAACTACAAACTTACCATGGGTTGACCAGCGTCTGAGAATTTAACTTTGATATCTTTTAAATGTTTCAAAATGGGTTCATCGTGTTCCTTTAAAAATAAGAGTAGAAAATTACTGTAAAACAAACGTTTGAAACTTGAGAAGCCATTAACACCAAGTACAGTAGACTACTGACAAGAGAAAGTTTATTTAAATGAAACTCACTTTACAAAGGAGAGAGGACACCCTGGCTATAGTCGTATTTAAGCAGCTGTTATTCACATTTGAACTGGGCATCCCACAAAATAACTTTCAACTCTAGCTTTTAAAAACAATGATGCAGGAATTCTGACCAAACATAAGAAAAGGCTGTAGTGAATTGTGCAGTTAATGGCAGCAGAAAACCGACCACAGGAACGCTTTTGCAGCATAATGCTTCTGACACGATCCGTCATGTGGTTCTCAATTTAAGACTTCAAAGCGCCTGCAATAATTAACATTGCTAGACTAACAGGTCTATTTAACACAATGTAGTGCCTACATGGCACTACACACCAATGGGAAGATTCAAAATGCAACCTTATACAATTGGTGTCAAGTCACATGGTTTCAAGTGTATTAGATAACAAATCATTAATCTGTCAAGTGGATGCACGTGTTTATTTTCAGAATAAGCATAGACTATCTTGGTTCCACTACACTTCCTGGGTGTAAACAGAAGTGTTCTATATTCACCAATATCCACTTCGATCACTGCAATCTAAGTTCAAAGAATATGTTCTGAAAGTGAAATTAACACTGCAATAATCCAAATGCCCGTCTGCCAACAGGCAACCCTAAATACTATTCACCAGGTGTGACAATAGGGGTCCGCGGGACTAGTCAGAAGCATTAAGAAATCATACTAACTTTAAACTCCGTAATGGTAATATTTCTGTGGGTCGGGGTGAATAAAAGTATTACAATCAATCGCTCATTGCCTAATATATAGCATTACACATTAATCTATTACAAATACATTTTGCTCATGTGGAAAAATAATTTGTGTAATGGCACTACATACCTGAATCATGTCACTTAACAGGTCAACGTTTTTGAACACTGTCAGCCAGAATTCTGGAATACCCTTGGGATCCTCTTTCTCTTCATCTTTTTTTTCCTCTTCAATTTTCGCTTTCTCCTTCATTTCCTCCTTGATGAAATGAATTTATTAGCCACGCTGAACAATGGAACTGAGTACCACTAGGTTAAGATATTCTTAATATCCAATTGAGAATATTGCATGAAGACCAACTAATAAAGCATGAGAATTTACAGGGACCACTTTATTCGCTTGAAAATGGACTAGCTGCGGAAACTGCCCCTTATCCACTTTTGTAGATTTTAAAAGTACAGCGTTTATAGCATTTGAGAACGCCGTAAATGAAGTTATCTTGCAAGTAGAATTTCACAATTTAACCAAGTGAGGCAGATAGAAGGGCAACTGTTTTACCCCACCTAACTCTGCCATAGAGGTTAGCTTTGCTGATGCAGGTCACATTGAACTTAACAGCTCTCAGTGGCATCACAGCGCAGGTGTGGCAGGCAGAACTATATTTCCCAGCCTCCCTAAAAACGGGGCAGGATCAACTGGCAAGCACACCCCTCCGCAAACAGACGAGAATTGCGGTCATGGGACGAACTACTATCCTCCTCCCACATACGTGCATGCAATTTAGAAACAGGCGATGCGTGCGCAGACTCACTTTCACGCATATTTGGCTGACAAAAAAATCCATAAAGATTATGATTGACTAATCTGCGATTACGACAAATTTACAGCCACTTATCACATAAGCCACATACAGTCATGTGATAGCAACCCTCTCCTAAACTCCATTGAGCACCAACATGCAGGGTTACATAGAATCAAGTTGGTGTCCTTGGACAATCCCTTGATGTAAATAAAGATGACAAATTGAACAAACTTCTAAATTCCTGCTTTTGCGGACAGTGAGACTATTTGGACAGGGTTCCCCAACCTCATGCCTAACCGATATGTAGGCCATGTAAATGCACATTCAAACCTTTTACTATTTTCACTAATTGTGTACGTGCAAGTTGTACACTGTATTTAATCTTATTTTGTCCAATGTAATCATTCATCTGATATGCCCTTTCAAAGTAAATATGTACTTCTTGAGGGATTCTAAAACGCGTGCAGGTTTCGTAGCAAAAAAAGGACTGTACTTGATCATGAGACATTAATTGTATTGTTCAATTATATTCATTTTCTCATCTAGTTCAGACCATATTAAGGAAAAGTTTGCATAGTTGCGAGAAAGATTTACTGAATATATACAAACGCGGGTACTCTGCATAACTGTCCGCTGCCCCCCCCCCCCCATGATGCTTGCCCTGGCTCTTGAGCCACTGGCAACTTGGAACCAACGGGACCCATTAATTTGGGGCATAGGGGCGATAGGAGGGGAGCATCTTTTACGCAGATGTTCTTTTGTAAATTGCATTTCCCCAGAACTCCATTGTTAGGAGTATGCAGGTGTTTTGCATTTTTGGGGATCACTCCGGTTATAAGACCAACTGGTTCAAGTCAATATTATACCCTCCGTCAGGGGAGACGGACCGCCCCAGGACTGCCAGGAGGCAGTTGGACGTGAAGGGGCTAGATCACGCGGGTCTCACAAGAGTTCTGCTGCAGAAATAGAACCACAATATTGGTATTTGCAGCTAGGGCATGCCCTGCCACCTATTCGAGGACGAGCAGATACGAGTGCGCTCACCTCCAGAGGACCCTATATTGACATGCATTGACAGAGTGCCTCTGATCTATAGGAAATTAAACAATTCCCCTGCCCGATTGGGTGTCCGAAGGTCAGCATGGGACGAGAGCCTGGGTGAATTAGAAAACAATTGTGCAGAGGACAGACTTAAGAGGGAGAAGAGTGACAAAGTTGTCTAAATCAGGACTTTAATTTTAGGTGAACTCAGTAAAACATCCCTGCTGAGTAACAAATCCCCATTTCAGATTACTGTAATTCCCGCACCAAGTTAACTGGTTGTTAGTAATAAGATCAGATATCTTATTACTGCTTGTTGACAGAGGATGGATATGTGCACTTGCTGAAAATATATAGATATAACTACATTCCAACTACAAGTACTCACTGAAAGTTCTTCCTCTTCATCTGCTTTCCATTCACATTCTTCCTCTGTGGGCTCGTAAACTGCATTGATTATTTCACTACGCTGAAAGATTAAAATAGTTTAGAGTACAATAACCCATACATAATTACACAGTAACGACTACTTACGTAATGTGTAATAGTACGCAATCCCAGAACAAGGATATCAAAACACTTAACAAGCTATGTACCGAGGGAATTAATACCAGCATACCTTGCAGTGATCCACTTTAAACTGAACAGCACAATTGAAATGCACCACCATGCATTTTTGTGAATGAACCAACCGCAAGGATGTTTATTGCTACACCTTTAGCTAGTTCATACATTTTAATAAACAAATTTCTTAAAGCATGCCAAAGTTAAGTCCTGGAGAAATTACTTCTCTAGACCAGATTAAATGTAATTACATCTGTATGCTATTTTGTAGCGCAATGCACAGGATTCAAGTGAGCCGTGAGAAAAAAGCAAAGAAAATTCACAACTTGCTTTATTAAAATGACAATGCACCCCTAAAAGCACCACACAAATAGGATTGAATAGGAATACACATCAGTCGCCTTGCTTAAAATGATACGAGTAGAGGTTACCATTAGCTTAGTTAAGGCAAAGCTATCAACGGTACTATGGCCACAATCTAGGACGCTACTGAAACTTAATAGTCTAGTTGTAATATGCTGGACACTTTGCCTGCAGACCAGGATATTTATTCTAAGTAAGGAAGTTTGTTCTTGGCAATTCAGCCAGGTCTAGACTAGTGGTAGTAACAATGAACTAAAGGTAAGCAGAATACTTAAATGGTTAAGTCAGAGTGGCTTAATATGTTAGTTAAAAATACCGGAAGCAAGTTAAAGTGCAAGTGAATAGTAAAAAATGCCAGAAACCAAATTACCTTGTCAAATAAGGGTTGATAAAGAGCAGCATATTTTCGTTCCAACTCGTGAACCTCTTCATAGAATTTAGCTTCGATCTTTGCACATTTCACTTGAAGATTCTTCAGGGCATTTACACGCCTTTTGACTACTTTAGGCAAGCTGAAATTAGTAAACGAGTGTTACATACTAAACATCTTACAAATTATCACTAAACTAGATATTCCAAAATCATGCTACAACTGAAGTCAAAAGTGAATGCACCCCTGCCATCGCTCATGTCTTTTGGGGGACTCAGTTCTGAGAAATGTTGGCGTAATAGCACTACAAACACTGGTCGGCATAATCTTTACAATTGCTAGAGCTAAGCAACATTGCGCTATTAAGTCAGGGATGTGGAATTCCTATAGCCCGACGCCCGGGACATTGTTTGGGGTCAAGGGCAACAAGTTTTCATGTGTATTTTGTCCTTGGGAGAAGTAGGCCCAACCCCTGAAGCACAAACCCTTTGGCTGCCAGTTTACAGTATCAGGGAAGGGCACTGTGTGCAGTTAACCCCTTTCATGCTCATGACGGAACAGTTCCGTCATCAGCGTCAGTGCTCCGGTGCGGATGACGGAACATTTCCGTCATGAGCCAATACGATTTTAAACCCTTCAGCACTGCAGCGAAATTCGCGCAGCACTGAAGAGGTTAAGGTCATATTTGTGTCCATGTGTTGATGTTCAGACTTGTATTCATGGTTCATTAATGCAAAGCCTTTATTATTGGGGTGAGCAGTCTAAGTAAATGTTGTAAGCTCAAACTGCACTACGGACAGTGGTTCCAGTATAAAAATGTGTAAACACGTTTTCAAACTTTAGCAATACGAGGCTATGTATAATGCTCCCAGAATGCTCTTCGATTAGATGCAATTTGCAGAAGAATGAAAGCACGATTGAGGATTCTTTGCTTTCAAAATAAATTGTTAAAAAAATGTAAGTAGGAAAAAAACATTTCACTAAACTACTGTAACATTTTAAGTAACATTTCTTGGCAGCACCATTTAGTAAAATGTGTTGGTGTATGCTAGTGTTTCCCAAAAATATTAAAGGAAAATCAGTGTAACCAGTTTCAATAAGATTATGGTAAACAAATAAACAAGCATTGGCAAAGCCAGTAGGTCTGAAATTGGTGGTCAGCTTTCGGCTTTGCCAATGTATGTCTTGTTTTGGCATGGTTTGTGTAAAACCTTATTGGTGTGGGAGCTACCAGGCCTTCACCATTATAACAAACATTGGCAAAACATATTTGGTCTCAAAAAGCACACACTGCCACAGTAGTTCCTGGCACTGAACAAAACTTTGTGTGCCGATATGCTCCTTGCGAAAAAGCAAAATGCATTCACTCACAGTGAAGCCAGCCAATAGACAGAAAAAAACAGAGAAACAGAATTTTAATAAACACAAAAGGTCATGGTTAAAGCCAGACCTAATTAGGGGCCCAATTATTAAAGAAAGTAAAGTGCACCCATGGTATTTGTCCTTGCATTAAGTGCAAATGTATGGCTTTTGTGAATTCACAAGAATTTACAGATGAAGGCCAAGAACTGGTACTGAGAGAAGAGTTGGTGACAACCCTTAAAATATGCAAGTTATTAGGTTTGCACAGACTCAAAAGGACATTCCAACCCTGAAACTATTGCTTACCACTACCTTCATCCCCAGTATGTAGATCTCAAGAAACGTGGCAACATAAGGGAATTGTTAGAATTCAAACCCTACTGTGGTATGAGCCCTGGCATAATCAGAGAGGCCATTACCAAGATCTTATATAATGATAGCTGCCATAATTTGTCACCGCACTACATGACAAAATCGGACAAGTGGATTTTGCTCCAGGACAAGTAGATTTATGAAGAAACCTGCCCCATGGACAAGTAGATATTTCTATAAATTCCACACCCCACTAAGTACTAAAAAAAATAAAAAGCCTCATACCTAGGAACATACCGTAGCAAGTTAAAGTCACTTAATAAAACCACATTGCGCATTTTGAGATTTTATAAATTGTATAAGACTGATAATCTCTCCTTCACAAATCCAACACCTTAAACACTACCAGACGTTCAGCACCCAATTGAAGCTAAATCCAGCCAAGACAGAATTCCGTTATTTTCCAAGAATAATAAGATAGATACAGAAGAAGCCTGCCTCAATTAAGACATTGACTGCTTTGAACCCCAGCATCACCAAGTGTTGGTCGCTTTGATTTACCCTGGACTCCAACCAAAAGACATTGCCAACAAGAAAACCTGGTACCTGCTTTCTCCCAAGACCTCATACTCCTGCAACTGGGATGGAGGCACTGCCCAGAGGCCACATTGGCACTCCTCATGAGCATCCTACAAGTTTCATCATGACTCATCCAGGGCCAGAAGAAATGTGATTACATCATCCGGATGGAACTCCTACTACTTGCCAAGTCGAACAATCTTCAAACCCAGCTGCATCATTTAAAAAATCACGACCACCACCCCTGCTGCTTATCTTTCAGGCAAGCTCACCAACTCTGGTGGTTCTCAGCCCACCAACAGCCAGGACACCATCAGGCAAGTATAAAGAAAAAAAATTACAGGCCGTTCCCATCTTTGCACCAAGACCTGGAACATCTCCATGCCACTCTAAAGCTGCTCCCATTTAGGAAAAAGTTGAAGACTTTACATTAAAAAATCATATAGCATCAACAGTCCTTAACCTACTCCATCTCCTCTTACATGTTAACTGAGTAGAATCACGCAGAGCACTCTGCCTTTTGGCTAGGTTTGCACTATAGAAATACTGAACATACAATGTATAGTAATGTCAAACAAACTGCAGTTGGTCAGAATCCGCTAGCCAAATAAAATCTTACTCAAGCTTAAAGTGTACAGCTTTAAAGACAGCTGGTGTACAATACTGCACTGTGTAGTAGGCTTAGTCTTCAACATGTCAAAGTCACCACTCAAACCCCTCAGGGAACTTGCTGCGCAAGTCAAAAACTTTCCCTCCATTAAAGAGAAATTAAGCCTAGGACAAAAGGTATTTTTTAATCAATTATCAAATCTACAGTCACCTATTATATTATGGGCTGACTAAGCAGCCAGCTGTGGTTAGAGCCAACATGACCACTTTTGTGAACCAAGAAGAATGTGGCTAATTTGAAAGCTTACTAATAGACAAGATAGTCAGTAATCATAAATGTCCAATTGGCAATTCATGTAGGAATGTGAAAAACTAATGCAATAAGGATGAAATTAACTAGTAAACATTTCAGCAATAAGCACTTAAAATGGCTACTCCTGCCCCAGCAAGTGGCTTGCCCAAATATTCCCATCACTTTAACAACCTATGGCTGAAGGGCTACTTTGAAAGCAGTGTGCCCTTTGTGCACCTTTGAGAGCACAGCGATACTCTTAGGCTGATCTGATAATTCTACAGATACCTTTTCGATCTTCCATATGGAAATGTGTTTAAGGTTACATTAAAACAGCACCTAAACTGTTGTTTACCAATAACCTTCCCAGAGACCACATTTCTTATACTGGACAGATTAAGTGATGCACGACCAGGCACTATTACCCTTGGACAACCACAGACCGTTTTAATCAAAATGAGCTCCATTCACCTTAATTACTAATACATTTCATGTTTGAAATCACATGCTCATGGTTGCTGCTCCACTTAAACCCAAGTCACAACCCCGATGCATAATCTTTTATTTAAACTACAAAAAAAGCTTCCATAATCCAAAGTGTAGGGAGTATCTAGCAGGAAATCAAAACCAAATACTAGACATGTACCTCGTTTACTAGGAAACTGTTCTAAAAACACATGCAGAGATACATTACAGTACATATCTTGCCTTTCTATGTATCCTGTTGACGTGCCTACTAGACCATCCAACCGTTCTTGAAGGGCTGCAAGAATCTGGGGATTTTGCATCATCTGTACAGTCAGCTGACGAGCTGAGGGAAGAAAAGAAATGTTGACTTAAATTTGAGTATGTATGCACAGTACACATACATTCCCTCTGTCAAAGTATCAAATGCCCATATAGAGCAGCGCTTGAGAGTGTCAAACTGCCAAATATTTTTTCAAGACCAGAATCCCACTTAACTGTTATAGCATACCTTTGCTGTTTGCATCTTCACCTGTTTCTTCATCTTCGACTTCCTCAACGTCTTCCATGTCTTGTTGGTCAAGCTCAGCCTGCTCTTTGCTAGTGGATAGACATTACTGTGCTTAATTCAAGAATTTAAATTTTCAGTACCAAAATGAGAATACACATCAGTTGTCATGCAATCGATGAACTATTTATTGTCAATGCAGTCAAAAAGAAACTTCCATACCCTACCAGCGTGTGCAAACAAAAATACAAAGTGTCACTTAGTATATCGCTGCTACTGTACACACAAGTACATTGGATATCTCCTACTTTCCAAAAAAAGAAATTTCACAAGTGTGTAGGTTGAGTTACCCTATTTAAATGGGGCCAGGAGATCAGGAGAAACTAGGACCTCATCCAATCCGGGATACCTCTACAACCCTTTGCTGCTACGATATATAAAACACCGTCTCCTAAATCTAGACGCTCACATAATTTGAAGCAGCTCCTCCACTATGCAACATTCAAGACTAGTAGCCACTACTTTATATGCCTAATACAATCTAGAAAAACCTAGTGAAAGTTTTTAATAAGGACAATATACTGAAAACAGTACAGCCAGCGTCTAATCAAATTGCAACCAAATGTTGCCCTTCACTAAGCAGAAGTTACGAAAGGCTGGTTTTATTCACAACATTCTCAGTGTTCTAGGCTGCAATTGTGCAGATACAACAGATCACATCAGAGGGTACAACAAGAGTTAACAGTAAGTTTATGAAACGGTGAAGTCGAATCTTATTCATAGCTACACATCTGTAAGACAGTGGTAACTACTTTGATGTGACCAGGCATCTCTGCACTGAATTTACACAATCCAATAAGTTAAGCTTTTTGAAAGGAGATCTCCAAAGTTGACCCAAATCATACTAATAACTCCAAAAATGTGTTACGCTTGTTCTACCAAAAGCACTATTAGAAAAAGTATACTCACTTGTCTAGGTCTGCCATGTTGATGTTCTTAACACCTAGAAATGATGAACAAATCAATTTTAGACTCTTAATCGTTTTAGTACTTTTCAAAGCCTAAGAAATCCAGACAGATTCTACAGCTTGTGCCTGGACACAAGCAGCAAAAATTGATGGACGAAAGATTAATGTCAAAAACTCCCCCAGTAGAGAGGTGCTTAAATCCATTGCTTTTTGCTCACCATGCCACTCCAGGTTGGAGCCAGACAGATTTTTTTACACCTGCTCAGAAGCACATCCAAATGTAACCATAATTGTATCCTTTGAGTCTGACTACAGAATGTTTCCCCCTGCCAGACACATGACCCATTGAAACGACAAGATAAGCTACCTCTGCAATTGGAAGGGCCGATCAGGCGAGAGCCTTACAACTCATTGATTAGCATGGAATGCATGTAGAGAAAGGCAGGGACACGGGCAACCATCAAGAAAACCCCTAGACGCACACTAGCTGAGCGAGGGCTGAAACAGGTTGCTATAAATAAGGGATGATTGAGAAAAATATAACAATTACAACCATGTACTTGTTTTTACATATGCCCATGGTATCAGGGTAATAAGTCATGTTTTTGGTATACCTAGAGGCATTTTAGGACAACAGGGTACCTGCTTCATCCAGAAAGATACCATCCAGAAAGATACCTTAGATAGGAACTCCCATTTGATTAATCATGCCACTATTTAGTGGGTGAGCAGTCTTGCTCTAAAATCTTTGGATTTCCCGTTAGGACCTACTCTTTTCACCTGTTGCCTTTGTATATGGATATTCTTTGGGAGAATACAACTAGGTTGGTCCTCTCCCGCTCACTGTGTGAAGGTATCGCTCTGACCAGTACCATAAAACGTCACCACTACCATAAAATGTTACACCATAATGACTGGAATTTGAAAAACTGAACTACAACTGTTTATCAAAAATGTGTTTCAACCTAAAGCTAACCACACTTCTACAGTGGAACAATAACCTATATTAAACAAGACCACCTAGTGAAAAAATTAATATTTTGCTTAGTCGGATATTACTAGGGTAAAACTCTACATCAAACAAACAGGATGACCGGCTTAACAAACACGCAAACAGCAACACATTATTGCATACTTATTGTAACATCTGCCCGTAATTGAATTATCTACTACACATTTTGCAGATCTCAAATTCTTTCTAGCTCAAATATTACACAAAAAAAGTACAACTTTATCAAAGGACAGGTCACTTTAGTTACTCAATACAGGAATTAAACTGGCACTAAGGTGAAATCTGTGCTTAGATCCTCAGTGTGTTAAAATTACACCGCAGCATAATACTGTCACTAAGTGTGCAGCATACTTTACATTTCCTTGCTAATTTATTGCCCTGGACTACATTCATGTTTTTGGAACATAACTGCATAACCTTTTCCATTTGCTGCATAACAGCTCAAACATGGAGAACAGACTCACTTTAGTTACAGCACTATACACATCTACAAAGCATGTGGCACACAAGATGTTCTACTGTAAGACATTTAGTGCCCGAAGTAAATAGCAAGCGCGTCTTTGTAAAATGGACTATAAAAAACAAGGTCATACGCAAACCATTCGTGGTTTACAAGGACAGTTCCTCAGCCATGCTTACCCTAATACACTACAGATAAATGTAAACTGTCGTTTAAAGCCAATCATGAATAGGCCAGGTCCAATACTACACCTTAAAATTTATGGAATTAAGCCTTCGGTATATATCTGAAAATGTAAAGCACAGGAAATCTTTTTGGCTGAAGATCAGGGATACTGAAAAGAAACTTCCTGTGTCTAACAACCTGAAAGTAGTAACCTAGAGTTTTGGCAATTGGTCACAATATCAAGGATTTATTACATGCCATCGCTCCACCTTTCTCCTTAGTGTGCTCATGTGAATAAGGACCACCTCATTTGAATCATTCAAGAAGCCCAAAAACAAGGTGATCACAGCCATATCAAGTAGATTAAGATGCTCTAAAACTATATTCAAGGTGTGACAAGCTATCGAAGCAAAACTTTTTTTACTTTAAGACCTCCAACCAGCTTGGGCAACAGGATTCCAAATAACTGGGTATTGCGTAATTAGTGTATGGAAAAATGTTTGACTTGCTGTCTTCAAATGAAGTAATCTCTGAAACCAAAGACAGAAGGCCCTTATCAGGGAAATGACTGATTAGCAGCCAATACCCTACTTAATACAGCCAATTAACTGATTACTAATTAGATAACCAGATTGAATAGCTCTAGCCAGTCTCATTGCACTCCCACAGATTATAGCAAACAAGTTATTTATCTATTGTTTTTTTAACTAGAGCACCATGCTGCAGATGTGCAACCTCCCTTCCCATGGAAACCCTAAAAATAAGCAACCATCTTCAATTTGATCCTCTACAAGCACATACTACCAGTTAAAAAAGTTAGCTTGCAAGTGTAGTGTATGAGAATACCAAATAGTATTCAGGAACACAACATGCATACTCAGATTTTACAACATTGCCAACGCTCCATATATTTAAAAAGACAAGGAATATAGGGCATGGGGAATATTGGACTACTGCCCATGGACTATCACAGAATCATTAAATCCAAGGGGAAAACATGAATGACATGGAAGTCTGGCACCTAATGAAACACTGAAGTTGATCAGAGAAGCTACATAAAGCTACAGAATTATACTTTGCAGAACATGGACTCAGCCAACATAAGATGGGGAAAGTTCTGAAAAAGTAGGATATGAGACAGGGTTTGACTGCTCGGAGGCAGAAATGGAACTCCGGGAAATAGAGGAAACCTGCCCAAACCAGATAGTAAACAAAGAATATAGCTTCCTGTTACACAAAGTTAAACAAGCTCACCTAACCCAACAACAAACGATGTGAAGCGGGAAATAAGGCAAGTAATCTAGCATGGCTCAGCAATCTCAGGACACCGGCAAAATACATATTGGTGAGATTCTAGGCTCTACAAGATGGTCATTGGAAGCAAAGCAATATCAGCAGTAATGGCATACTACATACAGGAGTTCTACTTGGGGAGGGTACCGGCCTAGGGGTCAGCTTTGCAGGAGTCGTCCATGACTCCCCATGCAGAAAACTGGTGAAACTAAGCTCTAGGGCTGGAAGCAGACCAGAACTAGCACAAGATGCACACCGTGCTGTCAGCTACAATACGGGAAAGCCCCTAGCCAGAATGGCCTCCAAGTGGAATTCATGAAGCAGGTCCTCTAGAATTGAAGGCCCATTACATAAGCAGGAAGCCCAGCAGAAAGGTGAACTCCCCAGAGACTTAATGGCGAAGGTGATACCAATACCCAAACCAGGGAAAACAGTGGACAAATGGGACTCCTGGACCAATCTCACTATTAAATACAGACACCAAAATTGTAGACAAGGCCTTGGCTAATAAGCTAAGGAAAGTGATTTTTACTTAGTCCAGTCAGACCAAAATGGGTTTGCACCCCACAAATAGACTAAGTTCGCTCTTTACAGGCACGATGAAGTTGCAGCAATCGGTGGGGAGAGGGGCAGTGCCACTGGTCATTGTCTCCTTGGATGCCTATAAGGCTTTTGACTTGGAACTGCCCTTCCTGTTTGTGATCCTAGGTAAAATGGGCTTTGGGCCCAAGTACTCAGGCTGGACTGTTCCCATGGGGAGCAGGTCGAGACTTTAGGGAAAAAAATCATACCCAAGTGGAATGTAATATGGATACGAAATGATATGCGAAAGGAAGAGAAGGATTAACACGGAGGGCGATCTATCCCTTCTGATAGACACCTCACTGGAAAAGATATATAAAAGAACTGTAATGCTTTGAAAGTTTTTTCCAGAAGGTGGAGTAAATCAACTGATCTTGCGAAA
Organism: Lissotriton helveticus; assembly: GCF_964261635.1. Lineage (NCBI taxonomy): Eukaryota > Metazoa > Chordata > Amphibia > Caudata > Salamandridae > Lissotriton > Lissotriton helveticus. The sequence goes on along the minus strand of NC_136057.1, from coordinate 1,104,241,566 downwards.
TGCTGAGTTGACAATCTGATAATTATACCCCTAACAAATCTTACTTTTGTTTTTCTTGTTTCTTGCAATTGATGTACATGTAGGTTTTTAAGGGAGGTATAGTAGTACGGATTCTGAAGGAATTTATTTTATGTGCACTAAGCAATGATTTTATACTGAAACAATGAAATTGTTATGAGGGACAACATCTAAGATTTACAGTTATAGTATATTAGTTAATTGATCAATCTACAATAGTGGTCGCTAAAACCTCTTGTGTGATTATAAATGTTATGAATATGCCGATACTGCTTTTATTGGATTTTAATGGTGAATAAAATTAGTAATTTTAAATAAAAAGTATAGTTGCCTTTGCAATCAACAGGCTTTATTGTAGGATTGATGGACTGAAAGAGTAGGGTTGACCATGAGGTGAGTGATAAGTGAAGGAAATAACGGATATTGGGGCGACAAGACGGACCTCTTTCTTTGCGATTATAGAGTAGACCAGTGTCACCTATGGAGACTTTGGCAAAAAACGAACCTTCAGCTGGGCATCCCAGATATTTTTTCAAGTTTCTGCAGTATGCGAGACCAGTTCTCTTCTGAATAACCAAGTGTCAGCCTACGAGACCACCATCTCCGTATTTTCCCAGCTACAGGGTGTGAAAACTTGAGACCTGTGTTTTATGTGTTCCAGAAACTGTCCTATCATAAGTATCCCAAGTAATAAATTAGTTTAAGATCTAGGCTTTTTCGAGGGTTACAGGCAGAGCCCAGGAAATCCCACTAATGCTTTATAAGAAAGGCGAAATGATTGAGAGTGTCTCTTCTCCCAGGATAAGAGCCAAATAAAGCCGCCAATTTTAACTCCTCAGTATTATCTTAGTTAAGTCTATCCACTTTGTGAATGTACTAAAGAGGCTTGCTGAACATAAAATCTACATAAACTTGTTTTAAAAAAAAATTGGAGTTGCAAAACATCTAATTTCAACTTTTCAAAGTATTCTGAACGGGTGCTCTAACAAGCTGGCATTTCTTATGGGCACTTGGCATTGTGTGAAATGAAGCTTTTCTGTAATTCGAAGGTAGTTTTTTGTATGCACACCCAACAATAACTCAAGGTCAAGAAACTGTACTGTGCCTACTTATGTTCTACTGGATAGAGTTTAAGGAATAGTGATAACTTAAGAGTTCAGCTGTATTAGAAGATCATGGAGGTCTTCTGGTGTAACAGTCTGAACTCAAAGATGCCATTTTTTGATTGGGAGTGATTCAGATTCGTAACGGATGCCTTCTGGAAAGTCAACTATTGAACCATTTTGAATTGCAGTCTAAATTATAGCTACTGATAAAGAAAACCATTCTTATGCATGAAACTAGTATTGTGTTACACTGGCAATTTACCTGACTTGTTCATTAAATCTCTAAATTTGTCCCGTTCCTTAAAAATCGATCTATGCCAAAAATCTTAAGATTGTAGAAGGTCTGTCTGACTCAGTTTTGACTAACGAATGTTTCCTTTCCTGAAGTACCTTTAATTTGAATAATCATGGACATTTTACCCAAGAGCAACAGAGAAAGATCAAGGGAGAAAATGTAGTACTCTAAACCAGATTCTCTAGATGTCAAAATAGAAGTATAAGATTAAAGACTGAATGCCAGACTTGAGGCCTAAAGCATAATTTCACGTTCCAGGCGCTAGCAAATAAAAAGCAAGTCCGGTTTTAAACACACTAGAACCAAGCCTGCATTGATATTACATCCCTTTTCTTGAAAGCATTGGGATGTCAAAGAAACGTGGTGAATAAACTGTGCCTAGTGAACGGCCTATAGCAATGTAAGCCGGAGGTCTCCATTAACACAAGCAAAATGTCACTTTGGCTGCAGTACCTGGCTGTCTGCACACAGCAAACTGGCAAATCCTCAAGCATTTCTAGGCAGGACAAAACAGGTTCCGAAAAGTTGAAGAAATAAGTCAAGTGTGTGAAGTGGAGCTAGCTTAGTCCGCAAGTCATGATGAACTGACTTTTCCTGGCGATGCATGCACGAAGGGATTCATTGAAAATAGACCTAGAACCACTCTACATACATTTTTAGAACAGCAAATAGAAAACGGTTAGGTATAAAGGAACAACATTTTCTTATAATTTTTAGTACAGATGGTAGGTCAACAATGCTAGTCATGAGTTTGTTAATCGACATTTTCATGTTTGCCTTTTGAGAACATTCTTGCACAACAAAACTAAGGAACCTTCAGTTTCAGCAACTGAAGTGAAACACGTAAATGACTGCCCAGAATTCAAACTATATGCCCGTCTCAATATGACTTGCACCTCTCACCCATGAGACACCCTACTAGTTAGAGCCTTCATATAACCAAACGTCACACCAAAGAGACTTATAAAGCAAAAGAACTGCAGCACTACCTAACTGTGTGCGTGCCTTCCTTACTCAAGGGCTCCTATACTTGTGCTTCATCTTATTACTAGCATTTAGAAATTGGACACTTCTAAACTAGGGCCATTATCACGCCATATTGCAAATCCCTAGCCCACTTCAAGTTATAAGTACTATGCCCACCCAATGTTATTACTGAAAGAGTTCAGCAGCCCACAAGCTCGCGCTTTCAAACTGAAAACGCATATCATACATTTGTTTGGGTAAGCAAAACTATGAAAATATTAAGGAGAGAATCGAAGAGGCATCTACGCTAACTACATTAAAACATTAACAACCCAAAAGCTTAACCACCTGTTGTTTCTGTAGCCGTTCACGCGCAGATTTGATTTTAATTAACACATGAAATAAGGTGCAAACAGAAGTTAAGCTCCACGTGATCTTCGATTAGAAAGATGGAACTTATCAAAGTCAATGACTGGAAGATAAAAATGCATTCTAGTTGTCCTGCTTTTACGTCTCATGATTCATAGTGAAGACACTCCTATTGCCTCGGTAGAGCAGTTTTACAAGTAATCAGTCACAGCTGTAAACTTTCACTAATTCTGCCCAGTTACCTGAATGAATAACAAGTATGACCTGACGACTCGGGTCGACAATTAACGTAACATTGCGGACTTACACATGGCTCGCCCTGGGCAAAGCTAACAATGTTTATAACAAGTAAAGCTCTTCAAATAGCTTAAATATGTTGTCTACCACGTTCTGTGGATGCCTCTGGAAGCCCCCACCACCAAAACGACACTCCATTTCTAGGAGATGGGGCCAACTGCTTTGCAGATCAGAGCATTCTGTCTGAACTTGTGCTGAATGAGGAGAGTTTGAAAAATATTTGCAATACACGGCAATATTCTGTTTAAAACAGTCGTTTTTCAAACGAAGAGCTAGCCATTATGGCAACGTTAAGAGAAATAAAGAGCAGAAAAGAGAACCCAGTTCAAACAAAAGTTAGACTTTACACTAAGTCATTATTTCTAAGCAACCTGGCGAAGTGAAGTGCTATACAGTCGACCCTTCCACAGCAGTACAAGTCGAACTTATCAAGCAATCTTTCAAGATAAAAAAAATGTATTATATAAATCGCGAGACATCAATGTATGGTCACGTTTATTCATGCACACGCCACGCATAAAACCTATCATTCAGCAAACGACTAACAGAAACTAGGTGGTAAACAGTGTGTCTAGCACTATCCCTTCAGTGGCGTTGCACAATTACAGTAGGCACGTGGAGATCACGTGGCAGCGAATTAAAGATCCAGCGCAGGTTTGTGTACCCAGGCCTGAAGGCTACTTGGCAACACAAGCAAGACCATAACTTATTGATACAACGGTTGGTGTTGCATTGTCACAGCATAGGCACCCGATATCACATGGTCAACCTTCGCCACGTCTAAACGAACACACAAATTTTAAAAAAAAAGTCGCCAAAACTCATCTAAACGTTCCTTCAAATACTTCTAAAGGTACCCTAACTACCTTTACTCATAGCAACCAGCATAACAATATACAACTGCTAACGGAAAGGTGGGGAGTGAGAATTATGCTTCCACGTACCCTAGCGATAAAAAAGTGTATCCAGTTTTATTTAAAAATGACACGACAGAGGGCAAAACCCCATACCGTGAACGCACAAAACTGTTGCAGTGACTCCGACTGGCAAAGGAGTCAGAGCTTGTTAACTTTGAAAGGCCTACGCCTACTTTGCACCGCGACCTGGAAACAAATGGGTACTACCGACCCTTGCTGCAGAGGAGTCAAACACGTGCAGTGAGAGGGGACCCCCCCATCTGGCAGCGCCCACTCCCGCGGTAGGCTCGACACTGGAGGAAAAGGGAAGACAAGGATACCCAGCAACAGAACAGAGGCCCAGTGCAGTAAAGCAAAATAGCCAGTACCTCTTTGCCGTGACACGAGACCCATCGGCCACCACTGTACTGAACACTCACCCATCCGTCGCCCCCTCGGTCTTATGGCAATCAGATCTTCTGTAACATGACAATATGATGCGCACAGAGCAGCCCCACTGTAACCCGACAACTAGCACCCCCATTAACGCCAGGTGCGGGCCCAGATGCTACCTGTCAATAGTGTCACTGCTCCAAGTAAAGCTATGTACGCCCCGCCTCGGGCCTCCGGGGCGTGAAGATGCCATCACACATGGGCTTGCAGGCACGCCACCCCCAGCTGAGATACCGTTCCCTCTGCCTGTAGAATGAAAGCCCCTGCCTGAACAAAGTCACGCACTACCAGGGCCTACTTTCTAAAGGCCAGGCAACAGCACCATTCCCCCTCCCCACCGGTCAGGCCCAGTGGCGCGGAATTCCACCACCCCGGATGTCGACTGCCCGTGAACAGTTACGGATCAGGGTTAGGCGGCGGCGCGCGCTGCCCGGCGCCCGCCAGGCCGCTGCTCCCGCTTGCCCACTCCCTGCTTACCGGGAAACGGTGGCGGCTGAAGCCGGGCGAGCTGCGCAGTGACTCAGGGCGGCAGCGCGCGAGAGACAAGAGGAGGCGCCCCTCGGATGGCGGCAAAAAAAGGAACGGACGTCCCGCCGCTCACGCTCATATACATGGCGTCATCACGCCGCACCCCGCCTCTGCCGCCAGTCGCCGGGACAACGCGCTCGTGCCCGCCGGAAACTTACGGACCGCGCGCCTAGCCGAGACCTGGTTCCAGCTCTCTCCTAGCTGCTTGGATAGACCAACCGCTACTCTGAAAGCAGGTAGCCGGATATGCAGGAGGCGGGTGTTACTGCATGCTCAGATAGAAAAGGCGACTAAGCTTTGACAGAGGTCCCTTGTTTAGTTAGCATTTAATAGAGAGTAAACTAACGAAACACTTTGATCTTATAGCGAGAAGGCGTGATTATTTATTTATTTACTTATTTATTTGTTTATTTATTTATTGCGATTTTATATAGTGCAAACATTACCCCAATTTGTCAGAGCTCTTTACAAAAGAACCAGTCGGGTTACATAAGGACTTTGGATTACATGAGTTACATAAGAAATACAAACAGAAAAAATTGTAAATGTCATGGCCTTTCCACAAATAGAATTTCATGCGAGCACTTGATCCTTCGGAAGAGTTAGAATATTTTTAATTCCATGTCTTACTTCTGCTCAGGGCACAAAAAAATAGTGTGAGGGACTAAACAGGTTAGGCAGTATGCAAGTGAAATCATGACGCATGCCATCACAGTGAATGATGTCACGACACGCAACATCGGAGAAAGTGACCTCACTGGAAGTGACATCACAAGAAGTGACATTAGATATTAAGACCTCATGCATATGTTTATCAGGGATATCATGAATACATTTAAGGGCATTATGAGATTTAACAAATTATATTTGGTGTCAGGGTTGTGCCAAAAAAGTGGCGCAACCCTGATGCAAAATCTGGGCCTCAACTAATACATTTATTTTTTTCAACCCTTGCACAAAGAAATTGGCAACAAGGAGAAGCATGGTAGTAGATCTGTTCTGCTTAATTGGCTGAACAGTGTGCATCTTAAAATATTTTATAGGGTTAAGGCACCTGCTGCAGAGGTGCCCAGTAAATCTCAGGGAATAATAATAATGGCGAGAAAACTCCTGAGGTTAATGCATTTGTTGTGTTTTGTGAAGTCTCATATTTGAATCAAAGTAGTAAAGAAGGTTAATGTGTCCTGCAAACCACTTCATGTGACATGCAGAAGACAGATTCTTATATTATGTAGATAAGTAAATGGGTTACTGCTTTGAACACAGAGATCCTTTGTTAACTGCAGTATATACATTTGAATCCTTGTAATATAGCACAGTGAGTTATGAAGGACATGTGACGCCTAAACCTTGTAAACCTGTCTCATGTAACCCATCTTGTACATTGATTTACACATGTACATGATTTATTGTCAATGTATAATGTGTATGTTACGTAAAGAGCTCTGACACCCTGAATTGGGTTGCGTAGTAAAAGGTCCATAGGTCGCACGCTACTCCACCATTCCAGCGGGTATACCCCAAGAGCATTATGGCAAATGCAGTATTCTCAAAGCGGGTGTGCTTTTCAAAAGTTCCGAAGTGTAAATGCAAAGTTGCAGGCCAACTCTGGACACCGGTGTTTCAGGATTATTGTCCATCATCAGCAGAGTGTAGGAAGATATTCAGGGGTTGCTGTGCAGGCTGCCAAAGTGTTCTCAGGTCTGGTACCTCTCCGGGCGCGTAGGGCGTTACCTGAGCTCGTCAGCTTAAAGGCTCGAGGGAGCCGTAATAAAGTAAAAGGTCCATAGGTCGCACGCTACTCCACCATTCCAGCGGGTATACCCCAAGAGCATTATGGTAAATGCAGTATTCTCAAAGCGGGTGTGCTTTTCAAAAGTTCCGAAGTGTAAATGCAAAGTTGCAGGCCAACTCTGGACACCGGTGTTTCAGGATTATTGTCCATCATCAGCAGAGTGTAGGAAGATATTCAGGGGGTGCTGTGCAGGCTGCCAAAGTGTTCTCAGGTCTGGTACCTCTCCGGGCGCGTAGGGCGTTACCTGAGCTCGTCATCGTTACTTTATTACGGCTCCCTCGAGCCTTTGAGCTGACGAGCTCAGGTAACGCCCTACGCGCCCGGAGAGGTACCAGACCTGAGAACACTTTGGCAGCCTGCACAGCAACCCCTGAATATCTTCCTACACTCTGCTGATGATGGACAATAATCCTGAAACACCGGTGTCCAGAATTGGCCTGCAACTTTGCATTTACACTTCGGAACTTTTGAAAAGCACACCCGCTTTGAGAATACTGCATTTACCATAATGCTCTTGGGGTATACCCGCTGGAATGGTGGAGTAGCGTGCGACCTATGGACCTTTTACTTTATTACGGCTCCCTCGAGCCTTTGAGCTGACAAGCTCAGGTAACGCCCTACGCGCCCGGAGAGGTACCAGACCTGAGAACACTTTGGCAGCCTGCACAGCAACCCCTGAATATCTTCCTACACTCTGCTGATGATGGACAATAATCCTGAAACACCGGTGTCCAGAGTTGGCCTGCAACTTTGCATTTACACTTCGGAACTTTTTGAAAAGCACACCGCTTTGAGAATACTGCATTTACCATAATGCTCTTGGGGTATACCCGCTGGAATGGTGGAGTAGCGTGCGACCTATGGACCTTTTACTTTATTACGGCTCCCTCGAGCGTTTGAGCTGACGAGCTCAGGTAACGCCCTACGCGCCCGGAGAGGTACCAGACCTGAAAACACTTTGGCAGCCTGCACAGCAACCCCTGAATATCTTCCTACACTCTGCTGATGATGGACAATAATCCTGAAACACCGGTGTCCAGAATTGGCCTGCAACTTTGCATTTACACTTCGGAACTTTTGAAAAGCACACCCGCTTTGAGAATACTGCATTTACCATAATGCTCTTGGGGTATACCCGCTGGAATGGTGAAGTAGCGTGCGACCTATGGACCTTTTACTTTATTACGGCTCCCTCGAGTCTTTGAGCTGACGAGCTCAGGTAACGCCCTACGCGCCCGGAGAGGTACCAGACCTGAGAACACTTTGGCAGCCTGCACAGCAACCCCTGAATATCTTCCTACACTCTGCTGATGATGGACAATAATCCTGAAACACCGGTGTCCAGAGTTGGCCTGCAACTTTGCATTTACACTTCGGAACTTTTGAAAAGCACACCCGCTTTGAGAATACTGCATTTACCATAATGCTCTTGGGGTATACCCGCTGGAATGGTGGAGTAGCGTGCGACCTATGGACCTTTTACTTTATTACGGCTCCCTCGAGCCTTTGAGCTGACGAGCTCAGGTAACGCCCTACGCGCCCGGAGAGGTACCAGACCTGAGAACACTTTGGCAGCCTGCACAGCAACCCCTGAATATCTTCCTACACTCTGCTGATGATGGACAATAATCCTGAAACACCGGTGTCCAGAGTTGGCCTGCAACTTTGCATTTACACTTCAGAACTTTTGAAAAGCACACCCGCTTTGAGAATACTGCATTTACCATAATGCTCTTGGGGTATACCCGCTGGAATGGTGGAGTAGCGTGCGACCTATGGACCTTTTACTTTATTACGGCTCCCTCGAGCCTTTGAGCTGACGAGCTCAGGTAACGCCCTACGCGCCCGGAGAGGTACCAGACCTGAGAACACTTTGGCAGCCTGCACAGCAACCCCTGAATATCTTCCTACACTCTGCTGATGATGGACAATAATCCTGAAACACCGGTGTCCAGAGTTGGCCTGCAACTTTGCATTTACACTTCGGAACTTTTGAAAAGCACACCCGCTTTGAGAATACTGCATTTACCATAATGCTCTTGGGGTATACCCGCTGGAATGGTGGAGTAGCGTGCGACCTATGGACCTTTTACTTTATTACGGCTCCCTCGAGCCTTTGAGCTGACAAGCTCAGGTAACGCCCTACGCGCCCGGAGAGGTACCAGACCTGAGAACACTTTGGCAGCCTGCACAGCAACCCCTGAATATCTTCCTACACTCTGCTGATGATGGACAATAATCCTGAAACACCGGTGTCCAGAGTTGGCCTGCAACTTTGCATTTACACTTCGGAACTTTTTGAAAAGCACACCGCTTTGAGAATACTGCATTTACCATAATGCTCTTGGGGTATACCCGCTGGAATGGTGGAGTAGCGTGCGACCTATGGACCTTTTACTTTATTACGGCTCCCACGAGCGTTTGAGCTGACGAGCTCAGGTAACGCCCTACGCGCCCGGAGAGGTACCAGACCTGAAAACACTTTGGCAGCCTGAACAGCAACCCCTGAATATCTTCCTACACTCTGCTGATGATGGACAATAATCCTGAAACACCGGTGTCCAGAATTGGCCTGCAACTTTGCATTTACACTTCGGAACTTTTGAAAAGCACACCCGCTTTGAGAATACTGCATTTACCATAATGCTCTTGGGGTATACCCGCTGGAATGGTGAAGTAGCGTGCGACCTATGGACCTTTTACTTTATTACGGCTCCCTCGAGTCTTTGAGCTGACGAGCTCAGGTAACGCCCTACGCGCCCGGAGAGGTACCAGACCTGAGAACACTTTGGCAGCCTGCACAGCAACCCCTGAATATCTTCCTACACTCTGCTGATGATGGACAATAATCCTGAAACACCGGTGTCCAGAGTCTGCCTGCAACTTTGCATTTACACTTCGGAACTTTTGAAAAGCACACCCGCTTTGAGAATACTGCATTTACCATAATGCTCTTGGGGTATACCCGCTGGAATGGTGGAGTAGCGTGCGACCTATGGACCTTTTACTTTATTACGGCTCCCTCGAGCCTTTGAGCTGACGAGCTCAGGTAACGCCCTACGCGCCCGGAGAGGTACCAGACCTGAGAACACTTTGGCAGCCTGCACAGCAACCCCTGAATATCTTCCTACACTCTGCTGATGATGGACAATAATCCTGAAACACCGGTGTCCAGAGTTGGCCTGCAACTTTGCATTTACACTTCAGAACTTTTGAAAAGCACACCCGCTTTGAGAATACTGCATTTACCATAATGCTCTTGGGGTACACCCGCTGGAATGGTGGAGTAGCGTGCGACCTATGGACCTTTTACTTTATTACGGCTCCCTCGAGCCTTTGAGCTGACGAGCTCAGGTAACGCCCTACGCGCCCGGAGAGGTACCAGACCTGAGAACACTTTGGCAGCCTGCACAGCAACCCCTGAATATCTTCCTACACTCTGCTGATGATGGACAATAATCCTGAAACACCGGTGTCCAGAGTTGGCCTGCAACTTTGCATTTACACTTCGGAACTTTTGAAAAGCACACCCGCTTTGAGAATACTGCATTTACCATAATGCTCTTGGGGTATACCCGCTGGAATGGTGGAGTAGCGTGCGACCTATGGACCTTTTACTTTATTACGGCTCCCTCGAGCCTTTGAGCTGACGAGCTCAGGTAACGCCCTACGCGCCCGGAGAGGTACCAGACCTGAGAACACTTTGGCAGCCTGCACAGCAACCCCTGAATATCTTCCTACACTCTGCTGATGATGGACAATAATCCTGAAACACCGGTGTCCAGAGTTGGCCTGCAACTTTGCATTTACACTTCGGAACTTTTGAAAAGCACACCCGCTTTGAGAATACTGCATTTACCATAATGCTCTTGGGGTATACCCGCTGGAATGGTGGAGTAGCGTGCGACCTATGGACCTTTTACTTTATTACGGCTCCCTCGAGCCTTTGAGCTGACGAGCTCAGGTAACGCCCTACGCGCCCGGAGAGGTACCAGACCTGAGAACACTTTGGCAGCCTGCACAGCAACCCCTGAATATCTCCCTACACTCTGCTGATGATGGACAATAATCCTGAAACACCGGTGTCCAGAGTTGGCCTGCAACTTTGCATTTACACTTCGGAACTTTTGAAAAGCACACCCGCTTTGAGAATACTGCATTTACCATAATGCTCTTGGGGTATACCCGCTGGAATGGTGGAGTAGCGTGCGACCTATGGACCTTTTGGGTTGCGTAGCGCTATAAAAGAAATAAATAGTTGCATTTTTTTTTTTTTAAAGTTTTATATAGCGCTGGCTAGACCCGGAGGTATCAGAGCGCTTCACATAAGGTTCAACAGAAATTAGAAAATTACTTCAGTTACACGTTACATTAATTACTAGAAAAACATTTCAAGAGTGTAGAAGACAAAATAAATGGAGTTTAGAGGGGTGAGGGGGTGGGGTAAAAGGGGGTAGGAGTTAGATAGAATGGAGAGACGAAGGAGGGTCTGCCCCAAGTCCTTCTGGGTAGGTGACGACCGAGGGGGAAGTCCACAGTCCATCTCCTCTTCAGCTATCAGGTAGCTCCACCGGGCAGCAGCCAAACAGCTAGGTCTCAACGGGAAAACAATTAAAGAGCAGAAGCAGAAACAGGGAATAAACGAGACAGAAGTCCGGCTGGGTAGGTGACGGCCATGGCGGTGTGCTGGAGCCAATCTCCCCTATAGCTGTCGGTGCAGCTCCACCAGGAGTCAGCCATGTATGCGTTTCGGGTCCCAGCAGAAAAGAGAGAGGAACAGGAGGTGATCCTAAGTAAAGACTCGAGAGGGGTAGGGGGTAGGAAGGAGGGAAGTAAGGTCAGCAGAGACATCAGTCCTCCACCTGGCCACTGGGACAAAGATGGTGAGAGGAGAGGTGCGGGAGGAACAAACACCAAATTCAGAGCCCCTCTTGGTGAGAAGTCTCTCCTGGCGGCCATCTTAAGGTCAGGCAAGGAGTGAAAAGGTGTTCACTGCAAGACAGAGTGGCAGTGCTAGAGAAGTCACACGCTCCCCCTGGAGCTGTCTATCAGCTCTTCTCGGTGACCCACTGTTGTGCCCCTCACCCACTGCCTCCTCCAGGCTCCAGTGCAGGCCCCAGGGTGTGACACCCGCTGCTGCCCTCCGGGGCAGGCGTGCTCCTGCTGCCCTGGGAGCCGCAGACGGCGCTGAAGGTGCGGGGCTCTGTTACTGGCTTTTGGTGCATGGTGGGGTCTGGCTCCTGTCGCCAGCCCTCCTCGAGGTGAGGAGGACTTCCTTCGGCAGTGGGCAGCTCACGGTACCTGGCCTGCAGGACCACCCCTTAGGTTGGAGCACTCCTGGGAGGCTCCTCCTGCCTCACCACAGCCACAGAGTTGACATTGCGCTTGAAGAACTCGCGGTGCATGCATCTCTTATATACAGGGACTGAACAAAGGCAAAAGCATGCCTCTCTTAAGTACCTGTGAAGAGATAACAAGATGTGTGCCTTTGTTTCCCCTCCGTGGCATTTACATTTAAGTGTGAGGTTCCAGGCCACTCCAATAAGGATATTCAAACAAAAGGTGGCCCAGCTGGAGGTGAAAAAAAAGCCCCCTCGCTGCCGGTAAAGGAATCAAGTAAAAGTACACTAAGGGCGAGTTCATAATCATGGGCAAAATGGGGTAATAAGGCAAAAGCAAGTAGCTCAGCAAAGAAGGATTCCAGCTCAGCTGCATAAGGCAGCAGTACCAGCAAAGGCAGTCCAAACTAATAGATCAAGGATGGTTTATAAAATTATAGGGAAATCGTTCAGTCCTTTCGCATAGGAAAAATATATAATTCGTAGTTATTGCAAAGAAAAAAAAGCATGGCGTTGCCCCTCCTTTGGAGTTTCTTCTTTTAAGGTCTTTATGACGCTTCAGTGATGTAGTATTACTCCACTAGTAAGTCCATCACATGATTAGTTTACGTATGAAATCACCAAATACAATTTTTATTCCTGCATGATGATCATGAGAAATAGCTGGGTTTCCGCGTCTCACATGCTTCTCAACAGTAAAACATTTACATTGTATCATTCAATTACATCGGGTTATGGTTCGCTTTCCCACCAGACTATTTCACAGCGAACTCTAAAAGAGTGTCCTTTAAACGTAGGATGATACATGTACAGAGCAAATAAGGCAACATTTGCAGAAATGCCAAGGGACCATTGTACCTGACTACGGGAAAAGTGCACATTTAAAATGGCATTAAAATACATATGTAAGCTTTGAACGAATTAAACTCAATTAGAATCAAATACAATGTATTAAATCATAATTTCATAATAAGAGAAACATAGTAATGCTTCACCTTTATATTATTACACAAAAATGGTTAACGTTTACTGTGGCCTACTGCCACAATTTTCAATATCCATACATGTAAATTATTCTTAAAAATCATTTTACTGGGGGGCGTGGCTAGCAGCCATCGATGGCGGCTGCAACTTAGAGAGGCTCCCGAGCGGTGGAGGCGTCCCGCATTCATCCGACACAATCATCCGGTAGCTAACAGTGCCAGACGGGGTGGAAGAGAACCGGAGTCCATGCAGCATCCAGAGCTGCAAGTTTGAGGCTGAAACGACGAGTTTGAAACCCCAGAGCGATCGAAGAGGCCTGAGAACCGGTGAGGCCTGTCGGCAGCCTGAAGGCAGCGGAGCCACAGTAGCCCTTGGGTCCGACCGGAAGCCGACTCCCGGCAGTCACACTTGGCCGGAAGTGCCGGCTCATCGTCGGAGCTGCTCGAGCGGCCGTGATCCTTTCTCTCCCCGGGAGCCCAGTGACACGGGCGGAGCTCCGCGACCCCCGGCAGCAACAAAAGGGGGCCGTGGACGTAACCCGAGGCCTCAATACACGCCAAGGATCGCAAAAAAGGAACCGCCATTTTTGGCGCCGGACGCGCGTCGCCTCCCTGCAGAAGTGGCCCCTGTTTGGCGGTGGTCGGACCGGGGCCCCGGATACCTGGAAGGGGCTCCGCGACCTCATTGATTTCGCCCTCGGCGACGTGAACACCGGGGGCGCGGTTGTCTTCCCCCCCCTCCTCACCTTTCAGATGCGACTTTGAACAGGGGAGAGAGATCATCGGGATACCCACGCCAGGAAGGAAGCCTCATATTAGTGGCACACGGGGTCGCGCCTGCTAACCTAACTGGGCCCACAACACCACGCCGACCGGGAGGGCGGTGAACAACGCGGCCTGACCGGCGGTGGGGGAGAAACTTCGTCATCTGCCATTTGGGGTCACGGCGCCCTACATTGCCCGCTGTGACGACTGTGGTCAAGACCAACAATCGCGAGCACGAGCAGAGTGACTGTCCGCCCTCACGACAGACCTTACGTTTCAGAGGGTGTCCAACCTGCCCTGATCCGGACACGCATTGCATCATGTCACAAAGAGGCCCCAGACAAAATGCCACCCAGGCCAAGCTGGACAAATTTGCGTATGACAAGCACTCCCCACCCCAAGAACAACGCAGAACGGGGGGGGAAACGACGGAGACGGAAGGCGCCAAGAAGGCCACAATCGAGGACGTCCTGGCTGCGTTGGCACAGGTGCAAGCAACAGTGGGTGCTACAGCTACTGAGGTCACGCTGATCCGGGCAGACCTCCACAAAATGTCTGAAAAGGTCAAACAAATGGAGGTGGTCACCAAATCCCTGGTCGAAGATGTATCGGAACTGCAGACGGCAATGGAACGACTGCGGACGGACAACAAACTGCTTCGTGACAAGTTGGATGACCAGGAAGGGCGCTCTAGACGCAACAACGTCCGAATTTTAGGAGTGCCGGAATCGGAAAACACGGGAGCAATGGACCTCTATGTGGAGGAAATGATTAAGACCAAGCTCCAGCCTAAGGGACTATCAAACTTCTTCTCGGTGGAGCGGGCCCACAGGGTGCCGGGGGGGAAGCCTAAGACTGGAGGGCCACCTCGGCCAATATTGGCAAGGCTATTCAATTTCAGAGACCGCGACGCCATCCTGCAGGCCGCAAGAGTGGCACCGGCCATCCAGATTCAAAACTCGAGAATAGCGTTCTTCCCGGACTACACGGCGGAGGTCGCCAGGAGGAGGAGGACGTTCTTGGAAGTAAAAAAAACATTGCGGGAAAAAGAACTACAATATTCGATGCAATTTCCAGCCCGATTGCGTGTTGTAGCGGACAAGAAGGTGTAGTTTTTTGACACCCCGGACGCTGCCCGGGACTGGTTGGAGGGATGGCATACTGTGGACCGACAGCGAAAACCACCCAGACAACATCACGACCGCGGAGGTCACAACGGGACAGGCTCGCAATCATACGGCCGAAGTGGAGCAGAGGGATCGCCCTCACATGGAATTGCAGGAAATGGTGGAGAGGAATGACCCCTATTCGGACGATGGCTTCGATGACGACTGCTGATCGCCGTCAAATCATTTAGTAGCTGTTTTTGGACTCTGGCGACACTACCCCAGAAGCACGCAGGGATGCCGCCTGCTCAGGGAGACACTCTCCCCCCTTACACGCAAGTACTCTGGTTGTGGGATGGGTAAAGCGCTCTGCTCAGTTGGGGAGGCGGGCAGTTGAAAGTCCGTTAGGCAGGGATGCAGGGAGGGGGCATTTGGGAGGGGATGGTTTTGTTAAAGTTAGGAACGCACATGCATGGTCAAGGAAAGTAACTAGGCTTCCATATGAATCTAAGCAAGACGAGAGAAACGAACAGGGAGACGCAACTCCCAACAGAGCCTTTGACAGTGGTTCAACCCTAGGTAGGGGGGGAGGACGGGGGGGGTGCCCCCCGTGGGGTCCTCCTGATCCTTCGTGGGCAGAAGCACACCCGGTACCCGGGTAGCACTTCCCCATCACTACACTATCGGCCCCAGAATACCCAATGGCAGATATTTCCAGTCCCGTGAGGGGTGAGGTGGATGTTGAGACACAATGCCCTGCCTTGCCTTGGAACGTGAGAGGGCTGGGGGATAAGGTTAAACGGGGGTTGGTCCTTACCGCGATTAGGAGACAGAAACCCATGATAACACTACTGCAGGAAACGCATTTAAATGGGGGAGCGGTTAAAGCCTTAGATAGACGAGGGTACAAGATGATAGTTCACTCGGACTTTACGTCCGGATCCAGAGGCACCGGAATCCTGATACAGAAAAACACACGGTTTATCCCCCTACTCACAAAAACTGATGATCAAGGATGCTTCGCAGCCCTGCAGGGACAGTGGGAGGGGAAGCTTCTCAACCTGGTTTCGGTATACATTCCCCCGGCATTGCATTCAGTGCACCTCCCTAAACTGGGCGAGTTTATCCTGATTCTCCCTGAGGGGGAGATTATCCTTGGAGGGGATTTCAACGCGATTCTTGACACACAACTCGATAGGTTCCCCACACAGGCCCCCACGGGGGGAATCCCCCGCCTCCAACGATTCTTAACTGCCATAGGCCTGACTGATATTTGGAGACACCTCTACCCCAGCACTAAACAATACGCCTTCCACTCCTCAGTACATGGGAGTTTGTCGAGAATTGACCTCTTTTTAACCCTGGGGGACGGTCTCCAACTCGCGGAGGCAATGACGATTCACCCTCGAGGGATCTCGGATCACTCTCCACTTACACTCACACTCTCCTCACAGACAAGAACACGCAGGCGACTGTTCCCCATACAGGCCGCTTATCTCAAGATTCCCCAGGTCCGTAAAGCTCTCATAAAGGCAACGTCGCAGTATTTTACTGAAAATATACACTCAGTACGCTCCTCCGAGATACTGTGGGAGGCTTATAAGACAGTCCTGAGGGGGGAAGCCATAAACACCATCACAGGGTACAGGCGTGAACGATCCCGAGAGTTAGATAGTATAGACCTGACTTTGCAGGATTTAACGAAGACGCACGAACAGTGCCCCACTCCTTCCGCCCTGCACGCACTGACACTGCAACAACAGATCTATAGCGACCATCTACGCATGCATGTCAAGGGTCATCTGACGGACACCCAGAATAGGGTCTACGAGGTGGGTGATAAAGCCGGGAAACTGCTGGCATGGCTCGATAAACGGGAAGGGAATTCTAGGGGAATCCCGCGTCTGAGGGACAAATGTGGAACGCTGCATACCAACCCGGAGCGAATTGTGGATCTCCTTGCAGACCACTTTGAACAGGTATACACCCCTGTCCAGGTGATCACCTCGGAAATGGCCATGGACGTGCTGGCACCGATCGAGGTCCAAACACTATCTCCGGAGGCGTCAGGGGAACTGGAGACGGATATCACCGCTGAGGAAATACACTTAGCTATTCATGCCTTGAACCCGGGTAAGGCCACGGGGCCTAACGGGATACCGGTAGATTGGTATCAAGCAATGCCTGAGGCCCTTAGTCTACATCTGTTGGACATGTTTAAAGAATGTCAGGAAAAGGGCACACTCCCGCCTGACCAAAGAATAGCGACTATAGTGACCATCCCCAAACCGGGCAAACCACCTGAAGACTGTTCCTCTTACCGCCCTATCTCCCTGCTCAACGTGGAAGCAAAGATACTCGCCAAACTCCTGGCGATGAGACTCTTGCCCCACTTGTCTTCTCTGATACACCCGGACCAGTCCGGGTTTATGCCGCACAGGAATACGGCGTTGAACCTGCGACGCCTACATGGAGTGCTGGCCAGGGCAGACTCGGTAACGTCCCAGGCAGTAATATTGGCCCTCGATGCCAAGATGGCGTTTGACCTGGTGGAATGGGCGTACTTGTTCGAGGCGCTGTCGCGCCTGGGATTTGGGCCCCGCTTCATTGCATGGGTCAGGTTGCTATATACTGACCCGGAGGCTAGAGTGGTAGCCAATGGCCATATCTCACGGAAGTTTTCACTGGGAAGAGGTACAAGACAAGGTTGTCCCCTCTCTCCCTTGCTATTTGCGATCTCGCTGGAACCCCTCGCCACGCTCATTAGAACCTCGCCCCTACTTCGGGGCATCTGCTGGAGGGAGGGCTGGGAAGACCGGCTATCCCTCTACGCAGACGACATGCTGGTCTACCTAACTAATCCTACCGACGGAATTCCGGCCCTGTTCCAGCTTTGTGATGCCCATGGCAGGGTCTCGGGATATACGTTGAATTGGAATAAATCGGAACTATATGTTCTGAAGGGGCAACCTCCAGCCCTTGACCCGAGCTGCCCTCTACGGGTGGCGAGCTCTTCGTTCAAGTACTTAGGCATCCATGTCACCAGGAACCCTACTGAATTCATTAAAAAAAATTTGAAACCCCACGTAGATAGACTCAGACGAGATGTCAAGTTCTGGTCAGCCCTTCCGCTGACGCTCTTGGGACGGGCCGCACTTTACAAAATGATGGCTCTGCCCAGGTTTTTATATGTCCTTGAAAACACGCCTTACCCGATAGCCCCTAAATTCTTTCAAACGGTGGCGGCATTGGTCTCCAGCCTCCTGTGGGGGACCCACCCTGCTCGTATCGCCCAATCAAAACTACATAGAGGTTGGTTTGATGGGGGTATCGCCCTACCCAACTTAAAATTATACTACTGGGCAGCGCACCTTAAACCCATCAACCACTGGCTACATGCTTCACAGGGTGAGCCAGCGTTCCAGGCCGACAGGGGAATACTGGGCTCTGACAGCATGTTGGCTCCGCTATATGACCACCGCAAAATTCACTCCTTAGTGGGACCCACCAAATTAACAGTCGCGGTCTGGCACGCAGCGACAACTGCACTGGGATGGAAAGGGGTAATCACCAAGATGACTCCACTGTGGGACTCTCGAATCCTCGGTCACATGAGAAACAGCAAAGGATTTTCGCTTTGGGACACTATAGGGAATTCCACAGTGGGAGATCTTTGGGAAAGGGGCGGGGTGCTACCCTTCAATAGGTTGAAGGATATATATGACCTCAGTGAGAGGGAACTCTACAGATACATCCAGATACGACACGCAATACTGGCGGTTCTGCCTGTGGACACCGACTTGCCGGAGTCCTCCCCGCTAGAGGATCGTCTTCTTACTGAATTTATGATAGAACGCGCAACATCCCTTATCTATCGCAAATTACTTAATAATTCACCAGACCCAACACTGACATTGAAGGCGAAGTGGGAGGGGGACACTAGTGAGATGGATGAACATGAGTGGAGTGAGGCACTGGCGTCACCTAGGGAGGTCGGCATCTCCTCAAGACTAAGACTAGTACAATTGAAGATAGTACATAGGGTATACTATACTAGAACAATGCTACATCATATACACAGGATAGAACACCCTTACTGCCTTCGTGGATGCGGGGAGGAGGGTACATTCTTCCACACCATATGGGATTGCCCCCGAATTCAAGAATATTGGAAACAGATACTACGAACGATCTCGCAAACACTAGAATTAACACTGTTACCTGACCCGAAGAGGTGCCTCCTCAATATATGGGAACCTACAGATCTCTCACGGCATGGACGAATTTGGGTCACGGTGGGATTGGTGGTAGCAAAGAGAGATGTCGCACAGCGTTGGGGGGTTCCAGAAACACCGACCAAGTCACAATGGTGTTTGAACATGGACAGGATAATGGTGACAGAAAGGGCGGTATACTCTAGCCGCGCTTGCCCGGGGAAATGGAATAAAATCTGGTCAAAATGGAATATCTACAGAGGTGAGATATGTGACCCATTGCCGGAGGATGACCTGGATGAATCGGATGAGGAGGGGGAGGAGGGATAGTTGAATAAGCGATATGTGAGATCAATGGGACCAGATACAGAAGGGGGGGACACTTTTTACAATACCTCATAGGGCTATAGGGCCGGAAATGCGTGGAATTACACGTTATAGGCATACAGGCTTAGGCATAGACTTAAATCTTAGGGGAAGTGACGACACTACGGAAGGCTCTGTCATGGAACACCTAGAAAAGATACTTACGAATGATCTATATCACACTGAAATTGACCACAATCTTGTTCCTAACGGTTACCTTGTTTGTTTGATTGGTTATAAAACTGGGAAATCAACAACCATTATTTTCTGGCGAACTGCTTTAAATGCCACGACCTGTGATTGAAAAGGCTGCAATGCTCGATATTTTGTTAACTATCTCATCGAAATGTTTTGATGTAGCACTGTAAGTTTGACAAAAAAAAAAATATATATATATATATATATATATGGGCGGCCAGCCCACTGGGTTGTAGGCGTTCCGCAGTGTAATTGAATGATGCAATAAAAGTTTTTGATCCCAAAAAAAATAAAAAAATCATTTCACTAAAATAGTTTTTTGTTTTCTCTAATTATTATGGTCTCTACAATCACATTTGTAGATTTCAGCTTCCTAACTAATTTTAACGCATAATTGCACCACAATCTATTCATGGTGCATTTCAATGTAAGGCAATAGAAATGTTAAGCCACATCATTGTAATCATTAGTTTCATCAATAAATGAATAATAAAACATTATTTTCAAAAGTAATCTTGTTATGGAAACCTATTAATAAGCATTATAATCAGTCAGCAGTGATTTTCTCTTTTTCCAACACTTTCAAGCACACTTTTACAGTGTTGTTACTTCACTTGTCTCAACTACTGTCACTTCATTTAAAGCATGCAGTATGCACGTTCAAGTTTCTATGTCTAAAATCGGTGAATGTGTCATGTAATGTGTTTTGAAATATTTAGTGTCATCACATTTTTGGCAGAATGTGGTTTTTGAACTTACAGTAACAAGGCAGGTCATTCATATGTGTGCTTTACTACTCAAACATCAAATACAATGAGGATGACATCTGAAGGATGTCATCCTCATTTCTCAAACATTCATCATCCTTCAATAATCAACATGCATCTATAGAATCAATAGGGTTATCCTTTTTCCAATTCTGCATAACTATCTCCTAAATTTTGTCGGACCTTGTCATTAACAAATATGTAACAGGCAATGCTCAGGATTGGGGCTGTGTGAGTGCCAAATAACAGAGGGCTTGTGCAAATAAAGCCTTAACTGAACAAAATTCGAAGTTAAAATCATAAACGTTTATTCAAAATGGAAAAAGCGTGACAGAAGGGAACAAGCATTGCCATAACCAATAGGTTTCGGCTCTGTGAATTCTATTGGTTTCATCAATGTTTTGTTTGATATGTTACACAGCAACGTCAAGCTACTGTGTAGCATGACTTAAAGTTAAAAGAAAATCCCTATTATGCGGTCAACGCTGGCCGTGTCAAAGCACTTTAAAAAAAACTTTAATCTATATTGTTGAGCAGCTAGCGCCGCTCTGCAACATGTTTAAACAAGCATTTGCAATGCAATGTGTCTTGCATTACTCAAAGTTTGAGCTATTGGCGTTGCTAATAATAATGCAACGCCTGTAGCTCAAACTTTCAGTAATGCAAGACCTATTGCGTTGCAAATGCTTGTTCTAAATGAGCTGCAGCCGTGTCCTGACCGAGCTGCTCAAGGCACTCTAGCCCACTACCGAAAATTCACAACAAGCAATGGCAATGCCAGCAGGTTTCGCCTTTACAAAATCTATAGGCTCTGTAAATTTTTTTACATAATACACAGCAAAATCGCTCACTCGCAAGGAGTACAAGAAAGCAAGATTCACCTTCTTGAGGATGGAAGAAGAACACCTCTGGGAATCCGCTCACGAAATAATAAAATCAAAGGACCAACGAAGATCCAGGAGCTGGGTAAATAAGGGTGCCAGAACCGCCCAACCACCAACCGTAAGAAATACTGCTCCTGCTGAATGGGAGGCTCACATTGAAACACTCTACTACCTGGCTACCACAGCTCTAGCCATATCAACCCTCACGTAAGACCAGAGCCCACCATAAAGATTACACCAATCCAAATCGCATCTGTTATAAAAAAAATGCGCCGAGAGGGGTGCCCAGCCCGAATGGCATACCAACAAAGGTGTACAAAGCCTTGACGCACAAGTGGGCTGTACTCTTGGCCTCCATATTTGAGGCAAGCAGAATGGGTGGGCCTATTCCTGATTCCTGGAGAGGCTCTCTCCTCGTCCCTATCCACAAAAAAAGGTCCCCGGTCTAGCCCCGATAACTTCTGGATGATCGCCCTCCTTGACGTCAAAGGGAAGGCCTACGGAACTACTCTACTTCAAGAATTGACAACCTGGGTGGAAGACCGCAAACTGATACCCTATACTCAAACCGGCTTTCAAAAGGACTGCCACATTGAAGACAACTTGATCTGTCTAGCTCACATGATGGAGGGCACACTTGCTTCAAAAGGAAAATCGCTATATCTGGGGATCATCGACTTCCGAACAGCTTTTGACAATGTTGTTCGTCCCTGATTGTGGGAAAAATTAAAGAACTGGGGCATCTTGCAATCCCTATTGAATGCTCTCATCGCTCTGCACACGACCTCCTGGGTAAAAATAAGAGTTTCTTCTGAATGGTCCACACCAACAAAATCATGGCCAAAAGAGGCTTAAAGCAAGGATGCATATTGGCCCCATTACTCTTTAATTTGTTCCTAGCAGACTTGCCCGAGTGGCTGTCTCTCTCTCGAGCATTCCTGCCCAAAATCACATGTATGCCGATGACACTCAACTATACCTAAAGGTACAATCCCCGGAAGATATCAAACTTCTGAACTGCACACTTAGGAACACCCAATCTTGGTTGGCCGACAATCACCTCAAACTAAATGCATTGAAAACTGAGTTCCTCCTGATTTAACCCCCTTCGAAAATTTCCACCACCCAAATATGGCTTAATCACCTAACAGCATTCAATGTCCAACCCACCATCGTGGACTCTGCGAAGTCTCTAGGCATCACACTTGACGCAAAGCTCAATATGCAACAGCACATTTGCAAAACTACGAAAGGAGCTAACTTTCAAATTAACACTCTAAGGAAACTCAAACCCTTCCTCCCAGCCAAGGACTTCCAAACTGCTGTACAAGCCCTAGTCATCCCCCGCATAGACTATGGAATTGTGGCCCTCAGCGGTCTCCCCCAAGCAACAACAGCACCCCTAAGAGCCTCCCTAAATGCGGCCGCGAGACTCATTTCGGGCTCAAGGAAACACTCTCATATAACCCCTGACCTGAAATTGCTGAAATGGCTTCCACTCGAAGCCAGAATACAATTGAAAATCGCGGTTATGACACACTCAGCTATACACCACAAGGCTCCCACCTACCTCACTCAAAAGCTGACTATATCAGGAGGTTCTAGATCCAATAGAAGTACTAAAAGTCTGCTCCTGAAACCTCGCAGATTCCGTAAGGAAAAAACGTACAAACGCTCCTTCTCAGGAATGGCTCCGAGGATCTGGAATGCACTCCCTCCTGAAACGAGGATTATCTCCTCCACTGTACTCTTCAAGAAAGAAGTGAAAGCCATCCTTATGGCCAAGTTTACATGATCCACACTGTTGCTGCTCAGAGTCTATGCACCGATCTTGAAACGTTGGATAATTAGTGAGCCATTAACTTTCTGTTCATGACCTACTGACCTCTTTTGAAGTTGGATCATAGACCCTGCACCGTGCTATAGTATTGTCTTTTAAGTGTTTACTGGTATCCACTGATCTCCATGGCAGCTGGATCAGAGTCCCGCTGCACCACCACTATCCTAATGTCTATTTGACTGTTTATTATTATCTTCAGACCTGTGTTGTAGCTAGTTCAGACTCAGCACTGTCTTATATCTTTGTCTATCTGAGTGTTCTCTGCTACCTCTTGATCTCTATTTTAATTAGATCAAAGACTCTACACCACCTTATTCTGCTGTATAGCTGAGTGTTTATTTGTATCTTAATGCACATGATTGTTATCCTATTATGCTACCGTGCACTATACTGTACCCAATTACTATGTCTACTCACCCTACTGTAAAGCGCTCTGATATCTGCTAAGATCTTGTTCGCGCTATATAAAACTTTGAATAAATAAATAAATAAATAAATAAATAAAATCGCATTCACCCAAATTCAGTCAATGCAATATGCAGATGATATGATTCTCCACGATCAAATCCAGGTGGGCCTCCAGAGGCTCTTTGACACATTGGCCTCGTACTGTAAACCAAACGCTTTAGAGATCAACGTCGCCAAAACTAAGATGATGATTTATCGAGGCAGCGAGTAAGAAAGCGCTTCTGGTATATCGAAGGAAAATCCATAGAGGTAGTGGCCGCATATAAGTACCTTGGAGTCTGGATAGATCATAGAGAAAGACCGGCACCGCATATTGCTGCAATGCAAGGAGTGGCCCGCTGCTTGGCGCAGGACTTCTTAAGAACTAAGAAAGCTCTCCACTCTCTGGATCTCTCCCCATTAATTTGTGTGATAGGTGCCAAACGTCTTCCAACTTTAGCCGTTGGTGCGCTAACTTTTAAAGACAAAATGTTCACGTGACTAGACAGAGCGCAAACAGCCTGATTCTGCAGAGTGTTTCATCGACCCAACTCGACCTCCCATGCCCAAATCCATATGGAGTTTAGCCTGCCATCTCAACATTGGAGAATAAAAGCAAGATTTATTGCCTACTGCTTAAAAACAAAAAAGGCCCACGACCTCACATTAAAAGTCACATCTGGTCTCTGCTAAATAACCCTAGGACCACTTGGAGTACAATTTTAACACACAGTACGGTACCTGGCCCGCAAGACCACCCCCTTGGTTGGAGCACTCCCGGGAGGCTCCTCCTGCCTCACCACAGCCACAGAGTTGACATAGCGCTTGAAGAACTCGCGGTGCATGCATCTCTTATATACAGGGACTGAACAAAGGCAAAAGCATGCCTCTCTTAAGTACCTGTGAAGAGATAACAAGATGTGTGCCTTTGTTTCCCCTCCGGGGCATTTACATTTAAGTGTGAGGTTCCAGGCCACTCCAGGAAGGATATTAAAACAAAAGGAGGCCCAGCTGGAGGTGAACCCCCCCCCCTCGCTGCCGGTAAAAGGAATCCAGTAAAAGTCCACTAAGGGCGAGTTCATAAGCATGGGCAAAATGGGGTAATAAGGCAAAAGCAAGTAGCTCAGCAAAGAAGGATTCCAGCTCAGCTGCTTAAGGCAGCAGTATCAGCAAAGGCAGTCCAAAATAAGAGATCAAGGATGGTTTATAAAATCATAGGGAAATGGTTCAGTCCTTTCGCATAGGAAAAAGATATCATCCGTAGCTCTTGCAAAGAAAAAAAAGCATGGAGCTGCCCCTCCTTTGGGTTTCTTCTTTTAAAGTCTTTATGACGCTTCAGTGGTGTAGTACTCCGCTAGTCCGTCCATCACATGATTAGTTTACGTATGAAATCACCAAATACAATTTATTTATTCCTGCATGATGATCATGAGAAATAGCTGGGTTTCCGCTCTCACATGCTTCTTAACAGTAAAAAATGTACGTTGTATCATTCAATTACATTGGGTTATGGTTCGCTTTCCCACCAGACTATTTCACAGCGAACTCTAAAAGAGTGTCCTTTAAACGTAGGATGATACATGTACAGAGCAAATAAGGCAACATTTGCAGAAATGCCAAGGGACCATTGTACCTGACTACAGGAAAAGTGCACATTTAAAATGGCATTAAAATACATATGTAAGCTTTGAACGAATTAAACTCAATTAGAATCAAATACAATGTATTAAATTATAATTTCATAATAAGATAAACATCATAATGCTTCACCTTTATATTATTACACAAAAATGGTTAACGTTTACTGTGGCCTACAGCCACAATTTTCAATATCCATACATGTAAATTATTCTTAAAAATCATTTTACTAAAATTGTTTTTTGTTTTCTACGATCATTATGGTCTCTACAATCACATTTGTAGATTTCAGCTTCCTAACTAATTTTAACGCATAATTGCACTACAATCTATCCATGGTGCATTTCAATGTAAGGCAATAGAAATGTTAAGCCACATCATTGTAATCATTAGTTTCATCAATAAATGAATAATAAAACATCATTTTCAAAAAAGTAATCTTGTTATGGAATCTATCAATAAGCATTATAATCAGTCAGCAGTGATTTTCTCTTTTTCTAACACTTTCAAGCACGCTTTTACAGTGTTGTTACTTCACTTGTCTCAATTACTGTCACTTCATTTAACACATGCAGTATGCACGTTCAAGTTTCTATGTCTAAAATCGGTGAATGTGTCATGTAATGTGTTTTGAAATATTTAGTGTCATCACATTTTTGGCGGAATGTGGTTTTTGAACTTACAGTAACAAGGCAGGTCATTCATATGTGTGCTTTACTACTCAAACATCAAATACAATGAGGATGACATCTGAAGGATGTAATCCTCATTTCTCAAACATTCATCATCCTTCAATATTCAACATGCATCTATAGAATCAATAGGCTTATCCTTTTTCCAATTCTGCATACCTATCTCCTAAATGTTGTCGGACCTTGTTATTAACAAATGTAAAGTGCAATGCTCAGGATTGGGGCTGTGTGAGTGCCAAAGAACAGAGGGCTTGTGCAAATAAAGAAAGCCTTAACTGAACAAAATTCGAAGTTAAAATCATAAAGGTTTATTCAAAATGAAAAAAGCATGACAGAAGGGAACAAGCACTGGCAAAACCAATAGGTTGCGGCTCTGTGAATTCTATTGGTTTCATCAATGTTTTGTTTGATATGTTACACAGCAGCGGCAAGCTACTGTGTAGCATGACTTAAAGTTAAAAGAAAATCCCTATTATGCAGTCAATGCTGGCCGTGTCAAAGCACTTTAATCTATATTGTTGAGCAGCTAGCGCCGCTGTGCAACATGTTTTAACAAGCAATGTGTCTTGCATTACTCAAAGTTTGAGCTATTGGCGTCGCAAATAATAATGCAACGCCTGTAGCTCAAACTTTCAGTACTGCAAGACCTATTGCATTGCAAATGCTTGTTCTAAATGAGCTGCAGCCGTGTCCTGACCGAGCTTCTCTAGGCACTCTAGCCCACTACTGAACATTCACAACAAGCAATGGCAAAGCCAGCAGGATTCGCCTTTACAAAATCTTTTGGCTCTGACAATTTTTTTACATAATACACAGCAAAATCGCTCACTCGCAAGGAGTACAAGAAAGCAAGATTCACCTACTTGAGGACGGAAGAAGAACACCTCTGGGAAACCGCTCACGAAATAATAAAATCAAAGCACCAACGAAAATCCTGGAGCAGGGTAAATAAGGGTGCCAGAACCGCCCAACCACCAACCGTAACAAATACTGCTCCTGCTGAATGGGAGGCTCACATTGAAACACTCTACTATTAGCAACAATCGGCCTGGCTACCACAGCTCTGGCCATATCAACCCTCACATAAGACCAGAGCACACCATTAAGGTTACACCAATCCAAATCACATCTGTTATAAAAAAAATGCACCCGAGAGGGGTGCCCAGCCCGAATGGCATACCAACAAAGGTGTACAAAGCCTCGACGCAGAAGTGGGCTGTACTCTTGGCCTCCATATTTGAGGCGAGCAGAATGGGTGACTCCTGGAGAGGCTCTCTCCTCGTCCCTATCCACAAAAAAAGGTCCCCGGTCTAGCACTGATTACTACTGGATGATCGCCCTCCTTGACGTCAAAGGGAAGGCCTACGGAACTACTCTACTTCAAGAATTGCCAACCTGGGTGGAAGATCGCAAACTGATACCCTACACTCAAACCGGCTTTTAAAAGTACTGCCACATTGAAGACAATTTGATCTGTCTAGCTCACATGATGGAAGGCATACTTGCTTTAAAAGGAAAATCGCTATATCTGGGCATCATCGACTTCCGAACAGCTTTTGACAATGTTGTTCGTCCCTGATTGTGGGAAAAATTTAAGAACTGGGGCATCTTGCAATCCCTATTGAATGCTCTCATCGCTCTGCACACAACCTCCTGGGTAAAAAAAGAGATTCTTCTGAATGGTCCACACCAACAATATCATGGCCAACAGAGGCTTAAAGCAAAGATGCATATTGGCCCCATTACGCTTGTTCCTAGCAGACTTGCCTGAGTGGCTGTCTCTCTCTCTCGAGCATTCCCACCCAAAATCGCATTCACCCAAATTCAGTCAATGCAATATGCAGACGATACGATTCTCCACGATCAAAACCAGGTGGACCTCCAGAGGCTCTTTGACTGATTGGCCTCATACTGTAAACCAAACGCTTTAGAGATCAACATCGCCAAAACTAAGATGATGATTTATCGAGGCAGCGATTAAGAAAGCGCTTCTGGTATATCGAAGGAAAATCCATAGAGGTAGTGGCCGCATATAAGTACCTTGGAGTCTGGATAGATCATAGAGAAAGACCGGCAACTCATATTGCTGCAATGCAAGGAGTGGCCCGCTGCTTGGAGGAGGCCTTCTTAAGAACTAAGAAAGCATTCCACTCTCTGTATCTCTACCCGTTAATTTGTGTGATAGGTACCAAACGTCTTCCAACTTTAGCCTTTCATGCGCTAACTTTTAAAGACAAAATGTTCACGTGGCTAAACAGAGCTTAATCAGCCTGATTCTGCAGAGTGTTTCATCTACCCAACTCGACCTCCCATGCCCAAATCCATATGGAGTTTAGACTGCCATCTCAACATTGGAGAATGAACGCAAGATTTATTGCCTACTGCTTAAAAACAAAAAAGGCCCACGACCTCACATTAAAAGTCACATCTGGTCCCTGCTAAATAACCCTAGGACCACTTGGAGTACATTTTTAACACACAGTTTGGATACACTGGAAGCCCACGATATGTGGTCTAGCTCGCTACCCATAGTTGTGGCCGCAAAAGTGCTGAACAAGCAAGCAAAGATCTTGTCAGTGGAACACAGTGCACTTATTGTGAAAAATCGGTAGGAATGAGATCTGCAGCCAGAGTGTACTTTCAGGTAGATTTATTGAGACCAGTTACAAGTAGATGAGTTGTAGAGATGCAGCTCCATGGGGAGCAGTCTGCCTGCTGCTCAGCCCACACTCCAACTGACACACTCAAGCATCCAGGCACCCAAACGTTCCATTCAAGACTCTCACATACCATTCCATGCATCACATTCACACTGTCTGAGCAGATAGGGAGTAAGCAATAAGATACATACAACACAGGTTACTACATACCTTCCCTTCTTCTACAAAATGAAAATAGCAATCACTAAGAAGAGGAAGGTTCAAACAAGGGGAACCACAAGAAATAGAAAATGGAAAAGTAGAGAAAAAGCAAAAAGAAAGTGAACCCAAAGCTTGAAAGGATCATAGTAAAGAAACCAAAGAATATCAGGCGTGAGCACAGAAGAAAATACAACGGAGGTACACAAGCGAAAGTAAAAGAGAAAATAAAAATAAATTGAGAGAAAATATACACAAGATGCACAATAAGTATATGCAATAAAAATAAACAATGTAGAGGATATGCAAAGATAAATATACATAAAATATACATAAAATATCAATTACCCACACATCATCCTTCTAAAAAAAATAAAAAAAACATTAGAAATGGGTGAATGGGGGCCGTGGCTGCGCGGCCGAGGGAAATGGCTGCGGCGTAGAAGAGCTCCGGAGAAGCGTTACCCTTCCAAGCCGATCCGTTCACTAATCCGCATATAAATTGTACCTCAAAGACTCTCGCTGGTGCAGGGATACAGGCGACGGCCACGGGCGAAATCCCGACCCGTACAAACATCGTGAATCACGGGCTGTGGAGGCTCGAGCCGCGGCGGCCTGCGGACCTCGTGGGAGCCGGGGACTCGATTGACAAAGTACGCCCACAGGGGTGGACTGAGGCGGCAGGGGCGCGGGGCCTGGTGGTGTGTGGCTCGGAGAGTGACGGCAGCAGTGAGGCTTCCCAGAATTGCACCGGTGGCGGTGGCGAACGTTGGCTCGGCACCCCTCCCCCCCTGCTTTCCTTTTATCCTCCCCCCTCTAGGGGCTGCATATTGGCGCATTTAGAAGCAGCGCGCTTGGTTAGCGCCAGGAAGAGCTGATTTTGACGGTGCTGTCGGCAGGTGGTGGGACTACCTCGGCGGTGCCCACAAGGGATCTGCAGCGCATTTGCCCAAGTTTGATGGCCAAAAAAGAACAAGATAGAGGGACAACGCTCTGCGAGGGCGCAGCCGGATCCTGAATGCTACTGAAGGCTGGATCGCAAGACGGTGGTAGCGCCGGAGGGCCTTCCCCAGACTTAGCCCATCAACCGGAGGGGGAACACGTAAAGCAGGTGATTGTCGAGGACAGGGGGCCCAGCAGAGCCCCCCCTATAACGCCGCTTGCACGCTTGGCAGTGAAACAGCGTTGGTGTGCTTGGCTGCATGTGACCTACCGGTACACAGCTCCACCGCCTGATTCAGTCGCAGTCATACTCGGTGGAGCAACCAGGGCGCGAAGACACAGGGGCACAGAGACTCGGTGGAGCTAACGAAGCAGTGACCCATCCCCCCTCTAATAGGCCATCTGGTGGCAGTACGACGGGTGCAAGGGGCGTCCAGAGCGCACCTTCGGGCCACGTGGGGTGTGGATTTCCATGGCAGGCGGCATACCGGGAGTAACCACATTGTTTGGGGAAGAGATGGCGGGCAGAGGCCCACGGACATCGGCCACTCAGTCAAAGTTGGACAAGTATGCCTATAATAAAGATTTCCCACCACTGTCTGAGCTCCAAGAGCAGGCAGGAAAGACCCAGGGGGGAGATGGCATGCAGAAAGTGACCTTGGAGGACATTATGGTCACCCGCACCAATGTTCAATCCACAGTGGGGACAATATCAACGGATGTTTCGTTTCTCCGGGCTGACTTCCAAAAAATGACGCCAGAGCTACGGAAGTAGAGCGGGCCACCAAAACTCTTGTCAAGGACACAACAGCCTTGCAAAAAACAGTGTCTCGGCTGGAGGCAGAGAACAAAATAATGGCGGCAAAACTGGACGATCAGGAAGGGCGCTCCCGCCGGAACAAAGTCGAATTACTGGAATTCCGGAAAGTGAAGGGAACCCGGCGATGGATCTTTATGTCAAGGATCTCATTAAAACAAGGGGCCTCTCAACCTTTTTTTCAGTTGAAAGGGCGCACAGAGTTCCAGGGGGAAAGCCTAAACCTGGGGCTCCCCCTAGACCTGTGCTGGCCCGCATCTTTAACTTTCGCGATAGGGGCACCATACTGCAAACCACCAGAGTGGCTCCACCTCTTCGAATCCAGAACTCTACAGTATCCTTCTTCCCAGACTACACAATGGCGGTCTCTAGACGCCGAAGGAGCTTTATGGAGGTTAAAAAGGAACTGAGGGCCAGGGAATTGCCTTACTCGATGCTATTCCCGGCAAAGCTACGAGTAGTAGCGGACGGAAAAACATGGTTCTTCGACACGCCGGAGGAAGCGCACGACTGGCTTGAGGGCTGGAGACAGGTTAACGGAAACAAACGCATTGAGAGGGACCAGCGGCAACGTGACATAACGGATGAGACCGAGGGCCAGGAACAACAGCGGGATGAGGGATATCAACCGCAGCAGGATGCAGTTGAAGAATGAAACTCGACAACGCCTGTGATCCTACGTGCTGAACACTGACTGTGGGCATAGACCGGACATGGCCTACAGCGGACCTTGACTTGGACACTAAGCTGAAGAAGTCTTTGGGGGAAGGGAAGGGCTACGCCTGTCCTTGGACTTCTTACCCCTGACACGCAAGTACTTTTTGAGGTTGGGACTAAGCACTCTGCTAAGTTGGGGAGGCAGGTAGTTCTGAGACCGTCGGGCAGGGAGGGGGGGATGGATTGGTATCTTCGGATTTTTGTGTTCTTCGTTTCCTTTTCTATAGTACAGTGGATGCCGGTCTGGGATGAAAGGGAAGTTCTATTTCCTCCACAATGTTTGCTATTTGTACTATTGTTCTGCAAAGTTTTCAGGTATAAGGCCTTGTTTTATTTTTTCCAGCACCTGAGGTACACACTACACTCCGTACTCTGTCGCGCATACTCCACCCACCATGGCAGCACGGGTTTCAGCCACCCCTGATCCTATAGGGCACCCCACAACGCAAGTGACTCCTCTATCAATGTCTTCGTGGAATGTTCATGGTCTGGGGGACAAAATAAAGAGGGGTCTATTTTTGCAATGCCTGAAACGACATTCACCAATGGAGGCCCTACTGCAGGAAACACACCTTACTGGCGCAGCGTGCAAAGCTATGGACAGATGGGGGGTTAGAATGGTGGTACACTCTGAGTTTTCGACTGGCTCCAGGGGGTGGGTATTTTGATCAAAAAGCAACCCCCGTTCATAGTGCTAAACACAAAATTGGACGACAGCGGCCGCTTTGCGGCTGTTATGGGTCAATGGGAAGGGCGGTCCCTTAACATAGTCTCTGTATATGCTCCCCCTGCCCTATACGCAGTCACGCTCCCAGCACTCAGTAAGTTCCTACTTGACCTTCCAGATGGGGAACTGTTGATCGAGAGGACCTTAATGCGCTAGTAGACAACACCCTTGACCACCACCCAGCAATAGCACATGTCCATGGCGGGTCTCGTCTTGGGAGCTTTATGGAGGCAATGGGGCTCACGGATGTGTGGAGATGGCACCACCCCACAGCGCAGCAATTCACCTTTTACTCAGGGGCCCATAACAGCTTGTCCCGCATCGACTATTTTTTACCTACAGCGGGCTGCCTGCAGAACGTTGACAACATAGAAATAAAGCCCAGCGGTATCTCCGACCACTCCCCAGTGATGTTGACATACACCCTAGTCACAAGGTTAGGCGTCGCACTTATCCCATCTATCCCGGCTACTTGCAGGTCCCTAAAATTAAAAAGGAGATTCTTGCAGCAACAAAGCATTACTTTCAGGAGAATGAGGCATCGGTTGATTCCTCAACTATTCTGTGGGAAGCATACAAAACGGTCCTTAGAGGACAAGCCATTTTCTTGGTCGCGGGGCATAGAAGGGAGAAGCAGCATGACCTTCATGAGCTAGAGCTGGCGCTGGTGGAGGCGGAGGCTCAGCACACCAGTGATCCTACGATGGCAACATCTCAGCTGTTGAGGCTAGCGCAACAACAGCATAGGAAACACTTAAAAGATCTGACGAGGTCGCGTCTGACGGCCACCTACCATAAGATTTACGAGCTTGGGGATAAAGCCGGGAAGCTTCTGGCGTGGCTAGATAGAAGGGGAAAAAGTACCAGGTGGATAGCGAGGATTAGGACGGCTGAAGGGGAACTTACAACAGACCCGCAGATCATAGTGCAGGGCCTTGCGCATCATTTCAAACAGGTATATACCTCGACCTCTGAGATGTCGGTAGAGGAAGCACTAACCTACATACAGGATATTGACATGCCCGGGCTCCCTCCAGAAGCGGCTCTGGCGCTTGAGGCGGATCTTACGGTGGAGGAAATACAGGGGGCGATAGGCGCAATGCAGTCCGGCAAAGCGGCAGGCCCTAATGGTATCCCCATCGAGCTCTACAAAAAAACGGCGGGAATTGTTGCCCCCCATCTGTTACGTATGTATAATGACTGTTATCAGAAGGGAGAGCTGCCATTGGATCAAAGAACGGCCACAATAGTGGCAATACTCAAACCGGGCAAACCTGCAGATGAATGTACCTCATATCGCCCAATCTCCCTGATTAATGCGGAGGCCAAAATCCTAGCAAAATTATTGGCTATTAGACTAATGCCATACCTAACAACTCTGGTACACCCAGACCAATCCGGTATCATGCCAGGCAGGAGCACAGCTTTAAACCTGCGACGTCTGCATGGTGTGATGGCATGCATGCCGTATATCCCGCAGACGGCAGTCATACTCTCCCTTGACGCTAGAATGGCGTTTGACTTGGTGGAGTGGCCATTCCTGTTTGCGGTGCTTCGCCACTTGGGCTTTGGTCCTAAATTCTGCACATGGGTCCGTCTGCTCTATACCAAACCTATAGCTCATGTGACGGTAAATGGACATATATCGGATGACTTCCCTTCGACTCGAGGCACCCGCCAGGGCTGTCACCGCTGCTTTTCGTGCTAGTCATCGAGCCCTTGGCAGCGTGGATCCATTGGGATCCAATGATAAAGGGACTCAGGCGGATGGCAGAGTGGGAAGAGCGCATTTCATTATACGCAGACGACGTTTTATTGTATTTGACCCTTCCTAGGCGTTCTATACTGGTTCTCCTGAATATCTGTGAACTCTTTGGGCGGGCATCGGGGTACACCATCAACTGGTCCAAATCTATAATGTACGTGCTGTACGGCCCACCACCGCAGCTCCCCCAGGACTGCCCACTTATGATCGCAGATGATATGTTCAAATATTTGGGGATCAATGTGACGGCCAACTCCGCGGACTTCTATAAACATAACCTGCAACCCCCACTGGAGCGCCTTTGACGGGACACCGCACACTGGGGGGCGTTACCGCTAACGCTATTAGGGAAGGCGGCGCTCTTCAAAATGATGGCGCTTCCTCGTTTCGTATATGTGCTGGAAAATACACCATTCCTGGTGCCCCTGAGCTACTTTAAGGCCATAGAAGCCCTGGTCTCCAGCTTACTCTGGGGACACAAACCAGCGCGCATAGCACAGACTAAGCTGGTGCGTAGTTAGTATGATGGGGGGATGGCACTCCTGAATATACAGTTATAATACTGGGCGGCACAATTGAAGATCATCAATCAATGGATTCATGCCCCCCAAGAGGACCCAGTGTTTAGAGCAGACAGAGTGGCTCTGGGTGTGGGTGGGATGCTGTCCCCCATTTATGACAAAAAGCGCACCAAATCTCTCGTCGGACCCACACAGCAGACAGTCACCTTTTGGCATGAGGCACAGAAGAAGCTGGGTTGGCAGGGGACTATGACCCAACTCACCCCTCTTTGGGATATGCCACAGCTGGGTCTGCTCAGGAATACCAAGGGTTTTGCCCGCTGGGATATAATAGGAATCTCCACGGAGGTAGATGTTTGGTGCAAGGGAAAGGTTGTGTCATTTGAGTAACTACAGCAGCAGTATGAGTTGGCGCCCACTGAACTCTTTCGATACACACAAATAAAACACGCTCTGTTGAAGGCCCTGCCTCCGGGTACTGAGGTCCAGGAAGCATCGCCTTTGGAGGACAGACTATTATCAGACTATATGCAGAAGCGGGCTTCTTCATTCACATACCGAAAGCTAGTAAATAATCTCCCAGACCCCACGATAGGACTCAGAGGGAAGTGGTCCTGTGATGTCGGGGACTTTGATGACTCTGACTGGCACGAGGCACTTGCATCCCCGAAGGAGGTAGGCATACCCTTGCGACTTAGACTGGTGCAACTTAAGATATTGCACCAAGTTTATTTCACTAGACTCACCCTACATAAAATTGGTAGAACATCACATCCATATTGTTTACGGGGATGTGGGGAGTAGGGAACTTTCTACCATACCATATGGCAGTGCCCGAAGATAATGGACTATTGGGTTCAAATAATGAGAACAATATCACACGTGGGGAAGGTGTTACTTCTACCAGAGCCAAAAAGATGTTTGTTGAATGTCTGGGAGCCAAATGACCTTAACCACCCTATGCAGGATTGGGCCATTCTTGGGTTAATGGTAGCAAAGCGTAACATTGCACAGAAGTGGGGGGCGGTGGGGGTGGCAAAATTGACCGTATGGTCCACGGACATGGATCTGGCAATGATTGCAGAACGGACGGTATTTGTAAACCGTGACAGCCCCGGGAAATGGAATAAGATCTGGGGGGCTTGGAATGAGTTCAGGGGAAATATATATGAGACGCCCAGAGCTCGGGTGGATGAGAGCTCAGATAAAGATTTTTAGGAGGGGGGAGGCGTGGGATGGCGACGTGATGGAAGTTATTGTGGTGTATTGTATACTATTTTAATAATGTACTGGGATTGTGTAGTGCTGACATTTTTGATGATATGTGATTGCTATCTGGAAGTAATGTACCTTCTTAATGCTGATTATAATAAAATAGAGTTAAAAAAAAAATCATACTAAAAAAAGAAAAAAAGAAATGGGTGACGGACACTTCCCCAAAATGCAGGTGAAACAATGGACCAGAACAATCTGGAACATCTACACCCAACATCAACCAAAGAAAATAGTAAGTGGAAGAAAAAAATAACATTGACTGCTAATAATACAGCCAATCAGGCCTAGAGCCAGACAGCTGCGAGTGTGGCAGACTATTGCACACAAACAAAGATACACATGGGACTCGTACCCATTAGAACCCTTAATAGGAGGTTAGTCGTTTGAACAGAAAAGCAGAACACATGGGAATCATACCCATGAGAACCTCTATTTGAAGGTGAGAAATGTTAATGGAACAATAGAACACATGGGACTAGTACCCATCAGAGCCCCAGTGTGGAGGTTAGCTACGTGCACAGAACAAAAAAAACACATGGTACAAGTACCCAATAGATCCCCGGTGTGAAGATTAGATACGTGCATAGAACAATAAAAACACATAGGACTTGTACCCATTAGAACCCCTGTGTGAAGGTTAGATACGTGCACAGAACAGAAACACATGGGACTCGTACCCATTAGAACCCCAATGTGGAGGTTAGAGTGTGAACATAACGATTGAACACATGGGACTAGTACCCATTAGAATTATGTAGATAGGACACCCACAAAAAAGAAAAGGTTTCAAACAAGGAGTACCCCAAGAAATGGAAAAGAGGAGAAAAAGCAAGAAGAAAGTGAACCCAAATGTGAAGGAATCACAGCAAAGATACCAAGAAAATCAAGCGTGAGCAAGGAAGGAAATACACCAGAGATATGCAGGAGTAAGTACAAGAGAAAGAGACAATGAAATAACAGGTTAAGACCGAAGC
Organism: Lissotriton helveticus; assembly: GCF_964261635.1. Taxonomy (NCBI): domain Eukaryota; kingdom Metazoa; phylum Chordata; class Amphibia; order Caudata; family Salamandridae; genus Lissotriton; species Lissotriton helveticus. The sequence continues at coordinate 1,104,205,008 of NC_136057.1, read as the reverse complement.
ACATGAGAAAAGGAAATAAGGAATAAACAATGTAGAGGAGATGCATAGACATATACATAATATATATATATATAACCCACCCATCATCCTCATATGATTAAAAAACAAAACATTACAAACGGGTGACGGACACCCAAAAAGAGTTTCCCCAAAGTACAGGAGAATAAACAGACACCAAAAATGGTTGTATGACGTTACAACGCATACTTTTACAACGCCTACCTTTACAACGCAATTTTTACACCGCAACATCCACTACAACGCACACCATTACAACGCATGCCATTACAACGAATACTTTAAAACTACCTTTACAACACATTCCATTACAACGCATACTGCATTTACAACGCATACCATTACAACGCATTACATTACATTGCATGTAAGGTAAGTATTGGATAGTGTAGGGGTAAAAATTACTATTCTAACTCCAGGGGGTGCAACAGTAGGGTAGGTTTTGGATAGTGTAGGGGTAAAAATTACTATTCTAACTCCAGGGGGTGCAACAGTAGGGTAAGTGTTGGATGGTAATTTTATGTGTTGTAATGGTATGCGTTGTAATAACTGAGTTGTAATGACATGCGTTGTAGTGGTGTGCGATGTAGTGTCATGCGTTGTAATGACTGCGTTGTAAAAATATGCGTTGTAATGGATTTTACGTTGTAAAAGTTGTGTTGTAATGGTAGTGCGTTGTAAAAGTTGCGTTGTAAAGGTTGTTTCCCACCAAAAATGGAATATAAACACAAAACAACAACCAAAGAAAATGGAAGGGAAAGAAATTAAAGCAAGTTGACTGCTGACCATACAGCCCAAAAGGCCTATGGCAGACAACCACGAGTGTGCACACAAACAATTACACACATGGGGCTCGTACCCATTAGAACCCCTACTTAGAGGTTAGTAGCTTGAACAGAACAGCAGAACATATGGGACTAATACCCATTAGAACCTCTATGTGAAGGGTAGAAACGTAAACAGAACAATAGAACAAATGGGACTCATACCCATTGGAACCCCTTGTGTGGAGGCTAGAATATGAACAAAACAATTGAATAGATGGGACATGTACCCATAAGCAATAGAAAAAAACATGGGACTTGAACCCATTAGAAATGCATAGATGGGACTACAACCCACTACAGACTGAATAGTTGGGACTAACACCCACTACAAAAACAATGGGTCTTGTACCCATTAAAACTACGTACATGGGACTAAAGCCCACTACAGAGTGCGTAGATTGGCAGACTTGTTAAAATAAACATCTCCCAGTGTGGGGAGCTAGGGAGTAAATAACCAGATACATACAACACAGGTTACTACAAAATCTCTCCCATGGTAGCTGGGCGTCAAAACTCTACGATCATAAAAGTTGTACACACTATTTATCATCTCCCATGAAGCCATTAGTTGAAACATCATTTAATGAGACTACGTTTTGGCCTAATCCCCCTGATGGTGTATAAATATGGCCAGAGGTATAAGGAAGATAAGCCCTCCCGATGCCGTTTCTGCGGCAATGGGGAAGAAACTTTAATCCACGTTTAATGCATTTGTAAGACCCTGCAACCCTTGCGAATATTTTGACTGCGTCCAATCTGACGCATCCTTAATGAGCGGACAAGCCAAGAGGCCCTAGAGAAGTGCATGAAGGGCGACTCTGCTCAGATGGCCGCCCGTTTTGTAAAATTCATGTCTGAAATCAAATCTATTTTACCTTTAGGTGATTGCTATGAATTTTAGCTATGCCAGACATGAACTCTTTTTTAACAGAGAACGGAATTTAAAAAAACAAAAACTTTTTGTAAGAATTGCAATGATTTTAAGGAATTGTACAATCCAATTATTTGTATTTGTATTTGAGCTTCTGTGCAACAAGGCATATAGTAAAAAAAAAAAGCACTATCACGCAGTCAATGGTGCCGATTCATAGCATTTATTTTTTACAGTAAGCCGTGTTACACAGAAACTGAACAGCTATGCAATATGTAAAAAATAATTGCCAAAGACAATAGATTTCACATAGGCGAAACCTATTGGCTTTGCCAATGCTTGTTGTTCGAGTTGGCAGGTATGATGCCCTGAGTGAACTTGTTCTCCCTCTACAGTAGGAAGTCACTATGCGGGAGGCTAGTAAGTGGAATGAAATAACTGGGAGGGGCGTGGTCGATGTAACTAAGGGTGTGATTTATAAACACATAAACTGAAAATCCGTGCTTAGCATAGTGTGTCACCCGACTGATATTTTGCTGCTTTGTCATTGCATCCAGATACAAGTAGCATTACACTTACAACAAGCCAGGACTATTGGCTTTGTCAATGGTTGTTAGTTACATAAGATAAATAAGCAACAACTTTGTTGTACATAATATTGAAAATGCTTCAGTTCTGAAATGATGAGACTGTGAAAGAACTATAACCAGTCTCTTTGAAGTTACATGAAAGGCTTTAAGCCATGGTACTGCTGCAGAGTTAAGATTTTTTTTCACCCTGAGAGTGAGGGCAAACATGAAGAGCACAATAGAGACACGTCTCAGCACCTGCTTCTTAGAACTGTCGGTGCTGAGCACCGACAGGACCCAGCCCACTTAAAGCCCTGACGGGAGGCATGGTGGGAGAAGAACCAAAGACAGCCAGGCTACCAAGATTTCGAAGTCAGACATGCACTGAAGTAAGAGCACGAAACACGAGAGACTGCTTGTTTATTTAAGTTTAAGAAGCGTCTGAGTCACAGTAGTTGATTTTGTTCATGAGAAAGTTCCACTCATAGTCGTAAAATGTCACTGATAAGTACACTGAAAATATGAAAATGGCACATACGTAAGCAATCTGAAACCGTGGCAGCTATGAATATGCGGAGGTAAGTGTGCTTTAATGCAAGTAGGATGTGGCTGGTACATTGAGGGTGTGAGAAGCGAATAAGCGCAGCGGTCAGAGGAGAGGGGAAAAGTAGAGTGACAATTAACAACTGCACAGGGAAGCTGTATGGAGATAGAGAGGGTGTAGATGTACAGACATGATGTCCAGAGGTACACGTAGTAGGTAGGGAGCTATACTGAAGGTGATGTGTGTAGTGGGAGGCTGCATGGAGGTACGTAGGGTGTGGATGTGCATGGAGTATGTAGGGAGGCACATAAACAGTGAGGTGGGGTTTCAAATAGATGGTGTGTTTTGCTATTATTACATAAAAGTTGTGAGGGTCATCTTTGCAGGGTGATAAACGTGTCCCGGCGCCACAGGTAGAATGCCCTTGACTAACAGCCAATTTGACTCCATGCAAGTTTGGTTGAATACAAAAGAGCCCTTAAGTTCTGGATCAAAAGGGTGGGTGAAAGACAAATGCATGCGTTCTTTGTGCGAAAGAAAGGGAAGCAGCGAGGTGTATTTATGATGGCTGCTTGGTGAGCATAAAAGTGGTAAAGAAATATCAGGCGGCAAGAGTGACGTGTATGTATGTGTGTTGATTCCTGTCAGAGAAAGGGAGGGGGAAGAAAAGATAGGAGTGCCTTTAATGTGTTTGAGATAGAAAGTTAAGGGTGTCAAGGACAGATGTGTGTTGGAGGATTGGGAAGTGAGTGGGAGAAGGAGACAAGGGGAATTGTGTAGTGTGTGATGGAGAAGGGCCCCTGTCTCTGAAGACAGTCTCTATGGGACTTTGAAACTAATGTATGTAATATGCCACGGTTCAATGTGTTTTGTCAGTTAAGTAAAAGGTTCACGATTCTGGGCAGTTAAGATTGATACACCAGATTAATAGAACAATTAAACTTTTTTTTTTAAACAAGAACAAGAGCAAGATTTAAAAATAGGCTCTTATTTTTTTAAAACCCTCTATTCTGCACTTTCACGATAATAGCAGCTGCGCACCTACACACCTGTTGTCAAGGCGCCGACAGGGTCACAATTACATTATTGCTGGTATACCTTTATGGAAACTGCTGGGCATTTTACGTGGATCCTTTTTCTTGAAATGTCATTATGTACAGAACAATAGCATAATTGTCCAAGGTCTGGAGTTATTAGCAAAAATAAATAAAGTATGTTCAAAATAAAAAAATAGCAGCTGGGCACCTTTCTTTCGACAAGCAACATCTACAGAAAGTATCGCAGGTGCCATTTCATAAGAGCGCGGAATGGGAGGTTTGTAAAAAAAAAAAAAGTAGTCCCCCAAGAAATACATAAATACCTACAGTATAAGGAAACTGTAGTTGGCCGGTGCTTCTGGCGTAGAAACGGAAGTGATGTGTCTGGAGCACCGGACAATAAGGAGCCAGGAAATAAGAGCAATGGAGTTGTGAATCAATGGCAAGCAGCAGCTGTAATTACACTCCATAGAGTGATTACAGCAAGTCTTGCAGACAGCGCATGCGCACTGATGCCCAAACTAAAAATGAAAGTGTCTCTATGTAATGTAAGTAGTGCTCATGTAAAGCACTCAAATACTTGCAGGTCGAGTTTGCGCTGCATAAAAGCACCAAACAAATGTAATTAGATTAAAATGAAAGTCCCTGAATGAAAAGGACTTGATGGAGGAGTGTGGTTGCCACAAGGTAGGTCACTGGAGCAAGGAGGAGGACATGGTGGGTTAAAAGCAGGGTGTTTCAAGATAATGGCGGGGGGCATTGGATTTACACGCCGGGTGGAGAGAAGACGGCGGCAGATGCACTCTTATCGAGTGCTTGCCAATTGTCCTGGTGAAATGTAAGGGGTGCTCATGTAAAGTACTCCAATACCTTTGGGTGGTGTTTGTGCTATGTAAATATGCTAACAAAATAAATAAAAATAAAAGCCCCTGAGTGGAGATTAAAAGTTAAAATGCAATGCTGTGCAGGAAAACTACAAACAAATGCAGTTGTATGAAGTGGTCATTCAGAAATGAAAAAAAAGTACCTTCTGAATGAGTAGTCAGTCGAGGGACAATAGTGGGTAGCCAGTGACCGGAAGCTGTACTTGAGCCAAGCTCCACGCCACAGCATGTACGGAAAAGCAGAGCAGGTAGTGAAATCAGACAATCTGGCCAATCAGAAGCATGTAAATTAGAGCAACGGGATCAATGAATGGTAAGTTCAGGTAAGTATTGGGAGGGTTCTAAGCCTCTTTTAAGATTTTCATTTTTTAATACAAGAGATTCCGCTGTGCAGGCAAAACCTAAAAAGTAGTTAGTCAGATTCAAATCAACATTAGTGCATAAAAATAAAGTCAGTTGCGAGAGATCATAACATAAGGGAAAGAATCAGAACTGAAATATAGTAAAACAAAGAATTAGCATAAATCTATTCAGTTCGTAAGTCAAGGGAGAGTCTAAATATAAATCAGATAACAGTCCGATGTAGAAACTGCTCGATATGAAAGAGAGGGGAAGTCTAACAAGATCAAAAAGCAACTGGACAAAGGGATTGCGTAGATCAAAAGCAAGAAAATTCTGGCACAGCTGACTTTTTTCACGTAGAATGGCATTGTCCAGTTATTACGACCTACTAGGTGGAGATACTGGCCTAAATCAAGAGAATTACGGGGTGGGATGTCCCATGTTCCATTAAGCAGATTCTCTTGGGACTAAAATTTTCAATGAGCCATTTTTCCTACGAATTTAGTGTGTCTAAATTGTCCCTTAAGCCACAGTGCTAATTGAGTTCATTTATATAGGTTGAATATCTACAAGCGTCAAAAAGGCCTTGCTTTTCAGTGAGAAAGTGTCAATTTATAGGAAATGTTCAAAATTTAGTTTTGAAGAAAGGAGAATACAAATTCTTTCCCAGCACATGATGAGCAATTATTGATTAAATGTCCTGGCTGGGAGACGCAGCATTATCACTGCTTGCTGCTTCAGGGGTCGGTCCTTGTAACACCTCGTAAAGTACGTCAATGGAACACAGATGATATTCAGAACTGCCAACAATTGGTGTAGAGGCAGGCAGTGCTGTAATCAATACCTGGGTGGCAGTGGTGCAATTGGTGGAGCTAAAGCTCACTCCAGTTGTAAAAGGCACCTGTGGATTCTCAAGGAATGTGGTTGTTAGTATACGAATACGCTGGGGACATTGCCAAGCACAAGACCTCAAGGGTTCCAGCCTGGTATTCAAGTTGGCAGGGGTGTCCGTTGCGAGTGTCATACAGAGGTCCAACATGCATTCTTCACCGCAAAACAGGCATAGAAGAACAGGTAAGATGCAGTCCATCCAGACTGGTCTAAACAATAGGAACCAAGAGACGCTAAGTTCCCGTAGGCGAGGCGTGCCCAGATCTTGTACCATGAGTTCACGGTATTTCCGCTCCAGGAACACTTTTGCCATCTCGTTGGTGATTGGGCCGTCCATTGCGTATCAGGTAAACGACAATCAGGATTCCCGCTATTGCCAGCCGGATCAGAGGTAGACCTCCCAAGATGCTTCCAATTACAGAGTATATAACATTTGGAATAACTCTGAGGATTGTCTGAAAGGTGCTAAGAAATCCCGACCCTATGGTCTTAACTAGGTGTACAATACCATTTGTATCAGACATATTAAACATACGACCCACCATTTCTGCAAAATGAATGAGTAAGTTTGTACGTATAATAGCTTGTATCTCAGTCAAGGTCCTTGCAATTTTAAGATCAAAGGTCTCTCGAGCAGAGGTGAAGGGTACAGTTTGCTGTAAAAGCATGGCTTTCACTCTGCTCAAAGTATCAAATCGTATAAAAGAAGCATTCATCGAAGGCCATAACAGAGCCTCCCTGACTGTGTTTGTAGGGGGAAACAATACTTGCATACAGCAAGTAACCCTTGAGTTCACAGTGACCAGGATAGGCGATGCCCGGAAGCATACCACAGCAACCTATATCATTCAGCATCAAGTAACTCCCATTGGAGAGCTGCTCGAACACCTGTTTAATCACGGCAGCTGGAGCCCCTTTCATGTAGCAAGACAAGTTTGCTACTGACCCATTACAAGCCCCGTGCAATGTAATGTTCTGGCACATTAGAGAACCACTCAAATCGTTCTTGCAGTTTGTACCAGTTAGAAAAACTTCTCGATCCCCACTCCGGCATCAAAATCTATACGGTAAATCCCAGGATTCCTTAATGTAATCTTTACCCAGTTTTTCGTATTTGCCCACCTGCCTTTGCTCAAGGCAATATTGAAACTGAAATGTAGTGATCGGTAGAGTTTTGTGGACATGGATAAGCCATTCAGTAGACGGAGCTTCCGCTACTGTAAATGGTAGTCGGTCCAGTATTTCAATATGCAGCATAGTATATTTAGCTCCCCTTTGTGCCATTTCAACCTGTTTATCTGTTAGCTTGTATTCAGAAAACGGAGACGTACTGTTTATAAAACGGCAAGGCACAAAGCCTGCACACAAAGATTGAAGCGTCCAGCTTAATAACATGATAGAATGCAATTGAGATTGCCCATGTTGTTATTGGGCCAAATCCTGTTTTAGGATGTCTATCGCCGAAGACACAATGTTGCCTAAAGAATATATTCTGGAAGTTGTTAACCCATTGTCTACCACAGCTAATGATTTTTGTAAGTTAATACGGTCTATTTCCCACATTCTCTCTACTGCCTCTTGTTGGGATTTTTTCCAGATTTAATTGAAAGCAGCGTAAATGCCAGTATATATGAAACGTTTCTGACGACTTTTTCTGGGACCTAATAAAAAAACTCTAAGATCCATGTCTTGTGAGAGTAAAGTTAAGTGTTGTTTCTGTGAGTGTTGAGGTTTCTAGCCAATCAAGGCACAACTTCCCAACACTATAGGATGTCACTACCCCCAGGTGTTCTCGTTGTACATAACTTGGGTCTGGCCTGTGGATACTATACCCTTTGGTAATACCCAAGAATCTCTTATGACATATATTCGTGTCTAAAGGCCAAACCACCCATTCTTTCCAATTTGGGTCTGTTCTATTGTACTGTAAGATGTCATCTACTGTTGCCCCTTCTTTTGTAGTCGAATTTTGCCACCCCTGTGATTGTGGTGGAAACCGAGGTGTAGTAAGGTCCTTTATCTTGGCTAATCCAAGACAGGATGTCTGTTGCACAGTTTCGTTGGAATGAGGCATGCTCTGAACAGCGCTTCTGTTCCCTGGACTTGCCAGTCTCTAGAACCCCAGACAGATTTTGAGTCTACTGTGTCTTTCCATAGGTCAAACCCCTGCTCAGACAGTTGGGCAATAAAGGAAACAGAGTATATCTGTTTGGTGTTAGTCAGCATAATTTTAAGTGCCGATGTTGGTGTAACCGTATAATAATATGAGTTTGGGTCTGTGGTGTTGAAACCTGAAAAGTATGACAATTTCTGTGCAAAGGTATATGAACTACTCTTTGGTGGTGTTGGGCAATGCTCTCACTGATGGTATTCAAGTCATTTCTAGGTGAAATAGATTTGTGTAAGAAATTATGACTATAATGTTGGTAACAGTACAATGCGTCATAGTCTGAATTATCTTTTAACATTTCAGTATTTGGAAATGCTGCAGTATATTCTAAATCAGACAACCTGTTATTAACAGTTTCAGTGCCCCAATCATCAGAAAAAGTACTGAAGGTAATGATATCACTCAATGAAATTTTAAATAAATGAGGAATTTTTAAAAGTTCCGTCTGGACTGGCCGAATCTGTTGAAATTAACCTTGTCTCATACTATACCGTCTGGTATAGGAACTGCTGTAATGTTCACTGATGACAAGTCTCTTTGTTCACGGTGTGATGATTGATAAGGCTTTAAAATCAAGTTGACTTTTGGGTTGTAGAGCTCTGCTGAAGGTATCTTCCATTAATAAGCATGCTAAAAGTTATTACCAAGCCTAGCCAGAAAAGAAAAAACATTATCCCAGTAATTACCCAGAGTTCAACCCAAGGCGATACCAGGTATGTCTTTTGAAAAAAGTGAAAAAGTTCCTGATTTGTAGTTTGATTGGTGTTTCGTCTGGCGTCGTTTCAGGTTCACTTGGATCCAAAGAAAACGTATCAAAGTTAATGAAACAGCCAGAAGCAGTTCGATCAATTGATGTAATTGCATCGTGATTTGTTGAAATCATGTTTTGCTCTTTTCGAGGCATGTTGATGTAGGCGTTTGTATTTGGTCTAATTGCAACTTTGGTGTTGCTTTGAGTTTGATTTTGAAGTTCTTGTTCAAGGGGAACGAGTTCCACAGCATTGTTGCTTAGTCCTTCATTCCGCACAGGTGGCTGTTCAAATGTGATGAGCCTTTCTGTTTGAACTTCTTGGATTGTAGCGAGAGGAGGGCATCTGCTACTGTTGAGTCCATGAGACCTACTGTTCAGTATTTGCCACATAGTGAGGTTTGATTAAGTCAATTGAGACACATCTTTTCTCCTATTTCCGGTAAGAGGCGGTAGCAGCACAGTTCTTGTTCCTTGTACTGCTAGGACAGGTACAGCTGTTCTGTATGATGGTCCAAATTCTTTTTTGTCTGCTATTTTTCTTCTGACCAGATCCCCGACTTTTGGGATCCAGACAGGTTTTGCCGTTACTGCCTTGACGTCCCCAGTGGTGGCAGTGCTTAATTTGTAAAATATTAAGTCCAGGTGCTCCCATTTTTCTAGGAGGCCACACCCACTTCCCCTAACTCCACTCACTTCCTCCAATGGTACCACCCACGTACTATATTGGCTCCACCCACATCTTCATCTGGCACTACTGAAAGCCAGATGTAATACCTGATCTGAATTTCAGCAAGGGAGCCTTCCTCAAGTAAGATTTTGATAGGAAGTTCCCTCGCCCTGCGAACATTTTGAAAAAGATGAAGTCAAAAGTACATTTAAAGCACAATTTTGGAATAAATTGGCTAAAATGACAAAGCCATCACTGAAGTCATAGGATTGTAAAGAACAAGCATAGCAAATTAGCCTTGCCCTTTCTGGCGGAGGTGGCGAGGGTGTGGTATGTATGCAGTGGAGCCATTTTAAGACCATGGTTGCAAACATATTACTAAAGCATGTTGTGGTCGCGCTCTGTCATTTACTGACAACACATTTTCCAATGAAATTGCCAAGAAATCCCCCTGACATGCAGATTTACTAATAAAACTATGTACCATTCAAACGATAATAAGTAGAAATTGGGCTTCAGAAATTATTTACAATTTGCAGATCACCAAGTAAGGTGTCTGAGTTAATATTGATCCTATTAAATCAGAATTACAAAATAACGTGCTTCACTTCTCTAAATGCTGATGTACTTTTGAAATATTTGTGCAGTTCCTTGACTTTTACAGATAGTTCATTTTACAAAAGCCACTAACTTTACAGTCACGGAAATAAAAGTAAATACCACTACCCGTTTAAAAATATTAAACATCAATTAGTCAGATGACATAGCCTGCTATTTGACCTGTTTGCACCCACAGCAAACCTGACAAGATGAAAAGAAAAAAGTAAAGGCATTTTATTTTCTATTTCCCTTTTGAACTCTATCCTGATTATTTTCGGAGTGACACCTATACCTCTATTTCAAGCACCTTTGGCCCAGGCTAGAAGGCATTGAAATGGACCACATTAAGGTCGGACAATGCAAACTTAGCAGATCACTCACCACCACCAGTCCGCTCTGCCTGTGCCGCCCTCTATCCTCGTGGCTCGATGACCCTGGAGAATGCCTCACACAGTTTTGGTCCAAAACTCAAGGTCACAGAACAAAAACGCTCTGAGAGGCCTGTGCACGGGTGCAAGGCAAGGGGCACATATCGGAAGTGAGGAGCTCCTGTGTTGAACGGTAAAAAATGTATTCTATTAAGTTAGCCTCTACTTCTCTTCTATTTTGTCTACCAGCCCCCATTTTTGTGTTTCTGCGGGGACTTGCATAAAGTCAAAAGTTACGTGTTCACTGAAAGCTGGTTGTACTGATAATGCTCGTGTGTCAGAGTAAGCAGCCCTGCCCTGCTTACTCTGACAAAAAGAGGTACCAGGAAATATTTTATAAGCAGAACAACAAGGTTGTATCAGAACAACATATGAGAAAAATTACAACTGTATATTAGCAAATGTGTTATTGCAAAAACTGATGCCCATGTATAGATTTCCAGTTTCTCTGAAATCAGATCATAATGAGGTCTCAAAGATGATGTGTGCAGAACAACAGATTGTAGCTATCTGCCTGAAGTTTCCAGCACAATAAAACAACCCAAAGACAGCACAGACTTACACTTTGCAAAAGGCTGTGTTTTAGCATCACTGAAGTGGTATGAATATGTGCATGCAAATGCACTTGTGAAAAACACTGACACTGATGAAAAGACTAGCCATTGCTGTGAAGGTCTGGCTGATGTGGAGCGTGCAGTTTCTCAATAGATTGCAGCGGCTACACAAGATCTGCATAATGGCTGGTGCCTTAACTTTGATCTGAGAGATGTTGTGAAATGGAAATGCCTGTTCTAAATGATCCTGGCAAAGACTGTTGTGAAATGTGGTGGCCTTCCAAATTGGGTGTATGCCTCTCACCCTCTCACACACTATGGTCCTGTGTCCCCATGATAAAACAGTTCATCTTCAAAAAAAGATTCCAGCAGTGGTCAAAAGCCAACAAAAGAGGGTCAGTCAAGTTGGAAGGGAACACACACATGAAGCAGCACTAAAGCAAACAACACTGGAAAAGCAAAAAGTGAAAACTGACTCAGATGATAGCAGTGTCAAAGAGCTGAATGAGTCAGGTGCAGCCTCTGAAGGAAAAATGAGGGCTGTGGGCCTACGAGTGGAGGAAGAAAAACGCTGGCTGAAAGGGTATCCAAATTGTCTGCAGTGGTCCCTTGAAAAATCATTTGTACCCATAGCTGAAACTAATCAATGTGAAAATAAAAATGAAAAGCTTGGATTGAAAACGTGCAAAGGATTGATGGTGCTCTGTCAGAGTTTCTCAGCACCTGAGTGGTCAAAATGCATGGAAAAAGTACAGAATGCCACATTGAATGAACTGTGTAATGCAAAGTTTGAATTATATGAGCAACCCTGATAGCAAGCTGATAACAAAGAGCCAAGAAATGCTGAAATAAATAACTGAGTACTGTCAAGAGCTGATGATAAAATAATTTTTGAATGGAAAGAAGAAGATTTGTGGTGTAGAAAACTGCTGATACTATCCTTGTGTACATTACTCTGTCCAAGGTTGGAAATAGAATCTGAACTTTCCACCAGTTGGCCCAGAAATATTTCTTTAAAAAAAAGCAATCTATTTAACGATCCTTCAGGCTGTAGGGGATGAACTTGTGGACGATCTTTCTTGAATACTTGCTATATTGACTTTCTTTTTCATTACTCTGGATTTATTGAACTGCAAGTCTTCAACGATTTTTGTTTTTACTTTTTTAGCTTGGACTTTGATTGAGGTGAAAATACTGTTTGATTGTTTCAAATGTTTGCTTTCTTTCGGAAATTCCCCATTGACTGAAATATGCATTGGACATAAACTATAGACATTTTTAAAAAATATTTTTTTTTGTGCAGCGTTTTCAAGAGACAGTACAGTTAAAGACATTGTTCATTTTTGGATGCCAAACATGGAGGAAGAACGCCCGGATATTCAACACCCTACGTCAAGAGAGACTAAACATAAATGGACATTCACTTATTTGGCAGCAAATGTATCTAGTATTATGAGTATTTGTGTAATAGCTTGGTTCCTACATGTAAAAATTTCCTATGCATACACTTGTATGCCCAACATTTACACCTGAACATTATTATTTTACTCTTTCACTGTTAGATAAGAAACATAGGTTTGCTTACCAGAACAATTCATTCATTCAAATGTTGCATTATACTCATAGTATTGCTAATATTTTTGATTGTTGGGTTTGTGGATTGTTGCCTGCACACCAGGAAAAAGGGGGAACGCTTCTCACGGCTTGGTTTGGAGTTTTATGAGCAGCACATGTTAGTGAGATGTTTACCTTTGAAACAGGCAGTTTAATAAAGAGCTAAATATAGCATGTTACCCAGATGATGATGGTAACCCACAGGGAAAATGATCAGATTTAGAAGTGGAGGAATATGGTGGGCATGGTGATTATATCACTAAGTATGTTAATAAGTTCTCTTGTATGCTTTCTGTACTCATGAAGTTTATGTATCTAGAATATATATTTTTTATTATTTAATTAGACAAAATGTGTTTAGTAGAGTCTAAAAGGAGGGTCTGTTGAACGGTAAAAAATGTATTCTGTTAAGTTAGCTTCTACTTCTCTTCCATTTTGTCTACCAGCCCCCATTTTTGCATTTCTGCAGGGTCTTTCATAAAGCCAGAAGTTACGTGTTCACTGAAAGCTGGTTGTACTGATAATGCTCGCATGTCAGAGTAAGCAGCCCTGCCCTGCTGAAGGGCCTACGACGTGCACAGATGTCTAATCTGTTTGCCCACCAATGCTGTAACCTCCCTTGCCTATCTACAAAGATGATGTGGGTAGGGTTTATCAGGATTCAACAGTTCAGCATGTAAGCATTATACAAAGGGGTTGTGTAAGCATTATATAACAATGACAAAGTGGTTTCAATGTGTTTCACGAGGCACTGAAAAGTATAAATGCCATGTGTAAACTCCTACTTGTTAGCCCCCTCCCTCCGTCATTTGCAGTGTCTGAGTGATGAGACTCATCTCATGATATATAATAAACCTGTGTTTTGTTCCACCCCAGTGTTGATCCTCATTTATTGAACCCGTAGACTAAAGGGTGTCCCTGCACCAGTGAGACTGATAGGAATCTCAACTCTACACCTGAGTCCCGGCACACATTTGCATATTATTTAAAGCTTAAGCTATGTGCCACACGGAGAATAGGCATCAAATAATATGTAAATACGTGTCAAGATGACAGCGAGGCATGGAAGGCAGGGCAGCATATTATTTAATGCGCTGTTAAATTTGTAGTGCTTTCGGGCTACTAGATTGATTGACAGCCCTGGGGCGTGGGGCGATGTTTATTTTAAAAAGAGAAAAAAACCAGTGCAGGTTTCAACACTTGTAAAGAGTGCGCATGCTGAGCCAGCCAGAAGGGACTGGAGAAGGCGAGGCTGGCAGCATCATGGGCTTGGTGCAGACTGCACAGGAGTCTTATGATTTCTTACTGTAGGCCGATTTAGCTAAAAAAAAAAACGCCTCCACTTACTGAGAGAGCAGACTACCCTCCCCCTCTCCTGCTGGCACCCCAAAAAATACACCCATAAACTCACTCAGAGAGCTTACCACCCGCCCGCACCCCAACCACAAGCAAGCGGCTAAATAAATTTGCCAGGAACGAACACACACTATAATATTCACGAGTACTAGAGTAACTGTATCAATAAAAAAAGAGACGGGCTATTTAGCATCTGACATTACGCACAGCACAGATGGTTCTAAGGCAGAAGGAAAGTTCCTTACAACCTCATGACATTGCCTTACTAAATGTCATTTGTTCCATGAGCAGTTAATGCTCCCTCCACACAACAGGGTAACTCGCTTCATGGCAGCAATAGGCAGCGCCTTTCAAACTCGCCACAAAGCAGTATAGACCTGTTCATCCGTGAAATGGAGTGACTTTCTATTATCTGCCACCAGCCTCTGTCGGGATTTTACTAAGATGTATGTGGGTAAACTCTCCGTGGTGGCAATCGGAAAAAAGTATGCGCGTGCCACGCTGCCTGCCGCACATCCCCTGGCGTTTAACAACTTAGCCTGGGCCATGCGGGCTGCTGGCCTCGGCTCAACCGAAGCACACAGGGACTCGGGAGACCCAGGCCAGAAAAACTCTCTGTGCCGGATCTGACCCGAGATAGCCACTAAGGACTAAGCCACTGTTAAGCTGTCAGTAAACTGTTAAGAAGCAGAGGAGCGGAGGATACTACTAAGTTCAAAGGCAGGGGCCAGGCAGGGCCTTTAATTTTAACACAGGCCGGCCGGCCCGGCCCTATCGTGATAATAATGTCTACAGGACCAGACTGCGGCGTTGGTGGCTGCTACTAGGCCAAACCAGGCCAGCCAAGGCAGAGTGCAGTGTTAAATCGAATGCTGAGGATACTTGGGGCAGGCAGAGCCTTATTTAACAACTTAACCCAGGCCATTTGGTGGCCCTATTGTGATATATTAATGCGTATGCACAACCGTGGGTGGCAGGGGCTATAATGTGTACACATTGCCAGCGGCCGCTACTAGGCTATGCCAGCTGAACCCAGGCAGGACTCAGGAGCATTCAGAGAGTATGCATCATTATCAAATTTGAGGATAAAGCGATACTTGCAGAGGCAGGGACTTCCCTTCTTCAATAACTGTGTGATATAAATGGTGAATTAAATAAATGTGGGCCGGGGCAGTGCCAGGAACAGTGTGTCATCGAATGGAGCCGGACTGCAGAGCTACTAACTACCCTGGTGCCTGACACTCCACCACTGACAGGGGCTGGGCTGCATGTCGCATGTGGCATGGCATGATGATGTCTGACTGACTGATACTTAGTACTTACAGTTCGTTACACTTGTGGGCGGCCGGGGCTCCCTGCGGGGCACTTTATTAACTGATTAGCCACCTCGTGGTGGTGCTGCCTGCCCTCAACGTGTTCGGACTGGCTCTAACTTGTGAGGTGTGGGTGTGCCGGGCGTGGCAAGCGGAAAAAAATCTGCATGCAGTGCGCGCAACCAAATCCAACCCAATCATTGTCACTCCTGCCCAGTACTGCTCCCGAGTCCCGCCCACCACCAGCAACACAACAGTCCAGTAAACTAAGGGCCGCGCCGCGCGACACCATGGCTGCCATGATGATACCATGAGTCAAGTCAGTATCATTAGTATGATTAATGATGAATGCAGCGAGCAATTGCTTTGCTCCGGCTGACCGGCTCCAGTACTGTCTGGCTCACATTCACACTGACTGACTGAACCGAAGCACACTGGGACACAGAAGACCCAGAACCAGTCTGCGCCGACTGCGAGTCACTGAGCAGTCAGTATTAATTATAATAACATCATGTCATCATATGTGGTGACCTGCAGTCGTGCAGACTGGTGTAGACCCAGCCCTGAAAAGTAAGTGCTGGTGCTAAGCACCAGAAAGCACCAGCATAAATTAAGCACTGAGTGGCTGTCTGTTTTGGAAGTTTGTTACTTTGTCTTGTCCTGGATTCATTTAGATCCTGTCAAACAGCCAAACGATCATGGATATCAAATTGTTTCTTATCTGC
The DNA here is from genome assembly GCF_964261635.1 of Lissotriton helveticus. Taxonomy (NCBI): domain Eukaryota; kingdom Metazoa; phylum Chordata; class Amphibia; order Caudata; family Salamandridae; genus Lissotriton; species Lissotriton helveticus. Next base: position 1,104,188,847 of record NC_136057.1, on the reverse strand, counting down.
CACTGCGTATTCACAATCAAGATCCGATACCAAAATTTCTGTCCCAAATAGGACCTTATATGGAGTGACACCCCCTTGAGAGTTTCTTGGCTGGTTATTAAGTGCTCGCTGTACCCCGTATAAGTGATTGGCCCAACTACCTCCCTTGCCTAAAACCCTGGCTGTTAAAGATTGCTTTAAGTCCCGGTTTAAGCGTCAGCAAAGCACTGAGGCCAAACACATAGGAACCTGGAGCATGAATCCACTGCAACCATGATATATGTTTTAGCCCCATCAGATTGTAAGGGGCACAGTGGTCCAAGTACACACATGCAAGAGGTTTGTCTTATTTGTAACAGTGGTGTCTGTCAGTGGTGCCTGCTATGGTGGACCCCTTCATCTGCTGGCAGATGTCACATTTCAAGACATAGGGGTCCATTAGGATGGCGGGCGGACTTAGTCCGCCTGCCATCCCATCGGTAATCGGGATGGCCCGCCATAAGGGCGGGGGTCCCGCGGGGGGTATTAGGATGCGTCCACCACTCTGGCGGGCGCATCCTGTATTTTTAGCATTGTGGCGGGCGGTGCTCTCAGCACCGCCCGCCGCAATGCTAAAAATGCACTTTTACATTTGCATAAACAAAGCGGCAGGCACCGGGCGGTGCCTGCCTCTTTGTTTATGCAAATGCAGGGGGGTACCACAGGTACCCCCCATGTGCAGCCCCTACCTCTCCTTCATTCTGGGGGCCCACACGGGGCCCCCAGAGTGAAGACCGCATGCCTTTCCGTCGCAGCATCGCCGCCACCTAAAGGCATCTCCCTAAGCCCATTGTAATATGGCTGGCGGTGTCTAATAGACACCGCCACCATATTAGTCCCCCCCCGCCATACTAATATGGCGGGGGGAAATTTGAATGCGGATGTCGGGCGGATTGCCCCCGCCAGGCTGGCGGTAGCCACCACCAGCCTGGCGGGGGCGATCCGCCCGACATCCTAATGGGCCCCATAGTCTTTAGTCTGTTTTGTTAGTCCTGGCCACCAATAACGCTGTTACTATAAAGAAAAAGACGCTGTAATGCCTGTGTGCGCAGAGGCCAAACCCTTGTGTGCTACTAGTATTAAACCTTGCATACGTTCCATATTTGGCATTACTCTATCCCCCTCTCCAGGAATATGAGCATATGGAATGTTTTGTGCATCTAATTTGTAGGAGTACTTGAGTGGAAACTTTTTAGGTCCTGCTCTGCTTCCTTTGCGAGAAGCGATGACAGCTACCATAATCTCCCCGTCTATTCTCGTTTTGGAGCGAGTGATTGCAGCCATGGAAGCCGTGCGTTCAGCCGCCTTTGCGGCTTCATCTGCCAATAAATTCCCCTCAACGTGAACGCCATCATGTTAATGACTCAGTTAATGGATCATATGAGCCCGTGGTAGTTCGTTTTTCAACTCTACTACCTGCTCCCATAGCATTTTATGCTAAATTGTGCCACCTTTCGCATCTTGAAACCCGTTTAGTTCCCAATGGTGTAAGTACTCATTGTACGACTGTACACAGTAAAAGGAATCACACACAATTAGTGTGAGGAGTTTGTGATCCGTATATGCGAGTGCCAGTATCAGTGCTTTGAGTTCTGCCAATTGAGCTGTTCAGTCTCCTGGAGATTGAGTTTTAGTGCAACTTGGATGGAACTTTCCATCCTGCATGCAACCTTTAATGATAGCACATGCCGTCCTGTATTATTTCTTACTCCCTATGGCCGGTTGAGCAGATCAGTTAGTGTAAATAATATATTCATACTGATCTAGAGGCAAGAGTTCATTTGGTAGAGGATATTCTTGTTCGTATTGCAGGAATGCTTGTGTTTTTAAACTTGGATCAAATCTATATTCAACGACTGTTGCAGTAAGAGAATTAGCCGATTGTCTCCATCTCGGATGTAAAGCTTTTGTATTTGAAATGCTAGCCTTTTTAACGGCTTCTAAAGCTGGTACTGAGGTTACGAAAATTATGTGTTTCCCCTGAACCAGTGCTCTTTCTCTTGCTACAGCGGTCTGAACTGCTGTCAAGATTTTTTCTGTTGAAGTGAAATGCATTTTTGTGTTTGTGCACAGGTGTGATTTGTATGCGATTGGTACTGTTTCGCCTTCATTGAAGGTTAAGTAAGTGTACCCACATTGACCCGCTATAACGTGGATCACCAAGTTGCATACATTTACGTGTCTGGAAGTGTTTGGAAGCAATCATGTCTTCTTGTAATGAAGGTAGGATATTGGAATGTTCCTGTGTCAAATGTTTGACTGAAAAGTCAGGTTTTATTAAGTGGTAGAAAGGTTTTACTCTTCCTGCGTAATCCAAAATATATGTTTTGCCGAAATTTAGGAATCCCAGTATTGATTGTAAGTTTTTTAATGTTTTTGAAGGTTGGACACTTTTCTAAAAAGTTAGCTGCCAGGCTTTTCCCTTCACTTGAAAGCTTGTATCCTAAAAACAGGACACTGAGGTGGGCTATTAATGATTTTTTAAAGTTACATTTGTAGCCCTCAGAGCCGAATCCCATAATAAATGTGCTCACCCTGGTCAAGTGTCTCATTAACTCATCGTCCCTCAGATAAATATCATCCACATAGGACAATGCTTCCTCATCAAAATTTTGGAGTAACTCAGTTATTCTTGCTGAGAATACTCCTGGGCTGGTCTTATACCTTTGAGGGAGTCGCCAAAATTGTCGCTGGTACCCCAACGCTGAGAATGCGGTCAAATACCTGCTTTCAGGCACTATATTTTGGCAGAAAAATCTATTTGAGATATCAAGTGTAGTTTTTTTTTTCTGCACATTGTTATTCATTAATGCGGCACTGTGTGCGTTTTGGACAGCAAATGTCTTTGTGCAAGTGTTTAAATGTCTGTAATCTAAAACTAGGCGATATGAATTATCTGGTTTTGATAAGGGAAACACAGGATTGTTCATTGGAGAAGTGCAATTTTCAATCACCCCCTGGTATTCAAGTTGATCTCAGATCTCCCCGACCTGTTTTTTAGCTTCTTGCTTTATACAGTATTGCCTCTGAGCATTTGGTGAAACTTTTAACGGGATTACATGGTGGGTTGAGTCCTCATCCCATTTTGCAGGATTTTTATACAATGCTGAAGCTAGGGCTACTGCCTACTCCTGTGCGTATGCATGTTTAAGATGTACAGGAACGAGGTCGGAGAATGCTGGAAAAATTAAGTTTTATCCCCTTGGGCACTCCATAATGAATGCTGGCGGCCAATCTTTTTCTGCTAATAGGATGTCATTCCCAGATGATAGATTTTCCCAAAAGAGACCCTTAACTTTTCATGGCATGTCCCCCTCCATTTGGAGTGTTATCTCGTGTAACTTATGTGGGACGCTCACCATTGCATCTGGTGTTTCCATTGTGATGTAATCATTCAAGTCCGCTGTCACCAGAAATTCCTTCAGGTTCTGGTGAGCTATTGTTACTTCTGCCGCACTGTCTAGCATCGTCAGAGCCCATTCCCCGTTCAGAAGCTGTGTACTCTGTATTCTGGGCATGTCTGATCTTCAGACCTGCAACTTTCTTTTTCTTTTTTTTTTTTTTCTTTTTTTTTTTAAAACCTTTCTTTGCAAAAACAAATAGAGACAAAGATATGCCTACAACCCTCTGGGCCGGCCGGTGCAACATCTCAAATCAACATTAAGGTACACAGCTCATCAGCCGACAACCTGGGGTCCGGCAGCCATGGTGCATGACATTGATCAAGTACCAAACGACAGGATATAAAAAGGTTTCATTTTTTTTTAAAACAACTATAAAAACAAAGAGGAAAAAGACAAGGCTATGCTCATGTTGTTACGTCCGTTTCACGAGATGCGGGGCGAGTCAGTCCTAAAACAATAGGGAAAAACAGGAGAATCTGCAGAGGATAAAAGAAAAAGAGATGGGGGGAAAGGGGGGACCCAACGCCAGTGATCTAACAAAAAATACAGCACGGGTAAGAGCCGAAACACACAGCTAAGGGGAACAAGGAGTATCAGGGGGATCAGTGAAAGGGGGGTCGCAGACATCCCCACGGAACGAGTTCCATTGGCCCCATATCCTACCCCATTTTTTGGGCCTGCCACGGGAGACTTTCACAATCTTTTCCTTGAACATGCACCAGTCCATACTATCTTCCCACCCGGAGACCGATGGAGCCCTCCGAGATCCCCACAGTTGTGCAATGTCCCTCTTTGCAACCATATTCCCCAGTGTCACCCATTGAGTCTGAGCAATATTACAATCAGTCGGCTCCCATACATTCAAAAGACAACGCCGGGCTTCAGGCAGCAACTGAACATGCGTAACTTCACTCATCACCGCATACACTCCATTCCAAAAAGATACAACCTCCGGAAACTCCCATATAATATGGAGGAAGGTAGCAAGCATACCACAGCCCCGCCGACACAATCCATCCTCTGAAAAACCCATACGCATCAGTCGGGGACCCGTGACATAGACCCGGTGTAGAATTTTCAGCTGAACGAGTTGCAGACGAGCCGGAATCGCAACCTCCTTAGGAGAGGATATCGCGGCCTGCCAATCCTCATCATCCAGCTCCAGTCCGTCCTCAGTCCAGGAAGTACGCAGATGAAGAAGCAAATCCGACTGAGTATTAATAAGTTTCTTGTATATAAGAGAAATAGTGCTGTCCGGAACATATCCGTCCAGCACCCTGTCCTCCAGGGGGGAGCTCTCCGGGATGGCAGACCCAGCCGGAAAAACCGATCCAATGGCATGACGAACCTGAAGATACCGGAAAAACTCCGAGTCAGTCAAACCATATTCCTGTTGCAATTCGGAAAAGGACTTAACCCTGTCTTTAACCCAGAGGTCATCCAACTTACTGATCCCGATAAGGTCCCATCTATCAAACCCTTTTGAAGTCCACAACTCACCCAGCTTCTCCGCAGCAAATAGAGGGGTCGCTCTGGTCAGCCTATCTGTCCATCCGGTAGCCGCGGTCGCGCTGCCCCACACCCGCACCGCCACTCCAGTGGGTCCCGTCAAGTTCTTCCGAGCACCCCTAGAATAGAACGCCCTGTAATAGTTTCCCCCGGGCAGTAGCCACCGGTCCATTTCGTAAGCAGGATTCGGGACTGGACCATACATAGCATGATTCACAGCACTCAGCTGAGATGCCCAATAATACCGTCGTATATCGGGCAACGCAATGCCCCCATCGTACCAGGGTAACGTGAGCTTAGCCAACGCAATACGAGGGCGGCCAGCCCATACCAGCTTCCTTTGGAGGCCCTCAATTTCGCGGAAATAGCTGGCCGGCACTAGATCGAGTGTGTTTTGCACAGCATATAAGAACATCATCATTTTAAACAGGGCCGCCCGTCCCAGAGGGGATAAGGGCAGATTACACCAAGCCGCGACGTCCGACCGAAGTCGGGCGAGCGGAGGCAACAAATTCCGATCATAGCGCAACACAGGGTCGAGTGAAATATAAATACCCAGATACTTAAAACCTTCGGTACGGACCGGGATCGGGCACACACGGGGCAAAGAGAGAGGGTCACCGGTAAGCGGGAAAATACAGGATTTGGACCAATTGATAACCAACCCGGAGTTACATCCAAAGGAACGCAGGACATCAAAGAGGACTCCCAATGACTTACGGGGGGACGTCAAATACAACAAGATGTCGTCGGCATATAAAGAGACACGGTCTTCAACATCAGGGGACCACCGAATACCCTTCAAGGAGGGTTCCCACCGGAGCCAGGCGGCCAGTGGCTTGAGCGCGAGGGCGAACAACAGCGGTGACAAAGGACATCCCTGCCTCGTGCCTCACCCGAGAGTAAAGGGCCGCAAAGCTCTACCATTTACCACCACCTGCGCCAACGGTTGTTCATACAGGAGTTTAACCCACGCAATAAATTTCGGGCCAAAACCAAACTTGGCGAGAGTAGCCCACAAATATGGCCACTCAACCGTATCAAAGGCCATCGAAGCATCAAGAGAAACTAAGATGGCCGGCTCACCAAGAGATCCCGCCCTCGCTATAACGCCATGCAGTCGACGAAGATTGAGTGCAGTATTACGCTGAGGGATAAAACCGGACTGATCAGGGTGGACCAGTCCGCTAATCACCGTGGCTAGTCGGTTTGCCAGTAGTTTCGCCAATATCTTGGGTTCTGCATTCAAAAGTGAAATCGGGCGATACGAGGAACAGCACTCACGGGGTTTGCCGTCTTTATGAAGGACCACAATAGAGGCCAGCCTCTGGTCTCTAGGAAGACAGCCGAGGTCACGCGATGCCGCAAACATACGCAGCAGATACGGCGCCATTTTATCCGGGCATAGCTTGTACAGCTTGACCGGTATGCCGTTAGGGCCCGAAGCCTTTCCCGAACGAAGAGAGCGAATAGCGAGCGCGACCTCATCGATGGAGAAATCAGCCTCCATTAAAACCCCGTCTGATTCCGAGAGACTGGGCAGCTCAAGATCACGAAGTAGCAAGCGCGAGTCCTCCTCCGGCAAGCCCGAAACCGGCGCATACACAACCCGAAAGTGCTGGGCAAACACCTCAACTATCTCAACCGGGTCCACGACTCGCACTCCATCAACTCTCTCAACCACAGGCACCACACGATTCAGTCTGTCTCGCTTATCCAGCCATGCAATCAACTTCCCGGCTTTGTCACCCACGTCGTACAGACGCCCCTGTTGCATACGATGCAGTGCCTCAGCCGAGGTAGTAACCAAGGCTCTGTAATCAGATTGTTTAAGGGCCAAAACATGCAGCTTCTCAGGCGTAACCTCAGCTTCCAACCGCTCCTCCAACACAGTAATCTCAGACTCCAATCTCACCACCTCTTCTTGTGTGCGCCGCTTCTTGTCAGCAATTAGGGATAAAGTCTGACCACGGATAACAGTTTTATAAGCCTCCCATAAGGAGACTGGGGAAGACACCGATCCCTCATTTTCAGCGAAGTAAAAATTCATGCATTTGACCACTTCTGCTCTGATCTTAGGGTCCTGAAAATGCCATGGATTTATCGGGGCAGTTCGGCCCCCATTCCCCAAACAAATATCCAAGTGAAGCCATATCGGGGAGTGGTCTGAGATCCCTCTAGCCAGGTGTTTAATTTCACGCACAGAGAGCAGCTGCACCACCGGCACGAGGAAATAGTCAATTCTCGAGAGACTGCCATGAGCCCCCGAGTGAAAAGTGTACTGAAGCAGGCCAGGGTGCAGCTGCCTCCAGCAGTCGGCCAAACCAAAGGCATCCAAGAATTTCCCCAACCATAGCTGCGAGGCAGGGAGGAGCCTGGGGGGGCTACGATCACACTCTCCATTCGCCACAGAGTTAAAGTCCCCACCCAACACCAGTAAACCATCGGGCAAACCAAGGACAACCTCTCCCAAGTCGGCAAATGTGGTAGATTGCAGCCCAGGCGGGACATAAATAGACAGTATGGAAATCAATTTCCCCTCCCATCTCCCCGTAATGCCAACATAGCGGCCCCTGTCATCCAGCACCGTGCTATCTATCTCCAGGGGAAGGGAATTCCTGACCAGGATACCGACCCCTCTTGATCCCGAAGTAAAGCCGGAGTGTGCCACCAAACGATAGCCTCTTCTGTCCAAAGCATGACATGTATTGCCCACCAAATGGGTCTCCTGAAGCAAGACCACATCTGGGGCGTGCCTCTTCAAATATTGTAGCACAATCCCACGTTTTATCCTGTCCCCAAGACCGTTAACATTCCAGCTCAACACCCTAAGTCCCCTACCCCCCATCCCGGAAGAAGACCGACTGCCCCTTCCATCCCGAAACAGACACATGAAAGCAATTGTAAAGCAAAGCACAGCCTCGAAACCAACAAATAGAAAAGAACCCCACCACCACCCCCAAGGAACCCATCAGATTCAAACCCCCCTCCCTGCACCCCTGCGGTAGACCTAATAGCCACCCCAACTTGCAGTGTGCCTGTCGCCCCATTGAACTAACCTACAGAAAGAGAGAAAAGGTCCCCAGAGGAGGAAGATCCCCGAACCCCCCTCACCCCCGGGCATTCACACAATGCTTGAAACAAAGTCTCTAAGCCACTGCAGCAGATGATGACTCGCCGATGTAGACTCACTGCTCCTGATCCTCCACGCCTCCCTCAGCACCTCTCGAGTCCTCCGGGCCCTCATGATGCGTTGACAAAGTGTCCAGCCAGTCACTAGCCACCTCAGGGCGGTCAAAGAAGAATGCGCGATCAGCATGTTCGATTCTCAGGCGGGCCGGGAAGAGCATAGCATATTTCAGCCCCAGGTCCCTGAGTCGCCTTTTCACACCCGTAAAGCCCATCCTCTGTTTCTGAACTGCCTGAGTAAAGTCAGGGTAAAAACTGATTGAAACGTTCTCAAATTTAGTGGGCCCATTGGTGCGCGAAGCTTGCAGGATAGCGTCTCTATCACGAAAGTTGAAAAGTCTAGCAATTATGGGCCTCGGAGCGGCTCCCGACTTTGGCTTGCCGCCCGGAACACGGTGGGCGCGTTCCACAGCGAAGAATTTACTGAGGCCTTTCGGCATCAGATGCTTCAACACGAGGTCCTCCACCAGGATATCAACAGGCATGTCGGCAGAATTCTCCGGGACACCCACAATGCGGACATTATTGCGCCTGGCCCGGCCCTCGAAATCTTCCAACCGATTGGCAAACAGGTCACAAGTAGCCCTAAGATGGCGGACCGTGGTCTGAAGATCCGAGACATCCGTGGTCAAACTAGCGGTCTTGAGATCGAGAGATTTGACACGCTCATTAGTTTTCCCAAGGTCCGCTCTGATGAGGGTGACATCAATCGCCACCGTATCAATCTTAGCCGCTAGTGTTTCATATTGCTGACCCATGGTGGATTGGACACTCGCAATAGCGCCCATAACGTCCTTCAACGTTGGCTCCTCGTTGTCAGGAGCATCATCCCCGGCTTCTTCCAGGGCACCACTCAATCCGCCCGGGGAGCCCCGTGGTCGAGTGAAGCGATCAATGGTCTGAGATTGGGTAACCCCCCTCGGGATGAGCCTTTAGCGCCGCGCCTCTCAACGACTGTTCTGCCCGTCATGTCGTGGAAGGAGCTCCAACGGGAATCGTAAAAGCAAGGCGAAGCGAACTTCGTCGTGGCAGGCCCTGAACTGCGAGTGGATAAGGGCGCAGTATAAGCAGCAGGCTGGCAACGATGGCAGAATCGGAACTCGGATCTGGAAGTGAGCGTTCACAACAAAGAGCAGAAACGAAACCGAAAGTACACCAGGGCAGCGGGCGTGGCTTATCCGCCGTTGTTGTTCGATTGCCACCTGGGTACCTCAGAAACTCAAGCCCCCGGCTGGCATACGATATAGGCCTCAAAGTTCAAAGCGCAGCAAGTCCAGTATTCGACGGCCAAATCGATTTCTGAAAAGAACGCTGGTATCAGCAGGGCTTCAATAAAGAGCACCCATCGTCGAAATCAGGATCTTGCACAGGATAGTCGCAGGAGGCGGAAGGGGTATCGGGAGCCCTTAGCTCACGCGTCCATCTTGGAATCGCGCGAAGCTCCTCCTCCTTTCTTTTTCTTAAATTGAGGTTTTGATTGTGGCTTTTCTTTTTTATAAGTATAATCTTGTGCAAGCTGCTTGTCTCTGGACTTTGTACGCTCTTTTCTGTGTTCTGACCATCCTTCTTTCGCTGAAGTTTTCTTTGAGCCGTGAAAGGAACAAGAGGAACGTTATCAGTATCCTAATACCTGTCAGGTTTCCTAATATTATCCCTATTTATAAGATTATACCTCTTTTCTGAGGGTTCCTGTGGAGGAGTTCTACCTCGTGATTGAGATCTTTTTTCTGTATAGTTTGATTGTTTTTTATTATCCCACTTCTCCTTCTTAGAAGAAGAAGTAGGTGTCTACTTAGAAGTGTCCTTTTCAGGACTGCCCATCAGTTGTGGGTTTAAAGCTTTCCCACCAAAATTGTCTCTGCATAATTCTGAATATGCAGTTTCAATTATTATGGGTAGTTCATGTTGTTGATCTAATGTATCGAACTCCCTTAGGCGTTGGCGGCTTCCCCTTTAATATTAGCCAATGTTATCGCTAATACCTGTTCGTAGTTATTCAATAACTTCATCCCTAAGTTCAGAGCAGGCTCTGCCCCATACTCGTTCTGTATTTGACTCAATACATCAGGTATCACCGTTAATGAAGAAATATCATGTGTCCTGGTATATATGGCAGCAAAGACTGTACCCCAAGTGGTACAATCCTCTAACTGCAGTGTTATCCCCATGGGCAAGCAGATTGTTAGCATTCTGTGTTTTTCAAATGTGATAGTATTTGGAAATACAGCCTCGAGGTGAGTTATTTTCTCAGCTACCCAGAATCTTATTTGTTCACGTTCGATGGCCATTTTGCCCATTACCGCGTGTAATGTTTGTGGAGGTATTTTAGTTGGTGTACCCTGGGATTTAGTACCATTAGTTCCAACTGTTGTTGGTTGGGCTGTGAAAGTCCTCATGACGTACTGAGTCAAGTTTCTGTAGATTCTAATTAGATCTTTGTGTTGTGTGAGTAAGTCTAGTTGTGGTAATGTATCAATGTCAGGATGAGGTGTGTAGCCTGCTAGTACAGGCCATGATGCCCCGTCTCCTCCAAGCAGGCATAATCTTACTCTGTTTCTTAAGTGGGGTAGGGCACCTTTAAACGAGTAAAAATATTCCTGGTACGTGAGCGGAACCTCTATGTCCTCGCAAGGACCGTATTCCACTGGTGCATCTCCCTCTGTGTAAGAGTGGATCTGCTTCTGGGAATGTAACCCACAAATAGAATATCTCTGTTTTGTTTGATTTGTGTGCCACAATCACAAAGGCTACTAAGCCACCCCTAGGTGTTAAACCATGTTCTAGTAGTTTCAGAGTGATAGTACGTCAGAATTTAGGTGGATTGAGAATTCCCTCCACCTCTTGTTCTGCTTCTGAGAGGTGCAGATTCACTATGGGGTTATTTTCAGCCCCAGTCTTAGTCATTTTTTAAATGAAGAAGTTTTGTTCAAGGCAACTAAGATAAGGTGTTATGCACAATTTAGGAACACTATGGGGTCCATTAGGATGTCGGGCGGTGGCACCACCGCGGTGGTGGCGGGGCAGAAAAACAGCTTTTTCCGCCGGCGAGCAGCGGAACTCACGTCCGCCACATTAGGATAGGTAAACATAGGTCATTTCCCGTCCGCCGCGGAGCGACGCACACCGCCATCAAAGTGTGCCCGCCACCGCGACGGCGGGAGCCAATCGAGTCTCCACCGTGCCGAATGACGTCCGCCCCGCTCGACAAATTAGGATGGCCCAAACAAGCAGACGCACCGCACCGGAGACACCGCCCAGCCTGAGCAGGCGGAAAGTCGACAGCGGAGCGCGAACGCCGAGACCCGGTCATGAACGCCATGAACCCAGCCCTCCATATGCATCCGGTGATGTTCCTCCTACAACACTATCGTCAGAGGGTCCGCCGCGGACGACGCCGCAGGTACGCAACTACACAAATGCAACACACAACATACATGCCGACACAGGGTCCAATCACCACACAGACACCCTGCTGGGGGACACAACACATCCATACGGACACCCACACATCACCCACCTCACAACAAGGCACCTCTCAGCATCTGGGACACACATCGACCGCCAACCAGCAGCAACGTCCCGGTCCCGGTCCCGGTCCCGTCACCGCCGTGGTCAACACATGCACACTATGCAGAAGGCAGGGCCACTCCAAGGCATGGGCAGGGCACAAACACCACAGGGATACACAGCCTCCAACCACACAGCAACACACCCCACCAATCCACAGGCCAGGTGCCCATCCCGTGCATCCCCAAGCACACCAACAAGCACTGCAACAACAAGTACAATACACACTCCCTGCACCACACAACACACAACCAGGGAGACAGCCACTGTAGGAGTGGCGGACAAGGAACACACAACACCATTGCCACACACCCAAGGCTCATAATCCTTGCCAGCACACACACACACACACAAACAAACACACACCCTGGGTGTAGCCACAAACACAACACACACACAGGGATGCCACAACCGATGCCTGCACAAGAACAACACACAAACAATACAGGAACACATACTGAACTCCAACAGAAACACACATACCCTGTCAGACAAACTTGGGAAAATCAATAGGAGAACAGACACAACAGGAGTACACAACAACATCACTCAGGAACAAAACACACACACCAAAACACAAAACACACAAGAAGTGCACCTGGACCAACACACACAGCCACATCAAACCCATCACAGATGCACATTAAACCTCAATCAACAAACACCACAAGACATCAGGGAATGCACATCAGGCAATGCCAAGGCCACATACACACAGCACCGCATGCACGACAAGCATTGTCTGCCTAACAGGCATGATTGACACAACCGCATCACACACCACAAATCAGCACTGCACAAATACAACACCACACCCAGGAACTGAAGCAATACCACACCCAACCTCCACACATCCAACACAACAACTACACATGCACCACTCTGGGATACAAGAGCACAGCCACCTCCACCAGAGCACTGGCCAGCACACACAGCTGAAGTCCACATGACCACTACAGAATGACCAATAGGACAGCACACATAAACCATTGGGGCACTGTCCAGAGTGGAACAACACCTATGGCCCAAGAACTGCACCACAAAGCACAAGCCCACATATGAAGTGATGGGGAGGCACACACACATGGAAACCAAGGGGAAAGCTGACATCTTAGTTAAACAGCCTGCATGTCAGTAGCAGACATGTAAGGGGTGTACCACACACAAATAGAGGGACGGAACACCCACAATGACCAAGCACAAGTGGCACACATAGGGGATGGCCTAAAACCACACACACCATGCCATACAGGAGTGGAAAAACCACCATATGCCTGCAATGCATGACAAACACAAACACAATGCCAGTGTGGAGCAGCAGGGCCACACAGTTCACACAAGAACACCCAAGACACATTGAGGATCAATCAAACACAACGCTGATGTGAAACTCACACACTTTGTACACTCCAAAGTGACAAACACAACAAGGAGGAGTCTCACACACCACCATGGACACACCAACACACAGTACAGTGCACTACAAACAGCTCACACAAGTGCATACAATCCTCTACCCAGGGCAAGACAAAACAAACAACAGGCATACAACTCCTGGGTGACACATGTGTGTCTCACACAATACAGGGGCACACACACATCCACTACAAACTGACACCCTTCACACTGCACACCTCTTCTACACCCAACACCACGCATCTCATGTACCAGGACCAAGGCCCAACACAAGATGACCATACACATACAAGGCTGGGCACACAGAAAGCAATCCACACCCATACTACATTACATATCCCAGCCAGCTTCGAAAAATTTGCACAGCATCACACCCTGTGCTGGCAGTATCCCCCAACCACACATGTGAACAGTGTAGGCAACTATGTGATATATCAAGGACCCCCTGGTAAGGATAAAGTTCCTGGGTCAGGGAAATTAGTTCAATGCGAAGGTATCAACCCAGGCCAAATTACAAGACAAACACTGGCTATTTAAAGACAAAAAATTATGCAAAAAAGTATGAACTGTAACACAGAAAAATATACTATTGTAAAAAGTTTTTTTTTTATTATATTGATAAAAATAGATGAAACACATACATCATGTATACAAGATAAATTGATACAATAAAAAGATTTTTGTTAATGATAAAAATGAAACATTTGTTTTAAAAAAGGCTCGAGGGAGTTCTATATGTTATTAGCGTGGCTGTAGTCTGTCAGCGCGTTTCGACACGTCGTAGTGTCTTCCTCAGGACAATATTTTTTGCAGCCAAATTTTCTAAAAAGAACAAAACATCTTTAGCTTTTCTCAACATATCGTACATTGTGTTATAGTGCATTATTCTCTTATACTTTATCTAAAAAAATTAGCTTTTTCTTTAATTTCAGGTATTCTTTTTTTAGCCAGGTACAAAAGTCTGATCAATGATTTTTCCACTGAAGATAGCCAAAAGGGCGGTCTTGACAGGAGTCTAAGAACACAATCCCTATAATTAAGCTTGGCATCAGAAAGCGATTATACATATATCTAGAATTTTTCAATACATCTGATAAAGGCAGTTAAACACATGTTTAGTTAGTAAATAACGTATAGATGCAGATAGTAACATTTTAAGGCTTTCCATCATAATCAGGCTTTCTATCATGTTCAAATGCAAATAGTCATATCTTTGGATTTTTACATCGTGCTTAAAAAAGAGAGAGAGAAAGGTAATAGTAAGAAGTAAAGTTGTTAGAGGTATAAAACCATATTTCTATTTCTTGTAACCGGTGTATCGCCTAAGGATGGTCTGCTTACGAGTTTACATATTCCCTAATATCTATTGTAAAAATTATTCTACATTTATTAATTTGTAAAATATTATTAATAGAAACGACCTATTTTGTATCTGCTTCCGATAGATACTTTTTCCGTTCAGTATAAATTTAAAAAGTAACTCACCATTATATACAGGATGAACTCAAAATCACTTAGATAGCTGTAATTTCTGCGATATCAGGTTAAAAAACAGTCGATATTCATCAAGCCTGAAAGGTCATAGTGAAAAAACAATTGGATATTATTTGTTTACTCATGATTGTTCTTTTTTTCTAATCGCTTGTTAATACATATTAGTATCATGATCCTAACTTTCATTGACTACTTTGTTTCCGTATTCTTTTTTTGTTACAACCAGTTATCCTTTGTTCTATTACTTTTTATTTTATCACCTAATGAGATTGGAAGCATTTTTTACCTGGAGTGGCTTCTTATATGCCATTCAGTCTTCACAATAACCACGAAGAATGAGGCACCTCAAAAGACTCTTTGTTTCGGTATGTGAAATCTACAAAAACAAAATTGTATCTGTTTCTATTCCATCATGTCGCTATATACTACTCCAAAGTGGAATTCCTAATTTGCATAAACGCGATGTAATATTTGCATATTCACGAGTTACCTTTTTTTGAAGATTTCACTGCTCACTTCTCATTCTTCGTTTCAGAGATATATAACCACTTTTTTCTTTTAAAACCAAAGTTCTATAATAGAAGAAATATTGGAATATGGAGTAAGGATTAAAAAAAAACACAAAAAAAAACGTTATCAAATAGAGTTTTGAAGATTAAATTCCTGGTTTCTTACCGCCACGAATGATGTTTTAGCTTTGAGGTCGTGTAAAATGCTGATACTGGAGGAAACGCTCAGGACGTCATGATAAGTCTGGATGTTACCCCTTACACCTACACCATAAAAACCGATGTTTACAGTCTTTTAGTTTAAAGATATTTCTTTAAATAGTTTTGCGTGGAAAAAACAGGGGGTCTTCTTACTTTTTGGAATTACGCTATAGATATACAAATGATGATTTTCTATTATTGATTTCATAGTGTGAGACTACAGCAGATTAGCTGAGTCTATCTTTTGGCGTATGGCTGGCAGGGGACACTCTTATAAGCTTCAAGATGTGAAGACATTAAGATGCAAAAACGTTCCCAAAGCGAGGGTTTTGAGAAATCTAAGAGAGTAAGACAACAACAAATTAACATTGTCTTAGTATTCTAAAGTTTTAAGGAAAGAGAAAAATAATTATTCTCTCTTTCTGTTTGTTATTTATATAGCGTTTCCCCGGTCTTAGTGTGCTTACCTCTAAGGATTCTCCTGCTCTAGTACTTCTGGCGTCTGCTGGCTGGTTCGAAAAGCAAAGGGATTTGCAAGCCACTTCTCCATTGGTATTTATACAGAAGTGTTGTGATGTCATAATTTCAAAGCCCTGCCCCTATTTAAAGGAGAAGCATTTGTATGGTTGACCTATTCCCTCACATCGTGTTTGGATTTATAGTATGCTTCTACTTATTGTTTACAAACCAATACATAGATTTCTCATACTCATGGTTTACAAACAAAAAATATTGATTCAGACATATACAGAATTTACATCTTTAATCTGCATTGTATTCATGTAGAATATATTATATCTAAATTTATTCTCTTATGTTTCTTTTGTCTTGCTTACAAGTTCCTGTCTATAATTTAGACTTGCTACACAGTTGTTACACTTTAGACTTGCTATACAGTTATTTATTTTGTAAGTTATGGCATTTTCCCAGGGCAAATCTTGGTTCAAACCATGTTCAAATGTGCCAAGGGTAAAGATCCAAAATCCCTCCCTCTTTTTCCTTATTTTTTCGTCTCCTTTGTCGTTTGGTATATGAATCTTTTCTAGAATACGCCACTTCAGTTCCTCGGGGGCGTGTCTATGTTCCACAAAATGATTTACCAGTGGCGCTGTCAGTTTCCTAGTTTTAATTGCTGATCTGTGTTCAGTTAGTCGGGTTTTCACGGCTCTTGCTGTCTCTCCTACATATCCCAGATTGCAAGGGCATGTAATTAAATAGACAATATTTTGCGTGTTGCATGTCCATAATTCTTTAGCTTTGATTTTAATGTTGTTAAATGTCATGACTTCTCCAGTGAGAATACTGTTGCATGATTTGCAAGAGCCGTAGCGGGAGGTGCCTTTTACTGCATTTGTACTTTCAAAAGACCTCTGTAGGAAAGGTGGGTTCTCTGTTTTTTTAGAAAAACGAGAGCGGACAATTTGGTCCTTCAAATTTTTGTTTCGCCTATGTGCATACATCGGTTTAGCTATCTTTTGTTGGTTGTTGTTTAAGTTCAGTAAATGCCAGTTTGAATTGATTATTTGTCTGACAGTTGAGTCTAATGTTGAGTGTTTGGTTACACATACTAATTTGGGGTCTGTTTTCTGTTTTTGTGAATTAAGGAGTGCATCTCGGTCATAGAACCTGGCTCTTTTGTAGGCCTCTCTGACCAAGCGACGAGGGTATCCTCTGTGGAGGAATTTTTGTTTCATGGTTTCAGATTGAATATCGAAATCTCTAAGGTTGGTGCAGTTGCGCCTGACCCTTAGGAACTGCGAAAAGGGGATACTGTCTTTTTGACATCTTGGGTGGTAGCTTTTAAAGTGCAGTAGAGTATTTCTTGCGGTGGGTTTTGTATATAGGTCCACTTCTAAGAGGCCTTCGTTGTTTCTGATGTAGATGTCTAAAAACTCCACTTTTGTTCTACTAGTGTGGGCAGTGAATCGGAGATTCTCATCCGCCTGATTCAGCCACAGGGGGAATTCTTTTAAAGTCTGTTCCCCATTGGTCCATACAAGAGGTAAGCACACTAAGACCGGGGAAACGCTATATAAATAACAAACAGAAAGAGAGAATAATTCTTTTTCTCTTTCCTTAAAACTTTAGAATACTAAGACAATGTTAATTTGTTGTTGTCTTACTCTCTTAGATTTCTCAAAACCCTCGCTTTGGGAACGTCTTCGCATCTTAATGTCTTCACATCTTGAAGCTTATAAAGAGTGTCCCCTGCCAGCCATACGCCAAAAGATAGGCTCAGCTAATCTGCTGTAGTCTCACACTATAAAATCAACAATAGAAAATCATCATTTGTATATCTATAGCGTAATTCCAAAAGGTAAGAAGACCCCTGTTTTTTCCACGCAAAACTATTTAAAGAAATATCTTTAAACTAAAAGACTGTAAACATCGGTTTTTATGGTCTAGGTGTAAGGGGTAACATCCAGACTTATCATGACGTCCTGAGCGTTTCCTCCAGTATCAGCATTTTACACGACCTCAACGCTAAAACATCATTCGTGGCGGTAAGAAACCAGGAATTTAATCTTCAAAACTCTATTTGATAACATTTTTTTTTTTTTTTTTTTTAATCCTTACTCCATATTCCAATATTTCTTCTATTATAGAACTTTGGTTTTAAAAGAAAAAAGTGGTTATATATCTCTGAAACGAAGAATGAGAAGTGAGCAGTGAAATCTTCAAAAAAAGGTAACGCGTGAATATGCAAATATTACATCGCGTTTATGCAAATTAGGAATTCCACTTTGGAGTAGTATATAGCGACATGATGGAATAGCTACAGATACAATTTTGTTTTTGTAGATTTCACATACCGAAACAAAGAGTCTTTTGAGGTGCCTCATTCTTCGTGGTTATTGTGAAGACTGAATGGCATATAAGAAGCCACTCCAGGTAAAAAATGCTTCCAATCTCATTAGGTGATAAAATAAAAAGTAATAGAACAAAGGATAACTGGTTGTAACAAAAAAAGAATACGGAAACAAAGTAGTCAATGAAAGTTAGGATCATGATACTAATATGTATTAACAAGCGATTAGAAAAAAGAGAACAATCATGAGTAAACAAATAATATCCAATTGTTTTTTCACTATGACCTTTCAGGCTTGATGAATATCGACTGTTTTTTAACCTGATATCGCAGAAATTACAGCTATCTAAGTGATTTTGAGTTCATCCTATATATAATGGGTAGTTACTTTTTTAATTTATACTGAACGGAAAAAGTATCTACCGGAAGCAGATACAAAATAGGTCGTTTCTATTAATAATATTTTACAAATTAATAAATGTAGAATAATTTTTACAATAGATATTAGGGAATATGTAAAGTCGTAAGCAGACCATCCTTAGGAGATACACCGGTTACAAGAAATAGAAATATGGTTTTATACCTCTAACAACTTTACTTCTTTCTATTACTTTTCTCTCTCTCTTTTTTAAGTAAGATGTAAAAATCCAAAGATATGACTATTTGCATTTGAACATGATAGAAAGCCTGATTATGATGGAAAGCCTTAAAATGTTACTATCTGCATCTATACGTTATTTACTAACTAAACATGTGTTTAACTGCCTTTATCAGATGCATTGAAAAATTCTAGATATATGTATAATCGCTTTCTGATGCCAAGCTTAATTATAGGGATTGTGTTCTTAGACTCCTGTCAAGACCGCTCTTTTGGCTATCTTCAGTGGAAAAATCATTGATCAGACTTTTGTACCTGGCTAAAAAAAGAATACCTGAAATTAAAGAAAAAGCTCATTTTTTTAGATAAAGTATAAGAGAATAATGCACTATAACACAATGTACGATATGTTGAGAAAAGCTAAAGATGTTTTGTTCTTTTTAGAAAATTTGGCTGCAAAAAATATTGTCCTGAGGAAGACACTACGACGTGTCGAAACGCGTTGACAGACTACAGCCACGCTAATAACATATAGAACTCCCTCGAGCCTTTTTTAAAACAAATGTTTCATTTTTATCATTAACAAAAATCTTTTTATTGTATCAATTTATCTTGTATACATGATGTATGTGTTTAATCTATTTTTATCAATATAATTAAAAAAACTTTTTACAACAGTATATTTTTCTGTGATATAGTTCATAATTCTTTGCATAATTTTTTGTCTTTAAATAGCCAGTGTTTGTCTTGTAATTTGTCTCTAATAAAAGAGAGAGGGATCCCAAAACCAAAGGGATAGGGTTCCACAAATGACGTTAGTCAGAAAGAAATTCCCTTTGGGCAGGTTCACAATAGTACATAAGTACTCACAGACATACAAATAACTACCAAACAACCCACATATCACACGGAAGCAATGTAAACAGGTGAGACTTACAGTATATGTGAAAACACTCTAAAAATATTTCAAATTGTTAAAACAATTTATTAAAGATACATTACATCAAATAAAAACTAAAAATTGGGAAACACATGAGGACGGTACAATAATCAATAAAAACAACATTCAAGTAAAAAAGGAGTGTACAGGGAGAAAGGATAAAACTCAAACAGAAGACAATAATTTTGAATTTCTCCTTAATTTGTATTCCCAGATTTGCTCCTTAGGCGTCGACGCGTTTCGGCGGTGCATTCAATTTAATCCGCCTTCATCAGGACAGTATATAAATAATGTTTCCCAAATAATTTCTGAAATTTAAATAAGACCAGTCTTAGGCTTAATTAATAAACACAGAAGATCTACTCAACTTACAGAAATATGAAGACACAATCTTTAAAAAACGTAATGTTTCAAACTCATTATGCTAACACACATATATACATTGCTTCCAGAACAAAGAACATACATCATGCTCATACAGGTATACTACATTTGTAGTCTGAAGATAGTAGTTCGTCATTTTTGGTAATAACCTCATGAATAAGGACATTGAACTCATATGTTCGTGCCTAAATTAGAATCCAGGAACATTTGATTTTCCATGAATACTGATAAACCGAATTTACCAAAGCTAAACATGTTAGAGGTGGCAAGAAAGGAGAGCAATGATGTATCACCTACCTCAAACGAGAGATAAGTCTAAAATGTATTATAAGGGGTATTCAGCCTCCTTATCATCACGTCAAGATATTCGTCCAGCGAATAATTTTCCTCTATATGTGCAAACACCTAGTCAGAGAAAGTAAGTATAAATATATTTAAATAGCTTATATGTAGATTGATGTTCTCTATTTGTATATCATAGCACTAGGTTCATCAGAACACCGAATTGTATGTATCCACTGTTAATCACTCTACGTCACTATCCACGGCAGTTGGGGCAGTGAACCGCTCATCTATCCCTTCTGTTGTAGTGTGCACGTTAATTAACGCACGCTAAAGAATGGTTGTGCCCCAATTATATCCTATGTGGTTGCTATAATTGAGCGGAGATGGGGCCAAATATTTACGCATAGCAGAAAAAGGGGGCCTTAATAAGGGCTTATTTCCTGTTGTTTATCACAATCTCGACAACCAGGAGATGTCCCGGTGCTATTGCAGATAGCGCATTTATATATTGAGAAAAAAGTACTCCCAGTACTTACTATTTAAAAGTCAGTGGTATAAGGCGTAAATACGTCTTTCAAAGTCATGATGATCTCCAGCTAAATGACTGGAAGCTGAAAATATATATACGAAAACAGACCGTTACTGGCTGAATGCTACAAAGTAAAAGACTCATGCTATTCAATTGTCTTAGGGCATACTTACAAACAGTTAAAAAGCTAGTTCGTAAGCACGCAGTAGTGATATGTTCTGTTCCGACTTCTGCCTCTTTTAATCAAGCTTTTTCATAAATTAGCCACATCAAGGGTTCCGGGAGTTGTAGTCCAAGGATACCCACTGTACGAGGAAATTCCTCTTTGTAAGCCCTACATGTTGTGACAAAAAAGGAAGGAAACAAACACCTTCGTCACAATCGTGTCCCTTTAACAATAGCGCATTACTATCAAAAGCGCCCATTCAGAACGGTTACCTTAAGCGTCTCGATCGCGGACGTCCTGCGTGCTTCTCTTCGTCTTCCCGGCTAGCAGCCTCTGAGAGAGACGCGTGAATTTAAATACCCGACGATTCGCGGGTGTTTATTCATGACGAAAGCGGAAATAATCGAACGGGTGAAAAGACTACCCGTACTGGTAACCGCGTCAGTCACAGGATAGCGTTTAGTTGTTGTATATAAACCAGTTGGAAATTATATTTGTCGTGCCTTAAATTTTCGTAATGCTGCAGGAATTAGGTACAGCAATTGATATTATGATTTGTATTATGTGAGCATCATATGAAATTGAAACATGAGGGTCGCTATTGGAAAAGTTGTAATGATCCCACATGTGGGTCATTAATTTAGACATGTAATCTAGATACTATAGGCACATATATATTATTCCAAATTAAATAATGGTGATATGCATTCATAATAGGGGACCACCCTATTGTGCATACATCCTATATGTTTAAGTACTGATGTTCTAAAAGGATTATTCCATTGTGCTGCCGAGGCTAGGCAGAACTCCTTATCTATAGTCAAAACATATAAGCAAGGTTCTAAAGGCTATCCAGTGGTCTAGGGTGCCTGCAATATTACAGTAACAGCTAGTATAAAAACGGAAACTTGGAGTAAATAGATGTCCAAGTAGCTCCAATAATCCTATCCCATTCTTCTCTTGAATTTAAGCCCTTCTTGACAGTGTCGAGATAAGAGATGTACCATTGCTCTCTCTCCTTTCTCCTTGAGACCATATTGCCACCTCTTTTGCCAATTTTGATCTTTTCCAATATAAACCAACCAAATTCTGAATCCTTATGGCCCTTTTCTAAGAAATGGGCTACAATTGGGGCAGTAATTTTTTTCGTTCTCACGGCTGATCTGTGTTCCTGAAGTCTCGTTCGAACTTCTCTTCCTGTTTCGCCAACATAAAAAAGGCCACAGGGGCACTGCAGTAAATAGATGACATTTTTACTTTTACAGTTGTTATGGGTCTTACATTTGATTTTTTTAGAATTGCAGACAATATCTGACCCCACAATACATTGATTACACATGTTACAACTCCCACATTTCGTTGTACCGGTAACCTTTGTGCCATCAATAGTTCTTTGTTTTTCAAATGGTTCTTCTTTATAAGTATGAACCAACAAATCACGAAGATTTCTGTTCTTTTTAAATGCAAATAATGGCTTCTCTAATACTACATCTTCTTCGTGATTCAAAATGTGCCAGTGCCTATTCACAATGTTTTTTATTTGATTACTCATGTTTGAGAACTTGCTGACAAATACAACTTTATTAAGGGGCTCCTTTTCTTTGGGGGTGTTGTGAATCAAAGCATCCCGGTCAAAGAAACGCGCTCTTTTCATAGAGTTCGAGAGAAGTTTTCTTGGATAACCCCTGTCTTTCAGTTTAAGTTTGAGGACTTCAGCATGTTTGTAATAATCATTCAGATCAGAGCAGTTTCTGCGAAGGCGGAGAAACTGACTAAAGGGGATACTTTCCCTTTGGGATTTTGGATGAAAGCTAGAGAATTCTAACAAGGTGTTCTTTGCCACTGGCCTTATAATACATTTTAGACTTATCTCTCGTTTGAGGTAGGTGATACATCATTGCTCTCCTTTCTTGCCACCTCTAACATGTTTAGCTTTGGTAAATTCGGTTTATCAGTATTCATGGAAAATCAAATGTTCCTGGATTCTAATTTAGGCACGAACATATGAGTTCAATGTCCTTATTCATGAGGTTATTACCAAAAATGACGAACTACTATCTTCAGACTACAAATGTAGTATACCTGTATGAGCATGATGTATGTTCTTTGTTCTGGAAGCAATGTATATATGTGTGTTAGCATAATGAGTTTGAAACATTACGTTTTTTAAAGATTGTGTCTTCATATTTCTGTAAGTTGAGTAGATCTTCTGTGTTTATTAATTAAGCCTAAGACTGGTCTTATTTAAATTTCAGAAATTATTTGGGAAACATTATTTATATACTGTCCTGATGAAGGCGGATTAAATTGAATGCACCGCCGAAACGCGTCGACGCCTAAGGAGCAAATCTGGGAATACAAATTAAGGAGAAATTCAAAATTATTGTCTTCTGTTTGAGTTTTATCCTTTCTCCCTGTACACTCCTTTTTTACTTGAATGTTGTTTTTATTGATTATTGTACCGTCCTCATGTGTTTCCCAATTTTTAGTTTTTATTTGATGTAATGTATCTTTAATAAATTGTTTTAACAATTTGAAATATTTTTAGAGTGTTTTCACATATACTGTAAGTCTCACCTGTTTACATTGCTTCCGTGTGATATGTGGGTTGTTTGGTAGTTATTTGTATGTCTGTGAGTACTTATGTACTATTGTGAACCTGCCCAAAGGGAATTTCTTTCTGACTAATGTCTTGTAATTTGGCCTGGGTTGATACCTTCGCATTGAACTAATTTCCCTGACCCAGGAACTTTATCCTTACCAGGGGGTCCTTGATATATCACATAATTTTACCCACGGTAGATACGTGTGGGGCCTTGCTTATTAAGACTAGTGTTTTTCCTCCACTGATGCTTTTTTTAAAAAGAAAGACTATTTTGTAACTGATTTGATCCTGATTGCCTCTCCTCTATGATTTAAATCTTCTTTTCTATCTCTCTCTATCCACTAAAAAGTACTGGTGTAACTCGTATAAGGAAATAACAAGCCCCTATGGCCCAACTCCAAACGTTTGGGTTCTCGGACGATGACTTCGCCACACTGGTAGGTACCAATGCAGCATTTGGGAATAGCCTGACAAGTAATCCTCTTAATAATAGTGATACCAACAAACTATTAAACCTTCAAAAGAAATTAATTAGAATAGAAGCCCATGGAGAATTTATGTTGAACTATCTCAAAAATTGAATAATTCCTTTAGGACTCTGAGTTAGGAATATTCCAGGCCTTTTTGTTGATATTAAAACCTTTCTCATTAAATGGAGTATGATCGCTAGTCGCTGCTCCAGGGATCTCATGATCCTAATAATCTCAACATCTAAGGAGCTTGCCGTAGAAATAAGAAAAGAAATAGAGGAACTGGAAGAAAAAATTTAAAAATCCACGACAGTAGAAGAAGCAGATAAACAACTGGAAATCATAAAGAAAGACATTCTTTCGTTCTCAGATTATCTCAAAAAAAGAAAAGAAGAAAAATTCACTAAAGACAAAAGGTTTTATACTCTGGAACGCACTTACCCATACATTGTGGAGGGCTTTTTCAAATCAGATTACCAACAAGGAACACCTAATTATGATCCTCAGCATAGAATCAATACTTTCTCTGATTCTTCTGATCCTGAATCAGAAGGAGAAAGTAGCATGGGCTATCATGATGAGAGACCATTTGATTCTAGGAACAATCAAAGAAACAACCGTCAACCTTTTTTAGGACACCGGGATGGGGGAGAGGGGGACGCTGAAGAGTCAGATTCCAGAACACAACAAGGGGCAACTATCAGAACCATCAGTATGCTCAGGAACCTCAGCAATACCTGGAAACAAGGAGCAAGCAATATTGGAGGAACGGGATGTAATCCCAATATTTAATCTATCCTCACACAATCTGGCTCCTTCAGACCTCTCTCTTTTAACTAAGGGTTTGTCCTTTGTCCCCCATGCACAAGTCAATATATTTGAACTATATCAGGATATTCACTCTTTCTTTCGAAAGATTAGACTAAAAAAATTCTTTGCTGAAAATGATCCCATGGAACTAGACAACATAGCTCCTAATATAGTGACATTGCCATCAACATTCACTCCCTCCTTAGATCAGGTAGGCCAAGAAGTAGCTATTTTTGAGAAAGTGGTTCTACGAAAATTAGACCAGGCCTTAAGGTTTGTTCCTAAACCCAGATACAACACTACCAAGGAAGAACCTGAATCAATGATTAGGCTTAAGAATGACAAAACAGTCACTGTAAAAAGTAGCGACAAGGGAGGTGGTATAGTCTTGATCGACAGCATCATTTACGAAACCAACATGATGAAGATGCTAGATGACCCTATTTTTTATTAAAAAATCAGACTGAACCCTACAGAAAGAATAGTGAAAACTATTAACAAAATAACAATTAAAGCTCATGCTGCAGGGATCATTAATAAGAAGGAATTTGAATTCTTAAATTCATCAGACAAAAAGGTATCATGTATCTACGGATTACCGAAAATCTATAAAAATCAAGAAGGACCCCCCCTACCGTCCGATTGTATCAACAATAGGCACGCCCCTTGAAGCAATCTCCAAATATTTAGATAACATACTTCGCCCTTACATCTCACTTTCACCATCATATGTTAAAGATACAGGCGACATTATAAAGAAAATTGAGAGTTTACATTTCAATGAACATAGGGACATTCTAGTTACTCTAGATATTGAGTCGCTTTATAGCAACATCCCACAAGCAGGAGCCATTGAAGCAACAATGTGGTTCATTGATAAACATCAGATCCCTTGCTCCAATAATTTTATCAAAGAATGCCTGACACTGGTATTGAAGGAAAACGTCTTTGAATTTGGGGAACAACTGTTCCTGCAAATAAAGGGAGTCAGTATGGGAGCCTCTATGGCTCCCTCAATAACGAATATATATACGATTCTGTTTGAGACCAAGAACATCTTCAATGAGGTGGCTCCTTTTTTTGAGTCTGTTTCCCATTGGTACCGATACATAGATGATATCTTTTTTGTATGGACCAATGGGGAACAGACTTTAAAAGAATTCCTCCTGTGGCTGAATCAGGCGGATGAGAATCTCCGATTCACTGCCCACACTAGTAGAACAAAAGTGGAGTTTTTAGACATCTACATCAGAAACAACGAAGGCCTCTTAGAAGTGGACCTATATACAAAACCCACCGCAAGAAATACTCTACTGCACTTTAAAAGCTACCACCTAAGATGTCAAAAAGACAGTATCCCCTTTTCGCAGTTCCTAAGGGTCAGGCGCAATTACACCAACCTTAGAGATTTCGTTATTCAATCTGAAACCATGAAACAAAAATTCCTCCACAGAGGATACCCTCGTCGCTTGGTCAGAGAGGCCTACAAAAGAGCCAGGTTCTATGACCGAGATGCACTCCTTAATTCACAAAAACAGAAAACAGACCCCAAATTAGTATGTGTAACCAAACACTCAACATTAGACTCAACTGTCAGACAAATAATCAATTCAAACTGGCATTTACTGAACTTAAACAACAACCAACAAAAGATAGCTAAACCGATGTATGCACATAGGCGAAACAAAAATTTGAAGGACCAAATTGTCCGCTCTCGTTTTTCTAAAAAAACAGAGAACCCACCTTTCCTACAGAGGTCTTTTGAAAGTACAAATGCAGTAAAAGGCACCTCCCGCTGCGGCTCTTGCAAGTCATGCAACAGTATTCTCACTGGAGAAGTCATGACATTTAACAACATTAAAATCAAAGCTAAAGAATTATGGACATGCAACACGCAAAATATTGTCTATTTAATTACATGCCCTTGCAATCTGGGATATGTAGGAGAGACAGCAAGAGCCGTGAAAACCCGACTAACTGAACACAGATCAGCAATTAAAACTAGGAAACTGACAGCGCCACTGGTAAATCATTTTGTGGAACATAGACACGCCCCCGAGGAACTGAAGTGGCGTATTCTAGAAAAGATTCATATACCAAACGACAAAGGAGGCGAAAAAATAAGGAAAAAGAGGGAGGTATTTTGGATCTTTACCTTTGGCACATTTGAACATGGTTTGAACCAAGATTTGCCCTGGGAAAATGCCATAACTTAAAAAATAAATAACTGTATAGCAAGTCTAAAGTGTAACAACTGTGTAGCAAGTCTAAATCATAGACAGGAACTTGTAAGCAAGACAAAAGAAACATAAGAGAATACATTTAGATATAATATATTCCACATGAATACAATGCAGATTAAAGATGTAAATTCTGTATATGTCTGAATCAATATTTTTTGTTTGTAAACCATGAGTATGAGAAATCTATGTATTGGTTTGTAAACAATAAGTAGAAGCATACTATAAATCCATACACGATGTGAGGGAATAGGTCAACCATACAAACGCTTCTCCTTTAAATAGGGGCAGGGCTTTGAAATTATGACATCACAACACTTCTGTATAAATACCAATGGAGAAGTGGCTTGCAAATCCCTTTGCTTTTCGAACCAGCCAGCAGACGCCAGAAGTACTAGAGCAGGAGAATCCTTAGAGGTAAGCACACTAAGACCGGGGAAACGCTATATAAATAACAAACAGAAAGAGAGAATAATTCTTTTTCTCTTTCCTTAAAACTTTAGAATACTAAGACAATGTTAATTTGTTGTTGTCTTACTCTCTTAGATTTCTCAAAACCCTCGCTTTGGGAACGTCTTTGCATCTTAATGTATTCACATCTTGGAGCTTATAAGGAGTGTCCCCTGCCAGCCATACGCCAAAAGATGAACTCAGCTAATCTGCTGTAGTCTCACACTATAAAATCAACAATAGAAAATCATCATTTGTATATCTATAGCGTAATTCCAAAAGGTAAGAAGACCCCCTGTTTTTTCCACGCAAAACTATTTAAAGAAATATCTTTAAACTAAAAGACTGTAAACATCGGTTTTTATGGTCTAGGTGTAAGGGGTAACATCCAGACTTATCATGACGTCCTGAGCGTTTCCTCCAGTAGCAGCATTTTACACGACCTCAAAGCTAAAACATCATTCGTGGCGGTAAGAAACCAGGAATGTAATCTTCAAAACTCTATTTGATAACGTTTTTTTTTTGTGTTTTTTTTTTTATCCTTACTCCATATTCCAATATTTCTACTATTATAGAACTTTGGTTTTAAAAGAAAAAAGTGGTTATATATCTCTGAAACGAAGAATGAGAAGTGAGCAGTGAAATCTTCAAAAAAAGGTAACGCGTGAATATGCAAATATTACATCGCGTTTATGCAAATTAGGAATTCCACTTTGGAGTAGTATATAGCGACATGATGGAATAGCTACAGATACAATTTTGTTTTTGTAGATTTCACATACCGAAACAAAGAGTCTTTTGAGGTGCCTCATTCTTCGTGGTTATTGTGAAGACTGAATGGCATATAAGAATCCACTCCAGGTAAAAAATGCTTCCAATCTCATTAGGTGATAAAATAAAAAGTAATAGAACAAAGGATAACTGGTTGTAACAAAAAAAGAATACGGAAACAAAGTAGTCAATGAAAGTTAGGATCATGATACTAATATGTATTAACAAGCGATTAGAAAAAAGAGAACAATCATGAGTAAACAAATAATATCCAATTGTTTTTTCACTATGACCTTTCAGGCTTGATGAATATCGACTGTTTTTTAACCTGATATCGCAGAAATTACAGCTATCTAAGTGATTTTGAGTTCATCCTATATATAATGGTGAGTTACTTTTTTAATTTATACTGAACGGAAAAAGTATCTACCGGAAGCAGATACAAAATAGGTCGTTTCTATTAATAATATTTTACAAATTAATAAATGTAGAATAATTTTTACAATAGATATTAGGGAATATGTAAAGTCGTAAGCAGACCATCCTTAGGAGATACACCGGTTACAAGAAATAGAAATATGGTTTTATACCTCTAACAACTTTACTTCTTTCTATTACTTTTCTCTCTCTCTTTTTTAAGTACGATGTAAAAATTCAAAGATATGACTATTTGCATTTGAACATGATAGAAAGCCTGATTATGATGGAAAGCCTTAAAATGTTACTATCTGCATCTATACGTTATTTACTAACTAAACATGTGTTTAACTGCCTTTATCAGATGTATTGAAAAATTCTAGATATATGTATAATCGCTTTCTGATGCCAAGCTTAACTATAGGGATTGTGTTCTTAGACTCCTGTCAAGACCGATCTTTTGGCTATCTTCAGTGGAAAAATCATTGATCAGACTTTTGTACCTGGCTAAAAAAAGAATACCTGAAATTAAAGAAAAAGCTCATTTTTTTAGATAAAGTATAAGAGAATAATGCACTATAACACAATGTACGATATGTTGAGAAAAGCTAAAGATGTTTTGTTCTTTTTAGAAAATTTGGCTGAAAAAAATATTGTCCTGAGGAAGACACTACGACGTGTTGAAACGCGTTGACAGACTACAGCCACGCTAATAACATATAGAACTCCCTCGAGCCTTTTTTAAAACAAATGTTTCATTTTTATCATTAACAAAAATCTTTTTATTGTATCAATTTATCTTGTATACATGATGTATGTGTTTAATCTATTTTTATCAATATAATTAAAAAAAAACTTTTACAACAGTATATTTTTCTGTGTTATAGTTCATAATTTTATGCATATTTTTTTGTCTTTAAATAGCCAGTGTTTGTCTTGTAATTTGGCCTGGGTTGATACCTTCGCATTGAACTAATTTCCCTGACCCAGGAACTTTATGCTTACCAGGGGGTCCTTGATATATCACATAATTTTACCCACGGTAGATACGTGTGGGGCCTTGCTTATTAAGACTAGTGTTTTTCCTCCACTGATGTTTTTTAAAAAAA
Source organism: Lissotriton helveticus (assembly GCF_964261635.1). Lineage (NCBI taxonomy): Eukaryota > Metazoa > Chordata > Amphibia > Caudata > Salamandridae > Lissotriton > Lissotriton helveticus. The sequence goes on along the minus strand of NC_136057.1, from coordinate 1,104,158,957 downwards.
GAAAGACTATTTTGTAACTGATTTGATCCTGATTGCCTCTCCTCTATGATTTAAATCTTCTTTTCTATCTCTCTCTATCCACTAAAAAGTACTGGTGTAACTCGTATAAGTAAATAACAAGCCCCTATGGCCCAACTCCAGACGTTTGGGTTCTCGGACGATGACTTCGCCACACTGGTAGGTACCAATGCAGCATTTGGGAATAGCTCGACAAGTAATCCTCTTAATAATAGTGATACCAACAAAGTATTAAACCTTCAAAAGAAATTAATTAGAATAGAAGCCCATGGAGAATTTATGTTGAACTATCTCAAAAATGGAATAATTCCTTTAGGACTCAGAGTTAGGAATATTCCAGGCCTTTTTGTTGATATTAAAACCTTTCTCATTAAATGGAGTATGATCGCTAGTCGCTGCTCCAGGGATCTCATGATCCTAATAATCTCAACATCTAAGGAGCTAGCCGTAGAAATAAGAAAAGAAATAGAGGAACTGGAAGAAAAAATTTAAAAATCCACGACAGTAGAAGAAGCAGATAAACAACTGGAAATCATAAAGAAAGACATTCTTTCGTTCTCAGATTATCTCAAAAAAAGAAAAGAAGAAAAATTCACTAAAGACAAAAGGTTTTATACTCTGGAACACACTTACCCATACATTGTGGAGGGCTTTTTCAAATCAGATTACCAACAAGGAACACCTAATTATGATCCTCAGCATAGAATCAATACTTTCTCTGATTCTTCTGATCCTGAATCAGAAGGAGAAAGTAGCATGGGCTATCATGATGAGAGACCATTTGGTTCTAGGAACAATCAAAGAAACAACCGTCAACCTTTTTTAGGACACCGGGGGGGGGAGAGGGGGACGCTGAAGAGTCAGATTCCAGAACACAACAAGGGGCAACTATCAGAACCATCAGTATGCCCAGGAACCTCAGCAATACCTGGAAACAAGGAGCAAGCAATATTGGAGGAACGGGATGTAATCCCAATATTTAATCTATCCTCACACAATCTGGCTCCTTCAGACCTCTCTCTTTTAACTAATGGTTTGTCCTTTGTCTCCCATGCACAAGTCAATATATTTGAACTATATCAGGATATTCACTCTTTCTTTCGAAAGATTAGACTAAAAAAATTCTTTGCAGAAAATGATCCCATGGAAATAGACAACATAGCTCCTAATATAGTGACATTGCCATCAACATTCACTCCCTCCTTAGATCAGGTAGGCCAAGAAGTAGCTATTTTTGAGAAAGTGGTTCTACGAAAATTAGACCAGGCCTTAAGGTTTGTTCCTAAACCCAGATACAACACTACCAAGGAAGAACCTGAATCAATGATTAGGCTTAAGAATGACAAAACAGTCACTGTAAAAAGTAGCGACAAGGGAGGTGGTATAGTCTTGATCGACAGCATCATTTACGAAACCAACATGATGAAGATGCTAGATGACCCTATTTTTTATTAAAAAAATCAGACTGAACCCTACAGAAAGAATAGTGAAAACTATTAACAAAATAACAATTAAAGCTCATGCTGCAGGGATCATTAATAAGAAGGAATTTGAATTCTTAAATTCATCAGACAAAAAGGTATCCTGTATCTACGGATTACCGAAAATCTATAAAAATCAAGAAGACCCCCCCCTACCGTCCGATTGTATCAACAATAGGCACGCCCCTTGAAGCAATTTCCAAATATTTAGATAACATACTTCGCCCTTACATCTCACTTTCACCATCATATGTTAAAGATACAGGCGACATTATAAAGAAAATTGAGAGTTTACATTTCAATGAACATAGGGACATTCTAGTTACTCTAGATATTGAGTCGCTTTATAGCAACATCCCACAAGCAGGAGCCATTGAAGCAACAATGTGGTTCATTGATAAACATCAGATCCCTTGCTCCAATAATTTTATCAAAGAATGCCTGACACTGGTATTGAAGGAAAACTTCTTTGAATTTGGGGAACAACTGTTCCTGCAAATAAAGGGAGTCAGTATGGGAGCCTCTATGGCTCCCTCAATAACGAATATATATATGATTCTGTTTGAGACCAAGAACATCTTCAATGAGGTGGCTCCTTTTTTTGAGTCTGTTTCCCATTGGTACCGATACATAGATGATATCTTTTTTGTATGGACCAATGGGGAACAGACTTTAAAAGAATTCCTCCTGTGGCTGAATCAGGCGGATGAGATTCTCCGATTCACTGCCCACACTAGTAGAACAAAAGTGGAGTTTTTAGACATCTACATCAGAAACAACGAAGGCCTCTTAGAAGTGGACCTATATACAAAACCCACCGCAAGAAATACTCTACTGCACTTTAAAAGCTACCACCTAAGATGTCAAAAAGACAGTATCCCCTTTTCGCAGTTCCTAAGGGTCAGGCACAACTGCACCAACCTTAGAGATTTCGATATTCAATCTGAAACCATGAAACAAAAATTCCTCCACAGAGGATACCCTCGTCGCTTGGTCAGAGAGGCCTACAAAAGAGCCAGGTTCTATGACCGAGATGCACTCCTTAATTCACAAAAACAGAAAACAGACCCCAAATTAGTATGTGTAACCAAACACTCAACATTAGACTCAACTGTCAGACAAATAATCAATTCAAACTGGCATTTACTGAACTTAAACAACAACCAACAAAAGATAGCTAATCCGATGTATGCACATAGGCGAAACAAAAATTTGAAGGACCAAATTGTCCGCTCTCGTTTTTCTAAAAAAACAGAGAACCCACCTTTCTTACAGAGGTCTTTTGAAAGTACAAATGCAGTAAAAGGCACCTCCCGCTGCGGCTCTTGCAAGTCATGCAACAGTATTCTCACTGGAGAAGTCATGACATTTAACAACATTAAAATCAAAGCTAAAGAATTATGGACATGCAACACGCAAAATATTGTCTATTTAATTACATGCCCTTGCAATCTGGGATAAGTAGGAGAGACAGCAAGAGCCGTGAAAACCCGACTAACTGAACACAGATCAGCAATTAAAACTAGGAAACTGACAGCGCCACTGGTAAATCATTTTGTGGAACATAGACACGCCCCCGAGGAACTGAAGTGGCGTATTCTAGAAAAGATTCATATACCAAACGACAAAGGAGGCGAAAAAATAAGGAAAAAGTGGGAGGTATTTTGGATCTTTACCCTTGGCACATTTGAACATGGTTTGAACCAAGATTTGCCCTGGGAAAATGCCATAACTTAAAAAATAAATAACTGTATAGCAAGTCTAAAGTGTAACAACTGTGTAGCAAGTCTAAATCATAGACAGGAACTTGTAAGCAAGACAAAAGAAACATAAGAGAATACATTTAGATATAATATATTCTACATGAATACAATGCAGATTAAAGATGTAAATTCTGTATATGTCTGAATCAATATTTTTTGTTTGTAAACCATGAGTATGAGAAATCTATGTATTGGTTTGTAAACAATAAGTAGAAGCATACTATAAATCCAAACACGATGTGAGGGAATAGGTCAACCATACAAACGCTTCTCCTTTAAATAGGGGCACGGCTTTGAAATTATGACATCACAACACTTCTGAATAAATACCAATGGAGAAGTGGCTTGCAAATCCCTTTGCTTTTCGAACCAGCCAGCAGACGCCAGAAGTACTAGAGCAGGAGAATCCTTAGAGGTAAGCACACTAAGACCGGGGAAATGCTATATAAATAACAAACAAAAAGAGAGAATAATTCTTTTTCTCTTTCCTTAAAACTTTAGAATACTAAGACAATGTTAATTTGTTGTTGTCTTACTCTCTTAGATTTCTCAAAACCCTCGCTTTGGGAACGTCTTTGCATCTTAATGTCTTCACATCTTGAAGCTTATAAAGAGTGTCCCCTGCCAGCCATACGCCAAAAGATAGACTCAGCTAATCTGCTGTAGTCTCACACTATAAAATCAACAATAGAAAATCATCATTTGTATATCTATAGCGTAATTCCAAAAGGTAAGAAGACCCCCTGTTTTTTCCACGCAAAACTATTTAAAGAAATATCTTTAAACTAAAAGACTGTAAACATCGGTTTTTATGGTCTAGGTGTAAGGGGTAACATCCAGACTTATCATGACGTCCTGAGCGTTTCCTCCAGTATCAGCATTTTACACGACCTCAAAGCTAAAACATCATTCGTGGCGGTAAGAAACCAGGAATTTAATCTTCAAAACTCTATTTGATAACGTTTTTTTTGTTGTTTTTTTTTTAATCCTTACTCCATATTCCAATATTTCTTCTATTATAGAACTTTGGTTTTAAAAGAAAAAAGTGGTTATATATCTCTGAAACGAAGAATGAGAAGTGAGCAGTGAAATCTTCAAAAAAAGGTAACGCGTGAATATGCAAATATTACATCGCGTTTATGCAAATTAGGAATTCCACTTTGGAGTAGTATATAGCGACATGATGGAATAGCTACAGATACAATTTTGTTTTTGGAGATTTCACATACCGAAACAAAGAGTCTTTTGAGGTGCCTCATTCTTCGTGGTTATTGTGAAGACTGAATGGCATATAAGAATCCACTCCAGGTAAAAAATGCTTCCAATCTCATTAGGTGATAAAATAAAAAGTAATAGAACAAAGGATAACTGGTTGTAACAAAAAAAGAATATGGAAACAAAGTAGTCAATGAAAGTTAGGATCATGATACTAATATGTATTAACAAGCGATTAGAAAAAAAGAACAATCATGAGTAAACAAATAATATCCAATTGTTTTTTCACTATGACCTTTCAGGCTTGATGAATATCGACTGTTTTTTAACCTGATATCGCAGAAATTACAGCTATCTAAGTGATTTTGAGTTCATCCTATATATAATGGTGAGTTACTTTTTAAATTTATACTGAACGGAAAAAGTATCTACCGGAAGCAGATACAAAATAGGTCGTTTCTATTATTAATATTTTACAAATTAATAAATGTAGAATAATTTTCACAATAGATATTAGGGAATATGTAAACTCGTAAGCAGACCATCCTTAGGAGATACACCGGTTACAAGAAATAGAAATATGGTTTTATACCTCTAACAACTTTACTTCTTTCTATTACTTTTCTCTCTCTCTTTTTTAAGTACGATGTAAAAATCCAAAGATATGACTATTTGCATTTGAACATGATAGAAAGCCTGATTATGATGGAAAGCCTTAAAATGTTACTATCTGCATCTATACGTTATTTACTAACTAAACATGTGTTTAACTGCCTTTATCAGATGTATTGAAAAATTCTATATATATGTATAATCGCTTTCTGATGCCAAGCTTAACTATAGGGATTGTGTTCTTAGACTCCTGTCAAGACCGCTCTTTTGGCTATCTTCAGTGGAAAAATCATTGATCAGACTTTTGTACCTGGCTAAAAAAAGAATACCTGAAATTAAAGAAAAAGCTCATTTTTTTAGATAAAGTATAAGAGAATAATGCACTATAACACAATGTACGATATGTTGAGAAAAGCTAAAGATGTTTTGTTCTTTTTAGAAAATTTGGCTGCAAAAAATATTGTCCTGAGGAAGACACTACGACGTGTCGAAACGCGTTGACAGACTACAGCCACGCTAATAACATATAGAACTCCCTCAAGCCTTTTTTAAAACAAATGTTTCATTTTTATCATTACCAAAAATCTTTTTATTGTATCAATTTATCTTGTATACATAATGTATGTGTTTAATCTATTTTTATCAATATAATTTAAAAAAATTTTTTTACAACAGTATATTTTTCTGTGTTATAGTTCATAATTTTTTGCATAATTTTTTGTCTTTAAATAGCCAGTGTTTGTCTTGTAATTTGGCCTGGGTTGATACCTTCGCATTGAACAGTGTAGGCAACAACAGCAAATTACTAACAAGATGACTGCATGCCAGGTAAAATAGCCATCACAGATCACACAATTTGCAGGCTCAGAATGGACTTAAGACCCTGTCACCCCTGTCCAAAATTATGATGGCTGCAACGAGCCTTGCAATGTTGAAGTGATACATGGAGCATGGTGCACAGGCAATCAAATGCTAACAGAAACAGAACTTTAATCAGCAAGGACACCGACAAAACACACACCAGAAGTAACTGTATTTTTTCACATATTGCACAGATGCAGCGGTACAACAATAGTAGACAACAGCAAGGCTCGAAATGATGCAAAAATGCTATATACCATGCACAGGTGAAACACAAACAGGAAGGCCAGTGTCCATAGCACAGGGGAGAGGCCAACACAGCAGAGCAACAGGGCCAGTGTCCAAGGCACAGGTGAGAGCACGGCACAGCAGAGCAACAAGGCCAGTGTCCAAGGCACAGGTGAGAGGCCAACACAGAAGAGCAACAGGGCCAGTGTCCAAGGCAGGGGAGAGTACAGCGCAGCAGAGCAACAGGGCCAGTGTCCATGGCAAGTGAGAAGCCAACACAGCAGAGCAACAGGGCCAGTGTCCAAGGCACAGGTGAGAGCACACCACAGCAGAGCAACAGGGCCAGTGTCCAATCAGGGGAGAGTACAGCACAGCAGAGCAACAGGGCCAGAGTCCATGGCAGGTGAGAGGCCAACACAGCAGAGCAACAGGGCCAGTGTCCAAGGCACAGGTGAGAGGCCAACACAGCAGAGCAACAGGGCCAGTGTCCAAGGCACAGGTGAGAGCACGACACAGCAGAGCAACAGGGCCAGTGTCCAAGGCACAGGTGAGAGGCCAACACAGCAGAGCAACAGGGCCAGTGTCCAAGGCACAGGTGAGAGCACGACACAACAGAGCAACAGGGCCAGTGTCCAAGGCAGGGGAGAGTAGAGCACAGCAGAGCAACAGGGCCAGTGTCCATGGCAGGTGAGAGGCCAACACAGCAGAGCAACAGGGCCAGTGTCCAAGGCACAGGTGAGAGCACGACACAGCAGAGCAACAGGGCCAGAGTCCAAGGCAGGAGAGAGTACAGCACAGCAGAGCAACAGGGCCAGTGTCCATGGCAGGTGAGAGGCCAACACAGCAGAGCAACAGGGCCAGTGTCCAAGGCACAGGTGAGAGGCCAATACAGCAGAGCAACAGGGCCAGTGTCCAAGGCACAGGTGAGAGGCCAACACAGCAGAGCAACAGGGCCAGTGTCCAAGGAACAGGTGAGAGCACGACACAGCAGAGCAACAGGGCCAGTGTCCATGCTTGTAAACAATGGTCAGGACTAGCACACCTGTATGAGGCAGAGGCGCATGAGGGGGATGTCAACTCACTCCTGGAAGTCATGCAGACTCGGACCTGGCTGTGTGTCGGTGACAGCAGGCCCACTTAACTGGGGTAACAGAGCCCCAGGTGATGTGGGGCTAACAGTTGCTTGGCAAGCTGGAGGGCTGTGCGGACCAGGTGGCATAGTGGCACGTGGAGGTGGAGTCATGCAGACTTCTGACACAGTGTGGGTGGGAGAAGTTGGAGGGGTGCCCTTCCACTTTTTGGAAATATGAATTGGCTTCCCTGTCTTGGGGTTGATGGGAAGTGTTGATGACCCAACAGGCACACACACCAACTGTCCCACATCAGGTACAGACACTGGCACTACCTCTGGTGATGTGCTGGATCCTGTGGAACGCTTGGTCTGGCTACGCCTCAGGACCTCCTTCCCCTCTTTGCCTGGTGTACCCCCTACAGTGCCCTGCTTTGCCTTTGTGCCAGGGGTGGTGTCTACAGCACCCTGCTTTGCCTTTATGCCAGGGGTGGTGTCTACAGTGCCCTGTTTTGCCTTTGTGCCAGGGGTGGTGTCTACAGTGCCCTACTTTGCCTTTTTGCAAGGGGTGGTCTCCACAGTGCCCTGCTTTGCCTTTGTGCCAGGGGTGGTGTCTACAGTGCCCTGCTTTGCCTTTGTGCCCGGGGTGGTGTCTACAATGCCCTGCTTTGCCTTTGTGCCAGGGGTGGTGTCTACAGTGCCCTGCTTTGCCTTTGTGCCAGGAGTGGTGTCTACAGTGCCCTGCTTTGCCTTTTTGCCAGGGGTGGTCTCCACAGTGCCCTCCTTTGCCTTCTTGCCAGGTGTTCCCCCTACAGTGCCCTCCTTTGACTTCTTGGAAGTGGTGGTTTCTACAGTGCCCTCCTCCACCTGCTTCACTGCAGGGGGGACAGGTGCAGGTGCAGCGGTGCCAGGTGTGAATGTGACTCGTCCCCTCTTAGTGACACGATACGGGCAGCACCAGAAGAAGCGGATGGGAGGCTGGGCACTGGCCGCTGGGTGGTAGATGATGATGCAGACTCCCCATCCCCTGTGCATGCCAGCATGGATGCATCCCCGCTGGCATCAGATGATGTGGTACTCTGTGTCTCAGCCACGGATTCCTCCTGCATACTTCTGTCCCCCTCATATGCGCTGGTGGGCTCTGTATCACTGGCCTCCGCTGCAGCTGTAGTGCTACTCTCGACACCACTGGGTTCGGGCTCATGTTCCTCCGTGGTCTCTTGCGAATCTGCATGAGAGAGAGATACAGGGTTGTGTAAGTGCCATCATCTGGTCACACGAATTCAAGACAATGCACTACAGGCGAGGCCCAAATCTACATGGTAACCACCACCCCCTGCAATCACTTTGCAGCTACACACAACATAGACCACAACAGTGCCTGCAACACTGAATATCTGCCATGAGTGAGCCATGTTGATGCCACACAGCACTACACCCTGCCCGTAGATGAAGTGTACCACACACACAACTTGGCATGCCCACACCTTGTGACATGATGAGGGTACAACACTTGTTACCACTAACAGACCTCCAGGGAACATGAGGGGACAACACACACACCTATTAGGACATCACAGTCCCCAATGCCACGTAGGCCATAGCAAGCACCATGTGATAGTCTGGGGCACATTATTTGCAGATGTTGAGGCACCAACGATCATGGTGCAGGCAAAGTAGGCATACATGAATTCACACTCAGCAAGTGGACACTGCTGTTCACCCCATAATAGATCACCCACACCATCCCAACGCTGAATGACCATGTGGAGCGCAACACATCTGGCAATGGGAAAGTACAGCAGGGAGTATCTGCTCAGTAAGGGCAGGGTGGCACAATACCTGACACAAACACACATCACAGCAGCCACTCACATGACACAGCACAGCACAGCAACACACGCACATCGCATGGCTCACCGCTGCCACGGGCCCTGTACACATGCATGCACTCCAAGCAAAAGTCACGCTCCCCAGATACTCACCAGCCCTGCCTTGCTTGCCATGCTCCTTCAGACGTGCATCCAGGTCTGGATGAGTCACTGCCAAGATGCAGCGCATCACTGGAGTCATGCTGCGCCGTCTCAAACACCCTGTGCGTGGTAGCATCCCCAATGTCATCTCAGCCGCGGTTTTTGCAAGACGACTGATGTCGTCCCACTTCTTGTGGCAGTGTGCGCGTCGGCGGTTGGATACCACCAGGGCTCGCACCTTTGCCGCAATGGCCCTCCACACGGCCTTACGCTGGTTTACCTTGAGCTGCATGTATGAGAGTAAAGAAGGGTTAATGATCAGTTCCACAATGTCAGGTACCAACATCTATCAGTACAGTAGCAAGACCCAGACTCAGGACCTATTGTGACCTCCCTCCATCCCAAACTGGGAGACCCCTCACATGGGCACTTTGCATGGCCCACACAGATGTGATTGCATGCACACATTGGGACGTAGAGGGTCCAGGATAATCTCACAAATGCATGATGCATCAACATAATATGCATCGACAGAAGTGTGTAAGTCTGCAATTACACAGGGCACAGATGTGGCATATCTATTATTCAGTGGGAAGGAACTGGTGCAAGGAACATGTAAGTCTGGTGGTGTTTTTCATTTGTGGTGGCAGCCACTGGTCCGACTCCCTGGGTCACACTGAGTCAGACAACAGGGGCACACAGAAATACTCACACAAGCAATTAATGTCCTGGTACCTACATGGCAAACATTCGGTGGCTCTGTATGGCTGACAATGTAACACTCCCCACTCACACATTCAGGTTCAGGCATGGGAAAGAGTGACATTGTTACACACAAACTCCCTCGCCCTGGAGTCAGCTTGTCTGTCAGTGTTTGACACAACCCCACACCCTCAGGCATATACTGCAGCAGCACAACTACACGTCTGACACCCCTCTGCCCGACGGCTACCTTCATGGTGACTTACCACGACATTGGGACCACCAAACAGCCTTGGGTACTGTGCCAGCACCTCGTCCACAAGGACCTCTAGCTCCTCGCTGGTGAATGGACTGGCACAGATCTTCTCCGTCCTTGCCATCCCTGTGGACATGGAACACCTGTGGCAGGAGTGAGTGGTGAGAGGTCCCAGGCAGCAGGCTCAGGAGGCAGCAGCAGGAGAGGGTCCCAGGCAGCAGGCTCTTCAGGCAGCAGCAGTAGAGGGTCCCAGGCAGCAGGCTCTTCAGGAAGCAGCAGGAGAGGGTCCCAGGCAGCAGGCTCAGGAGGCAGCAGCAGGAGAGGGTCCCAGGCAGCAGCCTCAGGAGGCAGCAGCAGGAGAGGGACCCAGGCAGCAGGCTCTGTGAGCAGTGGAAATGTGAGGCTCACTCCCACAAACTTATAGCCCCCTGGGGTCGTCTGTAAGCTGCAAAGCAGCACCAATTGGTTGTCCAGGTCTACCTCTTTCAAAATCATCCAATGACCGCCTACGCGCTGGCGGAGCACACCTTCCGTGTTTTTCAAATCTGCATCATGCCACCACGATCATCGCTCCCATTGTCTGTAGGCAATGCTCCATGGCGGTGATGCACCGCGGGTGCCCGGGGTGCGCTACCGCGATGGTGCATCATTCAAATGCATCCAATGACCACCTACGCGCTGGCGGAGCATGCCCATCACCATGTACACATGTCCATATGCCAATGGCTTCCGCACTTGTGAAGGGGGTGGTGCTGGTGTCACACCGCCGGGGACAGGCGGTAGGTACCGCGATTCATGCGGCGGAGCATGCCCACCACCATGTACACATGTCCTTATGCCGATGGCTTCCACACTGGTGAAGGGGGTGGTGCTGGTGTCACACTGCCGGGGACAGGCGGTAGGTACCGCGATTCATGTGGCGGAGCATGTCCACCGCCATGTACACATGTCCATATGCCAATGGCTTCCGCACTTGTGAAGGGGGTGGTGCTGGTGTCACACCGCCGGGGACAGGCGGTAGGTACCGCGATTCATTCGGCGGAGCATGCCCACTGCCATGTACACATGTCCATATGCCAATTGCTTCCGCACTTGTGAAGGGGGTGGTGCTGGTGTCACACCGCCGGGGACAGGCAGTAGGTACCGCGATTCATGCGGCAGAGCATGCCCACCGCCATGTACACATGTCTATATGCCAATGGCTTCCGCACTTGTGAAGGGGGTGGTGCTGGGGTCACACCGCCAGGGACAGGCGGTAGGTACCGCTATTTTCATAACCATTCATGGGTATGTCAATCCTGAACACTGTATCAGTACACAGCAGCAACATGGTGAAGGGCACATCATTGTACACACAATGCCATACTTCCATGTCATCCACAGGTGGACGCACGTTCAGTGTGACACACTTTGGTCTGTGGTCCCTGCCATGTTACTTATGCATTCCATGGCTGATGATACTTGACACTCTTGAGCTGGTGTTCATGATGTGGTACTAATCAATTTTGTGTGTGTCAATGATGACCTTGACAAGGCTTGTGTCACTGCATTGTATCGTATCAGACTGGTCCATTCACAACAGCTCATGCACACAACTGAACGTTTTCCTGATACTGTGATCATTGTGTTGATGGATGTGTGCAGAGTTTACATGATGCATTGAGGTGTAAGAGGTACAGCAGATGGGTATGATACAGACATGGTACTTTCCTTACTTACTTGGCGGATGTTGCAGCACCTTGCCTGCACATGTATGTATGTGTCTTGTATGTATGTGTCTTGTAAAGCGCACTGCTGCCCTGAGGCGTCCTGGCGCTGTAGACAGCTGGGGAACCCGTCCTGGCTATCCCTGTGAGATGGTCCCTACTGGGTATCTCGAAGGTGAAACCAGGCATCCCTGGCGAATGTGGGGGGCCGTTGTAGAGATGAGGCAAGCTAATGCCCAGAGTTGCCGGGTGTGATCCCTGGTTAGAGTAGCCACCGAGGCGAGAATTATCGAGTCCGCTGACCCTGGTCCACGACCCTGCCGCGTCGGGAATTGAACCCTGGTCCCGGGCCGTTCTCTGCTTCCGGGTCTGCCGCCTCTAACCAGTGAGCCACACCACTCCACATGTGAATTGTGTTCTCCAGTATGTGCGCATTCACATTCTCCGATGTGTTTGTGGCACTTGTGTATTGTCAGTGGAGAGGTGTGCCCTCTGTGTGTATCAAAAGGCCAGCCATGTAAACTTGTGTGCCATGCATCTCTCAGGCAGTCAATGTTTTTCCATGATATCATTGATGGTATGTGCTGTGGCCATCTCATGATGGTTGTCACTGACATTTCAAATTTTACATCTCAACTAGGAGGAGGCCAAATCTCCTACGTCACCTGACAGTGCTGGAGGACATGGAGAATGAGGCAATAATACGGAAATTCCGCCTGGATAGACCAACACTGAAGATCCTGTGTGATCTATTGGAGCCCCACCTGCAGCCTCGCCGTCACTATCCAACGGCATTCACACCCACATACAAGGTGATGGCAGCACTCCACTTTTTTGCAACAGGTTCCTTCCAGGAGACCGCGGCTAGCGCTGGAGGGATGTCGCAGCCCATGTTCAGCATGATGCTGAGGGATGTTCTTGCTGCCATGATGCTGTATCGGAATCGCTACATCCATTTCCCTAGGGGAGGAGAATTGGCTGCCGTGAAGGGGGACTTCTATCCCCTTGGGCGCATCCCTCATGTTGTGGGTGCCATTGATTGCACCCATGTAGGTCTGGAGGCACCACAGGCGACAGAGCACATTTATAGGAACCGCAAACATTATCATTCCATCAATGTGCAGGTGGTGTGCCTTGCGGACATGACCATTTCTCATGTATGTGCGAAGTATCCAGGCTCGGCGCATGATTCGTACATCATGAGGAACAGCATGGTGCCACGGATGATGGAGAATCTGCATCCCGAGCGTGCTTGGATTGTGGGTGTGTATGCCTACTGATATGGCGTGCTGTGTGTTACCTGATGCACTCTGGCTTGCAACATTGCCATGGGTGCTTGTCATTCACAGGTGACTCAGCATATCCCAGTAGGCCATGGCTGTTGAGCCCCCTCAGGAATCCCAGGACCCCGGCTGACATCCGCTACAATGAGGCCCATGGCAGGACCCGACGGGTAATCGAACGGACTTCTGGCCTGCTGAAGTCAAGATTCCGCTGCCTTGACAGGAACGGAGGTGCACTGGCATACTCTCCTGGGAAGGTGTGCAAGATCGTTGTGGCATGCTGTATGCTATACACCCTGGCCATTCACAAGAGGGTCCCCCTGCTCCTGGACGATGGTGAGGAACCAAGGCCACCGCCTGCTCAAGGACCTGAGTCCAGTGATGAGGACAGTGGAGAGGAGGAAGGAGTAGACCTGCGCCAGCAGCTCATCGACCGCTACTTCACTTGAAGGTGGGTGACGAGGTACAACGTGTACATTGTCTGGTGTGGTTGCTGTTGTTGCGAAGGGCTATGCGCGGATGTAACCGACAGGCACACGTTCAGTCACCTGTGTGTGGGAAATGTGACATTGACGTACCATATGGGGACGTATGCTGGACCCTATTTGTTCACACCAGCAGCCCATTGTCTAGTATGCCTGTTGTGCCTTGTGTATGTTTTGTGTAGTGTTCTGCCTGTGATGTCACAATTAGACCAGTGACTGTTGTTCTGTTGTGTCTCCCTAGGTGCTACAGACGAATCATGTACAGCATTTGGACACATCATGGACATTGTCAACATTGTAATTATTGCACTAAACACGATACTGCACAAAATCTGGTGCGTCAGGTATTTTATTTTGACAATGGACATGTGATTTGTGCGGGAATATTTACATGACAGTGGGGAATGAGCAGTGAGTTGACAGTCCTGTTCGATGAGATGCAAGAGCAGAGTCCACATGGATGTGGTGACCCAGTCCAACAGAGAGGTGCCATTGCCAAGGAAGTGTGGGGAAAGACAGTCCAAACAGTCAATGCACTAGGGAAGAGGGTTGTCATCACGTCTGGCTCCGTGACTGGCGTGTGGCAGGTGCTTTGCCTCCGGAGACTCCCAGGCTCTTCTTTGGACGCTCCCTAGATTTTACTGGCGGAGGGGGCCTGCTGAATGGCCAGCGGCGTGAGGGGACTCGCCCCTCTCTGTTGGCGCAGGGGAGGATGGTGCACTGTCATCCTGCGGCACAACAGGAGGGGACGGAGGTGGTGGTTGGGACACAGGCCTGTCCCTCTGCAACGCCACTTGCTGGCCCATGAGGTCCACCATCTGTCCAAGGCGGTTGTCAATGGACCTCATCAGCAGGATGAGCTCCTTTAAAAGTTCATCCGACCAGCCACTTTGTCCCTGGACCTCTTGGTATGCCTCCACTACTCTGGTGTAGTGGTCCAGGGATGATGTCCACTCCTCCCGAGGTCTGGTGGTGACCCTGGCCCTCCCACCTGCTCTGCTGCCACGGACCTCTTGCCTCACCACTGTGGGTCCACGCACTCTCTCCCTTCCCTCAACAGTTGTTGCTGTGGCCTGGTCGTCCCCTGGGACAGGGAGGGTGCTGCAGGTGGTACTGGTGGTACTAGTGGTAGTGGTGGTGGCGGTGGTGGTGGCTGCGGTGGAGGCAGAGGCCGTGACAGCAGGGGTCTGCTGCGCTGCTGTTGCAGCAGACCTGGTGGTGGGGAGGATGGGTGCTTGGGACCTCTGGGTCTGTGGCACACCAGATGGGCCGGGCTGGAGCTCATCGTCCAAACTGTCCTGGGAGTCCACATCTGAGAGTCCATGTGCCGGGGTGGAGACTGGCTCTGCTGGTCGTTGGTGTGGTCCTCAGCAGTGAGTTCTTCATCACCTGTGGATTAGATGGGGAATGGTCAGTGTTGGGCACTGTGCAAGTATTGTGTCATTCATGACAACACTGTGTGTAATTTCATAGTGCAGAGGAACATCATTTACTCATACATGTTGGATCTCAATGCATTGCATGCAATTGTTGCTGCGTTTAGGAATGCATTTCTACCATACATACACACACATCAGGAAGAGTCAAGATAGCTACCTACCTGTTAGGTGAGGGTGAAGAGTGCAATGGCTGACACATGCTCCTGGGTGTGGGAGGCCTCCATGCTGCTGGAGTGTGGGCCAGGGGACATGCTGGGAGTAGTAATACAGACCTCCCTCCCCCAAAGAGCCTCCAAGTGAAGATGGCTACCTACCTGTAAGTTTGTTTGTTGAACAGTGCAATGGCTGACACATGCTCCTGTGTGGGGGAGGCCTCCATGCTGCTGGAGTGTGGGCCAGGGGACATGCTGGGAGTAGTAATACAGACCTCCCTCCCCCAAAGAGCCTCCAAGTGAAGATGGCTACCTACCTGTAAGTATGTTTGTTGAACAGTGCAATGGCTGACACATGCTCCTGGGTGGGGGAGGCCTCCATGCTGCTGGAGTGTGGGCCAGGAGACATGCTGGGAATAGTGGTACCGGCCTCCCTCCCCCAAACAGCCTCCAAGTGAAGATGGCTACCTACCTGTAAGTTTGTTTGTTGACAGTGCAATGGCTGACACATGCTCCTGGGTGGGGGAGGCCTCCATGCTGCTGGAGTGTGGGCCAGGGGACATGCTGGGAGTAGTGATACAGGCCTCCCTCCCCCAAACAGCCTCCAAGTGAAGATGGCTACCTACCTGTAAGTTTGTTTGTCGAACAGTGCAATGGCTGACACATGCTCCTGGGTGGGGGAGGCCTCCATGCTGATTGAGAGTGGGCCAGGTTACATGCTGTGAATAGTGGTACAGGCCTCCCTCCCCCAAACAGCCTCCAAGTGAAGATGGCTACCTACATGTAAGTTTGTTTGTTGAACAGTGCAATGGCTGACACATGCTCCTGGGTGGGGGAGGCCTCCATGCTGCTGGAGTGTGGGCCAGGGGACATGCTGGGAGTAGTGATACAGGCCTCCCTCCCCCAAACAGCCTCCAAGTGAAGATGGCTACCTACCTGTAAGTTTGTTTGTCGAACAGTGCAATGGCTGACACATGCTCCTGGGTGGGGGAGGCCTCCATGCTGCTGGAGTGTGGGCCAGGGGACATGCTGGGAGTAGTGGTACAGGCCTCCCTCCCCCAAACAACCTCCAAGTGAAGATGGCTACCTACCTGTAAGTTTGTTTGTTGAACAGTGCAATGGCTGACACATGCTCCTGGGTGGGGGAGGCCTGTATCCTGTTCAGCTGTGGGACAGGGGGCATGGTGGGAGTGGTAGTGCAGGCCTCCCTCCCCCATACAGGCCTCCTAAGCAAGATGGCTAGCTACCTGTTGTGTGAGGGTGGACAGTGTAATGGTGTTTTGGTATTTCAAGGAAGTACTTCTTAGTGTGTTGTTTGGCATTTGTTTGTACTTACCAGCCTCTGCTCCCCCGGCTACTCCTGTGAGACTCTCAGGAAGCAGTATGGCAAGCACCTTCTCCTCCCATGGTGTGAATGTTTTCGGTGGGATGGGAGGGCCACTGCCAGTCACGTTCGCCAGCATTCAGTTCTTACTCCTCCTCTCCTTGACAACCCTCTTGAGGTCATGCCACCGCTTCATGATCTCCTTCTTGGATCTTGGGGTGGTCCCTACTACATTCACCCTTTGGACTATCCTTTCCCACATTTGTGTCCTCTTGGCTAATGGTGTCTGTTGGACCAGGCTACCAAACAGTTGTGGCTCTACTCTCACAATCTCATTGACCATGACTGTCAACTCACTCTCGGTGAATTTGGGCATTTTTTGTGTTGTCTTGGTGTGTGGTGGTTGAAGTGTTTGTGGGTGCAGGGGGTGTGGGTGCAGGGGTATGGTGTTGAGGTGTGAGGTGTGTTGTGTGCTGGGGGATTGTTTGTGCTGGTGTAATGGTGGTAGTGATAGTGGTGGTGGATGTGTGTGTGTGCTGTGCTCTTTTGCCTCTCCTGTCAGATGTGGTGTATGGCCTTCTCTTCTGGAGTGTTGCAAAGGATTGTGGTCAGTGAAGGGGGTGGCTTTATACTCAGCTGTGTGGGTGTGTCCAAGTGAATGTAGGGTGTCAGGTGTGTTGTGGGAGTTGTTCTGTTTTTTTTTCTTCTTTTTTTGGCTTTATTTGTTTTCTTTGTATGTGTCTTATGTATTTGGGGGGCATGGCTGATTTTATTTGTGCACTGTTTGGCATCACTGCGGTGCTTTGGCATCGACTGCCATGTTTTTCATGGCCCGTCCGCTGCGGTGTCTATGCTGCATCTCTTCCGCTATTTTTCCCATTCACTCCTGTGTGCGACCGCAACGGTCGGTAACAGCGGTCCCGACCGCGACACCCTCGGGGTTATCTTAATTTCCCGTGCGGTGTGTCCACTGTCCTTGCGGTGGGTTGTTGCTTTTCCGCAGCTTTTCCGACCGCCGCGGTCGGTTTTTGGCCATCACCGCCCACGTCGGACGGCTTTGCTTGGCCCGCTACCGCCGGGGTCGGTCTTTAGTGGCGGTTGATCCTAATGTGCCCGCCGGTGTATCCGCGGTGCAGGCGGGCGGTTGGTTTCCGCCTCCATGGCGGTCGGGGTGGTTTTCCACACGCTATCCTAATGCCCCCTATGTCCTTCAAGCTTGATTAACCAGCAGCCAATAAATAGAACATTTCGCCTACTCAGCTGTGGCGCAGTTTGTGCCCACCCACTCCAGATGTCTCAGGTGTTTGTGAGTAGGGGTCTCTGAGAATTAGTACAACTGAGCTACTCAGATTCTACTGTTAAATAAGTGTCATACCAACGTTGGTGGCACCATGTCTTGTAGTTCCTATAGTACCTACGCAGGACCAGCACGTTTGGAATACATTAACTGTTGGATTGGTGGCAGACTAACTCTGAGTACCCCCACTGTGTATGTGCCTCTAGTGTCTCCTCTTATCGGGGATAGATTTGTTTCTGGCAGCCTCAGAACATGACAACCCTGATCTCTCAAGATCGTGGAAACAATGTACTACTTTTCACTCAGTCACTTGTGCACATTTTGTTTATCTCAGAGATACACAGAATAAACAGTCTGGGCATTTCAATAAAATGTTGAATGGACAGTTGTTATTCTCATGTAGAATATATGAGCTATAATAACCATTGGACAGTAGCATAGATATATGATCAGCAGTACTATAAATATAAAATAATAGTACGGTTCTACCGTCTTGCAATAAGCATGAATAAATATATGAATATAAAATGCAGGATAAAAGTGTGTGTACTCCTATGACGCCCATCTAGATGTACCGAAGCGTACCTAGCATATGGGTAGGTGTGAAAGCCAAAAGTCCCTCTAGGATTTAGTCTAACCCCATTACCTGAAGTATGAGAAATGTCGGAGCCCTTCTTGGTCTCGAGTTGGACAACCCGCAAGAGATGTATCAGACCACTGTCTGCTGGAGCATCTACATGCAGGAGCCTCAGCGTCTCTGGTCAGTTTGTCGGCCTGGAAGTTCCCTCTAACTACTGCTAGCAAGAGGTGCTGTATTTATACAGAAAAGTATATAGAGTCCCTTTGTCCCTTGTTCTTGTGTTAGCCATTGTTGGGTATGATGATGATGTGAGTGATGAACCTTGTGCATAGATTTTAGGAAGGTGGTGTATAGCCCCTGCCGGGTTTCCAAGTAGCCTTATGAATATTCATTCATACTGTGTTATCTAAAGATGAACTTATAGAACACTATTGTTCAGGGAAAACCCTCCTTCTCCACCCAAGCCTAGAATTAGGTAAAAGGTTCAGTCCATAAAAGGTGTTCAATCCTTATAAGGCTCGTTACTGTTTAATGGAGAGGAGGTGTTATAAGTGAAAGGGTATGATGTTACCTGGGCCTATATTAGTTTACCTATATGAAACATTAGACGGGCATATTATCCTGCATCCTCCTGTGTGTAACGGAGGGCCTGTGTATTCTGCTCTATCGTGCCCGATCCTGCACTTGACGGGGAGCATGCTCATTTCTTTTTTGGGCTGATAGATGCATCTGGTAGTCGGCTACGACTATCGCATAGCGGAGCACTCTCGAGGCCAAGGCTGAGGCGAGCCCGGGAAACGGTCTCCGTCACACGGCCTCATGACCCCTTGTTGTCCCGGCTGAATGCCGCATGGATTGATGCGGTGTCCTCCTCAGGGGAACCGCCCACATCCTGCCTGCAGCCAACTAGAGAGAGCTTTGGGTGGACCAGCATCATTGCGTAGGCCATTGAGGCGCACCGCCGGTCCGTGCTGCGGCCTGGAAACTGACTCTACCTGCGAGGGTGTGGACTGGATCCTGCCTCCTAAGCTCGCTGCTGCATGCCCGTGGTGCCCAGGCACGGCTTTCCTCCACTGCAGAGGTCTCGCTTGCCCCCGGGGGGCTGCTGTGAGGCTCGGAGTGTGGGCCACTGCGACTCTTAATAAGCTCATGCGTGCGAGCTGGCAACTGCCACTGCTGCTCCCTGTTGAGCTGTGCAAAAAACACAGTTAATGGACAGAATGTAGAACAATGTCATACATTCACCCCAGTACAAGGATCTGGGCCTAAATCCATCGTTTTTTTGCACTCCACACCACCCTGGGTTAGACACTGGCTATATGCAAATCAGCTCTGACCCTGTGCCTCATGGGAACAGTCCAGTCCGAACTACCAAGCCATGTCTTTCCCAGACCGGAATCAAGCATCCAAGGACCGGTTTCTGGCTATCAGCCTTCATCAGCCTGGATAGCTTGGCTCCAGTGGTGTGGAGAGCCTGGGACTCACGTCTGAGCATACCCAGCCCACTCGGGGTGAAATTTGCAAAAAACACAGTTGATGGACAGAATGTTGAACAATGTCATACATTCACCCCAGTACAAGGATCTGGGCCTAAATCCATCGTTTTTTTGCACTCCACACCACCCTGGGTTAGACACTGGCTATATGCAAATCAGCTCTGTCCCTGTGCCTCATGGGAACAGTCCAGTCCGAACTACCAATCCATGTCTTTCCCAGACCGGAATCAAGCATCCAAGGACCGGTTTCTGGCTATCAGCCTTCATCAGCCTGGATAGCTTGACTCCAGTGGTGTGGAGAGCCTGGGACTCACGTCTGAGCATACCCAGCCCACTCGGGGTGAAATTTGCAAAAAACACAGTTGATGGACAGAATGTAGAACAATGTCATACATTCACCCCAGTACAAGGATCTGGGCCTAAATCCATCTTTATTTTGCACTCCACACCACCCTGGGTTAGACACTGGCTATATGCAAATCAGCTCTGACCCTGTGCCTCATGGGAACAGTCCAGTCAGAACTACCAAGCCATGTCTTTCCCAGACCGGAATCAAGCATCCAAGGACCGGTTTCTGGCTATCAGCCTTCATCAGCCTGGATAGCTTGACTCCAGTGGTGTGGAGAGCCTGGGACTCACGTCTGAGCATACCCAGCTCACTCGGGTTGAAAATTGCAA
This sequence comes from Lissotriton helveticus, assembly GCF_964261635.1. Classification (NCBI taxonomy): domain Eukaryota; kingdom Metazoa; phylum Chordata; class Amphibia; order Caudata; family Salamandridae; genus Lissotriton; species Lissotriton helveticus. The sequence continues at coordinate 1,104,138,339 of NC_136057.1, read as the reverse complement.
AAAACACAGTTGATGGACAGAATGTAGAACAATGTCATACATTCACCCCAGTACAAGGATCTGGGCCTAAATCCATCGTTTTTTTGCACTCCACACCACCCTGGGTTAGACACTGGCTATATGCAAATCAGCTCTGACCCTGTGCCTCATGGGAACAGTCCAGTCCGAACCACCAAGCCATGTCTTTCCCAGACCGGAATCAAGCATCCAAGGACCGGTTTCTGGCTATCAGCCTTCATCAGCCTGGATAGCTTGACTCCAGTGGTGTGGAGAGCCTGGGATTCACGTCTGAGCACACCCAGCCCACTCGGGGTGAAATTTGCAAAAAACACAGTTGATGGACAGAATGCAGAACAATGTCATACATTCACCCCAGTACAAGGATCTGGCCCTAAATCCATCGTTTTATTGCACTCCACACCACCCTGGGTTAGACACTGGCTATATGCAAATCAGCTCTGACCCTGTGACTCATGGGAACAGTCCAGTCCGAACTACCAAGCCATGTCTTTCCCAGACCGGAATCAAGCATCCAAGGACCGGTTTCTGGCTATCAGCCTTCATCAGCCTGGATAGCTTGACTCCAGTGGTGTGGAGAGCCTGGGACTCACGTCTGAGCATACCCAGCCCACTCGGGGTGAAATTTGCAAAAAACACAGTTGATGGACAGAATGTAGAACAATGTCATACATTCACCCCAGTACAAGAATCTGGGCCTAAATCCATCTTTTTTTGCACTCCACACCACCCTGGGTTAGACACTGGCTATATGCAAATCAGCTCTGACCCTGTGCCTCATGGGAACAGTCCAGTCCGAACTACCAAGCCATGTCTTTCCCAGACCGGAATCAAGCATCCAAGGACCGGTTTCTGGCTATCAGCCTTCATCAGCCTGGATAGCTTGACTCCAGTGGTGTGGAGAGCCTGGGACTCACGTCTGAGCATACCCAGCCCACTCGGGGTGAAAATTGCAAAAAACACAGTTGATGGACAGAATGTAGAACAATGTCATACATTCACCCCAGTACAAGGATCTGGGCCTAAATCCATTGTTTTTTTGCACTCCACACCACCCTGGGTTAGACACTGGCTATATGCAAATCAGCTCTGACCCTGTGCCTCATGGGAACAGTCCAGTCCGAACTACCAAGCCATGTCTTTCCCAGACCGGAATCAAGCATCCAAGGACCGGTTTCTGGCTATCAGCATTCATCAGCCTGGATAGCTTGACTCCAGTGGTGTGGAGAGCCTGGGACTCACGTCTGAGCATACCCAGCCCACTCGGGGTGAAATTTGCAAAAAACACAGTTGATGGACAGAATGTAGAACAATGTCATACATTCACCCCAGTACAAGGATCTGGGCCTAAATCCATCGTTTTTTTGCACTCCACACCACCCTGGGTTAGACACTGGCTATATGCAAATCAGCTCTGACCCTGTGCCTCATGGGAACAGTCCAGTCCGAACTACCAAGCCATGTCTTTCCCAGACCGGAATCAAGCATCCAAGGACCGGTTTCTGGCTATCAGCCTTCATTAGCCTGGATAGCTTGACTCCAGTGGTGTGGAGAGCCTGGGACTCACGTCTGAGCATACCCAGCCCACTCGGGGTGAAAATTGCAAAAAACACAGTTGATGGACAGAATGTAGAACAATGTCATACATTCACCCCAGTACAAGGATCTGGGCCTAAATCCATCTTTTTTTGCACTCCACACCACCCTGGGTTAGACACTGGCTATATGCAAATCAGCTCTGACCCTGTGCCTCATGGGAACAGTCCAGTCCGAACTACCAAGCCATGTCTTTCCCAGACCGGAATCAAGCATCCAAGGACCGGTTTCTGGCTATCAGCCTTCATCAGCCTGGATAGCTTGACTCCAGTGGTGTGGAGAGCCTGGGACTCACGTCTGAGCATACCCAGCCCACTCGGTGTGAAAATTGCAAAAAACACAGTTGATGGACAGAATGTAGAACAATGTCATACATTCACCCCAGTACAAGGATCTGGGCCTAAATCCATCGTTTTTTTGCACTCCACACCACCCTGGGTTAGACACTGGCTATATGCAAATCAGCTCTGACCCTGTGCCTCATGGGAACAGTCCAGTCCGAACTACCAAGCCATGTCTTTCCCAGACCGTAATCAAGCATCCAAGGACTGGTTTCTGGCTATCAGCCTTCATCAGCCTGGATAGCTTGACTCCAGTGGTGTGGAGAGCCTGGGACTCACGTCTGAGCATACCCAGCCCACTCGGGGTGAAATTTGCAAAAAACACAGTTGATGGACAGAATGTAGAACAATGTCATACATTCACCCCATCACCCCAGTACAAGAATCTGGGCCTAAATCCATCTTTTTGTGCACTCCACACCACCCTGGGTTAGACACTGGCTATATGCAAATCAGCTCTGACCCTGTGCCTCATGGGAACAGTCCAGTCCGAACTACCAAGCCATGTCTTTCCCAGACCGGAATCAAGCATCCAAGGACCGGTTTGTGGCTATCAGCCTTCATCAGCCTGGATAGCTTGACTCCAGTGGTGTGGAGAGCCTGGGACTCACGTCTGAGCATACCCAACCCACTCGGGGTGAAAATTGCAAAAAACACAGTTGATGGACAGAATGTAGAACAATGTCATACATTCACCCCAGTACAAGGATCTGGGCCTAAATCCATCGTTTTTTTGCACTCCACACCACCCTGGGTTAGACACTGGCTATATGCAAATCAGCTCTGACCCTGTGCCTCATGGGAACAGTCCAGTCCGAACTACCAAGCCATGTCTTTCCCAGACCGGAATCAAGCATCCAAGGACCGGTTTCTGGCTATCAGCCTTCATCAGCCTGGATAGCTTGACTCCAGTGGTGTGGAGAGCCTGGGACTCACGTCTGAGCATACCCAGCCCACTCGGGGTGAAATTTGCAAAAAACACAGTTGATGGACAGAATGTAGAACAATGTCATACATTCACCCCAGTACAAGGATCTGGGCCTAAATCCATCGTTTTTTTGCACTCCACACCACCCTGGGTTAGACACTGGCTATATGCAAATCAGCTCTGACCCTGTGCCTCATGGGAACAGTCCAGTCCGAACTACCAATCCATGTCTTTCCCAGACTGGAATCAAGCATCCAAGGACCGGTTTCTGGCTATCAGCCTTCATCAGCCTGGATAGCTTGACTCCAGTGGTGTGGAGAGCCTGGGACTCACGTCTGAGCGTACCCAGCCCCCTCGGGGTGAAATTTGCAAAAAACACAGTTGATGGACAGAATGTAGAACAATGTCATACATTCACCCCAGTACAAGGATCTGGGCCTAAATCCATCGTTTTTTTGCACTCCACACCACCCTGGGTTAGACACTGGCTATATGCAAATCAGCTCTGACCCTGTGCCTCATGGGAACAGTCCAGTCCGAACTACCAAGCCATGTCTTTCCCAGACCGTAATCAAGCATCCAAGGACTGGTTTCTGGCTATCAGCCTTCATCAGCCTGGATAGCTTGACTCCAGTGGTGTGGAGAGCCTGGGACTCACGTCTGAGCATACCCAGCCCACTCGGGGTGAAATTTGCAAAAAACACAGTTGATGGACAGAATGTAGAACAATGTCATACATTCACCCCAGTACAAGGATCTGGGCCTAAATCCATCGTTTTTTTGCACTCCACACCACCCTGGGTTAGACACTGGCTATGTGCAAATCAGCTCTGACCCTGTGCCTCATGGGAACAGTCCAGTCCGAACTACCAAGCCATGTCTTTCCCAGACCGGAATCAAGCATCCAAGGACCGGTTTCTGGCTATCAGCCTTCATCAGCCTGGATAGCTTGACTCCAGTGGTGTGGAGAGCCTGGGACTCACGTCTGAGCATACCCAGCCCACTCGGGGTGAAATTTGCAAAAAACACAATTGATGGACAGAATGTAGAACAATGTCATACATTCACCCCAGTACAAGGATCTGGGCCTAAATCCATTGTTTTTTTGCACTCCACACCACCCTGGGTTAGACACTGGCTATATGCAAATCAGCTCTGACCCTGTGCCTCATGGGAACAGTCCAGTCCGAACTACCAAGCCATGTCTTTCCCAGACCGGAATCAAGCATCCAAGGACCGGTTTCTGGCTATCAGCCTTCATCAGCCTGGATAGCTTGACTCCAGTGGTGTGGAGAGCCTGGGACTCACGTCTGAGCATACCCAGCCCACTCGGGGTGAAATTTGCAAAAAACACAGTTGATGGACAGAATGTAGAACAATGTCATACATTCACCCCAGTACAAGGATCTGGGCCTAAATCCATCGTTTTTTTGTACTCCACACCACCCTGGGTTAGACACTGGCTATATGCAAATCAGCTCTGACCCTGTGCCTCATGGGAACAGTCCAGTCTGAACTACCAAGCCATGTCTTTCCCAGACCGGAATCAAGCATCCAAGGACCGGTTTCTGGCTATCAGCCTTCATCAGCCTGGATAGCTTGACTCCAGTGGTGTGGAGAGCCTGGGACTCACGTCTGAGCATACCCAGCCCACTCGGGGTGAAATTTGCAAAAAACACAGTTGATGGACAGAATGTAGAACAATGTCATACATTCACCCCAGTACAAGGATCTGGGCCTAAATCCATTGTTTTTTTGCACTCCACACCACCCTGGGTTAGACACTGGCTATATGCAAATCAGCTCTGACCCTGTGCCTCATGGGAACAGTCCAGTCCGAACTACCAAGCCATGTCTTTCCCAGACCGGAATCAAGCATCCAAGGACCGGTTTCTGGCTATCAGCCTTCATCAGCCTGGATAGCTTGACTCCAGTGGTGTGGAGAGCCTGGGACTCACGTCTGAGCATACCCAGCCCACTCGGGGTGAAATTTGCAAAAAACACAGTTGATGGACAGAATGTAGAACAATGTCATACATTCACCCCAGTACAAGGATCTGGGCCTAAATCCATCGTTTTTTTGCACTCCACACCACCCTGGGTTAGACACTGGCTATATGCAAATCAGCTCTGACCCTGTGCCTCATGGGAACAGTCCAGTCCGAACTACCAAGCCATGTCTTTCCCAGACCGGAATCAAGCATCCAAGGACCGGTTTCTGGCTATCAGCCTTCATCAGCCTGGATAGCTTGACTCCAGTGGTGTGGAGAGCCTGGGACTCACGTCTGAGCATACCCAGCCCACTCGGGGTGAAATTTGCAAAAAACACAGTTGATGGACAGAATGTAGAACAATGTCATACATTCACCCCAGTACAAGGATCTGGGCCTAAATCCATCGTTTTTTTGCACTCCACACCACCCTGGGTTAGACACTGGCTATATGCAAATCAGCTCTGACCCTGTGCCTCATGGGAACAGTCCAGTCCGAACTACCAAGCCATGTCTCTCCCAGACCGGAATCAAGCATCCAAGGACCGGTTTCTGGCTATCAGCCTTCATCAGCCTGGATAGCTTGACTCCAGTGGTGTGGAGAGCCTGGGACTCACGTCTGAGCATACCCAGACCACTCGGGGTGAAATTTGCAAAAAACACAGTTGATGGACAGAATGTAGAACAATGTCATACATTCACCCCAGTACAAGGATCTGGGCCTAAATCCATCGTTTTTTTGCACTCCACACCACCCTGGGTTAGACACTGGCTATATGCAAATCAGCTCTGACCCTGTGCCTCATGGGAACAGTCCAGTCCGAACTACCAAGCCATGTCTTTCCCAGACCGGAATCAAGCATCCAAGGACCGGTTTCTGGCTATCAGCCTTCATCAGCCTGGATAGCTTGACTCCAGTGGTGTGGAGAGCCTGGGACTCACGTCTGGGCATACCCAGCCCACTCGGGGTGAAATTTGCAAAAAACACAGTTGATGGACAGAATGTAGAACAATGTCATACATTCACCCCAGTACAAGGATCTGGACCTAAATCCATCGTTTTTTTGCACTCCACACCACCCTGGGTTAGACACTGGCTATATGCAAATCAGCTCTGACCCTGTGCCTCATGGGAACAGTCCAGTCCGAACTACCAAGCCATGTCTTTCCCAGACCAGAATCAAGCATCCAAGGACCGGTTTCTGGCTATCAGCCTTCATCAGCCTGGATAGCTTGACTCCAGTGGTGTGGAGAGCCTGGGACTCACGTCTGAGCATACCCAGCCCACTCGGGGTGAAATTTGCAAAAAACACAGTTGATGGACAGAATGTAGAACAATGTCATACATTCACCCCAGTACAAGGATCTGGGCCTAAATCCATCGTTTTTTTGCACTCCACACCACCCTGGGTTAGACACTGGCTATATGCAAATCAGCTCTGACCCTGTGCCTCATGGGAACAGTCCAGTCCGAACTACCAAGCCATGTCTTTCCCAGACCGGAATCAAGCATCCAAGGACCGGTTTCTGGCTATCAGCCTTCATCAGCCTGGATAGCTTGACTCCAGTGGTGTGGAGAGCCTGGGACTCACGTCTGAGCATACCCAGCCCACTCGGGGTGAAATTTGCAAAAAACACAATTGATGGACAGAATGTAGAACAATGTCATACATTCACCCCAGTACAAGGATCTGGGCCTAAATCCATCGTTTTTTTGCACTCCACACCACCCTGGGTTAGACACTGGCTATATGCAAATCAGCTCTGACCCTGTGCCTCATGGGAACAGTCCAGTCCGAACTACCAAGCCATGTCTTTCCCAGACCGGAATCAAGCATCCAAGGACCGGTTTCTGGCTATCAGCCTTCATCAGCCTGGATAGCTTGACTCCAGTGGTGTGGAGAGCCTGGGACTCACGTCTGAGCATACCCAGCCCACTCGGGGTGAAATTTGCAAAAAACACAGTTGATGGACAGAATGTAGAACAATGTCATACATTCACCCCAGTACAAGGATCTGGGCCTAAATCCATCGTTTTTTTGTACTCCACACCACCCTGGGTTAGACACTGGCTATATGCAAATCAGCTCTGACCCTGTGCCTCATGGGAACAGTCCAGTCTGAACTACCAAGCCATGTCTTTCCCAGACCGGAATCAAGCATCCAAGGACCGGTTTCTGGCTATCAGCCTTCATCAGCCTGGATAGCTTGACTCCAGTGGTGTGGAGAGCCTGGGACTCACGTCTGAGCATACCCAGCCCACTCGGGGTGAAATTTGCAAAAAACACAGTTGATGGACAGAATGTAGAACAATGTCATACATTCACCCCAGTACAAGGATCTGGGCCTAAATCCATTGTTTTTTTGCACTCCACACCACCCTGGGTTAGACACTGGCTATATGCAAATCAGCTCTGACCCTGTGCCTCATGGGAACAGTCCAGTCCGAACTACCAAGCCATGTCTTTCCCAGACCGGAATCAAGCATCCAAGGACCGGTTTCTGGCTATCAGCCTTCATCAGCCTGGATAGCTTGACTCCAGTGGTGTGGAGAGCCTGGGACTCACGTCTGAGCATACCCAGCCCACTCGGGGTGAAATTTGCAAAAAACACAGTTGATGGACAGAATGTAGAACAATGTCATACATTCACCCCAGTACAAGGATCTGGGCCTAAATCCATCGTTTTTTTGCACTCCACACCACCCTGGGTTAGACACTGGCTATATGCAAATCAGCTCTGACCCTGTGCCTCATGGGAACAGTCCAGTCCGAACTACCAAGCCATGTCTTTCCCAGACCGGAATCAAGCATCCAAGGACCGGTTTCTGGCTATCAGCCTTCATCAGCCTGGATAGCTTGACTCCAGTGGTGTGGAGAGCCTGGGACTCACGTCTGAGCATACCCAGCCCACTCGGGGTGAAATTTGCAAAAAACACAGTTGATGGACAGAATGTAGAACAATGTCATACATTCACCCCAGTACAAGGATCTGGGCCTAAATCCATCGTTTTTTTGCACTCCACACCACCCTGGGTTAGACACTGGCTATATGCAAATCAGCTCTGACCCTGTGCCTCATGGGAACAGTCCAGTCCGAACTACCAAGCCATGTCTCTCCCAGACCGGAATCAAGCATCCAAGGACCGGTTTCTGGCTATCAGCCTTCATCAGCCTGGATAGCTTGACTCCAGTGGTGTGGAGAGCCTGGGACTCACGTCTGAGCATACCCAGACCACTCGGGGTGAAATTTGCAAAAAACATAGTTGATGGACAGAATGTAGAACAATGTCATACATTCACCCCAGTACAAGGATCTGGGCCTAAATCCATCGTTTTTTTGCACTCCACACCACCCTGGGTTAGACACTGGCTATATGCAAATCAGCTCTGACCCTGTGCCTCATGGGAACAGTCCAGTCCGAACTACCAAGCCATGTCTTTCCCAGACCGGAATCAAGCATCCAAGGACCGGTTTCTGGTTATCAGCCTTCATCAGCCTGGATAGCTTGACTCCAGTGGTGTGGAGAGCCTGGGACTCACGTCTGAGCATACCCAGCCCACTCGGGGTGAAATTTGCAAAAAACACAGTTGATGGACAGAATGTAGAACAATGTCATACATTCACCCCAGTACAAGGATCTGGACCTAAATCCATCGTTTTTTTGCACTCCACACCACCCTGGGTTAGACACTGGCTATATGCAAATCAGCTCTGACCCTGTGCCTCATGGGAACAGTCCAGTCCGAACTACCAAGCCATGTCTTTCCCAGACCAGAATCAAGCATCCAAGGACCGGTTTCTGGCTATCAGCCTTCATCAGCCTGGATAGCTTGACTCCAGTGGTGTGGAGAGCCTGGGACTCACGTCTGAGCATACCCAGCCCACTCGGGGTGAAATTTGCAAAAAACACAGTTGATGGACAGAATGTAGAACAATGTCATACATTCACCCCAGTACAAGGATCTGGGCCTAAATCCATCGATTTTTTGCACTCCACACAACCTTGGGTTAGACACTGGCTATATGCAAATCAGCTCTGACCCTGTGCCTCATGGGAACAGTCCAGTCCGAACTACCAAGCCATGTCTTTCCCAGACCGGAATCAAGCATCCAAGGACCGGTTTCTGGCTATCAGCCTTCATCAGCCTGGATAGCTTGACTCCAGTGGTGTGGAGAGCCTGGGACTCACGTCTGAGCATACCTAGCCCACTCGGGGTGAAATTTGCAAAAAACACAGTTGATGGATAGAATGTAGAACAATGTCATACATTCACCCCAGTGAATTGTTCTACATTCTGTCCATCAACTGTGTTTTTTGCAATTTTCACCCCGAGTGGGCTGGGTATGCTCAGACGTGAGTCCCAGGCTCTCCACACCACTGGAGTCAAGCTATCCAGGCTGATGAAGGCTGATAGCCAGAAACCGGTCCTTGGATGCTTGATTCCGGTCTGGGAAAGACATGGCTTGGTAGTTCGGACTGGACTGTTCCCATGAGGCACAGGGTCAGAGCTGATTTGCATATAGCCAGTGTCTAACCCAGGGTGGTGTGGAGTGCAAAAAAACGATGGATTTAGGCCCAGATCCTTGTACTGGGGTGAATGTATGACATTGTTCTACATTCTGTCCATCAACTGTGTTTTTTGCAATTTTCACCCCGAGTGGGCTGGGTATGCTCAGATGTGAGTCCCAGGCTCTCCACACCACTGGAGTCAAGCTATCCAGGCTGATGAAGGCTGATAGCCAGAAACCGGACCTTGGATGCTTGATTCCGCTCTGGGAAAGACATGGCTTGGTAGTTCGGACTGGACTGTTCCCATGAGGCACAGGGTCAGAGCTGATTTGCATATAGCCAGTGTCTAACCCAGGGTGGTGTGGAGTGCAAAAAAACGATGGATTTAGGCCCAGATCCTTGTACTGGGGTGAATGTATGACATTGTTCTACATTCTGTCCATCAACTGTGTTTTTTGCAATTTTCACCCCGAGTGGGCTGGGTATGCTCAGACGTGAGTCCCAGGCTCTCCACACCACTGGAGTCAAGCTATCCAGGCTGATGAAGGCTGATAGCCAGAAACCGGTCCTTGGATGCTTGATTCCGGTCTGGGAAAGACATGGCTTGGTAGTTCGGACTGGACTGTTCCCATGAGGCACAGGGTCAGAGCTGATTTGCATATAGCCAGTGTCTAACCCAGGGTGGTGTGGAGTGCAAAAAAAGATGGATTTAGGCCCAGATCCTTGTACTGGGGTGAATGTATGACATTGTTCTACATTCTGTCCATCAACTGTGTTTTTTGCAATTTTCACACCGAGTGGGCTGGGTATGCTCAGACGTGAGTCCCAGGCTCTCCAGACCACTGGAGTCAAGCTATCCAGGCTGATGAAGGCTGATAGCCAGAAACCGGTCCTTGGATGCTTGATTCTGGTCTGGGAAAGACATGGCTTGGTAGTTCGGACTGGACTGTTCCCATGAGGCACAGGGTCAGAGCTGATTTGCATATAGCCAGTGTCTAACCCAAGGTGGTGTGGAGTGCAAAAAAACGATGGATTTAGGCCCAGATCCTTGTACTGGGGTGAATGTATGACATTGTTCTACATTCTGTCCATCAACTGTGTTTTTTGCAATTTTCACCCCGAGTGGGCTGGGTATGCTCAGACGTGAGTCCCAGGCTCTCCACACCACTGGAGTCAAGCTATCCAGGCTGATGAAGGCTGATAGCCAGAAACCGGTCCTTGGATGCTTGATTCCGGTCTGGGAAAGACATGGCTTGGTAGTTCGGACTGGACTGTTCCCATGAGGCACAGGGTCAGAGCTGATTTGCATATAGCCAGTGTCTAACCCAGGGTGGTGTGGAGTGCAAAAAAAACGATGGATTTAGGCCCAGATCCTTGTACTGGGGTGAATGTATGATATTGTTCTACATTCTGTCCATCAACTGTGTTTTTTGCAATTTTCACCCGGAGTGGGCTGGGTATGCTCAGACGTGAGTTCCAGGCTCTCCACACCACTGGAGTCAAGCTATCCAGGCTGATGAAGGCTGATAGCCAGAAACCGGTCCTTGGATGCTTGATTCCGGTCTGGGAAAGACATGGCTTGGTAGTTCGGACTGGACTGTTCCCATGAGGCACAGGGTCAGAGCTGATTTGCATATAGCCAGTGTCTAACCCAGGGTGGTGTGGAGTGCAAAAAAACGATGGATTTAGGCCCAGATCCTTGTACTGGGGTGAATATATGACATTGTTCTACATTCTGTCCATCAACTGTGTTTTTTGCAATTTCCACCCCGAGTGGGCTTGGTATGCTCAGACGTGAGTCCCAGGCTCTCCACACCACTGGAGTCAAGCTATCCAGGCTGATGAAGGCTGATAGCCTGAAACCGGTCCTTGGATGCTTGATTCCGGTCTGGGAAAGACATGGCTTGGTAGTTCGGACTGGACTGTTCCCATGAGGCACAGGGTCAGAGCTGATTTGCATATAGCCAGTGTCTAACCCAGGGTGGTGTGGAGTGCAAAAAAACGATGGATTTAGGCCCAGATCCTTGTACTGGGGTGAATGTATGACATTGTTCTACATTCTGTCCATCAACTGTGTTTTTTGCAATTTTCACACCGAGTGGGCTGGGTATGCTCAGACGTGAGTCCCAGGCTCTCCACACCACTGGAGTCAAGCTATCCAGGCTGATGAAGGCTGATAGCCAGAAACCGGTCCTTGGATGCTTGATTCCGGTCTGGGAAAGACATGGCTTGGTAGTTCGGACTGGACTGTTCCCATGAGGCACAGGGTCAGAGCTGATTTGCATATAGCCAGTGTCTAACCCAGGGTGGTGTGGAGTGCAAAAAAACGATGGATTTAGGCCCAGATCCTTGTACTGGGGTGAATATATGACATTGTTCTACATTCTGTCCATCAACTGTGTTTTTTGCAATTTCCACCCCGAGTGGGCTTGGTATGCTCAGACGTGAGTCCCAGGCTCTCCACACCACTGGAGTCAAGCTATCCATCCTGATGAAGGCTGATAGCCTGAAACCGGTCCTTGGATGCTTGATTCCGGTCTGGGAAAGACATGGCTTGGTAGTTCGGACTGGACTGTTCCCATGAGGCACAGGGTCAGAGCTGATTTGCATATAGCCAGTGTCTAACCCAGGGTGGTGTGGAGTGCAAAAAAACGATGGATTTAGGCCCAGATCCTTGTACTGGGGTGAATGTATGACATTGTTCTACATTCTGTCCATCAACTGTGTTTTTTGCAATTTTCACACCGAGTGGGCTGGGTATGCTCAGACGTGAGTCCCAGGCTCTCCACACCACTGGAGTCAAGCTATCCAGGCTGATGAAGGCTGATAGCCAGAAACCGGTCCTTGGATGCTTGATTCTGGTCTGCGAAAGACATGGCTTGGTAGTTCGGACTGGACTGTTCCCATGAGGCACAGGGTCAGAGCTGATTTGCATATAGCCAGTGTCTAACCCAAGGTGGTGTGGAGTGCAAAAAAACGATGGATTTAGGCCCAGATCCTTGTACTGGGGTGAATGTATGACATTGTTCTACATTCTGTCCATCAACTGTGTTTTTTGCAATTTTCACCCCGAGTGGGCTGGGTATGCTCAGACGTGAGTCCCAGGCTCTCCACACCACTGGAGTCAAGCTATCCAGGCTGATGAAGGCTGATAGCCAGAAACCGGTCCTTGGATGCTTGATTCCGGTCTGGGAAAGACATGGCTTGGTAGTTCGGACTGGACTGTTCCCATGAGGCACAGGGTCAGAGCTGATTTGCATATAGCCAGTGTCTAACCCAGGGTGGTGTGGAGTGCAAAAAAACGATGGATTTAGGCCCAGATCCTTGTACTGGGGTGAATGTATGACATTGTTCTACATTCTGTCCATCAACTGTGTTTTTTGCAATTTTCACACCGAGTGGGCTGGGTATGCTCAGACGTGAGTCCCAGGCTCTCCACACCACTGGAGTCAAGCTATCCAGGCTGATGAAGGCTGATAGCCAGAAACCGGTCCTTGGATGCTTGATTCTGGTCTGCGAAAGACATGGCTTGGTAGTTCGGACTGGACTGTTCCCATGAGGCACAGGGTCAGAGCTGATTTGCATATAGCCAGTGTCTAACCCAAGGTGGTGTGGAGTGCAAAAAAACGATGGATTTAGGCCCAGATCCTTGTACTGGGGTGAATGTATGACATTGTTCTACATTCTGTCCATCAACTGTGTTTTTTGCAATTTTCACCCCGAGTGGGCTGGGTATGCTCAGACGTGAGTCCCAGGCTCTCCACACCACTGGAGTCAAGCTATCCAGGCTGATGAAGGCTGATAGCCAGAAACCGGTCCTTGGATGCTTGATTCCGGTCTGGGAAAGACATGGCTTGGTAGTTCGGACTGGACTGTTCCCATGAGGCACAGGGTCAGAGCTGATTTGCATATAGCCAGTGTCTAACCCAGGGTGGTGTGGAGTGCAAAAAAACGATGGATTTAGGCCCAGATCCTTGTACTGGGGTGAATGTATGATATTGTTCTACATTCTGTCCATCAACTGTGTTTTTTGCAATTTTCACCCCGAGTGGGCTGGGTATGCTCAGACGTGAGTCCCAGGCTCTCCACACCACTGGAGTCAAGCTATCCATGCTGATGAAGGCTGATAGCCAGAAACCGGTCCTTGGATGCTTGATTCCGGTATGGGAAAGACATGGCTTGGTAGTTCGGACTGGACTGTTCCCATGAGGCACAGGGTCAGAGCTGATTTGCATATAGCCAGTGTCTAACCCAGGGTGGTGTGGAGTGCAAAAAAACGATGGATTTAGGCCCAGATCCTTGTACTGGGGTGAATGTATGACATTGTTCTACATTCTGTCCATCAACTGTGTTTTTTGCAATTTTCACCCAGAGTGGCTGGGTATGCTCAGACGTGAGTCCCAGGCTCTCCACACCACTGGAGTCAAGCTATCCAGGCTGATGAAGGCTGATAGCCAGAAACCGGTCCTTGGATGCTTGATTCCGGTCTGGGAAAGACATGGCTTGGTAGTTCGGACTGGACTGTTCCCATGAGGCACAGGGTCAGAGCTGATTTGCATATAGCCATTGTCTAACCCAGGGTGGTGTGGAGTGCAAAAAAACGATGGATTTAGGCCCAGATCCTTGTACTGGGGTGAATGTATGACATTGTTCTACATTCTGTCCATCAACTGTGTTTTTTGCAATTTTCACCCCGAGTGGGCTGGGTATGCTCAGACGTGAGTCCCAGGCTCTCCACACCACTGGAGTCAAGCTATCCAGGCTGATGAAGGCTGATAGCCAGAAACCGGTCCTTGGATGCTTGATTCCGGTCTGGGAAAGACATGGCTTGGTAGTTCGGACTGGACTGTTCCCATGAGGCACAGGGTCAGAGCTGATTTGCATATAGCCAGTGTCTAACCCAGGGTGGTGTTGAGTGCAAAAAAGCGATGGATTTAGGCCCAGATCCTTGTACTGGGGTGAATGTATGACATTGTTCTACATTCTGTCCATCAACTGTGTTTTTTGCCCTGTTGAGCTGTGGCAGTCACCTCAGAGGAACAGCAGAAAGACCTGCAGGACTCGCCCTGGACCAAGTGACTAGGCCTGTGGGCCTTGATACCTTGACTCCGGGCTCTGGGTAGTGTGGGCTCTGCCGCCGGTGACGATCGCCGTATGGTGGTCCCTTGGTGGCACGGGCTGCGTGCTGGCTGAGGTCTGGCTGGGACTTGATATGCCCTGGGACAGGGTGCTGCGGGGCACAGGGCAGGCAGAACAGGGGTGCTGGATCGGGACTGAGTATCGCTCCTCTGGTGGTGCTGTTTCTTGTCGCCCCTGGGGCTGCTGCGTGCTGGCTCTCCCATCCCTAGCATTACCCCAGCACTCAACAGGCACAGCGGATACCCTGGCTCACACTCCTGCGACACAGCCCCGCAGCATCAACGTCACAACACCCTAGTCCACACCTTTTCAACCGGCTCACTCTCTGTGCACATTTTGAGACATGGAGAAACAGGACCCTAAGCAACCTAAACTAGCTTTTGCAACTAAACGCTTAACCTGTGTTTGGAATGCAGGCTCCGAGCCTGAGGGCGAGACATCCAAGGCCGGAGACAAACCAGATGAGGACTTATGCGCAATAATGCTGGAGGTTCGTTCCAATCTCAGGGCTATGGCACCAAGCTCGACGCACTGACTGCTGGACTCAACATGGTTAAGCGCCAAGTGAATACCTGCGAATCCAAATTGGATGCCCTTGAAAATTGAGCAGAAGAATCACACGAATACCAAGTTGACTCTAAACAACACCTCCTCCACATGGAAAAGGTTCTCACAGCAATAAAGGCTAAAAATGAGGACTTGAAAGTGCGGTCTCGGCGTAACAACCTGCACATCTCCGACATTCCAGAGACCAAAGCTATCCCCAAAATGGAGCCGTTTGTCGAGGCCTTGCTTCGTGACCTCTTCCCTACGGCTCTCTCTGTAGTCTTTGTGGTTGAGCACGCACACCGCTCGCAAGGTCCCAAACCGCCCGTAGGCGGTACTCCCTGGCCCATTATAGCGTGCTTATTGGTGCACAGTCAAAATGTCGAGTTTGAAATATCGACCTACCAAAATATTGTGTTGGAAATATCGAAGGTACATAATATCGAGGTCAAGAATATCGTTGGACAGAATATCGACCCTAAGGTAAGTAATATAGATTTTTTTTATATCGATCTAAGTAATATCGAAGTTACTAATATCGATATTTGTATTATTGTTATGTATTTTATTATGGATGTGTAATATTTTTTTTGTTAAGTATTTTTCTTGTTTTAAATTATATGTGTATTATTTTTATATATTAATAATGTTATTTTTAAGTAAATTTTATGTTTTAGTACCAGAGCGGGTTGTGGGTTTATAGGGGAATAGTGTGGGAAGTAATTTAAATATATTAAATTAATTATACATTTTTAGGAATTATAAATTAATTTTAATTAATGTTTGTGTTTATTTCTATAGCGGGTTGTGGGTTTATAGGGGAATTGGGTGGGAAGTAATTTAATTATAATTAAATAATGATTTATTTTTATTTATTGGAATGGGTAAATATTTTATTTTTAATTAATTATTAATTGGTAATTAATTATTGTATTTGATAACTAATTTTTTGAATTGGTGATTAATGTTTTTATTTGGTAAATAATTGCTTTAATTGGTAATTACATTTTTTAATTGGTAATTATTTTTTTTAATTGGTAAATAATGTTGTTAATTAGCAAATAATTATTTTAATTTGTAATTAGTTTTTCGGGGTAATTAATTTTGGTAATTGGTAATTAATGTTTTTAATTGGTAATTATTTTTTTATTAATTGGAAAATATTTTTAATAAACTGGTAATCAATGTTTCATAAAAAGTATTATTTGGTATGAAACATAATTTTATTGTTTAATATTTTTTAATTGGGAATTCATTTTAAATAATTAATATGTTTTTGTATAGATACAAATGTTATTGTTCAATATTTATTATTTGGTGATTATTGGTGATTATTGGTATTTATTGTTAATTTATTGATAATTTATTGTTAATTAATTATTCAATTGTAATTATGTTTTTAATAATTATTAATGGGTATTTGTAAAAGATGTAGAGTTATTAAAAAATGTAAATATTTATTATTTTAAATACAAATTTTGTTTATAAGTATGTTATATTTAAATTCTACGCTATCCAATGTTTTCCCTACTGTTTCACTCTCTGGAGTTGGAATAGTAATTTTTACCCCTACGCTATCCAACGCTTTCCCTACTGTTGCAGTCTGTGTAGTTTGAATAATAATTCTAACCCCTAAGCTATCCAATGCGTTCCCTACTGTAGCACCTTTTGGAGTTGGAATAGTAATTTTTACCCCTACGCTATCCAATGCTTTCTCTACTGTAGCGCCCTCTGGAGTTAGAATATAAATTTTTACCCCTACGCTATCCAATGCTTTCCCTACTGTAGCACCTTTTGGAGTTGGAATAGTAATTTTTACCCCTACGCTATCCAACGCTTTCCCTACTGTAGCGCCCTCTGGAGTTGGAATATTAATTTTTACCCCTACGCTATCCAATGCTTTCCCTACTGTTGCACCCTCTGGAGTTGGAATAGTAATTTTTACCCCTACGCTATCCAACGCTTTCCCTACCGTTGCCCCCTCTGGAGTTGGAATAGTAATTTTTACCCCTACGCCAGAGTTCTTCAGTCTGTGGGGCGCGCCCCCCTGGGGGGGGGGGCGCGCCACCATCTCAGAGGGGGCGCGTACTCCGCCGTAAATCTCACCTTTGTCCTCTACTGATTAAAGAAACAGACGGCAGAGTGAAGCTGCAGGGGCCCGAAGAAGGGGTGAAAACTATTATAGCATCATTAACAATACGAGATTTCTCTTTCAGCCATGTAATCCGCCGTAAAGGAACTAAGCACAGGTGTAAATGAAACGTAATTATTGTGGGAGGGTGCAGCACTGATAAAGGGTTTAAACTGCCCTTCTGAAGACAAAGGTGAACCATATGGTTGGAGAGGGGATAGAGCCGCTTATATATCTGAAAACAAATGTGTGCAGGGGCCTCTGTTCATCTGGGCAGCGTGCGGGCTCTGTTTCACATCACGTTATGTTAGAAATGCAAGTAATCTCATAACGTGTTGCAGAGGCCTCCTAGGGACTCGTTGAGCAGATCTTTCCTGAGAAGTTTTCATGGAGTGCAGGTTTCAGCTTTAGGCCGAATTTCACTGCGCATCTTTATTTTTCTTGTTTTATTTAATTTGCGCAGGCCTGCTTGGCAACACCCCTGACAGTTATTTTTTTTTCTTGTGCCTCAGTCATGATCATCTTCAGAGCTGCCGCCTGTCTGCCCTGTAACAGCTGAGAACTGTACATTACATAGCAGTCTGTCTTCTCACTGACAGTAAGATGTGTTAGTAGTTGCTTGCACTAACCTGTTTTGGGTCAGGTGACTGTGAGAGCCACTGTGGTGCTTGCCAACGTAACTTTTCAGCGCGCAAAGCAACACAGAGTCAGAAGAGCATGCCGGGTAGCTCTGTGTGACAGGCTGCAACTGGTGTGATGGGGCCACCAGCGGGGCTTGGCAAGCAGTGGGCAATATTCAGGACCGGGGTGCACCGCTCAGTAATACAGCTTGTGGTTTATGATGTGACTCGTCTTAGAGTTCCTTGTTGCTCACATGGTTGTCATTTCTGATATGTATGTTTCCCTCGTCTTCATTGCTTGAGTTTGCCTGCGAGAAATTGTTACTCATAGCCCTTGAAATGTCACTCATAATTACACTGAAATTAAGAAAATGTCACACACAGCAATCTGAAACCTTGGCAGCTATGTTTGGGGGGGGGCTATCCTGGTTAATTCCTACAGCTGAAATGCTTTAGCTGCAGTGGGAGGCAAGGAGCCCCCTTTTCTAAAACTGAAAGCAACTATTTTGCAACTATTTACTGCAAGTGTCTGGGAATGTACCCTGCATTCAGACAACTTGCTCCTCATTCTCGCCCTTCACTTTCATGCTCACCCTGCACTCACAGCGATCACAATTCCCGCATACTGACCCCCATGCACTCACACCATTCACCCTGCATTCAATGATCACGCTGCTCTCACAATGCACTTCCGCGGTTTTCCCTGTACCTCAACCTGCAGCCACACAAGCACACTACCCACCCTGCACTCATGTGACACTTCACTCACCTGTCCCCCTCACTGCTCAATCTGCAATCTCACTTAAACAAGCCCATCACTAACCATACATTCATTAGTCCTACTCTGCACTAACATACACATCCAAATTCATATGGTCACCTCACTCACCCTGCAGTCACTCCACGTACCCTACTCTCACACTGTCGCATACCTCACTGTGCACTCACATGAGCAGTCCTGCCACCCTCACAGCACAGAGGGTTAATGTGCCTGCTACAAAGAAGGTGTACCATGCAGATCAAAGAAATGAGGGTATATGTTCAAGGAAGTTGCGGAGTGAGGCGTTTAGCAGTCATAGGTTAAAGCCTCTCTCCACCACTTCAGAAACGGAAGGCTGCACAATATTTACAACAATATGGTGCAGCCTTGCGTTTCCCCTTAGCAGTGTAGTGCCAATGCAGACACCATTGCACCATAGTTCAAGGGTGTCTGGGTGCAGGGAAAATATTGTTTATGTTCAGGAGGGGGACCTTCCTGTACATAAACAATCTTTAAATGCCATTTGTCTCACTTCCATGTGTGCTGCTTAATGCAGCACACACAGAAATCACAAAATGGATTTTTTTTTAAGAGTACAAATACAAGGCATTTTGCTTTTTCCATGTGTGCTGCACAAGGCAGCACACATGGATGAATAAAAAATGAGGAGAAATAATGCATTTCTCCTAGTTTCACCAGCTTAAGACCAGGTTTTCCCTGTTCTTAATTTTAACGCTGCCTCACTTTTACGCTGCCCTTGTAAATAGGGCGCAACATCAAAATCAGTGCCTGTTGCAGTGGAACGCCCACTGCAACACCCACTGCCCACCATTTCACGCTAAGCATAGTATGAAAGAGGGCCGTATTTACAAGGCAGCGTTAAGCCAAGTTAAGTGGCTTAACTCTGCCGTGTAAATACGGCAATGCCCCTGTCACCACCACAACGTCGTAAAAAGTGACGGTGTGGTGTCTATAGGTGCTTGTACATATGCCCCTATAGGTCGATATTTTTTCCGTCGATATTGTGTCAGTGATCTGTGCTTATTAAATTATTGTAAGAAAAACAAAAGAAGGGCCAATACTGAGCCTGTTATTCAACGTCCTTATCGAAAGTACCACTATGAATAAAACATACCGGTCTGTGATTTAGCTAACGTCACTAGTTGTTTTATTTCTTTAACACTAGTATGCATTTAATTTTTGATTTTTGAACTCTTTTTTCGCATGTACAAATATTTCACCAAAAAGCAACACAATAGGTTTACATATATACAATATTTATACAAAACACATCCTACCAAAACCATTCATACATCTCACATTCCTATGTACACCAAAAAAAAACAATGTAAACTCCTGTCAAAAAAATATCTACAAGTTGCTACATAAATAGAATGAATTACATAAATTTTGCAGCTATTTAAATTCAGTGCAACGAGAATTAACTTCACTAATTATCAAATTCAAAGTGGTGTTAAATGAAGTTTGACAAGAGAGTACTGTCCAACTTAGGGCAAGTCAGGTCGGTCCTGACTTGCCCTAAGTTGGACAGTACTCTTTCGATAAGGACGTTGAATAACAGGCTCAGTATTGGCCCTTCTTTTGTTTTTCTTGCATTTTTGGCTTAGCCTTACTGTTCATTAGCCAAAGCCCTGTTTTGTTTTTCTCTCTATTAAATTATTGTGACAGGGACTTGAAAGTGGATAGAGAACATGGCCCTATTACCCACCAAGGTAACAATATTTCTATCTTTCCGGACTTCACCCCCACGGTACAGGCCGCACGGAAAGAATTCCTGCTAGCAAAACTCTGCCTCGAGCGCACTGAAATCCCCTACGCAATGCTTTATCCGGCAAAACTGAAGATATCCCACAATGGCCAATCACACTTCTTTTCTGATGCCAAATCAGTGCTTAAATTCTCTAAACATATCTGCCCAGGGCGATCACCCCCCATACACCCATGCAAGCAAAGGCTAGGGTCAGTGACAACGATTGAGCATGGAAACTTACTAAAATGACACTAACTGCCGTGCCTCAAATCCGCTCTCATTGTTGTCGGACTCTCACTATATCCTAATACCCTATGCTTCGTCAGCTGTAACATACTGCTCCTAGGCTGCGATCTGCAGCTGCCCTCCGGCGCTGGTGTGTACGCCTGGCCACCCTGCCTTCGCGCAGGGCAGTTCGCCGGCAACCCATGCCCCCACAGGGAGAACTCCCAGGACTTATTGTGTCTGCTCTTGGTTTGGGTATGTCTGGGTGGGGGGAGGCAGGTGGCTCTCAACCTAATTGGGCAGTTGGAGTGGGTGGGGGAGGGACGCAGGTTTATGCATGTATAGTTTGTTTGCAACCGCTGGGTGTGGTGTTATATTGTTATGTCTTTTTCCAGCAGAAGCACACAAACTACAGCTCTCGATGCACAACAGAGATTCACAGCGCATCATGCTCCTTGAATGTAAATTATGGCAATTAGTGCATCGTATTCACAATCAGTCCTCCATCGTAGGTCCTCCTATCACAAGGGCAACACTTGCACTCCATTTGATGCATCTCTATTATGCCACAAATTACTGCACCAGCTCAGTATAATTTTTTAACTTGGAATGTCTGAGGCCTCAACAATCATAAAAAAGCACGACTTATACATGCCTACCTAGCGAGGCAACAAGTGGACATTTGTTTCCCACAGGAAACCCACCTCCAGCCTGCAGACACCAATAAGCTGTGACATAAGCGATGGGGAGAATATCAGTCCTCCACTTACTCTAGTTATGCAAGAGGAGTAGCGATCTTCAAACGCAACGGTCTGGATTGGACATTATCACAGGCACATATTGACAAGGAGGGATGGTATATTATCCTAAAATGTTTTCTTGGGGTACACAATTGATCCTGACCACATGTATTGCTATAGGCACTCTTGTGGTCTGACACCTTGGAATGACCTTTGACTACCATTATTTTAACCAACTTTGGTGTATTATTTTATCCTAGCCTGAATGTACACTATCCTGCATATGACTTGCTTCTTTTAAAGGTTTATTTCTTGTACTCTTGCAGTCTTTCAGTGGGAGCTGCTCCGGAGTAGAACAGCCTTGCCAAGAACAGAACGTGTGGGATATGAATTTGAAAGCATGAGAGAGAGAGTGAGGTGTGGACTGTACTTTTTGGTCTCGAAGTGCAGTGTTATGAGCAGTAGTGCACAAATGTGCTCTGTGTTGTACATTGAGAGATGAAGTATGTGATGCTATAAGCGGTGGTGCACAAATGTGCATTGTGTTGTACATGGGTAGAATTATTAAGTTCTTACTATTGACTTTGACATGGCCTCATGTCATCCTGAATTTTGCCTCTGCCTCACTTGAGCTTTATCCGCGCGTACAGCCATGCTTGCAAGTTGTTTGGGTTAATCACGTTCAAGGATTATTTTTGTGAGAGATTGTTTAATGTACCCTGGAAGGCTTTCGTTAGCTTTGTCAAGATAAAGGCTGGAATATGCGAGGCTGTAGAGGGAATGTGGGAACTCCTTCCTGCCATAGAATGCTTCCTTGGAAGCTGGCCAGTCCTGGTAAGATTCCTTTGGTGCGGGGGAAGATTTCTCGAACCTTCTAGTGTGAGTTTTGAGACTATAAAGCTGGTGTTTGTTGACAGTTGGGTCGGGTGCTCACTTACAGAGTAGACGTACTGTTGTAAGACAAACGGAACTTGAGTCCCGGTCGAGAGCCCAAGCCAGCTGTGAATGGGCCCCCCAGCAAGAATTGGCAAGGATGTCAAGTGAACGATCGGGTAAGGTGATTGTTGTCTGACTAGTGCCATTGTGATGTCTGTTCCAGTGGCTGTGGTCATTTGAGGTCTTTGAACTTTGAGTATTGCCATTTGTGATGTGTGGCTAGTGGCTATGATCATTTTAGGTGTTTTCTTTGTGATGTGTAACTGAGTGAGGTAGTAATTTGATGTATTCAGTGTGTATGTCAGGGTTTAAAGGCCGGTTACGCGCTGACTGTCTAAAACACGTTAACCAGGAAGTAAAAACCCCATTGCAAACTACATTTCCCGGGAAGCCTAGCGAAATCACGTTGCACGTAATTCAAGCGCCACGCCGGATACAGAGTAAAGGGAGACCGGTGACTGCCAACGCTGCCGTTTATCCTAACGGATAGCTTTGCAGACAACTCCTACAGACTATGGTATATAAGGCGGTAAGAGTGCCTAGTGCACCTATCTTTGAGCTGCCTTCTCGGGAGAGAGGCAGCGGGGTTCGATAACCTCGTCCTCCTCTTCCGAGTGCATCTCCTCCGTTGGTCGAGACCCGCATTTCGCGGTCTCTTGCAGGGGAGGTTTAAAGCCCACATGGGCTCTAGGGATATTCTTTGTGTTTCTCCTCCGGTGGATGAGACCGACTTCTAGTGGTCTTTTAATGTGGAGAGTTTCATTATCACGTCGTTTTCACGAAGCTGTTTGGTTCGTTTTGCTTCCTTCAAAAGAACAGTTCTCGCTTGGAAGGCATTGTGATCTTTAACAGAGCAGTTACCTAGAGCGATAGAACATTTCTGTTCTCCCTCGTCTGAGGAAACTGAGGGAACTGTGATAATACAATCAAACCTATGAACCTTTGCATTATAGGCTAAGTTAAGACTGTGATAACATTAGCCTGTTATTACTTTATTCACTACTAGCAGCCCGTCCCGACGTTGTCCGGGTATGAAATAGAACGTGTGTAATGTGTGTATTTGGCAAGGGCAATTTATTTTAAAATCTCGCGTGAGACAACATTTTTCGTTTCATTAGAATCGGGACGGAGAAGGCCCAGCTGCAGCCCTGGTTGATGTTAGCAGGCGCGTGTAATTGGTGTAGTGATCCGCCGCCTGAGCCGGGCTACAGCCCTGGTTGATGTTAGCAGGCGCGTGTAATGTCGTCGGATTGGTTGTTCCTTTTTCTCTGTTTTCATTCCCAGGAAAGAGATATAGAAACGGGGTGTTGCAGTCAGTCTCTGCCTTGTATCTACAGTTGCTACCACATGTATTCTTAGGTATGTGATAAGGGGGACTATAGAGAGAGAGAGAGAGAGAGAGAGAGAGAGAGAGAGAGAGAGAGAGAGAGAGAGAGAGGGAGGAAAGCAGGGAAGGATTTGTTTCACCTGTGTGTTCTCTTTTCTTCAAAGTTTCATGTTGGGAACTTTCATCCGCCCTACTCTCTTCTGGCAGCAAACTCTCACCCTTTTTACTTTTCAGGTAGGTTGTGTGAGGTCCAGTTTTATAAGAATGTGGTGATCTCTCTTGATTGTGATACACGTATATTGGTTTACACTTACCCTGTGTTTCTGTGTCCCCCTCAGATCTCCCTCCAAGCTGTTCCTACCCTTTCCTTCCCTCGCTTGACTACCCCAACAGTCTGTGTGTGTTCACATTCCAGACTTGGGGCAGTCGAGAGGTGGACCCCCTTTGAGCATCAGCACAATCCCGAGAATTCTGGAAGGAGGAGTCTGACAGAATAATCGGCCCAAGAATTATTTCCTCCTGATTGTGCTGAGACCAAAGATAGCCACCTTGGAGGATGTTATGGCGGCTTTGGTGTTGGTACAAACGGAGCTTGCAGCTTCGTGTCAGGAGACAGCAAACATGCAAAGTAGAGTAGACAGAATGCAAAGAAACCCTCAAGCAGTTGTACCATCCCTTCAATAAAACCTTTCTCCGTCACAGAATCAGAACATTTCTTCATCTCCTTGGATGTGGGGATTGATGAAGAGCAGAAATCAATAAGGCCATGGTGGATTCAGGGGCCACAGGATGCTTTATGGATAGGGACAAAGCACTGCGATTAGAAGTACAACTTCTATGTAAACCCAACCCTGAATTGGTGTATGCTGTTGACTGCAAAGAGCTGGAATCAGGACCCATTAGCCACAACACCCTAGAATACGAGCTCTCCTTTGATGGCTACCACCATGAATGGTTATCCTTCAACATAATTCAAGCCCCGCAGTAAGGGGTAATATTAGGCCTCCAGTGGTTGCAAAAACACAAACCCACCATAAACTGGGCAACAAAAACCTTGCAGCTGAAATCCCCCTACTGCTAGAGCCATTGTACTCAGTCACTTACCAGACCTTCTCAAGCATTGGCCTCTAGGCACCACATCGCAACGGTTGCAGAGAAAGATGTGATTTTTACACAAGTGCTATGAAGCCTATGCCGATGTATTCAGCGACACCCAGGCAGAAGTGCTCCCTCTGCACCGAGAATATGATTGTCGGATTGACTTGACTCCAGGAGCAGTAATCCCATGTGGCCGGATATATGCCCTTACCGTACCAGAGAACGAATATCTATGGGCCTATCTGAATAAAAACCTAACATTAGGATTCACCCATCCCGCCAGGTCGCCTGCAGCATCTCCCCTCTTTATTATCCCGAAAGCAAATGGGGACTTACGATGCTGAATAGACTTCAGGGCACTGAATGCCATCACCATAAAAAACAATACCCGCTTCGTTGATCCCGGTTCTTTTAGAACAGGTGAGAGCGTCTGGCATCTATACAAAGTTGGACCTGAGAGGGGCGTATCATCGGGTCCTTATGCGCCGAGGCGATGAGTGGAAAACCGCCTTCAAGATGTGGTATGGTTTATTTGAATACCTCGTTATGCCTTTTGGGCTATGTAATGCCCCTGCGGCGTTTCAATTTTCCTTAAACAATGTACTCAGGGAATATCTAGACCACTTCGTTGTGGTTTATATCGACAACATACTGATATATTCTGCCAATGAAGAGGAACATGCCGTCCATGTGTGCCAAGTCCTGCAAGCCTTACGTAAACACCAACTATTCTGCAAGATCACAAAATGCGAATTCCATGTGACCACGGTTGAATTCCTAGGGGTGATGCTCACCCCTTCCAGCCAGGTGATGGAGGAAAGGAAAGTCAAAGCGGTAGTCCATTGGCCACGTCCCCACAACGTTAAAGACATTCAAAGCCTGCTAGGATTTGCAAACTTCTACAGAAGATTTATTTGACAGTTCTCTGACCTGGTAGCACCCCTGACTCGATTAACAAGAAAGAAAACGCCAGAAGTCCGCCCACCCTTGTAATCAGCCCCTCAATCTGTAAAAAAACTGCAAACATTTTAAAAAATAAATTCAGCAGTTCTGTTCAGAAAGTTCAATATGGGCTCAAAAGTATCTACAGCTGGATAGCTAAGGTAGTAAATTAATCTTCTTTATATGCAGGCATAACTATTAAAAATACAGACACAAATCTTTAACTAAGACTCTATTCTAAAAGAGTTATGCAGGCCCACTATGACAAAATACACAAAAATCTTTTTAACGATTAAAAAATTCAGTTTTATTACTCCATCAGGAAATTATTCAGTGTTGATTACCTTCGTTTTCAGCTCATGTCTATTCATGGTGGTTCCTCCAACAGAAATCAATATTCTCTTACGATTTAATCTTTGCCAAATATGCCCATTCAGGAGCTGAGCACTTTTTATTTGGCACACTTACTCTTGTTGATCTCCTGATTTCAAGCTTTTCAGAGTCTTTGTCATTCAGATCTGTCACTGTTTGAACTGGTCATACAATTTTTCTTCAAACTGCCAACTTCTTTGCAATGCCTTTTTTCCTTCTGTCTCACCACAGAAAGGGAATAGCACCTAAAGTACTTCCAATCACACCAAGATAGGTTCTCGGTTATTCCTTAACCTACCCTTAGAGTCGCTGTATTTGTCCTCATGCAGAAAAGAATAAACACCTCTGCCCCAATTTGTTTGTACTCAGCTAGACTATTGAGGGTCTTACAGGACTTCAACTTATAGGACTTTGAACTATAACTTAACGTGATGCCACACTTCTATTCAGCAGGCAACCATATAATATTATCTTGAGATTTTGGATTTCTATAAATTCATAAACCTTATACAAAAATATTTACAAATAGATTACATTAAATCACAACATCTCTTCATTAGGAGCACAAATAAAACAGCTCCAGCAATTCACTCAACACATTACAATGCAATACAGTTTTCCACGTATGTACAATACAAAAACACAAAACTCTATTGAAAACAAATGACCTACTCAAAATCACACGTCGCAATGCAACATACGTTGTCACAATCTGCATAACACAACTCACCATATAATACAGCTTATTTCACAAAAAGCTCTATTGAAACTCCTGTAACTCAACTCCAGACAACCTCACTAGGTATACAATCATTAATCCACGCGATTTATAGGTTGTTGTAATAAAATGATGATTGCTGAGTCCACTTGATAATTAAGATCCTTTATTCAGGTTCCTTCCAGGTTAGACAGATAGGTTACTTTATAATGTAAGTAGATAGGAAAACCCCACCAGGAGCTCGCTGTCGTTAGCTCAGCCTCAGGTGATCAACTGCCACAACAGGGAATAGAGAGGTACTATCAGCTAGAGAGACATCCTGGCATTCTATGATGTCATATGTATTGTAGTATTGTCTAGCCAGAGAGGAACAGTGACGATAGTATTTACTACATATCCTATCTCTTTATAGAGTTATATCAGAACAAAGGAATATTCAGTAACAATACCTCATATGTCTCAAATAGTAAGGAAGTACACAATTTAGAACAACTATAATTAGTAGTGTACAATAAAAGATGACTTTAACATGAGGTATTATTATTTGAGAAAAGAACGAAGATTCAATATTATGACATCATACTATGACATCATATACCACATCCCCTCTCCTTAACCAAAGAGTGAGGATTTTGAAACAAACCAAGACTACCCTCAACACAACTCTTGATGAAGAAATGTCGACACTTAATGTATGACAAGATTGTAACTCGAAATCTCACCTAAATGTAGCTATGGCCATTAGCCACAAGAAGGTAGACTCAGATAAAACATAGTGTACACACAATCTTTACCAATAACAGGAGACGTTGAACCTCTCCTGAGAAGGGTATTCTGCAGGACAGTATGGTTACACTGCAGGGTAGCATGGGTGTTTTTTTTTTTTTTTTTTTTTTAACAAAGTTTCCCCTGAATAGGGTACACCGCAGAGCAGACTATGTATCTCTGGGAATTAAGGCATTTAGTAGCCATTAATACTATAGGCGTTGACTACCCATCAAAAACACAAAACCTCCTTTGAAAAAGGGTACACCGTAGAGCAGACTAAATATCTCTGGGAACTTTGGCATGGAATAGCCTTTAATACTAATTAAACTTACTATGAGCGTTGACTACTCAAAAAGAACACATAACATCCCCTGAAAAAGGGTACAACACAGAGTAGATTAAATATCTCTGGGAAAGAGGGGTATGGACTAGCCATAAATACTTATGGAACATACTATGGGTGTTGACTACCCATCAACATCCCCAAACAACCAACCATGGCATTGACTATGACAGACACTAACGTCACCAGGAGAGGGTATAGTGCAGTAAGGACTATAACCCTGGGACAAGAGACGGGCATGTACTATCCACAAACATCAACATCTCCAGACTAAGGTATAACTATGGGCATGGACTACCCACATAAACCAACATCCCCAGAAGAGGGTACAACCATGGGTATGAAATACTCACAAAGATCAACTTCCCTAAAAAAGGTACTCCACAGGATAAAGACACTAATCTTGGGACAAGATATGGTGCATGTACTACACGCAAACACCAAGTACATGGGGCATGGACTACCCACACAAAAACATTTTCTCTTAGAAACAGTATATGTTAGAAAACTAGTCCTGACAGTAGAAGAGCACTCCAAAACGTGGGAAATGTACTACCGTCACAGACACCTCCACCAGTATTGACCACCACCACACTATATTACGGCACACTTTACAATTAGGCACAATGAAATTTACCATGCTAAAAATATACTCCTAAACAAAACAAAACTGTGTTATATATTGCACATTTAAATGTAAAAATTAACATTAGGCGTTAAGAACTGCTACATGACTAGATTAATAACATTAGCTCCGGTGAGCAACTTCTCACCCGGGTTCTTTGTACTCTGATCCTTGCATTCGCTGTGGACTTACATCAGCCAAAGAGAAAGTGAAGAATTCCAAGAGTAAAGTCCTTTCCACTCCGTTGTTCCACTCTTCCCTTAAACAAGACGTCATGGTTAGGATCATGAAGGGAATGCAGAGTTTTCAAAATATACACAGGTGTGTATATCACCGTGAGTTTTGTGCTTTGACTGCAATCGCTACAAGTGTTAATTGTTGTTAAAGCGATTTAAACAACTCAACGTGTGGAAAAGTTATTCAAATTCCGAGATCGAGAACAGCATAGTTCTGAAGAAGTAGACTTACTTATATGCTCACGCGAAGAAATGCGTCCCGGATCAGTTACTCTACTTGAGTAGTATAGTCATGGCAACCTAAAATGGCTTCTCGTGCGTTGCGCGCTGACGCATGTATGAAAACTGCTTGGAGACTGGTGACAACAACTTGCGCGTCAGGAATGAAGAGAAGCGCTGTAATTGGCCGTGGGCTGAAGTGTCACGAAGGAGTTCACCAACACCCTCTGTACATTCCAGTACGTCATCAAAACAACACGGACAGAGGCACGAAGAGACTTGGCGAAGAACGAGGTTTTCCAACGGAATCACAGGGTTACAGTTGAAGCACTCGTAACGGGGTAAGCTACTGAGATATTTCATTAAAGTCACTTGTGAACCTTGGCAGACTGAGAAGACGAACTGTAACGGATGTGTCGATCTTCACTGCGCACAGTAAATGAGTCTCTCAGCTTTACGGCAATCATGTAAAACCGCGCATAAAACAGGCTTTTATCTAACAGTACACGGAAGACTTTACAAAACGGCTCTCTGTTCAACAATGTCGTTGGAGGCACGGACCAATTAACACCTCGACTTTAAAATTAAAAAAAAAACTTTTCTTCCACGTAATTACGCTTGCCCAGACACACTGTAGATTAACTGAAGCAGTTCACTCACTTGATGGTAATGTCCCTCAGGTTGATCATCACGAGCATATACCAAATAAAAGACATACCCAGGGTGTAGGCTGTCCGGATGTGATAGGACACTGGTGGGGTCAGCTGGGTGTTATCTTTTGTCCGAAATTAGGTTTTCTTGTTAATTCTTGTTTCTTTGAGTTTCTTCCTTTAACTTGAAAAGTCCTTTATGTAGTCTTTACCACGCGTAGATTCCTCCTTTTAAAATCGTCGCCAAGTTGTAATAAAATGATGATTGCTGAGTCCACTTGATAATTAAGATCCTTTATTCAGGTTCCTTCCAGGTTAGACAGATAGGTTACTTTATAATGTAAGTAGATAGGAAAACCCCACCAGGAGCTCGCTGTCGTTAGCTCAGCCTCAGGTGATCAACTGCCACAACAGGGAATAGAGAGATACTATCAGCTAGAGAGACATCCTGGCATTCTATGATGTCATATGTATTGTAGTATTGTCTAGCCAGAGAGGAACAGTGAAGATAGTATTTACTACAGTTCTCTAACTCGTAGAAGAACACATTTTCAATTACATTTTGCACCAAAATTCTTATTCTAATTCTATTCCATTGTTTCTTCTACTATTACCCACATTACTCTGCCAAAACTCTGTGATGTTCACTAATAGATGCAAATGGCCAATGTGCAGGATCGGGACTGGTTCGTCCCAGAGGGTGGTGCAAAAAATAAAACCTTTGCAGAGCAAAATTCTAATTCAAATCTATAAAGGTTTATTCAAATTTTAAGAATCTTTACAGAAAGCAAAAAGTAGTTAGTAAGGTTCAAATTAGCATCAATAATACATAAAATTATGTCCAATTGCTAGAGATCATCACATAAGGGAATTAGCCAGAACCAAAATATAGTTCAACCAACAAAGAGATAGCCTACTTCTACTAAGTTCACAAGGCAAGGGATAATCCAAATATAAATCAGAGTTGAGTCCAACATAGAGACTGCACGGTGTGAAAGGCAGGGAACGTCTAATTATAAAATCAAAAAGGAAACTGACATAGGGGCTGCTCAGTTTAAAAGCAAGGAAAAGCCTCGCACATCCCAGAAAGACCACATTTAACAGTTTCAAACAAGTGGAAAATGACCCACTGAAGTGAAATCATAGGTCTGGTCTAACAAAGATACATGACATGAACCTATCAGCTTTGAAAAAATGGTGCTACATAAGATACTTTAGAAAACTCCTACATCAAGAATACGTATTGGATACCCTTTACCCTACAAACAAAAAGAATGTGATTGCCTTATTGACACAAACAAACAATAAGCATTTAGAAATAAATGAAATACAGTTGGTCCTGGAGGAAGCAGGCTTTGAAAGTGTGTTACTTGTGCGGCACATCTCCTAGTACATAGCTTTTCTCTTGAGGGAAACAAATTCATACAATGTATTTAACCCCTTCGCTGTTAGGCCTCCCCCACCCCCATGCTTAGCCTTGTTTTGGCTATTTGGGTTGGTCTCGCTTTGGCCCCTGTAACCTTATTTACAAATAAGGTATCCACATCAAATTTGCGTCTTTTTGTTTCAACATCCTGAGGATTCTGAAGGTACCCAGGGTTTGTTGATTCCCCTGGAGGGAACCGAGAAATTAGCCAAAATACAGCTAAATGTTTTTTGGGTAAAAAGTGCTGCAGAAGAAAGCATCTTTTTTCCCCCTGCAAATGTTATCACCAAAGGCTTTGTGTTGCTAAAATCACCATCTTCCTAGCTTTTAGGAACAGGCAGCGTTTGTCAGAAAACCAACATTTTCTGCACAGTTTTGGCATTTTATTAGGACATAGCCTACTATTCCTATTTTATTTTTTATGCTTTCAACCTCCTTCCAGTTAGTGGTAGAAATGGGTGTGAAACCAATAATGGTTCCCGGAAAGCTATACATTTCTGAAAAGTAGATAACATTCTGAATTCAGCAAGTGGTAATTTCTGTAGATTCTTCAAAGTTTTCCTATAGAAACTAACAGTTGAAATAAAATAATATTGAAATTGAGTTGAAAAAAACAGCCATTTGTGCCAACGGTTTCACCTGTAATTTCTTCTAAGTATGGTACATTTTTTAAAGCAATATACCGTTATATATGTTGGATCCTTCTGGTTGTGGTGATATATAAGAACCCGAGGTACCTAGCGTCAATAACGGAGCTGTGCCTTGCAATGAGTTTTCAATGTCTACCGAGAAAATCATTATGTAAAATATAAAGAGTGAAAAATAGGTATCAAGAACACCTATGTATTTCTGAAATAGGAATTTAGAAGCAGTAGTTATTTGCACATCTCCCAATTTGTGGGTACCCATACTAGCATGTGAATTAGAGGACATTTTTCAAAATGACTTCTTTTGTACACAAAGGGGTATATTACCAAGGAATAGCGATATTTATCGCAAAAAGCGATTAGCGCATTTTTTTATCGCTGCCTATCGCTGGATATGTTAGCGGAGAAAACATGCTATTAGCAAAGTTTTTCTCCATTGTGCTAAAAATATCCAGCTATAGCGCCGAAATGCGTGAATATCGCTGAGAATACAGCGATATTCACGCATTAGCGACGAAATGCTCTTAGCCATGTTATCCACCTCCCATTGGATAACATGGCTAATAACTGGTCTGGGCAGGTGTTAGTATTTGGAGATATTCACACTTAGCGCGAATATTTCCATCGCTACACCTGCCTTGCTAATAGGCGAAAGAGATGTTAGCGACTGCTTTCAGTCGCTAACTGGTTGGGTACGCCCACTTTGCATGTCATTAGCGATAAACATCGCTGATATGCAAAGCGGGCCCCAAACCGCTCGCTATCGCCTAAAAGCTGTCGCTAACATCAGTTAGAGGGGGCGTGGCCGAGCCAGCCATGATGGCGGACGCACTTCCCTAGTGCTCCGGTCGGCTGCCCGCAAAGCTGTTGCCTACCATCGCACAGACGGCCATGAACCGGCCGAAATACATGCTGATCCTGTGAAGGACTCCCGAGGACGCCTCCGGTGCCCCCAACAGTCGCAGAGCCACTGCTACAGACCCAGGGCGACACGCGGCACCTGGCGCCGGGGCTCACCTAAAATGGCGGCGCCCAGCTCCTGATACCAGGGAGTCCGGAATGGTGGAACCCGACGCCCGGTGACACTGTGCGGCGATCCCGATGAGCACCGGGGACACCCTGAACGCCGTATATGTACTGCCGCCCCAGCTACAGTGAACACGTTGATGTGGGGTTGCATATCCGGCAGTGACAAGCCTTCCATGATCCCGGCCCGCCCGGGCGGCCTAGTGCGTTGCCGATGGCCATGAACCGACCGCAGAAAAGGCTGACCCTGTGACGGACTCCAGAGGACGCCTCCGGTGCTCCCAGCGTCGCCAAGCCACTGATGCAGGCCCGGGGCGGTGCGCGACAACTGGCGACCAGGCTCACCTAAAATGGCGGCGCCCAGCTCTTAATACCGGGGAGTCCGGCAAAGTGGATCCTGGTGCCCGGTGACACGGGGCGGCGATCCCGGTGGCTCCCGGGGACACCCTGGGCCCCTGCCACAGTAAGTACATTGGTGCGGGGACGCGCACACACCCTACGGCGGCAAGCCTTGCTTGATCCCGACCCATCCGGGCGGCCCTGTGCGCTACCGACGGCAGTGGTGCACCCCGCAACCCCGTAAGTGGACAGAGAGGCAGCAGGGGAACACTGCGATCACCCCCTGAAAGGTAGTGGGGCGCCGAATCTACCGGGCACCCCCGAGTGAATAACCCCTCCCCCCACTTGCGGCCTGCCGGGGAGGAACTCGGGGACGCCATACCACGACAGGCGCCAGTGAGGGGGCCCCATGAAGAAACTGCACGGCGCAATGCAGCCCAGTGTGCCCCACGTCAACCCGCTTGGGCACGAAATAGGCGGCGGCGATTGAGGCCAAGTGTGACGACCACCAGTAAAGGGCCCGAACGACCACTCTCAGGAGTTGAACCCCTATGGGTGCGCAGGGCCGGGAGCAGACAGGTGCCAGAAGTGAGACCACTATGACGCCCTATGTGAAGGGGATCCCGCCTCCCCCACTTAGACGACAACGACAGCGCTGACTCACGGCAGAGTACAGGAGGCCACCCCGACATAACCTGCTGAGCCGGCGGCCGGGTCCGGCCCCCCCGTGGCTCCCACCTCAACGGCGACTCGGGGGAGCTGGGCCGAACCATGTACAAAATGGCGGCAGATGCGGGATGCGTCTGATGGCCGAGCGGCGACACACGACCTGAGCCGGGCGATTCCCCCCAGCGACGCTGCCGCGGAAGACACAAGCTGAAGGGCTGTTTCGGCATTGCAAACGCAATAGAGCCCCTACTCATCGGGGTCCTCCTCCAAGGACACACCACCTCCGAATACCACCCATTCGGAGGGGGGTGAAGAGAGCCACCAGTCCGCGAACAGCAGCGTGGACCCTCCACAGCACACGGAATCGGAGACACGCGGTCCCATCAGAGAGGCGGAAACAGGACGCGCCATCCCGGAAGGAGCCCCAAGATCCCGGGAGGCAGCGGAGTTATCGCCGAGCCAGTAGGCCACCTGTGACAGCAATGGGGAGACCACAGCGGGCATCGACCACGTCGCCAGCACCGGCCCGAGTCGATCACCCTCCCCGGGCCCCTCGAGGATGCCGCAGACCGGAGGGCCGCAACAAGACGAGGATATGTCGACCAAGCTGGATAATGTACTAGCAGCCATCGAGCACTCACGGCTGTCCATGGAGAACAAATTCAGCTGACCACAGGAAACTGGCAGATAGAGTGGGCCAAGAAGAAAAAACGCTACAAGAACTGAAACCGCAGGTCCAACTACACCAAGAGGCCATCAAAGAACTCCAGAACAAAGTCAAATTCTTAGAACACAAGGCAGACGATTTGGAGGGTCGCTCCCACCGGAGCAACATCCGTGTCCTCAACCTGCCGGAAGGAGTGGAGGGGGCAGACCCCATACAATATATCGAAACCTGGATAAAAACATTCACTCAGACTCAGGACCTCACACCCTTCTTCTCAGTGGAGAGAGCGCATAGGGCTCCAGCCTGACGACCATCTGCAGGCTCCCCACCCAGGCCGTTTCTGCTTAAACTGCTGCACTACCAAGATCAGGATGCAATCTTACGGGCGGCCAGGCAAGCGAGAACACTCAGAGTGGAAGACAAGCACGTGATGCTGTTCCCAGACT
Organism: Lissotriton helveticus; assembly: GCF_964261635.1. Classification (NCBI taxonomy): domain Eukaryota; kingdom Metazoa; phylum Chordata; class Amphibia; order Caudata; family Salamandridae; genus Lissotriton; species Lissotriton helveticus. The sequence continues at coordinate 1,104,103,566 of NC_136057.1, read as the reverse complement.
ATTCTCAAGCAGTGCAACACCAACGAGCCACATTCCAGGCGGTAAAACAAACCCTGCGACAGCACAAGATACAATACGCGCTCCTCTTCCCGGCTCGCCTTAAAATGATATATGGAGGCTCTACGCACTTCTTTACGGATCCAGCGGAGGCACGGCGTTGGCTGGATCACCACAGCAAGGACCTACCGGACGAAGGGCCACACCATCGTGTCCCCTATCCAACAAACGGAGACTACGCTCCAAGAAGATGGCCCTCACACAGCAGAACCGCCCGTCGGTTCCCAACACCAGAAATTCTCCGGACCTGGAACCAATAATAGCGGACAGGCGGAAGGCCCTACATGCGGCGGCAGAGACCCGGCATGCGATGGATGGATCGGAGGAGGTCCGGGGCCCGCACCTCTTCACGTCCGAAGACGAAGAACGTAGCAACACGCGCACCTCAAGGGAGGGCTCTGTCTCCCCACCACTGGTAACCCCGCAAACGGCTGACATGCTCCTTTGAATGACAACGAGCAGAGAATGCGGTAAGACCTGGACACCCCAACAAGGTGGACGCCGGGGGGCATTGCAAATCATCAATGAAGGTAATGGCAGATGCGAATCCACCTACAGATACACCGCGCAGTGGGCAGCCAGACCTTGAGCCCTCGGCAGCGACACCAACCCACCCCCACACAAAACGAACTAGAGACAGTACGAGATGTACAGTGGAGAGGTGTGGCGCCGCGGCCAGGGCGACTGACGCTGGAATCTGGGGACCACGGTTCGATCCCCGGCTCCGGCGGCAGGTTAGCCCAGCACCATGTGACTCTGGGCAATAGCTCGCTTAATCTTCCCGACGGCCCCCCAGCGCCTAGAGACCCTTACGGGTGATTGTGCGCTTTACAAATGTGGACTTTACTTATTGTGCCAAGCAATAGGCCCCTTCAGTTCGGACGGTTTCCCAGACATTGTTCTTAAGTTCCCCCTTTTTCCACCTGTTCCTCATACCACCGCGGTAAAGAACAATTGGTCTGCGATTGGACATGTGGGGAGGGATTATACGGGAGGAGGTGGCCCTAATCATGGGCCCAGGGGTAGAGGAGTGTTGACCTGTGAGACTAATCGACGGACATGACGAGAATCCCAAACACAGACATTACATTCATCACACTAAATATGAGGGGACTATATATGGCGAGTAAGCGCTACGCAGTATATGATTACCTGAAAAGACAACAAGCACATATAGCCCTTTTGCAAGAGACCCACTTGGCGATGACAGAGGCTGGGCAACTACAGAGAAAATGGAGGGGCATTGTCTGTGCTACTGGGTACACCGCATTTGCCAGAGGGACACTGATCTGGGTCAGGCCGGGTATTCCATTTAAAGAACAGACCAGGGTAGTGGATAAGGAAGGGCGATATGTGTTGCTGGAGGGACTATTGGATGGGCAATCAATTCTAATAGGCAGTATTTACGCCCCTAACATAGAACAGAATGTATTCTGGAACCGCCTCACAACAACACTAGCGCATCACGCCCACGCCCCGTGGATATTAGGTGGAGATTACAACTGCGTCCTAGACACGACCCTAGACCGCTCCCGCCCCCCACCAGCACACTCACCACTTTACAAACAGACAGAACTTTTTAATATATGGGTGAAACACTGGGCATTGATCGACACATGGAGGGCACTACACCCCGCCTCGAAACTGTACTCATTTCATTCCATTCCTCACGACCTCCGAGTGCGCCTGAATAGATTTCTTTGCTCAGCGGCGTTACACACTAAGGTACAACATGCGGACTATCTGGGACGGGTGCTCTCGGACCACGATGCCCACTCACTGACTCTTAGGTGGAAACCGCCACACCCTCCAGTGCCTACATGGAAACTCCCTCTGGAGTGTCTTACGGATCAGGTATTCACACATGATCACGGGGGACACCTGCAGGAGCACTTTACACTTAATGCAGGGACGGCATCCTCTAGGCTCATAGAATGGGATACACATAAAGTAGCGGCGAGGGATCACTGTATACAGCAAGTAGTGGGTGTGTGCAGGCTCCTAGAGCGAACACTGCAGGACTCGGAATGCACTTTAGCATCCCTACTAAAAGCAGACGACCGCGGTGCGGCCACCCCGGAACGCGTAGCCGAAGCCAAAACAAGATACACGGAAACACTGAGAGATCTCCGCAAATACAATTTCAGGGTCTACGCAGCCAAGGTACACCGGGAAGGCAATAGGGGAGGTACACTTTTGGCCAGGCTAGCTAGGCAGGACCTCGATCTGAAACCCGTCACAGAAATTAGAGATCAGACTGGACGGCTCCAAACCTCCCAACTTGCAATCCTACGAGTCTTCTACACATATTACTCTTGCATATATAAGGCCCCACGACAGGGAGACCCCCAAGCAATGGACAGATTCTTCCGCACTCTGACCATCCCCCAAGTCTCGCCGGAAGATAAGTAAGAACTAGAGCAAAAGATAGGTCCAACCGGGGTAAAAAAGGCGATAGGAGCATTAGCCAGAAACAAAGCCCCAGGGATGGATGGCTTCCCCCTCGAGTATTATAGTCCCTTCTCGACTCACCTGATCCCACTAACGGTCACCATGTTTAATGACGTGCTCGAGGCGGGGGTGTTGCCGCGATCCCTTAGGGAGTCGATAATAGTTACATTCCTGAAACCACACAGGGACTCCACACTCCCGTCATCCTATAGGCCGATCACGTTACTTAATACGGACTGCAAAATCTTAGGCAAAATACTAGCGGGAGATATACCCAAGTCCGAACTCCGTTAGTCCACCCCGATCAATATGGGTTTGTTCCAAACCGCAACACGTCCCACAACCTCCGTAGACTATTTCATGTCCAGGACATGACACGGGAGCAGTTCCCCAACGCAGCATGCCTCATATTAGACCTCGAGAAGGAATTCAACACCCTCTTATGGCCGTACTTATTCGAGGTCCTTAGAAAGTATAATATTGGCCCAAGCCTATCAGCATACACAAGGCTCCTTTACACGAGCCTCACGTCCCGAGTCCGGATGGGAAGCTACATCTCGTCAGAGTTCGCGGTGGAGTGAGGGACGAGACGGGGGTGCCCGCTGTCGAACCCCTAGCAATACGCCTGCGACAAGAAGGCAAGGAATGGGGAATCCCCCTGGCAGACACGAGACACTGCGTGTCCTTGTACGCGGACAACCTCTTAATATATGTTCGGGATGCTGCCAGCGACCTGACCAGTATCTGGAGAACACTGGAGGACTTCACGGACTTCTTGGGCCTCAAGGTCAACTGGGAGAAATCCTCATTGTACCCGCTAAGCCATCATATGGCCCCATTCAAGGCCCGAATAGGCCCCCAATTACTTGCGTGGACTGCAGAGGCCCCCCGTTATCTGGGAGTGCGGTTATATCACACCCCAGCGGATCTATATGAAGGAAACAATCGTAAAACCCTGGCTGGGCTACGATCAGCAGTAGGCTTTTGGAAAACGCTACAGTTGGCGCCCATAGGCCGGGTGGCCCTGGCAAAAATGATCATGGTCCCCAGACTACTGTATAATTACGTAAACCTCCCGGTAGTTCCGCCGCGATCATTCTTTAAGGAACTGGACAGTCTCCTCACAGAGTTGGTGTGGGGCGAGGGACGACGACGAGTTGCATTGTCAACACTTTACCTACCCTCCACGGAGGGAGGATTGGGAGCGCCGGCCTTTGAAGCGTACTTCTTAGCGGCCCAGCTCCAATGGTTGTCATATTGGACAGCGGGGCGACACGTGGGAGAAACCATCACTGCAGACGACCCCATGCCACAACCAGCAATCCACCGAATGCTGCTCCCAGGTACCAAACCTATACGTACTCGACCCCTTCAGTTATCCATAGCCCGCACCTGTATGATGCGTATTCACCGCATGTCCAGAGCACAGCCACCGTTCTCACCCTTGCTACCACTGGTGGGCTTCCCACGAGGAGACACATACTACACACAGGAAACACTTCAGGTCTGGACTGAGTTGTCAGTCACAGAGGTGGAATCATTCTTCGAAGAGGGACAGTTGAAAACATACGACCAGATGATGGAGCAATATGATCTTCCCCCCGGGCAATTCTTACTCGACAGGCAATTAATAGAGAGCAGTCATAAATACTGGAATCCCAACACAGGGGAACCTACGCCACACCCAGTGATACACACGATCCTGCACATGGGAGTGGGGCGCCACCTGGTTACTTGGCTGTACAAGGCAGTGCGTACACTGATCCTTCCATCCCTTCAACCCCTACGTCAGAAGTGGGAGACGGACATAGGCAGAGTGGTCCACGACAAAGAATGGAGCATGGCCCTGGAATACCCCAAAAAGGTCTCTAGGAATGCAAGATTCCGTAACATACAGTTTAATATCCTCCATAGAGCCTATCTCACACCACACCGACTGCATCGCTTCTTTCCGGATATACACTTTGCCTGCCCCCACTGTCAAACCCCGGTAGCATATTTTAAGCACATGTTCTGGGACTGCCCCACACTCCAAGGGTTCTGGAATACAGCTCATCGGACCCTCGAGGAGGTGACTGCCATCACAACCATGTCTACATGGGAAGCATGCGCGCTCGGAATCTTCCGCAGGCGGAAAACCGAGAAAGTGAAGTATCGTTTCCTATCACTGGCCATCCTCCTGGCAAAGAGGAGATAGCCATGCATTGGAGGGCCCCCGCGGGACCACCGGAAGCAGCCTGGATAGGCGCCGTACATAAATGGGGTAAACGGGAGGAGGAGATACTCCGGGAGGAGGAAGTGAAGGGGCACCGCAAACACCCTATATCCCTAGATTGGGCCCAGTTAATGCACGAATTCACACGGGTGACAAGTCCACCAGAGACACAGACAGCCTCGCAGTCCCAGACCCGAACAGCCACTCAGGTCCCTACACCTCACTGACACAGTCACAAAACTTCCCAAGCGCCGCATGGCTCCACACCCCGTGACCCCTGCTATCCAGCACACGCTACTGACTCCCCACATGCTACAGTGCTATGCACTCTAAGAAAGATACAGCCCCACCCCAGCACAGCAGATCACCTGCCCCCCCCCCCAGACCCTCCACCCCACCAGGTTAACCCCAAAGGTTGAAACAGTTAGAAATTTAGACTGGAGGGGATATTCCCCCTACCAATAGTTTATTGGAAAGACCTATAGACAGAACGTCATGACGACACATGCAGACAGGTATCATGCCGGCCTCGTCGTCACTATCTGGGACGACTGAGTAAAGATCAACGTACCACAGGGTCATTACTACACTAAGCATAGTAGGTCGATCACCACGGACAGTCTCTGCTCGCCTCAGGGGTAAGCTACTGACACTACAGGGGACTATTTGGTGAATATTAACGGACCGAACAACTTGAATAGGCTGATCAGCACATGTACACGGTATGAGAAAGGCTATTCGGCGTGTACTGATACTGTGTACCTACGGACATGTACCACTGTACTGCATAATCACTGTCATGCTGATTGTAAAATGCAAACTAAAACCCAATAAACAAATTTAAACAAAAAAAATAACATCAGTAAGCGACAGCTTGCTAATAGGGCGATAGAATTATCGCCGCTTAGCGGCCGCAAAACAGCCGCTAAATCGGCGATAATTACCTATCGTCGCCCTTGGTAATATGCCCCATTGTCTAATATTTGGAAGGCAGAAAGGCATAGAAAGTCAATTGTTAATAACACTTGTTCTACGATTCTGTGTTCCTCTAAGTCTCCCAATAAAAATGGTACCCCACTTTTGTGGGTAGGCCTGGTGCCAGTGACAGGAAACAGCCCAGAATGCAACATGGGAACATCCATTTTTCCAAGGGAAAACTGACCCTTTCTTCGCAATGTACCTAGCTGTGGATTTTAAACCTTAGCTCAGCCAGTACTTAGGAAAACCGAGCAAATCGGTTCATTTGTTTAAAACGAGATATCTAGGGGAATCCAGGATGGGGTGACTTGTATGGCTTTCATCAGGTTCTGTTACCCAGAATCCCCTGCAAACCTCAAACTTAGTAAAACAATTACCTAATTTTCCTCAATTTTCTGTGATGGAAAGTTCTGGAAACTGAGGGGAGCCACACATTTCCACTCACCCAACATTCCCCCAAATCTCCCAATAGAAATGGTACCACACTTGTGAGGGTAGGCCTAGTGCCCGCAACAGGAAACGGCACAAAACGCAACATGGGCGAATCACATTTTTCCAGTGAATAAAGGCCCTTTTTTCGCAATGTGTCTAGCTGTGGGTTTTGAACCCTAACTCAGACAGCACCTAAGGAAATCTAGCAAACCTACAAATGTTTAAAAACTAGACACCCAGAGAAATCCAGATGGGGTGACATGTGGCTCTCACCAGGTTCTGTTACCCAGAATCCCTTGCAAATCTCAAACTTTGGAAAAAAAAAGAATTTCCTCACATTTCTGTCAGAGAAAGCTCTGGAATCTGCAGGGAGCCACATACTTCCACCCACCCAGCATTCCCCTAAATTGCCCAATAAAAATTGTACCTCACGTATGTGGGTAGGCCTCGTGCCCGTAACAGGAAATGTCCCAAAATGCAATGTGGACACCACATTTTTCCAGTGAAAACTGACCCTTTTTTTGCAATGTTCCTAGCTGTGGATTTTGAACACTAGCTCAGCCGGCAACTAGAAAACCCTTGCACCCCTAAAAAAGTTTGAAAACTAGACACACAGGGGTATCCAGGATGGGGTTACTTGTATGGCTCTCATCAGGTTCTATTACCCAGAATCCCTTGCAAACCTCAAACTTTGCAAACAAAAACACATTTTCCTCACATTTCTGTGATGGAAAATTATGGAATCTGTGGCATGCTGCAAACTTTACCCGTCCAGCATTCTCTCAAGAGTCCCAATAAAAATGGTACCTCACTTGTGTGGGTAGGCCTAGTACCCGCAACAAGAAACGGCCCTAAAAGCAACGTAGGCACATTTCATTTTTCCAGTGAAAACTGACCCTTTTTTCGCAGTGTGCCTAGCTGTGGAGTTTGGACTCTAACTCAGCCACCACCTAAGGAAACCTAGCAGACCTGTATTTTTTAAAACTAGACACTCACAGGAATCCAGGATGGGGCGACTTGTGCGGCTTTCACCAGGTACCAGGTTCTGTTACCCAGAATCCCTTGCAAACCTCAAACTTTGCAATCAAAAACACATTTACGTCACAGAAAGTTCTGGATTCTGCAGGGAGCCACACATTTTCACCCACCCAGCATTCCCCTAAGTCTCCCAATAAAAATGGTACCTCACTTGTGTGGGCAGGCCTAGTGTCCACGGCAGGAAATTCCCCTAAACCTGCTGTTGACACGATTGCAAAACGTTCTGGTTTTGTGAGAGAGTCACCTGCATTTTTGGTCCCGGGCTCGGCGGCCTTCTAGGGAAATCTACCAAACCCAGACATTTCTGAAAACTCGAAACCCAGGAGCGTCCAGGGAAGTGTGGCTTGCATGGATCTCCCAATATTTTCCTACCCAGAATCCCCGGCAAACCTCAAATTTAGCTAAAAAAAATCTAATTTCCCTCACATTTCTGTGTGAGAAATTTGTGGGAGGTTTGTGGGATAACTGGGCTGACACACATTTTCTACCACCCAATGTTCCCCTAGGCCTCCCTGGAGACCCGGGGGAGTCCAGGGAGGTGAGGCTTGCGTGGATCCCCCAATGTTTTCCTACCCAGAATCCCCTGCAAACTTCAAGTTTAGCTAAAAAAAAATCACATTTTTTGAATATTTCTGTGTGGGATCACCTCACCGGCACAAATATTCTACCACCAAGCATTCCCCTCGGACTCCCAGTAAAAATTATACCTCACTTGTGTGGGTGTCCAATGCAGAGCCAGCCTAAAATGTATATAAAAAATGTATAGCACTCAATCTCTACATTTCTGGCCCTTTTCAGTCGCAGGCTCTTGGCCCACCCACACAAGTGAGGTATCATTTTACTGGGGAGACTGAGGGGAACACGGTGGTAGAAAAATTGTGACGGCGCAATGATCCCACACAGAAAAATGAGGACAACTTGATTTGTTTAGCTAAATTTGAGGTTCGCAGGGGATTCTGGGTAGGAAAGTGTTAGGAGATCCATGTAAGCCACACCTCCATGGACTCCCTTGGGTCTAGTTTTCAGAAATGTCTCGGTTTGGTAGTTTTCCCTAGTTAGCCGCCGAGCCCAGGACAAAAAACGCAGATGACTCCCTCCCAAAGCGAGGTAGTTTTGAAATCGGTAATTTTTAAGTCTCCAGAGTACGTTCGTTTTCGGCTATTTCTTGTTGTGGGCACCAGGCCTACCCACACAAGTGAAATACTGTTTTCATCAGGAGACCTGGAAGAACGCTGGGTGGTAGGAAATTTGCATCGGCAGGGTGATCCCACACCTTTCGCATACAGAAAAGTGAGGGAAATTAGATTTTTGTAAGCTAAATTTGAGGTTTGCAGGGTATTCTGGGTATGAAAATGTTGGGAGATCCATGCAAGCTGCACCTCCCTGGACTCCCCTGGGTGCCTAGTTTTCAGAAATGTCTTGGTTTGTTAGGTTTCCATAGATGGCCGCTGAGCCCGGGACAAAAAATGCAGGTGACTTCCTCGATAAACAAGGTAGGTTTGCGATCGATAATTTTGAAGTCTCCACAGTACGTTCTGGGCCATTTCCTGTCTCGGGCACTAGGCCTACCCACACAAGTGAAGTACCAATTTTATTGAGAGACCTGCGGGAACGCTGGATGGTAGGAAATTTGTAGCGACCCGATGATCCCACATCCTTCTCACACAGAAAAGTGAGGTAAACGTGATTTTGCTAAACTTGAGATAAACAGGGAATTTTGGGTAGGAAAATGTTGGGGGATCCAAGCAAACCCCACCTCCCTGGACTCCCAGGTCTATTTTTCTGAACTGTCTGGGTTTGGTACGGTTCTTTAGATGGCCACCGAGCCCAGGAATAAAAACCCAGGGGACCTCTTTGCAAAGCCAGGTTGTTTTATGCTAGATGGCGGGGCACCTGTGTTTTTGGTCTTGGGCTTGGTAGCCATATAGGGAAACCTACCAAACCCAACCATTTCTGAAAACTAGACACCCGGGGGAGTCCAGGGAGGTCAAACCTCAAATTTAGCTAAAAAGGTAAATTTCCTCACATTTTTGTGTGAGAAAGTTGTGGGATCACAGCAACAGCATACATTTCCTACCAGTCAGCATTCCCCTTGGTCTCCCGATAAAATAATACCTCACTTGTGTGGGTGGGCCAAGTGCCTGTGACAGGGAAGGGCCAAACACCTGTAGAGATTGATGGGGAACCAACGTGGGTCCAAAAGGGCAGTTTCTTTAATCGATTTTAGGCTGACTCTGCTTTGGGCACCCACAAAAGTGAGGTATCATTTTGATTGATAGACCAAGGGGAACACTGGGTGTTAGGAAATTTGTACTGGTGCGGTGATCCTACAGCTTTCCCACACAGACTTGTCAGAAAATATGACTTTTTAGCTAAACTTGAGGTTTGCAGGGGATTCTGGTTAAAAAAAACACTGGGGGATCCACACCGCCTGTCCACGCACACCCATGCGTGTCGGGTGTGCTGGATGAGCGGTGGGGTGGGCGGGGCTGGAAAGAGGGAGGTGGGGTGGGTATAGGTTTTAGGGGTTTAAGGGGTAGATAAGGGGTTATTGCCCCCATCTGGGGCAGAAAGATTGTGGCAATTTTTTTAGGGAGTGGGAGAATTGGCATGCCCATTCTGGGCATCCCCCACCCCTTAACTACAAAAAGAATTGTCCCTGGCTGCCTAGAGGGCTTTCCACCCGAGGGGACAGATAAGGGGCTATTATCTGCAAGGGGGGGTAGAAAGACTGTTGAATTAGCAGGGGTGGGGGCTACCGAAAATGGGCATGCCAGTGCACCCACCTCTATGTATAAAAAATAAACATAATCCCTGTGGCTTAGTGGGCTTTCTGCCCCCCCACCGGGGAGGGGGGGCTGATCAGGGACGATTGCCCCCATCTGCCTCCCAGAGCGGGCAGAAAGACTGTGGCAACCACCACCTCTCTATGTACATAAGTCAAAATCCCTGGTGCCCAGTGTGCTTTCTGCCCCCATTTTGGGCAGCCCCCACCCCTATAGGCACACATAAAATAAATCCCTAGTGCTGATTGTGCTTTCTGCCCCCCGGGGGGTAGAAAGACGAAGAAAGATTGAATTATGTCCAAAAAGTGGGGGGAGCAAATGCCCTTGCCCAAGGGACCGCTCTCCCCTCCCTGGTGCCTAGTGGGTTGATCCCTGCTTGGTGATCGACCAAGGATCCACTAGGGAGGGTACCACTGGAAAGGGGAGATTCTTCAACTTTCCAATTATACTTCTCCTGTCTTGCTATGTGCTCGGGGGGCTGAGATAGCCCCAAGAGCACTTGTTGGTAAGAATACCCGAATTCCCTTCCTGAGATGCTGTAGTTTGCTTTAAAGAAAAGAAACAAACAAACCTGGTGATAGTGAGATGTAACAATCCAGAAATGTAGTCCACAATGAAGTACAGGAGGCAGCAATTTAATTTAAATTAGGATGAATTCTAGTTACTCTTAATCTGCCTCAGTGTATTTGCTTTATGCTCTTTCAACCACTTTTTATGTAATATTTCAAGTTTCTAGAGCCAAGGCCTGCTGCTGCTAGATAATAACGATTCAGAAAAGGGGGTGGTGATGAACAGAGTGTCTGAATTAAGCAGACCACTCTTACCCAGTCCAAAGATCAGGGCTTGATCCATCACCGTTATTTAGCTCACTGCCCCATCCCAGCTCAGAACCTGGCTATATGCAAATTAGTCTGTCCCTGGCCCAGTGCATCATGGGAACAGGGCAGACCAAACTACCAAGCCAATTCTTCACCAGAAAGGATACAAGCTACCGGGGACCGGTTTCTGGCATTTCAGCCTCGTCGGCCCGGCTTGCTTGAATCCTGATGGAGCAGTGAGCAAGGGACTCATGTCTGAGTATACCCTGCCACACCTATAGTGGCCAAAAACGATTCAGAAAAGGGGGTGGTGATGAACAGAGTGTCTGAATTAAGCAGACCACTCTTACCCAGTCCAAAGATCAGGGCTTGATCTATCACCGTTATTTAGCTCACTGCCCCATCCCAGCTCAGAACCTGGCTATATGCAAATTAGTCTGTCCCTGGCCCAGTGCATCATGGGAACAGGGCAGACCAAATTACCAAGCCAATTCTTCACCAGAAAGGATACAAGCTACCGGGGACCGGTTTCTGGCATTTCAGCCTCGTCGGCCCGGCTTGCTTGAATCCTGATGGAGCAGTGAGCAAGGGACTCATGTCTGAGTATACCCTGCCACACCTATAGTGGCCAAAAACGATTCAGAAAAGGGGGTGGTGATGAACAGAGTGTCTGAATTAAGCAGACCACTCTTACCCAGTCCAAAGATCAGGGCTTGATCCATCACCGTTATTTAGCTCACTGCCCCATCCCAGCTCAGAACCTGGCTATATGCAAATTAGTCTGTCCCTGGCCCAGTGCATCATGGGAACAGGGCAGACCAAACTACCAAGCCAATTCTTCACCAGAAAGGATACAAGCTACCGGGGACCGGTTTCTGGCATTTCAGCCTCGTCGGCCCGGCTTGCTTGAATCCTGATGGAGCAGTGAGCAAGGGACTCATGTCTGAGTATACCCTGCCACACCTATAGTGGCCAAAAACGATTCAGAAAAGGGGGTGGTGATGAACAGAGTGTCTGAATTAAGCAGACCACTCTTACCCAGTCCAAAGATCAGGGCTTGATCCATCACCGTTATTTAGCTCACTGCCCCATCCCAGCTCAGAACCTGGCTATATGCAAATTAGTCTGTCCCTGGCCCAGTGCATCATGGGAACAGGGCAGACCAAACTACCAAGCCAATTCTTCACCAGAAAGGATACAAGCTACCGGGGACCGGTTTCTGGCATTTCAGCCTCGTCGGCCCGGCTTGCTTGAATCCTGATGGAGCAGTGAGCAAGGGACTCATGTCTGAGTATACCCTGCCACACCTATAGTGGCCAAAAACGATTCAGAAAAGGGGGTGGTGATGAACAGAGTGTCTGAATTAAGCAGACCACTCTTACCCAGTCCAAAGATCAGGGCTTGATCCATCACCGTTATTTAGCTCACTGCCCCATCCCAGCTCAGAACCTGGCTATATGCAAATTAGTCTGTCCCTGGCCCAGTGCATCATGGGAACAGGGCAGACCAAACTACCAAGCCAATTCTTCACCAGAAAGGATACAAGCTACCTTAGATAATAAGGCAGATCAACCCCTAGATTTTAAAAGATTCTAAATGATAATACTAGCTTTGTTAAAAAGATTAATTGGATATTCACTGCAACCTCAGGCCTACCTACAAAGTAATGCTAAGTTTTCAACTTATTTTAATAGTTCCATTAGGAAGATTATCTTTGTTTCATATATTGCAAGTTCCTCTATGGAATATTGGGTCTCTCCTTCCATTTGATAGATAACAGCAAAGCTGACATTCACCAGGGAAGCAATGAAGAATGGCAGAGTCCGAAGTGATGACAAGTTAGCAGAACATCTTAGTGACTGAAGCCTCTTCCTACTCGAGTTTCTGGAGACAGAGACTCTCTGGAACTGTTCCCCTGGAATAACAATTTGAAAATCTGGTTTGTTTACAAAATGAAAAAAACAGCATGTCACCCAACAAGTATAGCAACTGGTTTGCCTGCAGTACTTTACTACTTTAGGGATATTGGGCCAGATGTAGGTGGCCAATTATCGGTCGGTAACGGCCGAATTCGGCCGTTACCGACCGGTATTTGGCTACCGAGATGTAGGGGGACTGTAACGCTGCAAATCGGTAATTTTACCGGTCGGTAAATATACCGGTCGGTAAATTTACCGACCGGTATATTTACCGACCGGTAAAATTACCGACCGGTATATTTACCGACCGGTAAAATTGATATGTAGGTGGGACTCTTCTGAGTCCCACAAGGCCTACAAAATCGGTATTTTACCATCAAATTGTATTTGATGTTACAATACCGATTCAGGTGTGCATGCACATGTGTGCATGCACACCTGTGCCATATGACAGGCAGACCTGCCCTTAGGGCAGGTATGCCTGCCATATGGCCCCCGAACCTTTTTTGGGGGTGCCAGAGGGTGTCAAAGTGACACCCCCTGCACCCTTGTCAAAATCAGTATTTACCGATCGGTAAATACCGACCGGTAATGCCCCATTCATTCCTATGGGCTTCAAAGCCCATAGGAATGAATGGAGCATTACCGGTCGGTATTTACCGATTCGGTAAATACAGATATTTACCGATCGGTAAATTGGAACATCTGGATGTTCCTACATACCCCCCCTTCTTATTTACCGATTCTTATTTACCGAATCGGTAAAATTCGGTAAATAAGAATCGGTAAATAAGTTTTACCTACATCTGGGCCATTGTGCTGAACATGAGTGATCTTTTTTGATGGTTTTTGCAAAAGAAACTAATGGAAAATATTGCCAAAAAGCTAACTTCATGTAGCAGGAAGAAATATACGATGTACAAGTTAGAACTGTCTTTAACATTTGTTTCAGTCTAAATGGATCTTCTGTGAATCAAAGGAGGTGGGGAGGTTTGGTCCCTAGACATGTGCTTGCACTAAAAAGGTCTCCCCACCAATACAGATTTTGGAGAAGCTGAGAATACAAAACAACATGGTTGAGGCAGAGCACAGATTTTCAGAAATTGCATGGGGCTTTTCTCTATAAGATAAGAAGTCTTTGGGCTATGCCATAAAATTCCTTATAAACTATGCACATTGCTTTCATTTGTACCTGACACAAAAGGGAGAGCCAGTATATAGTTATGAGCACTGATATAATGTGCTCCCTGAGTCTTGCATGTGGGAATGAATGTGCGGCCGCTGTGGCTATCATGCATCTGTCAAAAAGTAGGCAACTTACATAGGTATGGCACAACGGTACTAAAGGGATGACTACCTGCATACAAACTAGGTGGGTAGTCTGATTCAAACACTTCTTTGTGGTTCTCTGATTGAAGACACATATGTATTGATATCGGGCACCATCTTTGGAATCAGGGAACACTCATCATTGATAAGCACTCCTGTCTCGTTTAGCACTCTGCCAAATGTGGGGACTCTTCCATAGACACAAACTGAATGGTACAGTTTCTGCATCCATAAAAACACCACTGTAAGTAAATGTGTTATCCACTGCAAGGTGGTTAACAGTGAGGGTGAATTAAAGAGACAAGGGGCCTAGATCTTTTGGTTAACTAGCAGGTTTGTTCTTACTAGACACTCTTAAGCACTGCTTAAATAGGAAAACCATAAATCATAGAGTACGTTTGAAAGGTTGGAGCATAGTTTGGCTTAGCGAAAAGGTGACATTATTGTGAATACTAGGAAGAAAAGCAGTCACCCAGAGTCAACATAATCTCAGAGTTGATTTGATAAACATTTTAATGCCATTATGTGAGAATGTAGAAATCAAAGTAAACAAATACAGCAAGAATGAATTCATGTAATAAATGAAATAATGAAGAGAAGTGTTAATAAAGAAAAACATCTAAATTACATTAAGGCATTGTAGCGTAAAAATGCTTTGCAACCATTAAAGAAGGGGTTAGAGTTAAATTTAGTATTAAGATACAGGTTACAAATATTGCTAGGGCTGGGGTTATAAGTGGGGCTAAGGAAAGAGTTAGAGTTAGAAATAAAGTTCGGATAAGGACAGCCTTATCAGATTCGGAAGCAGAGAAGGAATTCAAAGTCAATCCACCTCATGCTCTCCAGGGTCCAACCATCCTTCATTCACAATTACAGATCCCTGACTGACTTCCAAAAGAGAAAAAATGAGAGAAGACTGAGAAACAAACAACCTTTGGTGACATAGCCACAGATACAGGAGTGTTGGATTGCCTTGAAGGACTGGTGATGATGGAAAAATACTAGACTATGGAACCTCACCTTAAGGAAGAACAAAAAGCGGGAACATATGCAGTCTGTAGGCACAATAAAGAAAATATATATAAGAACACAGGAGCTAACCAGCACTGGTGGAGAGATGTATTGTGACTAGTCAATGGGGTATGCATGGAATTCTTACTCAGTAACCCAGTCAGTGCAGAGTTGTGTAGCTTGGTCTTGCACGTCTGGAACGTATGTAGAAGTAACTCAAAAAATGCCCTGAAGAAGTAGAGCATGACAAAGAACCTGCCACCATAGGGGTGTTCGAGGAGGAAACAGAGCAACAAATGAAGGGATGCCAAAAACTGGGGGGTGGGGGGACGTGAGCCAGAGAAATGAGCCTTAACAGCTGCTGTTTTCAGATATCGTCCTGGAAGGGAAGTGGCTTCTTATGCTGACTCTGCTCTATCTTCCCTGGAAGTGTGACACACTGGAAAGGCTTGGAGTGGCTGGTGCAATGGAAAAAAGCCTGATGTGACCCAGAAGTATTAGTCCTTAAGCATTCTTGCCCTTTATTACTCGTTTGTGCTGTTATTCTCCACTCCTCTGTGTGACACTCTCTCCATCTCGTCTGCTGCTGAATCTCTCTACCCTCTTACTTGGGCGTAATCTAAGCTTTTGTACATTGGATAGGTCAAATACACCCTTGCTGCTCCTTTGGAGACCCGAGGACCTGCCAATGTGTAATGGTTAGTCAAACGGTTACGGTATGTGAAATAGGTCAAAGGTTTCAATGGGGATTAGAAATGATGCCAAACTTTCAAGATTATTCTTGATTATCTGTTCTAATTTCTTACTTGTGATTTTTGAGCCAGATGCACAAAAATTCCATTTACAAAAAGTGGTTGCAAATTGTGCGCCCCCCAACTTTTTACAAATATATTTAGATTTTGCAAACTGACCTATGTACTAAAAGGTTGGTTAACAAAATCACCATTTGTAGGGGGTCGCAGAACGACCTGACTCATTAATATTTATCAAGCAGGTCACAATTTGCGAACATTGTTGATTGGCTGAAATCACAGGGATGGTGGCTTGCAAGGGCATCTGACCACAACCTTTGTGATTGTGTTTCAAAACAGATGTTATTTTATATGGCAGCCCTTAAACGAACCGGCACTATTTTAATAAAAAAGTTTCCAGTTTTGGAAAACTTCAGGGGGAGCAGACAATGGTTCTCTGAACCATCCCCCTGAGGCCTCCACCCAGATTCCCAAAGTGGAAGGGGTGCCAAAGAGACTGCTTCATCTTTGTGAATCACTTACCATCTCCTTTCAGGAGTCTGTACCTTTTCAATAATTTGCAACCAGAATTAAGGTTGCAAAAGTTTGAAACATTCTATGCTGTATCACAATTTGAAAGGAAGCCCCCTTTCAAATATCTTCTAAATTTCAAATCGGTATTGGTTGCAAAACCAATTTTATAAGTCAGAAACCTCTTGTTGACTCATTAAATTGATTTTAACATTACAATAATGGATTTTGTGGTGGCAAATGCAGTAATTTTGCGAATGCGGTAATTTTGTGAATCGCACAGTTTCTGACTGCAAAATTGTTTTGTGGAACTGGTGCACTGCTTGATTATTGGGTAGTTATTATGGTGTTGTTCGAATCATCATTATTCGTATTTACATAGTTCAGTTTTAATAGCCTCTAGGCTTCTAGCACACTGCGGGATTTTTAAAAACCCTGTTTGGGTGATTTGAACTAATATTTATTTTGTGTGGAAAAGGTTTTTGTGTATATAATAAGAGATCAAGATAGCACTTGAGGTGACCGAGTATTTTAGCAATTGACCTATAAAAAGTAGTGGCTTGTTTTTGTGTGAGATTCAAGTAGTTCACGTTTGGGGTCACCATGAAACACACAAAAGTTGATGCGGGGAATGCTTGCAATTCACCTAACCACTGGCCATCCTGCCTTTGCTCACCATGCCACCTCAGTTTGCACCCAGTCATATGTAAATTAGCCTTGACCCTGCTCTTTCCATGTTCAGCCTGAACTGCAAAGCCAGGTCCTCACTGAACTGGAACGCAAGCAAACTAGGACTGGTTTTGCCCTGATAAGGGCTCATCAGCCAGGTACAGCTTTGTTCCAGTGGCACAGTGAGTATGGCACCTCTATCTGGGCATAGTCTTGCCACTAAGGGCGGTACAGCAAACACACAAAAGTTGATTGGAGGATTGCTGGCAATTTGTCTAACCACTGGCAATTGCTCGGGGTAGCATTCCAATGCATTGTATTTCTGCCCACCTCAATTTGAACCCAGTCATATGCAAATCAGCCTTGACCCAGCTTCTCAAGGGAACAGACAACCCTGAGCTGCTGAGCAAGATCCTCACCGGAGTTGAACAAAAGCAGCCTATGACTGTTTTTTAACTTGATAGGGGCTCATTAGCCAGGTGAAGCTTGGTTCCAATATCAGTAGGCACAGGACCCAAGTATGGGCATGCCCTTGCCACTACGGGCGCTATAGCAAACAAAACTTGATGGGAGGAATGCTTGCAATTACTCTAACCACTGTCAATCGCTCAGGGTAGCATCCCAACCAGGTCCACAGCTAATGCAAACCAGAAACAAAGCAGGATAAAACTATCATGTTTGTTCTATAAATGCATACTATTGTGATTCATTCGAATAACAAGACATCCCTTTTACACAATGGTAAGGCAAAATCTATCTGGAATCTACCAATTCACAGGAATAGAAACAAGATGTATTTAAGCTATATAAAATGGTCTGCTGCACAACAAATGAAACATTGCTTTCCATGTGTGCTGTAAAATATTCATAATGCGTGATGAATTATTATATAAGCGCCTACCTTTACATCAGATTCCTGTTGACCCACTTTTCATCAGAATAACAGCTGGACACACTGCTTAATAAAAACCTTGATTAGTGGCTTTCTTCATCAAGCACTGCAATTAATCCAGTGTACAAATAGCTTACAGTCATAGAAAACAAGACTTGGCAAAATCAAAAGGTCAGGCTTGCATTTTGAGTCCTGGCTAATACATTTAAAATAAACATGCTGCAGCGAAGAAGCAAAAATTATTACTTTCTTTATAAATGCAAATAATTTAATGTGTTATAATTCAATGTACTTTTGATATATATAATTGTCCTGTTTGCATTACAATAAAAATTCCGCATAGGGGGCACAAAATAGGCAACTGCATGAGATGAGAGAGAAGTGAGACATATTTACAAACAGCATAAATGGCGTTAGTGTCTATCACGCACCACCTGTATCAACAAAGGCGTGCCCCTTTTCAGATCACTAAATATAAGCCTTGTCAAAAGCTGCACTTGGACAAAGTGGGGCAGATTGCATTTTTTTTTTGTTTGCGAATTAAATAAAATATTTGATATTTTGTGCCTTTGTTAGATGTACACTAGCTTCCATAATTATGATTCATAAAACCTTAAAATCCATGTTTAATTTACTCCTCTAAAAAATAATAAATAGCGAACATGTGACTATTGGCCATGTTTAGAGTTTGGGGGATGGGATACTCCATCACAAATATGGCAGATATCCTTTCCACAGTAATTCAAGTGCAGTATAGCCAAAGGCACTTGTATCACTATCTTTAATGCATTTGCAAGTTCAAAGAATAAAGCTGCACTGGGGCCGAGTCACAGAAAAGCGGGAATGTATGGCATATGCATATTTATTACACTGATTTATGCCTGCACATGCAGTTCACAAAACTTCCGGTAGTAGGTGATGGAAATGTCCAAATTGTGCTCCTTTCCCTGTATAGGCCTGTGTTCCCTATCCCTTTTATGTGCAGATTGGGTATTTTGCAGGGATTCCACAGCTGCAAGTTTAGGGTGTGGAAAAATAGCAATTTTAAAACTATCATTTGAGTTTCATTTAAATTTTGAGAAAATAGATTTTCCATTAAAATTCCTCTCTTCCTGCAACCAGGTGCAACAATAGTGGAAAATGCACTGGAAATATGTGCACATGCACATTTCCAACTGTGTGAGTTCTTCTCTTTGGCACTGAATTTTACTGTCCACTCCCATAGCCCTCGTCTTTACACCACAGCTTCAACATATCTGGGCCCTCATTACAATTGCAGGCCTAGATTTCGAAATTTCAAATTTGTGTGATAATGAACACATCCTTGCAATTTTCCCTTGACAGATTCTGGAAGGACAAATCTGCCGGAATGTGTTTGGGGGCGAAATAACTGTAAAAAGACAACATTAGCGGACTTCAGGGGCATAGCAGAGCAGCGCGAGTAAGACGCTGGCAGTGTGATTGTGAAACCTGCAATTTTTAACTAACTGTTTTGTGTGATTTTACGCTTTCAGAAGTGTGTCACTAATTTTTAAACTTACCGCTGGTGGGAAGCTTGATTTCTTTAGGGGGATACAGATATTGTTGGGTTGATTGTGCTAACCCCTTGCAGTGTCCCGGTCCGTCCCCGTTCCGCCACGGCTTTTGTGTGCCGATTGAGCGGAGGGACGCGACTCCTCCCCCAGCTGGCACTCAGAGTTAAAAGCCACACCTGATCCCGCCGCGCTTGGTGAGAGCAGCGCGAGTAAGACGCTGGCAGTGTGATTGTGAAACCTGCAATTTTTAACTAACTGTTTTGTGTGATTTTACGCTTTCAGAAGTGTGTCACTAATTTTTAAACTTACCGCTGGTGGGAAGCTTGATTTCTTTAGGGGGATACAGATATTGTTGGGTTGATTGTGCTAACCCCTTGCAGTGTCCCGGTCCGTCCCCGTTCCGCCACGGCTTTTGTGTGCCGATTGAGCGGAGGGACGCGACTCCTCCCCCAGCTAGCACTCAGAGTTAAAAGCCACACCTGATCCCGCCGCGCTTGGTGAGAGCAGCGCGAGTAAGACGCTGGCAGTGTGATTGTGAAACCTGCAATTTTTAACTAACTGTTTTGTGTGATTTTACGCTTTCAGAAGTGTGTCACTAATTTTTAAACTTACCGCTGGTGGGAAGCTTGATTTCTTTAGGGGGATACAGATATTGTTGGGTTGATTGTGCTAACCCCTTGCAGTGTCCCGGTCCGTCCCCGTTCCGCCACGGCTTTTGTGTGCCGATTGAGCGGAGGGACGCGACTCCTCCCCCAGCTAGTATCACTTCCGGGCCAGTCCCTACTTGAGGCGATGTGCTCCCGGCCGCGCAGCGGACGAGCGCAGCGGGCGCGACGAAGGCGCGCCGAAGTCGCGCCTAAGTCCAGCCCGTCTGCGCCCGTCCGCGGCCGGACTGCGGCCAAGGCCAAGCATGCTGCCCCTGCGGGGGCGGAACCCGATAGGACTGTCTGGTCGAGGCAAGATCTAATGGCCATTAACCAAGGGGGGTCTTGTAAAACTCACTCTCTTGTGGAGGCCACGCTCCCACTTATTTGCTCAGAATGTGGTAGTGCGTGGGCCAGGGCCGCTTCTCCTTCCAAGCAGACTCCAGGGGCTGCTTTAGCCCAAGTAGCTAGAGGTCTCAGAGCGGGACTTGTGAACTGTAGATCATTGCCTCAACACAGCACTGACATCTGGCTGCTTTTAGAGAGCCAAGCCTGGGACTTGCTGTTTTTAACTGAAACTTGGTTGAATGAGCATAATGTAACAGCCATTTTTCTAGCTGTACCGGCGGGCTTTTCTATGTGTATCTCTAATCGCGATGATGGCAGGCGCGGGGGTGGGGTGGCAGTAATTTTCAAAGACTGCTTCTCCTTATCTTCCGCAACACCAGTTGTAATCCCTGGAATGGAATGTTTATACTTCTGCCTTCTCCTTAGCCCTCAACTAGCCATTGCTGGGATGGTGGTCTATCGTCCCCCGGACTGCGCTGAGAGCAGCACTGCTCGACTTTTAGATGTAATTACGCTGAATGCGCTGAAACACGAGCACTTTTTGGTCGTGGGAGATTTTAATGTCCACATTGATAAGGTTGACAACACAGCGGCAGAGCACCTGTTGGCAGAAATGAGTGCTGCAAACTTGATGCTCCATAATAAAGGTCCCACACACAGATCTGGACACACACTGGATTTAATTTTATCCACATTAGAAAGCATAATTGTGGATGATGCACTTCCAATAGCATGGTCAGATCATTGGCTTATACCTTTCACACTGGTATTAAAAGATGTAGTGCCTAGGAAAAGCAAACACTCTTATATGAAGAGGCAATGGAAAAATCTTACTCCGGCCACCATGAGTTTGATGCTGTCCCATGATCCGCCTAAGCGTACTATGAGTGCCAGCGTGGATGCCCTGGCACTAAGTAACTGGATTAGTAATATGGTAGAGGCTGTAGCGCCAGCAAAAAGGGTGACAGCGCTGAGATCCTCCCCCACTGCCCCATGGTTCTCAGCTGATTTACGACTGGAAAAAAGAGCTTGTAAGAAACTCGAAAGGCATTGGAGATTAAACTACTGCCCTCTAGCAAAAAAACAATTTAAAGAGGCTACCAAGCTGTTCCATAAGCACATTAGGAAAGGAAAAAAGAGCTACTATGCTTCCGTTGTTCAACAGGCAGAGAACCCCAGCAAAGAAGTGTTTAAACTGGTTCAATCCTTTGTGAAGCCCCAATGTATTGAAAGGGACATTCCCTCATCTGTAGCACTCTGTGATAAGATCTCTATATATTTTGATAACAAAATACAGATGGTCTATGACTCCTTTGGCCCGCACAAACTTACGGCCAAGGAGGATAGAGAGAGTGGGGGTCGGTCCCCAGTCCCCTTGAGGAAATTTCTACCAATTCAGTTAGATGAGGCAAGGCTAGAGATTACCCGGTGTAAGTCTGGCTCCCCTGAGGACCCATGCCCACCCAAATTGTGGGTTCCTTTAGCGGACGCTATCGCACCTATGCTCCAACATATCTGGAACACATCCATAGATACTGGGGAATTTCCGGAGAGTTGGAAGCATGCGACGCTCCTGCCACTGAAGAAGAAGCCAAACGGGGATGCGGAGGATTTAACTAACCTCCGTCCTATCTCTCTGCTGGCAGCCCCCGGGAAAATGCTGGAAAAACTAATTCAACGCCAGCTGAATGCTCATGTCGAATCTAATAATATTCTTCATGAGACTCAGTCCGGGTTCAGACCCGGCTTCAGTACGGAGACGGCGCTGATTGAGGTGGCTGATTCTTTGAGGTGGTCGTTAGATGCAGGAGACTCGGCTATGCTGATGCTCCTGGATCTCTCGGCCGCGTTTGATACGGTGGATCATGTTAGGATGGTCCAACGTTTGGCAGAGATTGGCCTGCAAGATCAGGCACTTGGCTGGATGCAGTCCTATCTGTCAAATCGCACGCAGAGAGTCACTCTAGGTACTTGCACTTCAGAGCGTAAGCCTTTGAGATGTGGGGTCCCGCAAGGATCTGCCCTAAGCCCCCTTTTGTTTAATGTCTATCTTGCCCCTCTTTTTTCCCTCATTGCCAACTGGGGAGTCACTGCAATATCCTATGCTGATGACACCCAGTTGGTTTTCCCCTACTCAGAGGTTTCAGAAGCGGCATTTGCAAACTTTAAGGGGTGCCTTCAGGATGTGGCATCCTGGATGAATACTAATAAGCTGAAACTGAATCCGGGAAAAACGGAAGTGATCTTCTTTGGTAAAGGCAGTCACCCTCCAGCTGAGCTATGGTGGCCGATTGAGATGGGTACCCCACCCCCCCCTCCCAGTGGGCAAAAAATTTGGGGGTCAGGTGGGATGAAAATCTCTCTTTTTTGCCCCAGATCCATCAGGTTACAGGATGCTGCCTGAGCAAAATGAGGAACCTTCGCCCAGTCCTGAAACTCTTGCCTGAGCCTTGCCGGAAGATTGTGATTCATGCCACCATCACATCGAGGCTGGATTATGCTAACGGTCTGTACAGCGGTCTTCCAAAATACTTGGTCCAAAGGCTGCAGACGGTGCAAAATGCAGCAGCTAGGCTGCTTAAGCATATTCCTTTTAAAGAGCATATTTCCCCCCATCTTCGAGCCCTGCATTGGCTCCTGATAGCCAGTAGAATAAAATTTAAAATTCTTACTCTGGCCCACAGGTCCCTTTATGGTACCTGCCCTAACTATTTGAGAGCCCGGCTGCCCAGATATACACAGACTCGCTCCCTTCGCTCAAATGATCAGGTGCTATTGAGTGTGCCACGAGTTAAAAGGGCCAGATTAGGAGGCCGGACCTTTTCAGCCAACGTGGCTCGGCTATGGAACTCCCTACCTCCTGAATTGCGAAAGGCCCAATCAGAAACAAGCTTCAGGAGACAGCTTAAGTCGTGGCTGTTCTCGGTGCCTCTCTAAGCTGCAGACCCTCAGTTGTTTTTTTTCTTGCTATGCCCTCACAGCGCCGGGACGCCTCCTAGCTGAGGCAGCTGTTCGCGCTTTAAAAATACTAGTATTATTATTATTATTATTATATTAACAAGACAGGAGATAAAATTATCGCCGCTTTAGCGGCAGAAAACTGCCGCTAAAACGGCGATAATGGGCTTGATAATATGCTCTATGGAATTCAGATTGAAGCCCATGTTAGATGTGAAGGACATCTAACATGGGCTTCAATTGGAATTCCATAGAGCATATTATCAAGCCCCTTATCGCCGTCGGCGATAATTTCATCGCCTGTCTTGATAATATGCCTCTCACTTTGTTAAATACTGATGTACATGTTATGCCTCATTTGCAAGTTGACTCGAAAGGTGAAGTATTTATCACACATGGTAAATATCTCACTCCTGAGGAGGATATTTAAGGACCCTCTTTTCAAGTTGCCTGGTTATTTGCAATACGTGCGTAAAACTCATGTTACTGCACATATCATCATTAGAAGTTTGGCAACTAACACCACACACCTGCAGTTTCGCCCCAGTAAATTTTAGCAGGTCAAACCTGAAACTTTTTTGGAGGGTGAAAAATGTCTTAAAATTATTGGGACATGCAGATTTTGGTGCGTTAAGCATCAAAATCTGCCAGTTATCCTCTTTCTCTTGGTCAAACTCCTAGGGCCCCATTAGGATGTCGGGCGGATCGCCACCGCCATGCAGGCGGTGGCGATCCGCCCGACATCCTTCCCCGCTCACCACCCATTTCTCCCCGCCATATTACTATGGCGGGGGAACGGCGGCGGAAGGAAAGACCGTCTGCCGCTTTTCCGCCCGGTCAACAAGTTGACCGGGCGGAAAAGGGTTTCATATGGTGGCAGTGTCTTTTAGACACCGCCATCCATATTAGGATGTGGGTGGGAACATGCTTTTCTGTGACGGCGTTGCCGCCACAGAAAGGCATGCAGGAATGTCTTGTGTGGGCCCGTTGCGGGCCCCCAGGGACTCTGGGGGAGTGGGGGGTGCACATGGGGGGTACCTATGGTACCCCCCCTTGCACTTCACTGTACAACGTGGCAGGCACCGCCCGCCACAATGTTAAAAATGCGGGATGCGCCTGCCAGTGTGGGGGGCGCATCCTAATGGCCCCCACGGGACCGCCGCCCTTATGCGGGCGGTCCCGTTTTACGTAGGGATGGGTGGCGGATCCTAATGGGGCCCCTAGTGAGGAGCTATATATCAGACCAGAAAAATTCAGACCTATTGTATTTAATTGTATCTGATCCAAATACTATCAGACACACACCAAACCACTAGTAATGAGGGCCCAGGTGTGGTAAATGCCTCACCCTATTCCACCTAACTTGTAATGAGGATGCTTGTGACATAATATGAAAGCTCATCACACTTTGTGGAAATTACGTATGCATAGAGGATACCACCTAACTACATATTACCCAAGGTACAATGCAAAGTATGGCATTATTTAGAATTTGGCGTTGGACGAGCGAAACCAACCCAGGAGCCAAGAGGAAGACCACTGCTGCACTGGAAAGAAAGAAGTCTGGACTGGAAAGACAAACTAACAAAAAGGTTAGAGAAGTAGGTAACATGTCAGCAAATGTATGGCCTGTGAGGAACCGAACAGGGAAAAAAGAACAAAGGTGAAGTCAAGTCGGGTGGGGATAGCAAGGAGTCACATCAACAAATGTTGCCAGACAAAGGAGCTCAATTTTACTCAGGCCAAAATACTCTGTTGCCGTTATTCACCTAGCAGTGTGACTGAGTGAACTGTCCTCTGTGGTTGGGACTGCAACTCTGAGTCTGGGAAATGTAGTCTTACGTACAACACTGTAATTTCCTTTGCCCTGTGTGTCATTTCTCCCATCCCATGTTTGCTCTCTGCTGTTTCTTACTTTGTTTTGTTACCTAGCACCCTTCTTCTTCTGGCCCCTACAAATGATTCTCTTCTCTCTTCTAGATCTTAGGCTTAGACAGGTATCTCTTATGGAACTTTGAGATAAATCGAGGTGAATGTACAAATGAAGCTGGTTCCCACCTCACACCCCTTACAAGTCACCAAATACTGAAGTTGTTGTTTGTACCTTCTAGAGTCCAAAGGCCAGATGGACCAACCGCCAATTTGCGAGTCGCAAATTGCATCGTTTTTGCGACTAATAATTTGCGACTCGCAAATTAGGATGCACAACAGTGTCTGAGACACTGTTTGCGATTCCCAATGGGGTCGCAAATTGCATACCTCATGCATATTGATGTGGCTGTCGCAATTTGCGTCCCCATTGGGAATGGTTAGCACTCCCAGGGATGGTGGCCTGCTGGGGTCAGCAGACCACCATGTCTGGGACTCCTTTTAAATAAAGCAGTCTTTTTTTTTTTTTAAATGTGGCCCGTTTTCCTTTAAGGAAAACAAGATGCATTTAAAAAAGAAAAATGAAACTTTTCAGTTACATTTTTTTAATGGCAGGCAGTGGTCCCTGGGACCACACTGGTCCCTGGGACCACTGCCTGCTCTTAAAAATATTTTCTCATATACTCACAAAGAGGAAGGGGTTCCCTGGGGACCCCTTCCCATTTGCGAGTGATTTAACACCTACTTGAAAAAAGAGGTCGCAAAACAATTGTAAATGGCGTGGTGACTCGCTATTCGGAAGGGACGCCCCTTCCTAATAGCGGGAGTCGCAAATGCAATCTTGTGAGTCAGTAACTAGCAAAATAGCATTTCTACATATCATAACCCTTTTTTGCGGTTGCAAACGGGAGAATCTCCCATTTGCAGCCGCAAAAAAGGGTTGTACATCTGGCCTCAAAATAATCATCTACCAGCATAGTGGGAGGAGTACAAATGGTATTTGAACATGTATTTTTAATGTGGGCACATGAAAGGGCACATGAAAGACTGGGTGAACCTTCACATTAGGAGAGTGAGCTTGGCTGTTGCAGTGCCACTTTGCTGCTTTTATCTTCCAATTGAAAAAGGAAGTTCCTTCTGCACATTACAACACACTCAATGGAAATCTGCAAAAAAGTGTGAAACATCCAAGTAGAACATACGTATAAGTATAAAAAGTAGTTGCATGATTTTATATGTAAATAACAAACTTATAAACATTTTAAAACTGTGATTATTTATACTATTATACTACTTAGAAACACAATGACAAAAAAAGCAAGAGATATAACATCCCAAAAGAAGGAAAAGCAATTACTGGGACCGCTGTACTAGCGGTGGCGGTCCCACCACCACCACTGGTCCACCGTATTTCGAGTGTGGTGGTGGTACCGCCACAAAACCGCGTTCCTGCTGTAGTAGTGGTCTTTAAAGGGCCTGAATATGCTGGTGGTGCCGATGCGGGCACCACAGAGCATATTCCGACCTGAATTTTCACCACCCATTTCATGGCGGGAATTTTACAACCAAAGGTGAATTGGAAATGTATCAAATATTATTCTAATGAATGCTATGGGAGGGCCACCTCAAAAGATGATGTTGTAATTAATGTAAGGGAAAACTATCACCTCCCAAATGTTACAGAAATAGAAGTAAGGGAAGTATTGCAGGGTATAAGAGAGGCAAGCACTAATTCCCAAGGGTCCACAAACTAAATCTAAAAAAGAGATACTCCCTAAAGTCCCTGGACACATCACAGGCCAGCTATATCCACCTCACTATACCCACTTTAAAACTTATAATTGCATGAACTAAAAAAGCCACCAGCGATACTCCTCCAGACCCTATGAGATACCAAGATATAGAAATACCTGAACTCTTAAAAATTACACATAATGAGGAACCTTTCCTGTTATATGACAACCTAAACAATGATAGACGAATCCTAATATTTTCAACAACTTACTAAAACTAAGCCAATGTAAAATCTGAATGATAATGGGGCATTCAAAATATGTCCTTTACCCTTCACTCAGATATACACCCTACATGGGGAATATCAAAACACTTAATATCCTTTTTATATATGCCCTCATAGCAGATAATAAAATAATCAAAGTAGCACTGACTACGAACTCATAAGACATATTAAACAGAAAACAAATGACTACTACCCACAAAATATAATCATAGAGTTGGACAAGCCATGATTCAAACTATTTTTAAACATTACCCCCAAACAGACATACAAGGCTGTTACTACCATTTCAATCAAAGCATATGGAGACAGTTCCAACAATCGGCACTAAGGGTCTGATTATGAATTTGGCCGTCTAAATAACGAGTTGGCTTTCCAATGAGATGAGCATGGCGGTGGGACCGCCTGATTCAAGTCGACTAAATTGAAGGATTTGGGGAGAATACTCACCAGTTTCAGTTTCCTCCCTTCAGTCACTGACGTAGATACCTTCCTGCAGGGTTTGCCTTCACAGCAGCATGAAGATGCCCCCCTGTTAATCCCAGCACCATGTGGCAGGCACCTTGAGGTGCCTGCCACATGGTGCAGGGATTAACAAAAACTCCCAGGAGTTTGTGCTGCGGCCGGTTTCCGATCACAGCACAAGCTCCCATAGAGAAATGGGAGCTTGCAACCACACCATGTGCGTTCACATAGTAATTGCCGTGTCAGGAACGCTGGCCGGAGTTGGTCGGTCCCAAGACCGCGACAATGTCAGTCGGAGACAACTCCGACTGACATCGTAATAAGCCCCACAATTTACAAAACAACCACAAACAGTATTATAACTAACTTCTGGACCTCCCCACTAGCACCTTACTGTGACCAGGATCCCGGAAAATAGACTAAAAATGACAGAAATAGACTACAAAATAGAAGGTAGCGGTAAACAAAAATGGCAGCTAAATGAAACTTAAAAAGAAAAATCTCCCAATAGAAATTATTGGGAAAAGAAGTTAGAAATGTCGAAAAATGTCAAACAAATCGTAAAGTATGAATTAAATAATATACAATTATTTAACATATGCTAAAAAACATTATGTTGAAAATATGTATATGAAAAAATGTAAACATTTAAAAAAAAAGTTTAACAATAGAAAAAACCCGGGAAATTGAACCTCATACAATACTATTTAAATATGATTTACTTTGTTTATTTAATCTTAAAAATATATCAAAATTGTTTTATCTCTATATAAATATTTTTTTCATTAGAAATATATGTTTAACATTTTTAAAATATGCATTATTACATAAACTGTGAAAAATGTGATGAAAATTGCAAAATGTGTTGCTTTTGTTTATTTTATGAACATATGTAAGTAATAATGTTTTTATTACAAATTTACAACTAACTACTTTTTTAACCCATTCTGTGCAGAGGACGTTCCAGGCCTTCCTAGCATCTGAGTCAGGAAATCCCTGTGGTACAAGCATCAGACAGATTTGCTTTCAATTATTTCAGCCTCGGGAGCTAGGGAATAGCTTCCTCAGCTCCTGAGCCTATTTTTTTTCTCTAAAAGGATGATCGTCGGGCGTGGTGCGCTGATGTCATTTCAGAGAAAGTGAAAGTGAAATGAGCCGATTGACTCATTTCACTTTCTCTGCTTCGGTGCTGAGGGGCATATCTCAGCCCCTTGAGTACCAAAGCAGATGGGAGAGGTATTGTTGGAAAGTGTAGAACCTCCCCTTTCCAATGGTACCTTTCCCTAGTGGATCTCTGCATAGAGATCGATGCAGGAGGGTGAACCCTAAGCAGGGAACCACTCCACTAGACACCAGGGACTCTTTTATTGAGGGGGGAGCTGGCCCCTTGCAATGGGTTAGTGTTCCCTCCTCCCCTGGACCAAAAAGGTTTTCTGCCTAATACTACTATACTTGTGTGACATGGCCTAGTGCTCACGACACACACAAATCAAACCGGGGTCAACAAGAGTCTCTTCACGAGACTCCCATTGACCTTGGTTTCATGCTTGTCTGTCGCATTTACTAGGCCTAGCCACATAAGTGACGACCGACATGAAAAGGCTGTCCAATAGGGATATTTGATGCCACCAAACAGGGCCCCCGTCTGTGGTGGGCCATGGCCCAACTGTTTTTACTACAATCTAAATATTTTATACAAGGTGCTCCTCAGTAAACTGTTATATACACATTCAATAGTCTGTATATTTTAAATTTGACCAATTTTTTTATAAATTAAATAATGTTATTATTTATACTAAAATATTTTAGTACATTTAATATAATATATACATTCAAAATAATTATTAACTATTATTTAGGTTACATTTATAAAGGTCACAATATTAATTTGCACACCATTAACATAATTAACATTACATTTAAATGTTCACTTTTTTTAAATCTCCCCACACTTATCCCCTAATAACCCAACACCCCACTACTACACATTAATACAACTGAAAATGCAAAATTTCAAAAGTTTCACAAATTGTAAAATATGTCATTTAACACACAAATAAAAAGAATTATTAAACATATAAAATTAAACACACTACAATACATAAAAAAAATACAGTTTCAAATTATATATATAACAATATTTTCTATTTCAATATTTTTTAAAACAACATTTAAAACAACACATAAAACAATATTTCTTACCTTTATTATTCCTATCAACAATATTTTTAAGATCCCTATATTCTTGACCCGATATTTTGTATCACAATATTTTTTATTCAATATTTTGGCAAACACCCATGTATGCATTAGTCTGCGATAAGCCACCTTCAGCAGCGTGCAATGGACAATCCTCTGATGTTCTGTAATCGAAGGGCTCATCCAATTGAATAGACCGACAAAGAGAATACGGCATGGGTAACCTCCAGAGGGGGTTATGACCCTAATTTCAACAAAGATTGTGAAAAGGGTGATACCTATAATTGTAAAATACAAATGCTTACTGGTTTGCAGCATATGCCTGTCGGACTCAGACATTAACTATGATAATATGGTAATTATGAATGTTTACATGCATTGAGGGAGCCCTGAAGAATATGGGATAGAGATGGGGAAATGTAAGAAGATGTGGACAGCCTGTGCGGAATTTATGACAATGATATGCTTATACTGATAAGAGATTTTAATCATAAAATTAACCCAAAAAGGATAGATCCCTAGTTTTCAGAAATATTGCGTTCATATAACATAAGGATGGCTAATTTTCCCGATAATATACCATCCCGACGTGAAATTGGCAAAGTACCTGGGCACAAAGGGCTTGTTTGGTTTGAATGACAGGATAGAGACTGACTGCCCTGCTAAGCAAAAATTCAAGGTTGGCACACAATGCTGTCCAATTGATTATATTTTTCTTCAAGCCTGGAACTTTGAAAAAAATAAAAGGGTTTTGCGTAACTCAAAGCGGGGGAAGCAACCATGACTCTATGAAACTTGAATTAACCAGAAGTACAAAGAGCCCCCAAGATGTAGTAATCCCTTTACATCTAGATTGCCTTAGGTGTTTAACAAGATTAACTGATGAATGTGTGACAACATTAGCACATTTTCAACAGAATTTAAAACTGGGAGAAGTCAGGATACGGAAATTGGAATGGTACGAAGAAAGTATTGGACAAGTGGTGTAATGTCTAAGGGTAAATCTAAATAATAAAAAAAAGTCCAAGGAGATTCAAATTACCCACTGAAGGAGTATGAAGTGGGTTAGTGAAGAACGCAGGAAATTAAAAAGGTTGATAAGAAAAGGAGAGAGAAGCCCCAGAGTTAGATATGATATGGGCAGTCATACTAATCTTATCAAAATGTGGAAAGCATATAAAACGTTAGTGAGAAATCAAAAAAGAAATTGTAAAGAGAAGTGTTGGGAGATCCTGCTGGGTGTAATCGTATAAAAAAACGCACCGAAATTTTGGAACTTAATACAAAAAGCTTCAGGAAAGATTCAAGGGGCTATGAGTTGTGTGGTGGAAGAAGCTGCATTGGAGGAGTATTTAGGGGACCTGTATGACAAAAGAATAGAGCCCAAAGAAAGAGATACAATACTGTGGTTAGGGGTGGATGCAGATATAAAAAGCACTCTTTACAGTAGAAAATTTTAAACTTACTAGAGTGAATCTAACTTTTGCAGCTGGACCAGACAATCTACCTGCGATCATAATAAAGACACTATTGGAGAGGTGGGCTGAAGTGTTATCCCAAATGGTCTTGATTATATTAAACACTGGCCAAATCCCTGATAGTTGGAGGGGAACTATAATTTGACCATTACATAAGAAAGGAGCTATGAAGGACCCGAACAATTATAGGCTGATTAACCTCCAGGATGTGGGAGAGAAAGTATTAGTGAAAATAACATTGGGAATGCTGAAGGATTGTGCCTGTGGAACAGTGTGGTTTAAGGAGGGCCACTCCACAATTGACCACTGTTTCACCTTATGGTCGATTGCTTGAATGTCAGTCGAACAGAGAGGGAAGCTGTATTGCTGTTTCATAGATTTCCGAGCTGCCTTTGATTTGGTAGACCGGAGGTGCTTCTGGGAGATCGTGAAAAAAATGATATCGCTACGGGGCTACTGACTATAATGCAGGAGCTACATAGGCAGAACTGGGCACAGGTTATTAAGGATATGGAAGGGACACTGACTCGGAAAATAGCAATTAATAACGGTTTAAGGCAGGGCTGTGTGCTGGTCCCCGAACTCTTTGCCATATTCTTAGCAGATTTGCCTACTGTGTTAGAGGTGGATAAAAGCGCAAGTCCCAGAATGAACAGAAAACAAATAATGTGTTTGCTGTACGCAGACGACTTAGTTATCGTAGACCAGACAGAGATAGGCCTCCAAAGAAAGTTGGATGCGTTTAATTAATATTGTAGGTCAAAACACTTAGGGGCCGATTTTGATGCAGTCAGAAACGGCTCCGACCATTGGTCGGAGCCATTCCGAATGCATCGAAATGTCCTATTTTAAAACCCCCATTTTGATGGGGTCAGTCGGAAAGGAATCCAAACCAAATTTCTGAATGGCCTCTGACAGGCTCGTAGAGCCTGGCTGTTATTTGGAAATCCTCCATCAATCCCTCGGGTGGCTCTTTCCGGCCGAGAAATTATGATGGAAGTTTTCCATAGCCTTTCTGTGCCGGCCTTTCCGACACAGAAAGGCTGTGGGAATCACACTTTGGGGGCCCCCAGCAGGGCCCCATGGGTGAAAGGCCTCTGGGGGGGCTGTGCCCCCTGTTGATCCCTGCACCCGGTGGCAGGCACCTTGAGGTACCTAACAGAGGGGTCCAGGGATGAACTGCACCTCTACTCTTTACAATGATAGCATGCATTCTGTTAGGAATGCATGCTCCCATTGCAACGGGCTGGAACAGACGAAAGGAGGACATTTGGTTCCAGTTCCCAAACAATGTCGGCCAGACTCCGGTCTGGTTTGAAAGGTCCCTGAAATGGCAGACACACAGGGAGGCCCTTAAAGTTAGGGCCCACATATCTGTGTGTGGTCTGAAAAAAATGTAATTGTTTTTATGGAGAGGTGTCCCATAGCCCATTGATGAAAGCTTTTAATGCCATGATAGCCCCACAATTACAATATGGAGCAGAATTACTCTGCTTAAGTGGCAAAAGTGGGTGGGATACAGAGGAAGGGAAATGTTTAAAGACCCTAATGTCCTTACCATGTTCATCCATGGTCCAGGCAATAAGAATGTAGCTGGGTATGATTTCATGGAATATACAGGCCCAAGCGGCATTCAATCAATCAATCATATAATTTATAAAGCACACTATTTACCTGTGAGGGTCTCAAGGCGCTGGGGGGTGCTGCTACTGCTCGAAGAGCCAGGTCTTGAGGAGCATTCTGAAGGTTAGCAGGCCTTGGGTCTGCCGTGGGTGAGTGCGGAGGGTGTTCCAGGTCTTGGCGGCGAGGTGAGAGAATGATCTTCCGCCGGAGGTCGTTCTTCGGATGCGGGAGACGCAAGGTCTGCGGAGCAGAGGTGGTGGGTGGGGGTGTAGAAACTGAGTCGTCTGTTGAGGTACGCTGTTCCGGTGTTGTGGGTGAGGAGCTTGAAGGTTATCCTCTTGTTGACGGGGAGCCAGTGCAGGTCTCTCAGGTGGGGTCTGATGTGGCTCTGGCAAGGTATGTCAAGGATCAGGATTGCAGAGGTGTTTTGGAGGCATGGGAGCCATTTCAGGAGTTTAGCCAAGGCTCCTGCTTAGAGGGTGTTTCCGTAGTCCAGCCTACGCTGACGAGGGCCTGGGTGACCGTTCTTCTCGTCTCGGTAGGGATCCGATAGTAGATCTTGCAGAGCATGCGGAGGGTGTTGAAGCAGGAGGAAGAGACGGCATTTACCTGTTTAGTCATGGAAAGGGTGGAGTCGAGGATGATCCCTAGGTTACGTGGGTGGTCGGTGGGTGTTGGAGCTGTTCCCAGTGCGGTCATTCCAGGCCGAGGGGGTGGATCCAAGGATGAGGACCTGGGGTACACCGCAGATGATCTCGGTGGCCTTGGAGCGGAAGGGGGGGAGGCGGACGCTCTGTGTTCTGCTGGAGAGGAAGGAGATGGTCCTGTCTAGGGCCTTCTCTTGGATCCCGGCGTAATGGAGGCATGTGCATAGTGTGTGGTGGCAGACCGTGTCAAAGGCAGCTGACAGGTCCAGGAGGATGAGGACTGCGGTTTCCCCATTGTCTAGCAGGATCCTGATGTCGGCGGTGGTGGCGATGAGTGCGGTTTCGGTGCTGTGGTTGCTGCGGAACCCGGACTGGGACGGGTCTAGGATGCTGTTTTGATCGAAGTAGCGGGTCAGTTGTTTGTTGGCGCCCTTCGCGATGACCTTCGCCGGGAAAAGGAGTAGGAAGATGGGTCGGAAGTTCTTGAGATCATTGGGGTCCGCCTTGGGTTTCTTGAGTAGGGAGTGTTTCCAGCTCTCCGGGAAGGTGGCTGTCTCCAAGGAAATGTTGATGGCCTTTCGGAGATGGGGTGCGATGGTGGTGCTGGCTTTGTTGAAGATGTGGTGCGGGCAAGGGTCTGACGGAGAAATGGAGTGGACAGTATTCATGATCTTGATTGTGTCATCGTCATTTATGTTGGTCCAGGAGAGCAGGCGGCTGGTGCAGATGGTGGTTGTGGGGGCGGAAGTCTCAATGGTTGTCGGGGTGGTAGTGATGTTGAAGCTGTCGTGGATGTCTACGATTTTGCAATGGAAGAAGGAGGCCAATGAGTCGCAAAGGTCTTGCGAATGTGGGATGTCATTGGTTTTGGAGCTAGGGTTGGAGAGTTCTTTCACAATGTTGAAGAGCTCTTTGATGTTGTGTGCGTTGTTGTCTAGGCTGTTGTTGAAGTAGGCTTTTTTGGTGGATCTGATGAGGTGATGGTGTCTGCGGGTGACGTCCTTGTGGGCTGCATAGCTGTCCGGTGGTCGTTCACGGAGCCAATTCTTCTCTAGCTTTCAGCAGGTTAGCTTGGAGTCCTGGAGGTCTTCAGTGAACCAGCTGGCTTTCTTGCTGATATGGCTGTTGGAGGGTTTCTTGAGCGGGGCGAGGGTATTGGCACAGTTGTCGATCCACTGTATGAGGTTGCGGGCAGCGGAGTCGGGGTCGATGGGGTCGGCGGGTGGGCTCTGGGCAAGGATGGTGGTTAGCTGGTCTTCTGTGACTTTGGTCCAGCAGCGGTGAGGCATCTGTTGGGTACAGTGGTATGTGGTGGGTTTTCGAAAGGTGAAGTGGATGCAGCGGTGGTTGGTCCAGTGGAGTTCGATGGTGTGGTTGAAGGCAAAGTTGGGGCTTGCGGAGAAGATGGGGTCAAGCGTGTGGCCAGCAGAGTGGGTGGGAGTAGTGACGAGTTGTCTGAGTCCAAGGTTGGCGAGGTTGTCTATCAGGGTGGTGGAGTTGGTGTCGTTGTTGTTCTTGAGGTGGAATTTCAGGTCCCCAAGGAGAATGTAGTCCATGGAGGCAAGGGCGTGTGAGCTGACGAAGTCGGGGATGGAGTCGCTGAACTGAGGTCGGGGTCCGGGAGGTCTGTAGACAAGAGTTCCTCTGAGGGTGGTGTTGGGGTCGGTGTGTATCTGGAAGTGTAGGTGTTCGGCATTGCTGAGGGTGTCGTCGGTGTTGGACGAGACTCTGAGAGGCTTTCTGTGGATGATAGTGATTCCCCCACCTGATCCGTTGGTGCGGTCCCTGCAGGTGATCTTGAAGCCTTCCGGGATGGCTATGGCGATGTCAGGTGCAGAGGAGGGGTTCAGTCAGGTCTCTGTCAGGAAGGCGACGTCAGGGGAGGTTAAGTCGAGTAGGTACCAGAGTTCAATGGCGTGTTTGCGGGTGGAGCGGGTGTTAAGGAGAATGCATCTGAGGTAGTTGGGTTCTTTCCTGGTCAGTGGATTGGCGGGCTGGATGCTGGTGAAGCTGCAGCTCCGGCAAGTGAAGGGTCCTTGCGTGCGTTTTGTGGTGGCCAGGAAGCAGGGGTGCGATCGTCCGGTGTTGAGTGCAAGGAGGGTGCTGCCATCGTAGCGGTGATGAGCATCATGGCGTTTGCGGGGGCCAGGGGTTCTGGCACTGGGCCCGGTCCAGGCGCGGATGAGCGCAGGGGGGCTTGCCTTAGGCGTGCCTTCAGCACCCATCACTGCTACGATGCCAGCATCCTCCTCGCACTCAACACCGGACGATAATAAGATAATAAGATTTTGGAAAAGGCTGGGCCTGGAAGAGGATCAGAAAATTTCCCAATGGTGTAAGAATGAGATCCAGCACAATTAACTAAAATGGACCAAAAAAGTTAGAAAGAAATCGGAATTTCTATGTGGGAATTTAAAGTGTGAAAATACGCCAGCAGACATTACAACCAGAAGTTAGTAAGGGGCTGATTACGATGGTGGTGAACCAGCCACTGACAGGCTGTCAGTGGCAGGTTCACCGCCATCATGAGGCGGTCGGAAACTCCAACCAGCACGCATCCGATGGGAAAGAGCCCATCGGTGAGGTGGAGGGCCTCCCTATCCCAGAAATGGTGGCGTGCCTACCAGGCACCGCCTTAGGGATTACGATGGTCCATCCCCGCCAGCCTTTCCATAGCGGTTCACCCACCATGGAAAGGCTGGCGGGGATGGACTTTGGGGGAATGTGGTGTGCCCCCCTTTCCCTCTGGCACTATGCTTTCGGGTTTGTGGGCACCGGTGGTGCCCCGTACATTTCTCTGCAGCATGTAGTGCCGGCCACATAGTGCATTTCCCTACTGTGTGGTGCCTGCCACATAGTGCAGGGAAAGCAAAACCTGCTGTTTTTCCATTGCGGTGGGTGCTGCAGCCAGCAGCAACCACCGCAATAGAAAAAATGCCTTCTGCGGCTGCCGTGGTGGCAGACGCATTGTAATTTGATATGTGGGACTGCTGGATTATAGACGGGCGATCCCCATCTCCGGGAAGATGGCAGACAGACATAAGTACTTCTGCCATCGTAATCAGGCCTTAAGAGTGAACTAAGAATGTTAGTGAAAAAGCGCTCTCGGGAAGATTGGCAGTATCTGAGAGAGAAAAAATTGGTGGAAGTTATGTTAAGTGGCTGGCAGAAGGAAGCCTGGTTCTCATATTTGGATAGATTAAATAATTGATGGCTCAAATGTTAATTATTAAGATTAAGAATTGGTATCAATCCATGGATAATAAATGAGAGAATAAAAATGGAAATGATGCAATATGATGGGAATTGTATATGTTTGTTCGGTACAAAATGTGATAATCTGTACATACTAGTGGATTGTTTAAAAGTTTTACCATTGTGGAAATTGCTTCTATGTTGCATCTTTGTAAAATATGGAATCATGTGCCACACCGAAAGCCATAGAACTTCTTGTTGATATGTGTAGTCTTGATATTGCAATAGCTATTGGAAGGTACATGGCAGCAGTAAAAACGTTTTACATGGAGAAATGAGATGAACAATGAAAAGCTATGCTGGAAATAAGGAATAATAGGAAGGGGGTAGGATATAACAGAGGAATTTTAGATAGGATAACTTTTATAGGAATTTTCAAATTATTTATCCTTTCATTAAGTAGGTAAAGAAGTGGTGAGATTATAACTCATATATAATATGGGGTATGTGCAATGAAGTGTTATGAAAAATTGTGCTCTTCCTTTTTAAGGATTTATTGCTTTTATAATGATTAATAAAATTATTTATGATATAAGAATTGTATAAAAATTGATTGTTTTGTGTTGTTTAAAGACATGATCTAAATAATCATTATCTTGACGTGACATGAGTGGGTACATGAGTATCTGAGTGGATCTGTGAGTGCATGGGTCTCTCAGTGGGTTTATGACTGGCAGCGTGAGTGTCTGAGTGGATCTAGGAATGGGTGTATGAGTGTCTCAATGGGCCTGTGAGTGAAGTAAGTGAGTGGGTAAGTGAATGGGTGCATGCATGAGCATCTGAGTGGTCTGTTAGTGGATGCATGAGCCTTGACTAGGGGAGGGAGTGGGTGCAGGTATATCTGATTGAGTTTGTGAGTGGGTGGTGAGTTTCTGAGTGTGTGTGACTGACTGAGTCCATAGTCTCCGAGAGGGTCTGTGACTGAGTGTGGGAGTGACTGTATGAGTCTGTAAGTGGCTGTATGAGTGTCTCAGTGGACCTGTGAGTGGGTGTATGAGTGTCTCAGTATATCTTTCAGTACATACGTGAGTGTGTAAGTGGGTCTATAATTGGGTGATTGCCTCTCTGAGTGAGTCTATATATGGGTGCATGGCTCTCCGAGTGGGTGCATGAGTATTTGAGTGGTACTGTGAGTGGGTGCAAAGGTGCCCAGGTAAATCTGTGAGTTGGTGTAAAAGTCTCTAAGTGGGTATGAAACTGAACGCATGAGTCTATGACAGAGTCTTTGAGTAGGTGCATGAGCCTCTGAGAGGGTCTGTACATGGGTGCGTCACTGTCCGAGTGAGTCTGTAAGTGGGTGCATAAGTACCTGAATGGGTTTGTGAGTGGGAGCATGAGTGTCTGAGTGGGTATGTTACTGGATGTGTAAGTGTGTGAGTGGGTGTATGAGTGTCTGAGTGGATATGTAAGTAGATAAATAAGTCTGTGACAGTGACCGGCAAGTGTGCACATATCTATATATATTTTATCTATATATTTTCACTAATGTTCTCAATGACTTTGTGATATTCGCGATGTCCCTGCAACGCTACATGGGGGCCATGCTGGCAGTCGCAACGTCGTCGCGAATATTGTGCATGATTAAAAAAATACTTTTTGTACACATAACTTGTGTCACTAACACACCCATTTCTCTAACAGGGGGTCAGAGTATCTCCACCCTGAACCCTTATGTTAGCTTTCACGCAAATTTTCAGCCCCGGGAACTGTTTCTGGACGATAAAATGGTGGGCACAACTTTCTGTTCAGGTTGCGTCCAGCCAATCAGTGCATTCCCGTTGGCACGTGCATTCATGATTTATCGTGAAACCACAGCGAAATATCCACGGTCAGAGGTATATCTATACATTTCGGCTTACATTTCTCAAAAACTACTGGACGGATTTGCACCAAATAAAAAAACGCACAATCTACATAACAACATCTACCTTTCTGCCTAATTTGGTGTAAATATGTCCAGCGGTTCGTGCTGTAGGATTGACTTCTTTCCTATGGTAATTACCATTACAATGGAACACTTTTTTATGGCCCCTATTTCTCGGTCCCCAATGCAGGGTTCCCCTCCAAACTTTACATGACACACAGAACCTACACTGCCACTTTTTGGGGAAAATGTCATGAAGATTGGTCTAACGATGCCAAAATTATATGCAAGTCTAAAAAAACTTTTCCTATGGAAACCAAGTCCTAACGATAACTGTCTACTGGCGACTGCCAGTAGGTTAAATATATATTGTGCACTTTGCTGAATAAAGAAGCCTCCCTGCACACCCCTGTTGTGGCCTCCGCTTCTTCTTTGGAGGAGTCTTGGTGATATATATATACATATATATAATATATATATATATACAAATCAATTCTCTTTCCCAAACGGCAAAGGAGATCAAAGGACACAGCAGGGTATTGCAGAGGTTTGCTTTATTGGAGTCTCGCATAACCGATTTCGGCATTTGCCTTCGTCAGATGCCCCTTTCCAAAATGCATGCTCCCCATCTCGTGTTGTTCAGTGGGCTCCTCCTCCTAGTGGTTTAGAAGCCTCACCTGCTTCCAATTCTGCCTGCTTGCGCCAATATTCGGGGACTACCAGTCCCACAGTGCAGAATTCAGACAGTTCGGTGCTCAGGGAAACCACAGCGTTGTTATGGCAATGCCCTCCTCTGATCCCATTCTTTCTGCCTTGAACTTTCTAGGCACACCAAGTGGGAGACGAAAATGTTGTCAAAACGTCTCACCCAGCAATCTGGGTCCACAGTACTACCGCAGCTTTTGGGCGCCTGGTAAGTGATCGTGGCGGGTCACGGTTTTAGTCCAATACCTTGGCTATCGTCTGAGTTTGCCCATGTTTCCGTGTCCGCTTTTTTGAAAGGGTCCTTTGTGCGCTCACAGGCAGGGCACTCTATATGCAAATCAACTTCTCTTTCCCAAACGGCAAAGGAGATCAAAGGACACAGCAGGGTATTGCAGAGGTTTGCTTTATTGGAGTCTCGCATAACCGGTTTCGGCGTTTGCCTTCATCAGATGCCCCTTTCCAAAATGCATGCTCCCCATCTCGTGTTGTTCAGTGGGCTCCTCCACCTAGTGGTTTAGAAGCCTCACCTGCTTCCAATTCCCCCTGCTTGCATCAATACTCGGGGACTACCAGTCCCACAGTGCAGCATTCAGACAGTTCGGTGCTCAGGGAAACCGCAGCGTTGTTATGGCAATGTCCTCCTCTGATCCCATTCTTTCTGCCTCGAACTTTCTAGGCACACCAAGTGGGAGACGAAAATGTTGTCAAAACGTACACCCAGCAATCTGGGTCCGCAGTACTACCGCAGCTTTTGGGCTCCTGGTAAGTGATCGTGGCGGGTCACGGTTTTAGTCCAATACCTTGGCTATATATATATATACGACGACGCCTGGCTGGCGAGGGGGCTCCAGGCGATCGCTTTCTAACCACAGCTGGAGATTACAGGGATAAAGGAGAAAAAAAGAAAAAAGAACAAATAACGCATCATGCGATAAAAAGAAGGGGCAGGAATACAAGTACCATCAGGCACTGTGACATTAGCACAGCCCATCCAGGGGCGTGTCACTCATTTAATGAAAGGCGCTTCCTGCTACCATCCTGTGAATCAGTTCGTCGACCTTTGAGAAAGAGGGCTGTTGCCTTCGAAACGCGTCAGGATTTAAGACGAAACAGGACTACTCCTAATCATATTTCCTTGTGCCTTCAGGCTACCCAAGCGTACTGTTGGGAAATAAAGCTTTCTGACCTGGAACCCCCGCGAGTGTGACCTGTGTTTTTGCACGCGAGCGTCCATACATGGAATGGTCCCATCACCATTCTCTGCCGCACCCGCCACGGAAGAGTGCAAGAGCGCCTTGATGGGGAAATGAGCTGGGCAGTAACACTGCATAGCGCGGAGCACCGCCATGCGACGACCTGGAAGGAATCGTGAATCGACAGGCATCCAGCTGGTTGGGATTTGGATATTGATCCGTACCCTGTTCCTTCACCACGACGCCGCCTGGCTGGCGAGGGGGCTCCAGGCGATCGCTTTCTAACCACAGCTGGAGATTACAGGGATAAAGGAGAAAAAAAGACAAAAGAACAAATAACGCATCATGCGATAAAAAGAAGGGGCAGGAATACAAGTACCATCAGGCACTGTGACATTAGCACAGCCCATCCAGGGGCGTGTCACTCATTTAATGAAAGGCGCTTCCTGCTACCATCCTGTGAATCAGTTCGTCGACCTTTGAGAAAGAGGGCTGTTGCCTTCGAAACGCGTCAGGATTTAAGACGAAACAGGACTACTCCTAATCATATTTCCTTGTGCCTTCAGGCTATCCAAGCGTACTGTTGGGAAATAAAGCTTTCTGACCTGGAACCCCCGCGAGTGTGACCTGTGTTTTTGCACGCGAGCGTCCATATATATATATATATATATAAATACATATATATATATATATATATTACCTACTGGCGGTCGCCAGTAGGTAGTTATAGTTAGGACCTAGTTTCCATAGGAAATCCGCAACATTCTATTGGGAATAACTTTGGCGCCGGTGGACGAATCTTTGCGAATTTCTCAAAGAAGAAGTCCCGTCCGCTCCTTCCCTGAAAGTTTGAGGGGGATTCGTCAAATGGGGGCTGAGATAAAAAGGGGGTCCCAAAACGTGTTTTCCCCATGTTATTTTCCATAGGACGATTAGACAAGGCTACAGCCCGAACGGCTGAATGGAATTATAAGAAATTTGGCAAAAAGGTAGAGTCCGGCTCACAGATTACGCTTTTCTTTAACCGCATGCGTGTGGGCGGAATTCCGCTCGTACGCTGAGATTTTTAAAAGCGCACTTTACGTGACGAGCTGGGCTCGTCATCAGCGTGCGAGGAGGCTACCTCATGACGAGCCCAGCTCGTCATCAGCGTGGAAGGGGTTAAATGGTGTAAATCCCTCCAGTAGTTGCTGAGAAAATTAAAGTTGAAATCAATGATATATCTATAAGCACGCACAGGTGCGCGCGCTAGTGCGCGCACCCCTGTGCGCGAGGCGGAATTCTGATTTGCTGTTTGACGTCTGTCAACATTCGATTCGGAGGAAATCAGGAAGTGTTGACCGCCATTTTGTCAGTGCGAGTCAACATATTGTAGAGAACAAAGGGACAGAACATGAAAAGGGGACAAGGTAGAGACTCCCTGACCCCCTAGGGTTTCTCAGGGGGTCCATTAAGGACCACCAAGGCCAAAAAAAAAAATTTTTTTTTTTTTACAAAATCGCGAGGTGCGCGCACCTCAATTTACAAGACTGTGAAAAACTATAGTGGAGATCTTGGAAAGGGGGCAAGGTAGAGACTCCCTGACCCCCTAGGTTTTCTCAGGCGGTCCATTAAGGACCCCCAAAGCTAAAAAGAAACATTTTTTATTTTCTAAAAAAGTTGCGGGGTGCGCGCACCCGATCGCGCACCACTATTTACAAGACTGTGAAAAACTATAGCGGAGATCATGGAAAGGGGGCAGGGTGGAGACTCTCTGACCCCCTAGGTTTTCTCAGGGGGTCCATTAAGGACCCCCAAAGCTAAAAAAAACATTTTTTATTTTCTAAAAAAGTTGCTGGGTGCGCGCACCCGATCGCGCACCACTATTTACAAGACTGTGAAAAACTATAGCGGAGATCGTGGAAAGGGGGCAGGGTGGAGACTCCCTGACCCCCTAGGTTTTCTCAGGGGGTCCATTAAGGACCCCCAAAGCCAAAAAGAAACCTTTTTTTTGTTTTCTCCTTGCAAAAAAGTTGTGAGGTGCGCGCACGGTGCGCGCAAGGCGACAAAAAAATGGAGTTAAATTACAAGTTTGAGTGTTTAGATGTTAGTTGGCTCTAAAAAAAGCTGTTGTGTTAATTGGGTGTTTTTTGTACCTACAAGTAAGTACCGATGCAGAGTCTTATGTTACAGAGGAAGACTCTATTCCCCTCATCGGTGAAATGTACACCATCTCTCCTATAGATGCCTTGCATGTTGTAACGCAAGTTGTTGTGGTATATAGGACCCATGCCATAGTCTCTGAGGAAAGCAGAAACAGATTTATTCACATGTTTACTTGCTTTCTCAATCTGTGGACAAAATTGGTTGGACCAGTTCCATTTTTGCCTTTGGCATACATTAGAATATACCAAGGCAGTTTTTGGAAAAAGGGACATCAATTGCCCAAAGATGTCCTTTAAAAGCATTTCCAGACCTACCCCAGTCAAAGTGCCCAGGTCATTGCCACCACAGTGCACAATTATGAGGTCAGGGTGTGGTAGATGCATAAAGGATTTTACCAATGGTATCAATTGGTGACTTCTCAATCCTCTCTGTCCAATCCATACAATGTCCACATTTGGTAAATCAAGGTTGTAAATACCTCTGATAGCTGCATATTTTTCACTCCAGTGGACAAAGCTATGACCCACAAATCAGACTTTTGGCATCTTGAAGGTAGATGTGCTTGTATTCAGATGAGTTGTGGAAATGAAATGGCAGTTTGAAAGTAGGAGTTATGAAAAAAAGTCGTTGAGATTCAGTGCACTTGAAAAACAAGAAATGATTGGTGCTTTCTTAAAATTCAGCACTGAAATTTAGGGTGCATGCTTTTTTTTTTGTTGAAAGAAGTCATTTCAAGGGTTGAGAAAAAGTAATTTCAAGAAACATTGCACATGATTAGCTGGTACATTGAGAGGTCAAACACCCTTGCTGCATTCTTTTGCAAAATAGTATATTGAACTTTTGAACTGTGTGCTGGGTTAGGAGGGAGTTACCATGGTAACAGGGTGAATGAGCACTGGGGGGATGGGTGAATATTATGTGAGTTTCAAAGTGTTCAAATGTACAACCAATTAAAATGTGCACTTTGGTTTTGAATTTGTGTGGGAAGAATTTTGATTGGTTATGTACAAGAATATGGGTCTGAAATGAGAAAGAATCTGTGCCATTATTCTGAGGCTCCAGTGAAAGAAGCATTATTCAGAGATTCTGCTTAAGAAAATCTGTTGTGTGTGACTGACACTGTTCTACATCTTCCAAAGCATTTTTAAAGGTGATTAATGATTATTTTAATAAAGATAGACTGCTTTATGCACTATGGGGAAGATTAAGAAGCATATTGTGCTTCTTTATACTTGCATTGTGTGTCATGTTTTTATGTAATGCTGTTTAAAAATAGAATGGTGCATATTGGAAATGTATTTTGAAAATGAGTTAGGTTTTTGCTTTGTTTTTGTAGTGGTCATTTAAATGAGCTGTGCTTTGTGTCAAAAACGATTTACTATGGAAAATGTTTTCTGGTAAAAAGTCAGTTTTTTAAATTTTGGTCAAGGATTACACTGAGTGTCTGTTTGAAATATGAAATTATATTTTTATAATTTTCAATAATGTCACCTGTGCCTTCTAACAGTTTGCCTCTCTTAGCTTAAAGGGTATTCTGTGCCTGTGTCTCATCTTACTCTGTGCCTGTGTGTTATCTGAAATATGATTCGTTTAATGAAGATACACTGCTGTATGCAGTATGGGGAAGATTAAGAAGCATATTGTGCTTCTTTATTTTTGCATTGTGTGTCATGTTTTTTTGTAATGCTGTTTAAAAATTGTATGGTGCATATTGGAAATGTATTTTGTAAATGAGTTAGGTTTCTGCTTTGCTTTGTAGTGGCCATTGAAATGGGCTGTGCTTTGTGTCAAAAACGATTTACTATGTAAAATGTTTTCTGGTAAAAAGTCTTGTATATATATATATATGCTTATATAT
The DNA here is from genome assembly GCF_964261635.1 of Lissotriton helveticus. Lineage (NCBI taxonomy): Eukaryota > Metazoa > Chordata > Amphibia > Caudata > Salamandridae > Lissotriton > Lissotriton helveticus. Next base: position 1,104,058,906 of record NC_136057.1, on the reverse strand, counting down.
AGGTGGGCTGTTTTTGGCCAGTAGAGACAGTGAAATAATATGAGCAGAGACACACATACTGCTTGTAGAGACAGACATGGTAGATTATATGTAACATCCTGGTCAAGTGCCTAAAATCACACTGTGAGTCAAGCTTGATTTTAAATGGATCTGGGTGAATAATATGCTTAGTTGATGTCTTTAAAAATATGGAAGTACATGTTTTTTAAAGACATGGTAGATTACATGTAACATCCTGGTCATGTGCCTAAAATCACACTAATGGGTGAATCAAGCTTCACTCACAGTGTGATCTTAGGCACATTACAAGCATGTTACATGTAATGAGAAATGAATGTTATGTCTTGCTTATATATAGGTGGCCTGTTTTTTGCCAGAAGAGACAGTGAAAGAATATGAGCAGAGCCACACATACTGCTTGCAGAGACAGACATGGTAGATTATATGTAACATCCTGGTCATGTGCCTAAGATCACACTGTGAGTTAAGCTTGATTTTAAATGGATCTGAGTGAATAATATGCTTAATTGATGTCTTTAAAAATATGGAAGTACATGTTTTTTTAAAGACATGGTAGATTACATGTAACATCCTGGTCATGAGCCTAAGATCACACTGTTAGTCAAGCTTGATTCACCCATCAGTGTGATCTTAGGCACATGACCAGCATGTTACATGTAATGAGAAATGAATGTTATGTCTTGCTTATATATAGGTGGCCTGTTGTTTGCCAGTAGAGACAGTGAATTAATATGAGTAGAGACACACATACTGCTTGCAGAGACAGCCATGGTAGATTATGTGTAACATCCTGGTCATGTGCCTAAGATCACACTGTGAGTCAAGCTTGATTTTAAATGGATGTGGGTGAATAATATGCTTAGTTTAGGTCTTTATACATATGGAAGTACATGTTTTTTAAAGACATGGTAGATTATATGTAACATCCTGGTCATGTGCCTAAGATCACACTGTGAGTGAAGCTTGATTCACCCATCAGTGTGATCTTAGGCACATGACCAGGATGTTACATGTAATGAGAAATTAATGTTATGTCTTGCTTATATATAGGTGGTCTGTTTTTGGCCTGTAGAGACAGTGAAATATTATGAGCAGAGACACACATACTGCTTCCAGAGACAGACATGGTACATTATATGTAACATCCTGGTCATGTGCCTAAGATCACACTGTGAGTCAAGCTTGATTTTAAATGGATGTCGGTGAATAATATGCTTAGTTGATGTCTTTAAAAATATGGAAGTACATGTTTTTTAAAGACATGGTAGATTACATGTAACATCCTGGTCATGTGCCTAAGATCACACTGTGAGTGAAGCTTGATTTTAAATGGATCTGGGTGAATAATATGCTTAGTTGATGTCTTTAAAAATATGGAAGTACATGTTTTTTAAAGACATGGTAGATTACATGTAACATCCTGGTCATCTGCCTAAGATCACACTGAAGGGCGAATCAAGCTTCACTCACAGTGTGATCTTAGGCATATGAGCAGGATGTTACATGTAATGAGAAATAAATGTTATGTCTTGCTTATATATAGGTGGCTTCTTTTTGGCCTGTAGAGACAGTGAAATAATATGATCAGAGACACACATACTGCTTGCAGAGACAGACATGGTAGATTACATGTAACATCCTGGTCATGTGCCTAAGATCACACTGTGAGTCAAGCTTGATTTTAAATGGATCTGGGTGAATAATATGCTTAGTTGATGTCTTTAAAAATATGGAAGTACATGTTTTTTAAAGACATGGTAGATTACATGTAACATCCTGGTCATGTGCCTAAGATCACACTGTGAGCCAAGCTTGATTTTAAATGAATCTGGGTGAATAATTTGCTAAATTATATATAATTAAGTCTTTATATTTTTTTGGAAGGACCAGCAACATAATATTATTGGTACAATGGAAGAGCATCAAGAAAACGTTGCTTTGAATTTTATTTGGACATCTCAAGTGATTTATTAGAGGAAGTGAAAGATGGACTTTTTCCAGAGGAAAATGATACTGGAAATGAAGATTTCTATGATGAGAGTTTGGACAGTGCTTTTGTTGAAGTGGTAGAAGATTTTGAATTGGAAGATGAAAATTTTGTTTATGATGAAAATTAAGGGCCCTATTATGATGGCGGACGGACTTGCGTCCGTCCGCCACCCCTGCGTAAGAGGGACTGTACGCATGGGCAGCGGCGGTCCATCCACGGCAATTAGGATGTGACCGCCACCCTGGCAGTCACATCCTGTATTTTTTACATTGCGGCGGGTGCTGCTTGAAGCAGCACCCGCCGCAATGTAAAAAATGAAAGCAGTGCATTTACATGCACAAAGCAGCAGGCACCGCGCGGTGCCTTCCGCTTCGTGCTCGCAAATGCAGGGGGGTACCATAGGTACCCCCCATGTGCACCCCCACCCCCCCCTTCACCCAGGGGCCCGCTACGGGCCCCCGAGGTGAAGATCCACATGCTTTTCCTCGGCGGAGCATCCACCGCGGAAAAGCATGTTTGCACTGCCATCCTAATATGTCTGGCGGTGTCTGAGAGACACCGCCACCATATTAGGCCTTTTCCGCCGCGGTTGTAAGCCAACCGCGGCGGAAAAGCGGCGGACAGAAACCAAGACCCACCAGCCATCCTAATGTGGCGGTGGGTCTTTGGTGGCTCCGCAGAGGATTTTCCGCATCCTCCGGGCCGGCGGTGGCTTCCGCCGGCCCGGAGGATGCGGAAAATCCTCCATCGTAATGTGCCCCTAAATACCGGATGAAGTCATGTTGGAAGTTATTTTTTTAATATTTCTTTTTATTAATGTTGGAAGTTTTATTGGAATATGAAATGTTTGATGAATACATTTATAATTTATAATAAAACATTTTTCGAGTCAGTCTTCTTGTAGTATTGATTGTTCATGTGTTTAATCAAAATGAGAATAAATGTTTTGAAGGTGTGTGTTAGAGATTAGGGTCAGAAACATTAATTCCACTATGACCCCCTACACCGCCTGAAAACCACTGTACTGTTCTTAACCCTGAAATATTATTCTCAGCAAATACGTCTATAATGTTGACACAGCAATGCACTGCCATAAAGTCAGAAACAGCACTCACTACATGATTTCCTACTCTGTTCAGAGACTGTTGCTATGCCTTAATTTTACTTATAAAGTGAACCAGTGTTTACATTATTTAGTGGTTATAATTTCTATGTTATATGTTAGTAGAGGTCAATAATATTTTTTTTCTTTATTCACAGCAGATTATAATTTTGAACAGAAAGAAAAATCAACATGCCGAACAAAAATGAAAAAAGAAAAAAACAAAAACAGACATACTATTCCAAGAGAAAACAATTAGAAGAATTACGTAATCAACAAAGGACGGACCAAAAGAAGAGTGCTCCTGGTAAGACAACCAAGGATTTTATAAAGAAATTATCTCAAAGGAAAACAAATTTGGATAATGTGGGAAAGGAAAAACACTTGTCAGTATCTACAAGGAGAAATCAGAGAAAAAAGAAAAATGTTTCCCAACTCTGTGGTGAAAAAATTAATAGACGTACTAATCAGTTTGCGGAAGTCAGGAAGCGCATGTTTTATAATAGAATTTATTATAAATTTATTAAAAAATGTAAAAATTTCTAAAAGGAAATCAGCTTTTTAAAAGAAAAAAATATATATTGAGAAAATTGTTGAACGCGCGTTTGAGACAGTTATTTGTTTTAGTAATTAATAGAATAAATACACTGAATAAGGCAATCAAAGTTTTAAAAGCTAAGAGTAAATGGAAAAGACAAATAAATAGAAGTCATTTTTGTAAAGTTTTTTCTGGAAAATGGATGCATAGTTCAAGTTGTGAGCCATTTTTTAATGAAGAGAGTTACTTTCAAAGTAATGATTTGTTGCATGCAGTTGACACCAGTGGTCGAGCATATTAGGTGAAGGACGGTTGTCCTATTGAAAAAGAGAAAATTGTGCCTAGAAAATGCAGAAGAGGTGATAGCTGATGAAGTTTTAGGGAAACGTCCTAAGGCTCCTGTGTACACTTGGAATTGTAGTAGTATTTGCAGTGTACGACAGGATTCAATTGATTCCTTTTGCAATTTCTTACGGAAGTATGCTAAGGAAAGTAAAAAAAAAAGATTATAACCCCTTCCAGGCTGATGACGAGCTCAGCTCGTCATGAGCGTAACCTGCCGTGCGCTCATGTAACGCGGTATTTTTAAAATTACCGCGCACAGCGGGGAAAAGCCGCCGCAGCGATTGCGATAATGTTGCAAGAATTAGACCGTTGCAGAGTGAGAGAAAAAACAGGTCTGCAAGGGCATTCTCTCTTGTCTTTCTAAAAAAATATGCCAGAGTGTTTTTCACCATTTCAGGATGTTAGCAGTGCACCATACGGAAGTGAGGAAATTAGTGAGAAAGTTGTATTATGCAAAAAGTCCAGCACTTAAACTCAAACAGTTAAATAGTGCTCTTTGCATGGATCTGAATTAGATGTTAAGAAGATCTGTGAAGAAATTGAGGTTAGTTACTTTGGTCCAGAAGAAGACAGTGCAGAAACTGATACAGTAATAGATGGAAATGTGGTAGAAAATGTCCGGAATTTTAATACTGAAAATTTTGAACAGGAAATAACAAAGTTTAAGGTCATTGCAGGTGAAAACCCAAATTGTCCTTGTCTGTGTTGTCGACGCACTCATTACAAAAATCAAACCAGGTTAGTTGATTTATATTTAAAAAGTGAAGAGGAAAATAATAGTGAGTGGAAAGATTTTGCAACTTATTTGTTGGTAGAAAATTGTTTTGATTTGGGTTCGTATTTGTAAATATTGTTATAATAAATTAAATGATAATAGAATGCCTGCTAGAGCTGTACATAATAATCTTGAGTTGGTGAATATTCCATCTGAACTGAAGGATTTAAATACCTATGAGACTATTCTGATTCAATGTGTGCATCCATTTCAGGCTATTGTTCGTATGGAGCCTAAGACAGGGAAATTAAATCCTTCAGATTTACAAAGAGGATTAATGGGAAGAGTTGTATATTTGCCTCTTGATTTAAAGAAAAACATTGAGACAATTGGTGTTGAAAATGTAGAAGAGGAACCTCTAGTTATTCTAGTTAATGGTGTGCCTACAAAGAGTAAGAAAATCTGGCAAGATTTAGTGGATGTTAGAAAAGTCAAAAAGGCAACGTTGTATTTGGTCAAAAACAATAAATACTATAAAAATGTATACATAGGAGAAGAGGAAATAAATGAAGAAGAGGATAATAATTTGTCTGCTGGACAAATTGAAAAAGTGGATGTGTCCAGAAGTGAAGAAATTTATGAACATTACAGTGTTCCTCTACTGCATTCCAAAGAAGCAATGGGGAATGCTATTGAATTTTTTCAGCTGAAAAAAGCAAAAGGAAGTCCCATTGGTGTATGGGAAGAAAGCTTGGAAGCTCGTTGTTTTCCTCAGTTATTTCCAACAGGTCAAGGTGCACGATATGATGACCGACCTATGCAGATTCCTGCATCTGAATACCGGACAACAAGATTATATGCAGAAGATCCGAGATTTTGTCAATGTATTTCATATTTGTTTCATCTTCTGTTTGAGAGTGACTTATCTGGACTTTCTTATGCAGTGAACCATATACTAAAAAGTGGAGTAAATCTGCAAAATGTTTCAGCTAGGGAGTTTATGGATAAGTCCAACAGAAAGACACTGTTTTGGATTCTCACCTAATTAATCTAATGGCATGTCAGCGTGGTACTAATGTGTATTGGTACCATCGTCATGGGGATTTGAAATGTATGCTAAGAAACTTAGGAGCACCTACATGGTTTCTAACTCTAAGCTGTGCTGAGTATGCTTGGGAAGATTTACTTGAATTTCTTCGAGAGGCAAATGCAAACATAGAAAATATAGAGTACAAGACACCTGGAGAACTGTGCTCTTTGGATCCAGTTAATGTTTGCAGGTATTTTAATCATAGATTTGAAGCTATGATGTCTTTTATTACAAACAAAAAAAACCTCCTCTTGGCGAAGTTCTGGATTTCTTTTGGAGAAAAGAGTATCAAGCGAGAGGTGCTCCTCATATTCATATGCTATTATGGATCAAAGATGCTCCCAAATTTGGAACAGACTCAGATGACACTGTACTGTCTTTCATTGAAGAATATGCAACATGTGATATACCCAAAAGTACAATTGATAAGGACTTAAGAGGGAAAGTGTTACGATTTCAAAGCCATCGTTGTGGCAAATATTGTCGACGAAAATTCAAATCAAAGGATAAATTCTATAACAAATGTCATTTTGGATTTCCACGACCAGTAATTTCAAAAGGAAGAGTGAACAATTTTATGTCATCTTTGCGACATACTGTCACAAGAAGATCACCAAAAAATACCTACAATTTAGGAAGAAATGAAGAGTCCAAATACATAAATGACTATAACCCAGTCATTTTGTCCATGTGGAATGCTAACATGGATATTCAATATGTTTCAGACAACTCTATTGCTGTGGCTCGATATGTAACGTCTTACATCACCAAATCTGAAAAGACGGAACTAAAGGATATGTGGGAAGACATTTCTCATGAAAAGAGCCTAAGTAAGAAATTGTATACCTACAGTTTGAAGATGTTATCTCATTGAGAAATTGGAGCATATGAATGTTGTGATCGATTATCATCAGCAAGTCTTTATGCAAAATCTAGAACAATCATTTGGGTGAGTTTAGGTCTTGCAAGTACACGAAACCGAGTTTTGAAACCTGTTCAAGAAATTGAATATTTAGCAGAGAAAGAACCAAACAGTACAGACATTCTGAATACAAACATGTTGGATACATACTATCCAAATAGAAGTAATATGCTTTAAAACATTTGTCTGTATGAAATACTACAAAACTACACTTTTAAAAGGAGTATTACAGAGGATATCGATAAAGGTGTATATGCTGTGATTGGATATGAAGGATGTCTGGTGAAACAAAGAAAAGGATATTTGATTAATCACCGAAAACTGAGTGGCGAAACTCCTGACAAAAGAGAATTTTACTATTGAGCTCTTTTGCAACTCTTTAAACCATGGCGTAAAGAAGAGGAACTACTTGGTGACTTTGACAGTTATGAAGATTCATTCAACGCATCTAAAAATAGTATAGAATGTCCTGTTTTTAGTAATTATCTGCAAATGTTGAACGACGAAATAGAGCAAGAAGCAACAATTGCAGCGGAGATTGCTAGAGACAGTTCTCAAGATAGTCAAAGTTCTGCTTCGTTGAGTCAAGATCCACCAGGACAACCAATTATCCAAAATGAAGCAGCCACTGCCATGGATGAGGTGGAAAGAGCAATGGAACAAGTTCAAGAGGATGTAATAAACTTAGAAGAATTGGAAAAACAACTTAATCTTGAGCAAAAACAAATATATGATGAAGTGACAGAGCAGATTGAGCATGGTTTTCGTCATGAGAAAAAAGAATGCTCATGTATGTCATTTCAACCTGTCCGACTATATGTGAGTGGAGAAGCTGGAACTGGTAAAAGTTTTCTAATTAAAGGAATTGCTACATATCTACAGCAAAGAACTGAGTCATCACTCTCTTGTGTTGTTACTGCTCCAACTGGGTTTGCAGCACTCAACATTAAAGGCATTACTTTACATCGTTTATTGATGCTGCCAGTTGAACATGAAAATAAATTACAATACCACAAGCTATCTGGAGAAGCTTGTTGTGAAGTTTCTAGAGTCCTTAAAAAATGAAACTTCTCATTATTGATGAGGTAAGCATGGTATCAAATTTAATGCTTGCCTTTGTGCATTTAAGAATGCAACAGATTCTTAAAACAGAGTCTGATGTGTTATTTGGAGGCAAACACGTCATAGTTTTTGGAGATCTACTGCAGCTAACTCCTGTAAAAGGACAACCTGTATTTAAAACTGTTACACATGAAGACACCAGAAAGTGCCTGGGAAGTATTGGAAATGTTAATATATGGTCACATTTCAAATATACTGAACTCATTCAAAATATGCGACAACCAAAGGATGCTAAATATGGAAATATTCTTCAAGATATAAGAATTGGAAAACTAAGTGAACATGCCAAAGAAACTTTACAAACACAATTACTTTCCAATTTGTTTCCAAATGAAAATAATGTGGCAGAGAAAATATATAGTAAAGAGGCAGAAGATAAGTCAGTTATATGCTTGATGCCAACTCTAGAAGAATGTTCAATGAAAAAATGTTGAAGTTAGAAAATCAAGAAATTAAGAAACTGGAAGCTAAAGATAGAATAGAGCATGAAGGAAGTACTATTATTTTGTCAGAAAGGTTGAAGTTAAAATTGGATTCTTTAGAGAAATCAATATCTAAAACTGCTGGTTTAGAAAAGAATCTGTATGTATGTTTAAATTGTCAGATTATTTTACGAAGAAATTTACATGTGGAAAGAGGTTTGGTGAATGAAGCAATGGGTAATGTTGTTGGTTTTGTGAATTACCCAAATAGAGATGAGATTGAATTTTTAAAAATCAAATTTGATGGAATTGAAGAGGTACAACAAGTCAGTCGTTGTTCAAATCGATTTTTGCTTGTGAAAGATTTATATGCCCGACGAAAACAGTTTCCTGTTTGTTTGGCATATGCGGTGACTATTCATAAATCTCAAGGTTTAAGTGTAGATAGTGCTTTGGTAAATATTGGAAGTACTGTGTTCAAAGAGGGTATAGCCTATGTTGCTTTATCTGGATTGTATTTGATTGATTTTGATGAGACAAAGATTAGTGCAGATCTAAATTGTGTGAAGGAGTATAACAGGTTAAGAAGAGAATATGCTCATAGTTTACCTCAATATCCTTTAATTGAAAACTGTGTGGTAGGTCGAAAAAGGAGATATGAGGAAAAATGTAGTGAAGTAGTAGAGAAACTAAATAAAATAGATGAACCTGTGATTGGTAGCAAAAAGAAAAAAGTTACTACTGAAGAGATTGTTGGATTTAAATTTGAAAACAGTTCTGGTGTCAACTGCTCTGCAAATTTAGTGGTTAATGTTGTTTTTTTTCTTAAAAGTTTACAGCAACAGATTGTTGAAAATCGGGACCAAACATTTTGTTGTTCATTAAATTCTGTGTTTCCGAAATGTAGCAGTGATAATAGTGAAATAGCAAATGTTTCTGAACTTCGAAATGTTTTAGACATATGTGCTGGACTAAATACATTTTCCCAGAATATTCAGCAAGATTGTCAGGAATTTATTATGTATATGGTTACAGTTTTACAAGATGAAGGTGTACATATTGATAGTCTTTTTGGCCTTTCTTATAAATGGCAACATCAGTGCGACAATTGTTCATTTTCAAGTTTTACTGACATACTCACTGAAAGATTTATATATTTAACATTACCAGACTGTAAAGCAGTGTCTTTCAATAATCTAGTTAGAGATGCGCATCAAAACATGGTCTGTTCTCAATGTAACTCAGAAATGTTATCAACATTATTTATCCGAAGATATGGACAGTATGTAATCTTAATGCTCCAACGATGCAGACCTGATGGAACAAAATTGACAACTTCAATTAAAAATGTTGTAGCTTCTCAACTATCAATTTCTGGAAGAACTTTTGTAACTGTAGCAATTATCTTCCATGATGGTCCTTCAACAACATCAGGACATTACACAGTTTATTTGAAATCTCCAACAGGCTGGACACACTGTAATGATAGTCAATTGACTTTTAAAAAACGTGTGCCTTTTGACTTACCAAATTCTTATCTGGTGTTTTTGCAACCCAAATTTCAGTAAAATTACTTGGCGTAGGAAGATTACTGCTGTTAAGAAAAGATACTCTGTTGTTCAGAAGTATCGTGTGAGTGAGGGTGACCAAATTTAAAAATGAAACTTGTATTTGGCATAGTGATAGTATCAGGTACAGGTTTAAGTAATGTTTGATGGCACAGAACACGTTGGAACTTTTTATTCTAAAGGTCGGGAAAAGAATGGTTAAGAGTACACTTAAGTAATTTGCAAAAAAAGGACTTTACTCATACTACAATGACTACTTCAGATAAATGTTGTTAGAACATGCTTGTACGGAAGTTTAATGAGAGGTATTTAAAAATAAGTGATATTATTTTATTACTTTGTGATTGTTGAAGATGTAGCATTCTTACACAAGAAATTGCGATTTAGAGAAAAACATTTAAGACATGTTTTTTTCAAATATTTACATTATGTAATCAAATGTTGTCTGGGCTTTTTAAACAATCATTTTGATTGTGGGTTTTTTCCCCCTGCTGTCATATGATGAGTAGTATTGAAGTCACTGTTTATAGTGAAAATCAATATATTCTGAGAACAGCAAAAATAAACCATATAACATATTGTACAAGTTATTTTGTTTTTGTATTCAGAAATATTTATTATAACTGATTTGTTTATTCTCTTCCACAGATATTACATTTATACGGTAAGTATGACTAATAAAAAATACTTTTTCATTACTTTTTTAATTCTGTTTCTCCCTATCCTACCCTCACTCCCTCTCTCTTATCCTCACTCCCTACATCCCCTCACTTTGTCAGTCCCCTTCTCTCACACTCACTCCCTTTAACTCATCCACATTTCGTCATTTACCTTTCTTTGCTCCTTCCCTGAGTCCCCTTCTGTTACTGTTTCCTTCACTCCCTCTGTCTCTTCACTTTCTCACTCCCCTTGTCTCATGCTCACTTGCCTTTATCCACCCTCTATCACCCCTCTTTACTCACCCTCCCTGCCCTTCTCTCACTCTCCTTCACCCCGTTCCCTTACTCCACTTCCCTCACTACCCCTCATTCCTCATTCCTTCACTCCCCTTTCCCTCTCTCCCCTCCACCACTTTCCAGCTCCCAGTCACTACTTCACTCCCCTTCCCCTTCTTTTCTTCCTTTGCTCCCTCAGTAATTCCCCTACCCTCACTCACCTTACTCCACTTCACTCACTCCTTCTCTCACTCCTTCTGTCCTCTCACATCCTCACTCCCCTTCCCTCACTCTCTCACTCTTCGCCTCACTCTCTCACTCCTCTTCCATCACGCTCACTCCCTATAACTCACCCACACTCCCTCACTTACCTTGCTTTGCTCCCTTACTCAGTCCCTTTCTCTCACTCTTTCCTTCACTACCTCTATGTCCTCACTCCCTCGGTCCCCTTGTCTTACACTCACTCGCCTTTAACCACCCTCTATCACTCCTCTTTCCGCAACCTCACTGCCCTTCTCTCACCCTACCTCACCCCGTTCCCTTACTCCACTTCCCTCACTTATCCTCATTCCCCATCCTTAACTGCCCTTCCCCTCACTCTGCTCCCGCAGTCACCTTTTCACAGTCCCTCTGCTTCACTCCCCTTCCCCTTCTTTCCTTCCTTTACTCCCTCAGTCATTCTCCTTCCCTTACTCAACTTACTCCACTTTACTCACTCCTTCTCTCACTCCCTCTGTCCTCTCACTTCCTCCCTCCTCTTCCCTCACTCCCTCTCTGTTACCCTCACTCCCTCTGTCCCTTCACTCTCTCACGCCCCTTTACTCACCCTTACTCACCTTCCATTCCTCACTGTTGTGAATGCACCCTCACTCACTTCCCCTTCCCTGTCACTCACTCCCCTTTCCTAACTCCCCTTTCTTCCTTTAGTTTTGATAACTCACATTCCTTTAGTATCTTACTCACCTTCAGTTAATTTCTCCCTCCCCCTCTTCCTCTCTGTCACTGAATCTATCTGCTTCATTATCCACTTAGTAATTTGCTCTCCCTCTATTTCTTTTTCCCTCTCTCAGTCCTTCACCATTCCTTTGTTTCCCTTTCTGTGTCCTTCACTCCTACTTTATCTCTTACTACCATTTTATGACTTTTAATCTCCTGCCTTGTTTCTTGTATTTTGAAATATATATTATAAATATTATAACTTACTTTTTTTCTCTTCCACAGATATTGAATTTAGTAAAAATATGTAATTAAGTTAACATTACTTATAAGGTAAGTTTGACATAAATGACAACATTTACTTTCTCATCACTCTTTTCTTTAACCTCACTACTGTTCTTTTACCCTCCCACACCTCCATTCCCTTACTCCGCTTCCCTCACTTATTCTCAATCCCCATGTTTACTTCTCTTTCCCTCACTCCCCTCCCACACTCACCTTCTTTCAGACCCCCTGCTTTATTTGCCTTCCCCTCTCTTCCCTTCCTTCGCTGCTTCACTCTTTTCCCTTCCCTTACTCACCTTACTCCATTTCACTTACTCCTTTTCTCACTCCCTCTGTCCTCTCACTCCCTCACTCCCCTTCCCACACTCCCTTTCTCTTAGCCTTAGTCTCTCCGTCCCTTCACTCTCTCACTCTTCTTCTGTCATGCTCACTCCATATAACTCACCCACACTCCCTCACTTACCTTTCTTTGCTCCCTTACTCAGTCCTTTTCTCTCACTCTTTCCTTCACTACCTCTATGTCCTCACTCCCTCAGTCCCATTGTCTTACACTCACTCGCCTTTATCCACCCTCTATCATCCTTCTTTCCTCAACCTCACTGCCCTTCTATCACCCTCCTTCACTCCTGTACCCTTACTCCGGTTCCCTCACTTTTCCTTATTCCCCATCCTTAACTGCCCTTCCCCTTTCTCCCCTCACACACTCACCTTTTCCCAGTCCCTTTGCTTCACTCCCCTTCCCCTTCTTTCCTTCCTTTGCTCCCTCAGTCATTCCCCTTCCCTCACTCACCTTACTCCCCTTTACTTACTCCTTCTCTCACTCTCTTTGTTCTCTCATATTCTCACTCCTCTTCCCTCATTTCCTCTCTGTTACTCTCACTCCCATTGTCCCCTCAATGTCTAACGCCCCTACACTCACCCTCACTCACCTTCCGTCCCTCATTGTCATGAATCCTCCCTCACTCACTCCTCCTTCCCTGTCACTCACTTCCATTTCTTTACTCCCCTTTCTTCCTTTAGTTTTCCTAATTCACATTCCTTTAGTATCTTACTCACCTTCACTTCATTTCTCTCTCCTTCTCTTTCTCTCTGTCACTGAATGTATCCATCTCATTATCCTCTTAGTAATTTGCTCTCCCTCTATTTCTTTTTCACTCTCTCTAACCTTCACCATTCCTTTGTTTTCCTTTCTGTGTCCTTCACTCTTACTTTATCTCTTACTACCCTTTTATGACTTTTAATCTCCTGCCTTGTCTCTTGTTTTGTGAAATATATATTGTAAATATGATAACTTACTTTTTTTTCTCTTCCACAGATATTACATTTAGTGAAAATATGTAATTAAGTTTACATTACTCATAAAGTAAGTTTGACATACAAAATTTACTTTCTCATCACTCTTTTCCTTAACCTCACTATTCTTCTTTCACCCTCCTTCACCCCCGTTCCTTTACTGCGCTTCCCTCACTTATTCTCAATACGCATGTTTCCTCCCCTTTCCCTCACTCCCCTCCTATACTCACCTTCTTTCAGACCTCCTGCTTTACTTCCCTTCCTCTCTCTTCCCTTCCTTCGCTCCTTCACTCTTTTCCCTTCCCTTACTCTCCTTACTCCACTTCACTAACTCCTTCTCTCACTGCCTCTGTCCTCTTACTTCCTCACTCCCCTTCCCTCACTCCCTTTCTCTTAGCCTTACTCTCTCCATCCCTTCAGTCTCTCACTCTTCTTCTGTCACACTCACTCCCTATAACTCACCCACAATCTTTCACTTATCTTTCTTTGCTCCCTCACTCAGTTCCTTTCTGTCACTCTTGTATTATCAAATATATATTATTCTCCCCTTGTCTCACACTCACTCACCTTTTACCACCCTCTATCACTCCTCTTAAGTCACCCTCACTACCCTTCTCTCACTCTCCCTCACCTCCCTTCCCTTATTCCACTTTCCTCACTTATCCTCATTCTCCATTCCTTCACTGCCCTTTCCATCTCTCCCATCCACCACTTTCCAGCTGTCAGTCACTCTACTTCACTCCCCTTCCCCTTCTTTCCTTTCTTTGTTCCCTCAGTAATTCCCCTTCTCTCACTCACCTTACTACACTTTACTCACTCCTTCTCTTACTTCCTCTGTCCTCTCACATCCTCACTCCCCTTCCCTCACTCCCTCTCTCTTAGCCTCACTCTTTCGGTCCTCTCACTCTCTCACTCCTCTTCCATTACGCTCACTCCCTATAACTCATCCACACTCCCTTACTTACCTTTCTTTGCTCTCTCACTCAGTCCCTTTCTGCCACTCTTTTCTTCACTACCTCTATGTTCTCACCCCTTCACTTCCCTTGTCTCATGCTCACTTGCTTTTATCCTCTCTCTATCACCCCTGTTTCCTCAACCTCAATGCCCTTCTCTTACCCTACCTCACCCCTGTCCCCTTACTCCGCTTCCCTCACTTATCCTCATTCACCATACTTTAATCCATACTTCACTCCCCTTAGTTTACTCTATTTCCCTTTGTCCGTCCCTTACACTCCTTCCCTGTCTCTGCCCCGTTCACCTTCACTCACTCACCCTTCCTCACTCTGTTTCTCTTCGTGCCTTTCCCTTATTTTTTCTCTCTCCTTAACTCACTCCCCTACCCTTAGTCCCTTTCTTTTAGACACTGTTTCTCTCTCCTTCCATCACTCATCACACTCTCCTTTCCTCCCTCACCATACTTTCCTTTCCACAGTCATTCCTTCAGTCCCTTCCTCTCCTTCACTCAGTCATCTTAGTCATTGATTTATACACTACACATTCTGTCCCTCTCTCTCTCTCCCTCTCTCTTCCTTTCTTTCACTTTCTGTTTCCTGCACTCCTACTTTCTTTTGTTTTATGAAATGTATATTATAACTCTATTTTTTCTTTTCTTCCACAGATAGTATATTTTTAAAAGAAATTTACTATTAGTTTGTTACTATTTGTAAGGTAAGTATGACAAACAAAAATACTTTTTCATCACTCTCTTACTTCTCTTTCTCTCTTGGTCATTGTTAAATCTATCTCTTATTCGCCTTCCTTAACTCTTTTTACTTTCCTTTAGTTTCCTTTACTTATTCCCATTATTTCCCTTCTTTCTTCTTTACAGTCTTTCTGTCATTATTAATACTGTTTTTTCAGCCTCACTCACCTTGTCTAACTACCTTTTTCTCTCTCTGTCCTTTACTTGTCTTTCCTATCTTCTACTATCACTAAGTTTATCTTGCTTTTTTCCATTACTCCTTTCCCCTCACTCTTATATCCCTTCCCGCACTATCACTGCCCTTTACTCAATCTCACTCCTCTTCTCCCACTTCATGTTCTCTTCTCTGTGCATCATTCCCATTCCTTTTCTTCTTCTCCAATTTCATCAGTACCCCTCATTTTCTTTTCCTCACTTCATCTGTCAATCTTGCTCCCTAATTTCTTTTTCTCATTCCCTTCTGCTACCTCCTTTTCATTTACTCTCTCACCCATATTTTGAATATTTGTTTCTCCCTCTCTTGTTGTGTGTTACTCAGTCTAACTTCTCTTCCTGTCTGTATCTCACCCCTTTTCTCTTTTCCTTTTTCTTTCCATTACGCTCCCTCACACTCTTTCACTCATTTAATTCCTCAAGGGCAGATTTAGAAGCCCATTGCGCCTCTTTTATACCGCCTGTGCGTCACTTTTCTTACGCAGTGGCAGCGCAAAAGAAGCGCCATAGTGCAGGGAGATGCATCACGTTGTAAAACCCTGCACCACATGAAACCATTCTCAGGTTTCATGTGGGCATTTCCACGCAGGGGTGGGCGTTCCGTCACAAGAACCCCCTTGAAAAGTGATTCAGTGAAATCTACAAGATTTCACTGAGTCACTTCACCGACGCTGATGTGTCAAAACATTGCACCTGCTGAAGCAGGTGTAAAGGTTGATGTACCACGTTACAGATAGAGCAAGTTGGAAAAGTGCTGGAGTTGCGTCCTGCATGGAACACAATTTCAACACTGTACAAACTTTCAGCCCTAGATGTGACACGCATCTGTTTAATCCTGTGCCATGGTGCACCGCATTGCAAATGTGGTGCATCATGAGTGGTGCAAGGATTAACTTGTGTGTCGCATCTTTCCAGGCGCATCTCTGCTATTTTGCAGAGATGTGTTGGGTAACATAAATCTGTCCCTCTGTTCCATTCCCTCTCTACGCTATCCTAAGTCCCTTCATTCCCTTACTCAATTTTTTAATCACTTATTTCCCACTTCTCACTTTCACTTGTTATGTTATGTTATGTTAAGTGACATTTATAGAGCCCACTGACACCGAAGGTTTCCTGGCGCTGTGAAACAGAGTGAGTGAGGGAAGGACGTGAGTGACAGGGTTTAACCGAGAGGGGGGAAGAGGTGGGTTTTAAGCAATTTCCTGAAGTTGAGGAGAGAAAGGGTGGATTTGATGGATAGAGAGAGGAGATTCCAAAGTCCGGGAGCCAGGTGGGAGAAGCGGCGACCACCGAATTTCTTGGTTTTGACTTTGGGGGTGACTAGAAGATGACGGTGGGCTGATCGGAGATTGCGCATTGGTTGATGGGGAGTGATTAGAGATTTGAGGAACGCGGGGCAGGGACAGTGGAGGGCCTTGAATGTAAGGCAGGCCACTTTGAAAGCTGCCCTCTGGCCGATTGGGAGCCAGTGCAGTCGGTGAAGTAAAGGTTTGGCCGATTGCCATCTAGGAGTTCCATGAATGAGTCGGGCCGCTTGGTTCTGAACTACCTGAAGGCGGTGTAACAGGGATTGTGGGAGACCGTGGTAGAGGGAATTGGAAAAGTCCAGCCGGGAAAGCACAAGTGCAACGACCACTTGGGTAAGTGCAGTGGATGGAAGTAGGTGGCGGACTTTGCGAATCTTCCGGAGCTGGTACATGCAAGATGAGATTACTGCACCCACTTGGGCTTTAAGGGACAGTTCTGCATCAATAATCACTCCCAGACTCTTCACTGATTTGGCCAGAACTGTTGGGGGGCCGAGCTCCGCAGGCCAGAACTGCGGGCCCCAATGGGCATGACTGAGACCAGGAAGAAGGAGCTCGGTTTTCCCGGGGTTTAGCTTCAGTTGATTTTGGTTCATCCAATGCTGGAGATGGATCATAACTGCGTGAAAGGTTTTGATGGCAGAGGGTGAGTTGAGCGGGAGGATGAGCTGTAAGTCGTCGGCGTAGTTATAAATGATGATTTCCCATTTCTGGAGAGAGTGGATCAAAGGCTGGAGGTATAAGTTAAAAAGAAGCGGTGAGAGGGAGGAGCCCTAGGGGACTCCACAGGTCGTGGGGGTTTTAGCTGCCATGTAGGGGCCCAGACGAACAGCCTGAGTTCTGACAGTTAGGAAGGACTCAATCCACTTGAGAGCGGGATCGTGGATGCCTGCCTGTCTGACACGGTGGAGAAGAATGTTATGGTCCACCATGTCGAACGCGGCCGATAGATCCAGGAGCACGAGGGCTTGGGGAGACCCCGCGTCCGCATTCCTCCTGAGTGTGTCCAGGACTGCCAGGATGACCACCTCAGTGGAGTGGGCAGGTCTGAAACCAGCTTGGTTGGGTTCGAGATGACCTGAGGATTCGATGAAATTTGACAGGCATCGGGTGACATGGGCCTCCATTAATTTTGAAAAATAGGGGAGGAGGGAGATGGGACGGTAGTTCGACGGTTCCAGGGGGTCGGCGCCAGGTTTTTTGAGGAGGGGCACGAGAGTGGCCTCCTTGAGAGAACTAGGAACGATGCCGCTGCTGAGAGAGCCATTCAGCAGGGGTAGAATACAGTCAGGTAGATTGAGGCAGATACTACGCAAAACAGAGGGTGGACAGCAATCATTAGGGGAGCCGGATTTCACTCGAGTGGCGAGATCCACTAATGAGATGGGGTACAAGGTGGGAAAGGTGGACAGGGTAGAAGTAATGTCAGTGAAGGTGTCCAATGGGTGAGGATGGGGTAGGGGAGGTATAGAGTTTTTAATTTTTGTGATCTTTTCCACAAAAAAGAGGTTGAGGGAATTACATGCCTCTTGAGTAGGGGTCTGGGCGGGGAGGGTTCTATCATCCGTGGTTAGCTCGTTCATCACTTTGAACACTTCTTTAGATTTGTTGGCCGCTGATGAAATCCTGTTGGAAAAGTGTTCCCTTTTAGCTAGGGTGATAGCGGTTTTGTATGCACTGCATGCCGACATGTAAGACTGCCTAGCTGTGTTGGAATAATCACGTCTCCAGGTACGTTCCAGCTGGCGCGTTTTTAGTTTTTGCTGTTTAAGGTCATCCAAGAACCACCTGTGGGAGTTGGGATGCCTCGTGCGGGGGAATTTGATCAGGGGGGCAAAGAGGTCGCTGGCCGACTTCAGCCACGATCCGATGTCTAGTTCTATTCTTTCGATGTTGTCAGAGGGATTGAAGACTGAGTGGGTGTCCGCTAGGGTGATAAGAAAGTTCTGAGAATCATATGTGCTCCATTTTCGAGAGGAGCCTCCGGCCATTAAAGGAGCCGGGGTTCGCCCGACGACAGTGACGATAGTGTCTACCAGGTAGTGATCTGACCAGACACAGGGGGATATGGCTGGCTGGGACAGAGCCAGATTACAGGTCCAGATCTGGTCCAGGATATGGCCCTTCATGTGAGTGGGTTGGGTAACCTGTTGGTTGAGGTTCAGGCTGTAGAGGGTCTCAAAGAGCTCAATAGCTTGGGGACCGGCATTAGTGTCGTTAAACCAATAATTAAGGTCTCCGAAAAGGGCAAAGCTGGGATACTGCGTGAGTACGTTTGAGAGTTGTTCACTCAAGATGGTTGAGAAAGATGGCATAGAGTGTGGAGGCCGGTACAGGAGGAGGAAGGTGAAGATGCCGGCGTCAGTTTCCACGCTAATGAGTAAGTTATCCACCTCACTTACCTCCCTTTTATCATCCTCAAATCCCCTTCCCTCGCCATCTTTCCATTTCTTTTACCTTCACTCCCCTTACCCTACTCTATGTATTTCTCTTTGTCCTTTACTCTCCTTCCATATGTCCATCCTCACTCCCCTTCTGTCACTCCTCCTCCTTTACTTTCTTTTCCATACTGCTCTTCCCTTAATTTTTAATTTCCCTTAACTCACTACCCTACCTTTAGACACCTTGGGGCAGATTTACACGCTCTTTATGCCTCTTTTGCGCCGCCGTTGCTTCACTTTTGTGATGCAGCGGCGGTGCTAAAGATGCGCCATGGTGCGGGCTATTTACAACGTGATGCATCTGGGGGATGCGTCACGTTGTAAAGCCCTGCGCCTTAAGGAGGCGTTCCGGTGCAGGAGGGGGCGTTCCTGCGCAGGAACGCCTGCTAAAAGTGGCTGAGTAAAATCCACAAGATTTCACTCAGTCACTTTTAGGCCAATGCTATGTCAAAACCCTGCGCCTGCTTGAAGCAGGCATAAGGCTTGACGCAGCATTAGTTGAATGGGCCCCCCAGGAGCATTGCTGGAGCTGCATCGCTCATGCGACGCAACTCTAGCAATGTGACATGTTTACGGCACAGATGCGTCACACATCTGTGCCGTTTTTGCCCCATGGTGCGCCACATTGTAAATGTGGCACATCAGTGGTGGCGCACGGGTGGTTTTGCTTGTCGTAGGTTACTTGGCGCATCCCTGCTGATTTGCAGAGATGCACCATGTAACGTACATCTGCCCCCTTGTTTCAGTCACTCTTTTACTTCACTTTCTTCAGTCACTATACTTCCTTTACCTCACTCATTTGCTCAGTCCTTACTCCATTTTTGTCATTCATTTCAGTTAGTCATTTATACACTACACATTCATTCAAAAGAAAGATGAGACAGTGCGTAAGAAATAGAGCTCTTTTTGGAAAAATTAGTTAGTTCTGAAAAGAACTTTTTTTTTGTTTTGTTATTTTGTATTTTTTTTTTTCAAAGTTTTATATTTTTTTGGTTTTTTTGAAACGCAAACTGAAATCCTGAACTTCAAAAGTGTTCAACAGGAACAATAAAAAACTGAATTTAAAAAAAATTATCGCCTTTTCGTGCACAAATGCTCCATGATGCGCTTTTCAACAAGCACAAGGCTCTGTTCTGAGTACACGAGAATTTCGAAGCACTTGTTGCACCTAATGTGCACTATCTTTAAATATGGCCTCAGGTCCAGTTTGGCAGTTGAGGGATATGGAGGTGTTGCCGAAGAAGTGCTGGCCACAGCTGGTGGCAGTTGTGTGGCCAGGTCTCTGGTGGATGCCTTTGCAAACTGTGGAGGATGAACTTGCCTCACATGCCTAATCATTGTATGGCTGGCGAAGGAATATTTTTTGGAAGGGTTTGCCCTTGAAAGAACTCTGTCACAAAGGTTGCATGTGACCTTCAGCGCATTCACCTTTTTTTGGTCCTCTGGATAGCGAAAAAATTGCCAAATGAAGGATTCTTTGACTCGCCGATGAGGAACACGATGTTGGTCTTCAGATTCTGATGAAGATGAATCTTGTCTGGCAGCCATTTCAAGTTCTTGTCAGTGAAGCTGGAGAGGGTCCTTCTTCCACAAGACTGAAACAGATAGTGAGGGAAATGGGTGGGGTTCCTGAAGATTCTAGAACTGAAACTACTATGAACCAATGAAAAGTGTTGTTTTTGTGTCACATGACTTAACGTGCGCTCGGGTGCGCGCATGGCGCTTATAGCGTTTTACCCGATTTACATGAAAGTTTCAAAACGTGAGAAGGAGGCAAGGTAGACATTCCCTGACCCCCTAGGTTTTCTCAGGGTGTCCATTAAGGACCCCCAAGGCCCAAAAAAACATTTATTTTTTTTCTAAAAAGTTGCGGGGTGCGCGCACCCGATCGCGCACCCCGTCTCAAAATGGCGTTTAACTCGATTTACATAAAAGTTTCAAAACGTGAGAAGGAGGCTTGGTAGACACTCCCTGACCCCCTAGGTATTCTCAGGGTGTCCTTTAAGGACCCCCAAGGCCAAAAAAAACCTTCATTTTTTTTCTAAAAAGTTGCGGGGTGCGTGCACCCGATCGCGCACCCCGTCTCAAAATGCCATTTAACCCGATTTATATAAAAGTTTCAAAACATGAGAAGGATGCTTGGTAGACACTCCCTGACCCCCTAGGTTTTCTCAGAGGGTCCATTAAGGACCCCCAAGGCCCAAAAAAACCTTTATTTTTTTTCTAAAAAGTTGCGGAGTGCGTGCACCCGATCGCGCACCCCGT
Source organism: Lissotriton helveticus (assembly GCF_964261635.1). Lineage (NCBI taxonomy): Eukaryota > Metazoa > Chordata > Amphibia > Caudata > Salamandridae > Lissotriton > Lissotriton helveticus. The sequence goes on along the minus strand of NC_136057.1, from coordinate 1,104,037,694 downwards.
CTCAAAATGGCGTTTAACGCGATTTACATAAAAGTTTCAAAACGTGAGAAGGATGCTTGGTAGACACTCCCTGACCCCCTAGCGCTTCTCAGGGGGTCCCTAAGTAACCGTGACAAGCAAAAAAAAAAAACACATTTTGAAAAAAAAGATATTAAGTGGTGCGCGCAACCGGGCGCGCACGTGGTCATAAAAAATAAATATTACCATTATTTACGTAAGGAAACACCTGAATATAATTAATTTTTCATTATCATTTTTAACAAAAAGTATACCATACTTTCATTAAGCCCTTCGCTGCGGCAGCAATTCCGCTGCAGCGCTAAGGGGGTGGGGCGGCCTCACGGCGCTCCCGTACTTGTGACGGAACCGCTCCGTCATGGCCTTTGGGTGGG